>NC_139619.1:5829285-6486442 GCF_964270895.1 Podarcis filfolensis
TCCTGTAACGTCAAAACTAAGTCATCTGCAAAAGCCTTCAATTTGTATTGTTTGGCTCCGACCTGAATACCTTTAATCAGACGGTCCCTTCTAATCATATTTAACAAAACCTCCAGGACTGAAATAAAAAGCAGTGGGGAGATTGGGCAACCTTCTCGTGTACCTTTCTCTATCTTAAATTCCTCTGTCACCACGTTGTTAACAATTAGTTTAGCCTTTTGTTCTGAATAAATTGCACTTATACCATTTTCAAACCCTTGGCCAACCCCCATCCCCTGAAGACTTTTCTTCATAAAACTCCAAGAAATATTGTCAAAGGCTTTCTCCGCATCTATAAAAATTAAAACTGCTTTGGTATTTATGTTCACTTGCAACTTCTCCAAAATATTAATTATATTCCTCGTGTTGTCTGACAAGTGTCTACCTGGAAGAAAGCCAGCTTGGTCCTTATGAATTTCTTCCGCTAATACTTTTTTTAACCTGTTAGCCAAAATGTCAGCAAATATTTTGTAATCCACATTGAGCAGGGATATGGGGCGGTAGTTCTTAAGTTGCGTCTTCTCAGACTCAGTTTTCGGTATAAGTGTAATGTAGGCTTCCTGCCACGACTCCGGTGCCTTTTTCCCCTCTAAAATTTCATTGCAAACCTCCTTTAGTGGCCGAATTAACCAATCTTTCAAAGATCTGTAGTATTTGGAGGTTAAACCATCTGGCCCTGGAGATTTACCCAACTGCATATTCTGAATGGCACCTTCCACCTCCTGTTCTGTAATTTTGTGACTCAACATTATCTTATTTTCCTGAGAGATTTTTTGTAGTCCATTTGTTCTTAAAAATTGGTCTAAATCAGTCTCTTTCTGTGGCCCTTGTGTATATAGTTGTTTAAAATATCTCTGGAAACACTTTCTAATTTCCAATGGATTCTGAATGTTCTTTCCATCTACATCCAAATTTGTAATGGTGTTTAATTTTTGTCTTTTCTTCATCTGCCAAGCTAGCAGTTTCCCACATTTATTAGCCGATTCAAATGTCTTTTGTCTCATCTGCTTAATTTTCCATTCCACTTCCTGATTTATCATTTTCATATATTGTACTTGATGTAACTTAATTTCTCTCAGAATCTCTTGCGATTTTGGTTTCGCTCTTAGTTTCTTCTCTCCCTCTTTTATTTTCCCCAAAATTTTATCTTTTTTCTCATTTTGAGTTCTTTTCTTTATTGCATTCTGTTGAATCAGAAACCCTCTCATAACCGCTTTGCTTGCGTCCCAGATTGTTCTTTTTTCAACCGTAGTATTCAAATTTATCTCAAAATAGTCTCTCAAGGTTTTTTGGGCCTTCTTGATAACCTCTTGATCTCTGAATAAGGTGTCATTCACCCTCCATCTGAAGGAACCAATTGGTGTTAATTTCATCTCCATCTTCACCGCATTATGGTCGGAGCAAGTTTTTGGGCAAATTTCCACTTTTCGAGTCTTAGGTGCCAGTCCTCTAGTTATCCATATTTGGTCAATTCTTGTCCAAGTCATATTGGCTTCAGAGAAGAATGTTCCCTCTCTTCCAAGGGGGTTCTTAGTTCTCCAAATGTCAATCAAGTCCATATTGTCAGTCAGTTCAAAAAAGGTTTTTGGTAGTCTGCCATCTTTGGTTACCACCTGTCTCTGCGACTTATCCATGTTTGTGGATACCACTCCATTCATATCTCCCATCATAATAATGTTATAGTCCATATAGTCCAACAATGTCTCATGCAATTTCTTAAAGAATTCAGACTTCCCCTCATTTGGTGCATAAATTCCTACAATCAAAAATTTCTCTCCTTGTGATTGAATCTCAATTGCAACAATTCTTCCTTGTTAATCTTTAAAAACAAATTTCGGTGATAGACTCTCTTTGGCGTAGATAACGACTCCTCTCTTTTTAACTTTGTCCGATGAAATAAATTCTTGACCCAGTCTTTTATTAATTAGAACTTTCCTATGGAGCCTTATCACATGGGTTTCCTGTAAGAAGAAGAAGAAGAAGAAGAAGAGTTTGGACTTGATATCCCGCCTTTCACTCCCCTTCAGGAGTCTCAAAGCGGCTAACAATCTCCTTTCCCTTCCTCCCCCACAACAAACACTCTGTGAGGTGAGTGGGACTGAGAGACTTCAAAGAAGTGTGACTGGCCCAAGGTCACCCAGCAGCTGCATGTGGAGGAGCGGAGACACGAACCTGGTTCCCCAGATTACGAGACTACCGCTCTTAACCACTACACCACACTGGCTCTCTGTAAACAAATTAAGTCCAGTTGTTCCTTTTTCAATAAATGGAATACTTTCTTCCTCTTCTCTGGGGAGTTAAAACCATGAATGTTCCAACTTAGTAATTGCAGAGACATGATGTGTTTATTCTATTTTCCTCCAACTGCTCCCAAAAGCTCTTCTTGTTCTGACGGTGGTATCCCTTTTTTTGATTTGTACAATCCCAAAGGTAGTGGTGCTGTGTCTAAAACTCCTGGTCTCAGGGCTCTTAACTCTTCTAGTGCTTCTTTTTGTAAGTCTTCTTCGTAGTCTCTCAAAAAATTTTCCTTATCTTCCACTGATCTAATTTTGAACTTTTTCCCTTTATAGGTAAAAGATAATCCCTGGGGGAATTCCCATCTAAAGACAATGCTGTTTCTTCTCAGTAGGGCCACCAAGTCTCCGTAGTTGGTTCTCAGGTCCAAAAGATATTTCGGTATATCCTTAAAAATCTCGACTCTCGAATCGTTAATCTCCAAGGTCTTCTGAAAGTGTGCACTCAATATTTTATCCCTCTCTTCTTTCGTTCGGAGGGTAACCAAACAGTCTCTCACCCTGTTCTTTCTCCCTCCTCTTCCAAGTCTAAAGGCGCTCACTATCTTAAAGTCTTTTTCCAGCTCCAAATTCCAAAATTTCCCAAATTCCTGTGTAAGATAGTCGCTCAGATTATCTTTTTCAAGTTCCGGCACGGCCCTGATCCTCAGGTTTGTCTGTTTCTCCTTCAATTCAATCATAGACAATAAAGACTGATGGTCCCCAATCTGTTTACGCATAGGTTTTATTTCTTCCTCCACAGCCGCTACTTTTTCTTTTGCTTCCTCAGCTATTTTTCGAGTAGACGCAGATTCTTCCAGCAGTTTTTCAATAGATTTTGTATTTGAATTAATGCTGGCAGTATTCCCGTCAATTTTATTTGATTGTTCTGTAACTTGTTTACTTAGGCCTTCCAATTTCTCATAAATTTTATTTAATACAGAAGTAAATTCCCCTTCTGAGGCCATTCCTTTTGGTTCAACTTCTGCCAGATCTTCCTCCTGTGTCACAGGAAGGCCGGGTACAGATGCTCTACATTGCTGGGAAACAGCACTGGGCTGCTGCACTCTGACCTTGCCTGATCTTGTTGCTCTTTGTTCAGTCATCCCCCTTTATCTTGAGTCAAGATCAGATCTTACCGTGGAAATTCCCTAATGTCCACAGTGGAAAATTCCCCCAACTAAATGCACAACTTCAATATTCCTCTAGGGGGACACTGTAGCAGCCATAAAATTCACAATAGAAAAGTCTTTTCTAACTTTCCATGTCCCCTTCAATAAAAACATGCAACAGTTTCCAGTCCAAAGAAGACTCTCAAAATGTATCTCCCTTGCAGAGTTAATCATTAAAAAGTTACAATGTCCATAAGTAGTGCGAGTCCCAATGTAGCAGTTCTCATAAGCCTGGCAGTCCGTTCCCAAGAGTTTCAACAGAAAAAAAAAGAAAGTTTTACCTCTATTTTTCCCAGAAGAAATAAAGTCACTTTCCCTCTTCCCCCCCTCTCCCAATCTGGGGGGGGGGGAGTTCTTTCGCTTTGATGTTTCGATTTAAGACTTTAAAAGCTCCGCTTTCCAAGTATTAGCATAGAAACGTCTTTGCTTTGATCTGTTACAGAAACGGGAGGCGGACTTCCTGTTTACACCTTCCCGCTTCAGTGCCAAATTAACGCCTTTTTTCTTCTTCAAGTCCAATCTTTTAATTTCACCTACTCACGGGTAGTAGTTTAGCAGCCGAATTGTCACAGGAAAAAGGTCAGCGCTCTCCGGCAACAGCTACGCGGCTTCACCCCACAGAAGGAGCAATTGACTCTCAGCACCGCGCCTCCCGTTACGCTCCGGAGCCCCTTGCGGGGTTCCTTCGCTGATTCGGGGGGCGCAAATGGTGCCCGCCGAGTCCCACGCTCGCAGGCTCCTTCTGCCTGCGATTTCCGATCGGGTCTCCGCTTCGCCGTAGCGGATAGACCCACTTTCTGCGGGGCTTCTCCCTCTTACTCAGAAGGAGACCGCCATTGCCGTTGGCGCCGCCTCCGGAAGTCATATTTAGTAAGCTTTTGGGTGAACTGCACATCCGGAGTGGGAGGAATACTAGCTGCATATTAATAGGGGGAGGGGGAGCTTGGATTTGGGGTGCAAGCAATTTGTTTTTTGTTTCCCCACTCGAGATGCTTGCTGTGGCTAGGGCCGGGCAATATGTCAATATAGATATATTTTCAAATCAGCTTGAAATCTAGATAGTGAGACTGGTTTCATAATTTCTGACCTGGCAATATATTGCGAATCATGATGTGTGTGTGTACTATGCAAAAAACACCATGTGGGGGGAAACTGTGAAGCCAGACAATGCCTCTACATAGCTCCATCTTATTTCAGACATTGTGATATATTGGTGTATTGCAATGTTTAGCTAGTGATATATCACCGTGTTGAAAGCCAGCTATCGCCCAGCCCTAGTTGTGGCCTCAGAGGGCAAGACTTGTCCACCCAGCTGGAGCAAGGAAAGAATGCATACAGGCACACATTCTGTCAGGCTCTCATGCCAGTCCCGCTTGTCCTTGGACCTCCAGGAGAAGCAGTTTCTGGATATCGTACCCCAGGATGGTGATGACTCCACTGAGCGGCCAAGGAGATCTGGCTTTTGGTGGACCACCTCTTCAAGAATGCCTGCCACCAGGTGAGCTGAGGGGGACGGTACCATTGAAAGGATGGGTGTGGGCTGGAATCCAGTACCAGTTTTGGGGTGTGCAGGTTCCAAACCCCACAACTGATTTATATCTTAGCTACCGACTCGCTCTTACAAGCTCCTGCTGTGAGTATAGTGGCACCTTGGTGGAGCGGCAGCGGGTGGGACATCCAGCATATACTATTCCTTAGAGCGGCTCAGAAGAACCCAAGTGTTCCCAACCATTGTCTGTCTATCCCTAGCAAAGCGGCTCTCTGAGACTGGCCACTAGAAGAAGCGGGGAATGATTTCACTCTCCCATTGCCCCAAATCAGGAGAAGGGTAGTAGGAATGCTACTGTGGAAAGCAGGTGAGATACAATTCTCAGCCCTTGTGCCAGCTCTCTTGGTGATGGGCTTCTCTCCATTGTGGCATTCCTCGACCTCACATTATGCATCCCAGGGCTGGATTGTTCTTCATGCTATCCAGGATGTACCTCATCCCTTCCGAATGCATGGGTGATACTCTGCTTCAGGAGGACCTCTTCCAGACCCCGGGCACGCAGGACGAGCTGCAGGAGAGAATTGAGTGCCTGGACACCAGCATTCCCGAGACGATCCGTATCCTCTTTGGGGGACATTGTTGGGGAGCAGGGCTGCTTGGTGGTTTTCTTTCGCTCTTGGCTGGAGTGGACCTCACTTTTATATACCTGGTGGCTTAGGTTCCTAGGCCAGCCCATCCTTAAGGCTCTGGGACACAGCACAATGAAATGCCCACAGTCAAGTCCAGTCATGCATCCAAACAGCTTCACAGCTTTAACCCCCATTTGGAAACATCAGCCTGGCTAGGTAGAGCAGAGCTGGGGAACCTTGACAGGCCCGCAGGCCCCACATCTAGCATCATACGTGGTGTCAGGTGTGGAGACAGGTAAAGACATGGCTGCAAAGGAGCTTCAAGGGTGCGTTCAATTGTTCTTTGGCAAGCAGGGTTTCTTGACCGCACTTTTGGAGTTGACCACTAGTATTTGTTGTTTGGATTGAAACCATGCCTGCAGAAGGACATTTCCTCGGCAGATCAGCTTTGCAGGCAGCTTCGTCAAGAGGGGAGGTGTGGGATAATTACAGTGGGATGGCTCAGCTGGTAGAGCGTGACACTCTTAATCTCAGGGCTGCGGGTTCAAGGTCCACCTTGCGCCAAAAGGGGGAACTTGCAAGGTGGGCCCAGATGTATAAGGACCAAGCTTCTTGCTTTGGACCAGCCTGGGAAGGAGGCAGGCTGCAGGTAACAGGACAGAACACTTCCCTTGCCAGGCTGTCAATAGCTGGCAGTGACCACTCGGTGGCCGAAGCTCTGCTCATCTTTCTGGAGGCAGTGCCAGAACCGGTCCTTTGCTATGAACTCTATCAGCGCTGCCTTGAGTGCTCACATGACAGCCACCTCTGTCGCCAGGTCGGCCCCAGAGCCCCATCTCTTCCTGGCTGGTCTGTGGTGTGTACAGAAGCATAGAATCAGAAGGGATTTCCAAAGTCATCTAGTCCAAATGTTGCCGCGAGTAACAGGAAATCCACTAAAACATCCCTGAAAGCCAGTAAACCGGCACACTGGCAGGAGGGCTAGTCTGGTCTGGGAAGACTTGTTAACTGCAGAGGTTGCTGATGTCTCCTTTGATAACCATCCCTCTCGGTTGTGGAGGGTGGGTGGGGTGCGCACATGTTGCCTTTTTGCTTTCTGACCAGGACTTGTAACAATAGCCCACCTGTTTCAGTGAACCTCGCTTGAATTTCCAACCCAGGAAGCGGCCATATACTGGGCCATCTAGCTCAGTATTGTCGAAATTGACAAGCAGTGGCTCTCCAGGATTTCAGACAAGGGATGTTCCCTACCCTCCTGGGAGATGCTGGGGGTGGAGCCTGAGACTTTCTGCATGAAAAGCAGGTGGTTTACTGCAGAGCTATGGCCCTTCCCCCAAGACATCTCAGTTGGTAGAGCATAAGACTCTTCATCTCAGTGTCCTGAGTTCGAGTCCCACCTTAGGCATTGCAGGGGGTTCGATTAGTTAACCCTTGTGGTCCCTTCCGACTCTACAGTTGTATTATTCCCCAAAGTTCCCAGCAGAGTTCTAGTCCGGTTACCATTTTAAACATCCTTTTTTTTTATGCCAGGTCTAAACCTGCAAACATAACAAGTACAACGTGCTAGTGATCCATGCCCCTCCTCTAGCAAAGCTCTGCACTGAAACTCCAAACCGCCCCTCCCTGTCTTGCAGGTGATCTGCCAGTTGCCGCGGTCGCACCAGAATATGTTCCGCTTCGTGGTGGCTTTCCTGCGGGAGCTGCTGAAATACTCTGAGAGCAACAACGTCAGTGGCAACATGCTAGGTAAGGCCTCCCTTCATGCAAATGTTTTCGCTTCCCTGCAGCCACCCTCTTCGCCAGCCTCCTGCTACGGCCTCTGCCCAACGTTCTACCGAGTGCCATCGGCTTCCTCCTGGGCTTCCTGCTGGGGGCGGATGACTCCGAAAGGTGCCAAGCGTGACTGGAGACGAAGTTGGGAGGGAAGAGGCAAGGCCCAGCCTCTGTTCTCTGGTGCCTGCCCTTCCCCTTGTGCCATCTTGCCATGTGCCAGCTCCCTTCCCTGTGCTTCGCCCTTTCCACCTTTTCCTCTTGACTCCTGACACGGTTGCACACTTGGCTTTCCACATGGTTCCAGGGCATTGGCAGCAGGTTCAGGGTGCTTGGGGAGGGACCCTGTTGGAGGACAGTCATTCCCCTGCCCATCCTACTACCACCACTGCTGCTCTCAGTCCCTGCGCAGTAGTCCACGCTCTCCCCTTCTGCTGCAGCTGAGCATGTGCTACTCTTGGTGGGTACCAGGCATAAGGATTCCTGGCCTGTCCTGGGATTGCAGGACCTCTTTCTCTGTCCCCCCAGCCTTGATGCTCATCAAGAAGGGGCAGGGCAGCCACTGTGGCCCACGTACGCCTTAGCCTGCTCTCTATAGTTCAGCTGTCTGTCCCCATTCTGCCAAGTAGAGTTCTAGGGTGTTCATTCTTCATGAGACACTAAGCACTGCCTAAAGGGACCAGGGAGGAGGAGGGGGCGCAGGCTGGGCAGCAGGAGGGGAGCTGAGGCAGTGGGTACAGCTGGGTTGGGTTGGGCTCCCCACCCGACCCCAAGTTCTGCAACTTTGTCTTTCTGCTTTTCTGTCCTGGGTTCCTGTACTTGGTGCACACACACTCTTAATTTATTGGGAAGCGGTTGTTTCAAAATGAAAGATCCGTTGTGCAGAGATTGTTCTGGTGTTTGGAGGGGAGCTACAATTGCCTTTGCTGGTTTTGCCACTGCTCTGAAGCTCAGCCAGACTTTCCAAATGTAGCCGCCTTGGGCCCTCGCAGCACACATGAGGGAGAGGCTGTGGAGAGGGGGTGCTGCATGGGGCATCAGGTCGTGCAGATACCATGGAATCTGACTTCGCTCTTCACAACAAGGCTTGCAGGTGCAGAAAGAGGGCTACATTGCTTCCCCAAGGTGTTTCTCAATTGCTCTCCTTCCTCATACTGCTTGCAGCTTGCAAGTTTCAGCCCAGCAGCAGCTGGCTGCGAATTATTGCATAGACTCTTGAGGGGAGGTCTGCCCTCCCCTCTCCCCATTAAGCTTTGTCTCCAGGGCTCAGTGGTAGGAGGGAGAACAGAGGCAGAAAAAGAACTGGGCTTGGCTTGAGGGGGTTATGAGAGCATATGTGCACCTGGTGCCAAGGGATAAGGCTGCAGAACTGAGCAGAGCACACTTAAGAGCAGGAGGAGCTGAGCCCTGCTCCCGCCACCACCACCAACAGCAACTCCTAGATGTCCACTTGTTCTTCTCAAGGGAGTCCCCAAAATGACCAAAGGAGACTGGAGCTCTGAGAGCAGCTATGGAGACTGCAGAGTCTGGATGGGAGCTCTTTTGTTATTTATTTTCATTTGAAGTGGGATGGAGTGGAGGCTAGATGGATGACTTTGAGGGGGGGGAGTAGGCGGAGAGCAGTGGAACAGGATTGGGAACTTCCTCCTTCCCCACTGAAATAATCCAACTGGGCACCCTAGGAACTGGCAGGGCCAACCTGCGCATGAGGCGTTGCGAGGCCATTGGCTCAAGGGGGGGCAGATCAAGGTCCATAGAGCACCATGCTTGCAGCCATGCCACTATTGTGACCACGGTCAGGCCCTTGTGAGGGTTTTGCCAACACAACCTGCTCCTCTCCAGCCTCCTTTCCTAAAGGAGAAGCAGAGGCAAGGCTCAGGGTGTTTCTGCCTCAAGCAAAAACATCCTCAGCTGGTCCTGGCAGTGGACATTAGAAATTGCTTTCGATATGGAAAAGAGTGGAATGCAGGAAAGTGGAGGGAGGGGAGTGTGTTAAAGGAAAAGGGAGGAGTTTTCCAAACTAAAATTGGGGTTGAAGACAGAGCTCTATTGAGTCACAAAAGGGGCTTCTGCCAGCCCAGTGGAATTTCCGGCTCCCCACATCCCAGCGTCTTAAAACACAAGAAGAGCTTGGGGAGTCAATTTTGTGCATAAGGTAGATGTTTGGCATGGTCTGTCCTTGATGTGAAAAGAGGATCCTTTCAATATTTACTTTGGTGAACTACAGCTCCCACAACAACAACTCTGAAGGTGACGCAGATGTTCAGAGCGGGGTGCTGATAATGCCAAGGTCATAAGTTTGATCCCTGTATAGGCCAACTGCATTATTCCTGCATTGTAGGGGATGGAACTAGATCAGTGGTTCCTAATTGGCTGATTACTGAGGACCCCTTATTTTTCAAAAGCCAAGCCGCAGACCCCCTACTTTTGAAAAATTTGATAACTCTATGGTAGTTACCTCTGCAAAGCAATTTTTTGAACAAAATGTGGGTAATAAGCAAAGGATTTTAGGTATACTAAAAACAACAAGACCGCCCATAAAATGTATGCTATTGCCATGCCAAAATGAGAGAAAATTAGTTGGAGGGAGGCAAGGGATGGGGCCACGGACCCCTGATTGGGAATAACGGAACTAGATGGTCCTCGGTGTCCCTTCCAACTCCACAATTCTATGATCCTGTGTCTTAAAAACAAATCTTGAGGAATAGTGTGTGTGGGGGGGGGGTTCTGTTTGAACTTTCCCAGCCTTCGATTTATTCTGATTTGCGCTTGCGTCCCTACTCCCCACGTGTAGAATTGCTATACGTTTGGATTTTCCTGGACATTCAAGCGTTTCCCGCATGGACACTTGTATCCAACGGCCAAATCCCGGCAATTCCGGGCGGATGGCAACCCTACCCACTTGTGCCAGATTGCCTGGCATACATTACAAGCATCTAGTCACATCCCAGGGCTAGCCGACCTGACGGGAAGAGTCCGCGACCAGAAGGAGGAGGAGTACCAGGAAGAATGGACAAAATTCAAAGATTATTTAGCTAAATATGTCAAGATAACCTAATTGGAAAAGCTTGCAAATACGAGATAGGCTTAGGATTTAAATATGTAAGGATAGGAATTAAGATGTTTCAAGCTAGATTAGAAAGAATGAAAGATGTGAAGTGATCAAGTTATTATTATTTTTTTTTATATATAAGATTGATTTTGGAAAACTGTTAAAATGAAATACAATGAAATTCAACCAGGGGGATTTGAGCAAGTCACTTAACAATGTTATCAAGATTGGTTTAATTACAATTAGGATGTTTGTTTGTTTGTCTTAAAAAAATTTTTGGAAAATTAATTTAAAAAAATAAAAAGAAAAACACCATAGATTATCCAGAATCCCAAGCAGCGACATTGTGAAACTTTCATAGGAATAAAAGGTAGGGGGGAAGGAGGCACAATGTCAAGCAGGCAACAGAATAAACCCGAGCACTGTGGGTCTAAAACCGGCCCCTGAATCTCTTGCTCCCCACTCTCCCCTTCTAACAAGACCATTTTTTTGCTTGCTGGATGGCTGTGTGCAATGAGAGCTCAGTCACTGAGGAAGGGTGCTGGCCCAGTGGGAGAAGTATGTGCTTGGCATGGAGGCGATCCAGAAATCCATTCAAGAGCAAAATTCCAGTTCTCATGTTTTCTGTCGAAATGGCTAATTTAAAGGGGAATAGCATGGTGCCTTCCACAGAGTCAGACCAAGGAGAAATTCTGTAAGCAAAGGTAGCAGGCTTTGAAAAGCTTATGCAGATACACAAGGACACATTGCTAAAAGAAACAAAGGGATTTGGAGGGACCATGAGTGAACAGGTAGTACCAGAATGTACAGAATTGTACCTAGAAAAAGGTTACAACTGGATTACCTTTTTGTAAACAACAACAACCCCCAAAATAAAACTCGGAAGCAGCAGGACTCCTTAGGAACTCTTCAAAAAACAAAACACAAAACTGCATATCCCTACCTAGTCACCAAATGTGAGGGGAAACGTAAGCCAGCATCTTACACTGCTTTAAATGATAGCCAGATTCTGCAATTTTTTACCACACCAGAAGTAAAAGCACGGGGCATTAATAAGTTTTTGAAAAATCATGCACTTCATTTGTAGGCAAGGGAAAGCTTTCTGAAATGTACAAAATCTTAGTAAGACACACAATCTGTTGAAATGACCAAGCAGCGGACGAGATTCGGGGACAGTGGTGTGCCGCCTGGGGAAATGTTCCTTTCCATTCACCTTAAGCAAAGATGTGGTGACCTTCTGCATCCATAAATAACTTTCAGAAATGTATTTCATTACTTCCCGAAGCTTCTCAATGGGCTACCAAATGGCATTTCTTTCTATTTTGGATGAAACTGGGGAAGCAGCTTTAGAAGAAGGGGTTGCTGACATTCACTGGCCTGGAAAACACCTGATGCCAATATGATGGCATAGCGGTGTCCGCAAATTGTGGGTGGTGAATTGCTTGGGTGGCCTCTCTTGAGAAACGTTGCCAGAAAATGTATGAACCTTTTTGTGATAAAAAGTGATTCGTAAAGCTGCAAACAGCAGGTGTCTCAAGGTTAGGGAGAAAACATGGCAACGAAAGAGGGGGGAGATTAGTTCAGGGTCAAGCTGGATGGGTTGTCAAGGAAACAGTGTCCTGCCCATCTTTGTGACATCTCGTGCTGCTTGTAGAAAAGACAGAAGCTACACATCCCCATCGTGGGATAGTTGGGAGGAGTTGGTTGAGACAGAACTGGGACGGAGAAGCAAGCAAGCAAGCGAGGGACCAACAGGGGAGATAGGTGTAGACTTTGCTTTGCTTTGCTTTCACTTTATCATTTCATTTTCATTTGTATATTTTGTGCACATATTTTCCTGTATATTTTAGACAGAGAGGAGTAGCAATAGGGTTAGAGCCAAGGTTCAGAGTTAGTGTTGTGTGAGCATTTTAAAGCAGTTGAGTTTAAACAGGAGTGGATTTCACCTGAAGAGATGGCCAGCATCGTGAATCTGTAAGTAGGATTTCGTCTGCTTCTCTTTTGTAATCTTCTGGGGCGAGGGCTTGGGGTCCCCCACACGGCCAGCATCCCCATGGAATTTAACCCCTTCCTGAACAGCTTAACTTCTCTTCCCACCCCCCTCCCTTTCCCCGCCTTCCCATTCTCCCTCAAATCTCATTGCAGCTCAGCTGGTTAGAGGGAGCTGCAGATAGCACCAAGGTTGCAGGTTCAATTCCCATAAGGTACAGCTGCATATTCCTGCATTGCAGGGGGTTGGAATAGATGATCCCCAGGGTACCTTCCATGATCATTATTTTGGGATGCTTTTTATTACATTCATAGCCCACTTTTCATCCAAGCAGTTCAAGGTGGCATTGATGGCTTGCCTTTCCCCCCATTTTTCCCCTCACAACAAACCTGTTAGGCAGGCTAGGATGAGAGTGACTGGACCCAACATCAAACAGTGCACTTCATGACTGAGTGGGAATTTGCACTCGGATCTCCCAGGTCCTCCTAGTCCAGAATTCTAGCCACTATACACCCCCCCTCTCCTTACCCCTTCTCCGTTTCTCAACTCTTCAGCCATCAACTGCAACAGACAGGGGTTCTGTCAGTCTTCCTGTCAGTCACTCTGGCTCTAAGAGAGTTTTCATTGCATTCTTTGGCTCATCTATGCCTTGATGCTTTGACGACCTTCCTAGCAGCCCCCTTCGCTCTCCAGGCAGGGCTGCTGTCCTAACAGCATTATGCTGAGGGCTCTTTTAAATGCTGGAAATGCTTCCCTTATCTTTCCTTTGCTGGGGGTGGGGGTGGGGGAGTGTTGGAATCCCCCCCCCCATACAAGAGATGCACCACTGTGTTCCTGTGGAGAACCGTTTGGGGTCTGTGGGTGCATAAAAAAAAAAGAGCCCTATTGCGTGGCGAGTTCCCGCCCCCCCAAAGTGGAAATAAAGACACATGACACAATTATTTAAGGTTAATGGGCTAAATATGGCCACAACTTTATTGGTTACAGGTGATGAGCGGTATTGGCTTAGGCATTGGTCCTAACCGACTATTCGGCTTCAGCCCGTCCGCTTGAGGTCCGGGAAGGGTTAACCACCAGTAGGGGGAGTCCTGCTGATGCACATCAACTCGGACCCCCCCCCCCGGGGGTCACCGCTCAGGGGCGTGCCTTAGGCCCTCACCTCCATAGGCTTCGGACAGGGCCACGCCCCCCGGAATCCTTTATCGGACTACCCTTCAATATGCGGGGCAGGTGATGGCTCTTCCTCCCCTCTTCCATCTACAGAACAATACCAATGCCTAACCGCCAATACCCAGAAAGTTGTGACAATTTGCTACGAGGTAGGCGGCGATAAATAGGGCTGGTCATGCTCACTGAGCCAGCGATTGGCTGTCCAGGGGCTGACGCGGCCGGGGATTCCCTCAGTCGCCTGCAACTCCACCTCCTTTGTAGGCGGAAGTGGCTTTGCTGGATCAGAGGAAAAGCCCATCTAGTCCAAACTCACAAGCAGTAGCCCACTCCTGCTGCTTCTCCTCTAGCTGTGGGCTTCAGAGGTAGAGTGCCTCTGTTCCTGGAAGCTCTATATTGCTATGCTGAGTACCGTAATAGTGAGAGATGCTGTTATTCTCCTCCAACAATTGGTGTAATCTGCTTCCCAGCCCTGCAGGCTACTTGTCCTTGTAGCATCGGCTACCTGCAAATTTCAGCAAAGCGTGTTCTCACTAAAGGAGAGCACGTGTTGCGGATGGGGCCTAGCAAGACACCCCATAGTTGCCATGCAGTATAAGATAGAGGGGCCTGGCAAGGATTGGCTGTTTGAGTTGCTGGGATAAAATGGATGTTGCCAATTTGGGGGTGGGAACAGGTTATTTAAACAAGGTTCACAGCAAGCTGCTTTCTCTTTCAATGTGGGAACCGGATCACGTGGAGCACTTGGACTGTCTGGAGGACAGTGATGCAATCTTCTCATTGTCTGGTTACATTTCTTTATTTCCCCCTTCTTTTAATCCTCTTTAGTCCCTTAAATAATTTAATTCCCCTTTTTCCTATTCGATTTCCCACCCCATCCCTTACCCTGCCCTGTGGGAAGATTCTCCCTGTATCTGTGGCTTGCCTTTCCCAATAGGGAGAGAGTCCCCGTTAGGGGCTTTCTTTCGCAAAAAAGGTTTCCCCCATTTCTCCTGTTGTAAATTGTGGGGCTAGTCAGGGCTGTTCCCAGCTTAGCTGGAATCGCTTTCGTTTATAGCACCCCCGAAGGTTGGCTTTATTTGAGTGTGTGCAGCGCTGTTGGCCAAATTTTAATCTAGCCTTGGGCGGGAGCACTATATTGAGTTCCTTTAATATTGCTATGAGACTAAGATTCTCAAGAGCAGAGGCAGGGAGGCCTATTTGGCCTGCACATAACTTCCAAGCCTAAGTCTGCTACAGGTAGCAGTTAATTTTTAAGTCTCTGATGGAAACATTCATGCCTGGCCTAGCACGTGATCCTAGGGCTTTGCCCTAGAATTCGATGGCCTGGAAGCGTTTCCGGCCTGAATAGTGTCCCCATGTGGTCCATGAAGCATTGGTTTCACCGGTTCCTTACATTGTTTAGTTTTTGCGGACTATGACAGGGCTTTTGCCGGTAATGCCTAGGTTGCAGGATTGGTCCCTATATGGGACAGCTGCATGCTCCCCCATTGCTCTACCTGGACACTTAGGTCCAGTGTCGAGGGTCTTTTGGTGGTTCCCTCACTGCGAGGGATGTAACAGGCGCCACGTTTGCAATATGCAAGCGGGAGAAAGCACCTTTGCGTGCCCGCATTGCAGTTTGCTCTGTGCGTTGCAGGGCACAGCGCTGCACGGGCTGCATTTGCATTGCATTGCATGAGAGATTTGCATTTGCATTGCACGGAGGTTGTGCGCATTGTATGGAGGGTGTGTGTGCATTGCACGGAGTGTAGTTGCATTGCACGGAGTGTGTTGTTGCATTGCACGGAATGTGGGTGTGGGCGCATTGCAAGGAGTGTGTAGTTGCATTGCACAGAGTGTGTGTGCATTGCACAGAGTGTGTGTGCATTGCACGGAGGGTGTAGTTGCATTGCACAGAGTGTGTTTTTTTTGCATTGCACAGAGTGTGTGTGCATTGCACGGAGTGTGTAGTTGCATTGCACAGAGTGTGTAGTTGCATTGAACGGAGTGTGTAGTTGCATTGCACGGAGTGTGTAGTTGCATTGAACGGAGTATGTAGTTCCATTGCACGGAGCGTGTAGTTGCATTGCAGGGAGTATAGTTGCATTGCATGGAGGGTAGTTGCATTGCACAGAGTGCGTTTTTGCATTGCACGGAGTGTGTAGTTGCATTGAACGGAGTGTGTAGTTGCATTGCATGGAGTGTGTAGTTGCATTGAACGGAGTGAGTAGTTGTGTTGCATGGAGTGTGTAGTTGCATTGCACAGAGTGTGTGTCTGAAAAGGAAGCTGGCTCGGCAGCAGCTTTGTCGGGACTTCTTTAGGGGTTCTGGCCAGCGTCAGCCCTGTAAATTTACGTATTATGATGGCAGCACAAGATGCCCCCTGCTCAAGCAGGGGCTGGAAGCTGGCAAGCAATACCTCAATACCTTTTGCCCATATTCCCATTTTATTTAGGGATCCAGATGGATATCGTTTGCTAAAACATACCACTTGCCTATGGAGAAGCTGTCTGCCTTGAAGGAAGTTATTTTGTAATACTTCCTCTGTAGCAAGTGATGCTTCATCAGATCCGATCTTGCTGGGTCACTTAATTAATCTTGCATGCAGAGTGGTTGCCCCAGGCCGCCCCTTCCCTTTCCACTAGGCCAGGCTGCCTGCGGCCTGAGGTCCCCTTACCTTTCTCATACATGCAATGGGATCTCATGCAATGGTTGCAATTCCTAAATGTATGCAATAGTAGTTGGCCATGGCAGGATACCTGGAACTTGCACAGGGATTTTCAGGTTCATGCTGATGCTGCTGGATCTTTGCCCTTTGGTTTTTTATTTCAGGGGCTGCTGGTGTGCAAAGCCATGGCCTCAAGCCCGGTATGGTGAGGCAATCATGTGACCTAACTTTTCTTGAGTTTTCCCCATTGTAGTAGCAGTTCACATGTGGCCCGAGGAGTTCAGTGAACATCAGATCTGCTTTTGGTCTGATAACCAGGTAGTGGTGAGCGTCTTGGCAAAACAGTCCTCACGTTCCAGCAGAGTCTCCGCCCCTCCGCTCACGCTTTTGAGCTGCGCCGCTTAAGGTTTAATATTGTGCTTTCTGCTCTCCTGATTACGGGATCCTCTAATGATGTCACTGACACTCTATCCCATTTTCAGATGGAGTGCTTCGGATCCTGGGCTCCAGACACTCAGCTACTGCCAGACTTTTCCAGACCACCTGTGGCATTTTGACAACAATTAGTAATTACAGAGAGCAGCAGCTTCCATTTCCCTTTCTGCTTTTAGCTCTTATGGGAAGGCCTGGATGGATTTCTTAGCCCTAAGCTGGCAGTCCTTGGCCATTCAGATGAACTGGCCCCCATCCTCTGAGCAGATCCTGCAGTATTTGGTCCACCTGCTGCAGATTGGGCATGCTGTTATAACTATAAGAATTCAGTCCGCTGCAATGTCTGTTATACTGAAGCTTTAATTTTCAGAGACCCTTGTATAAAGTTTGTAGTGCGCAGGGCCTTGGAAGGTTGGAATAGGCTCCAACCTCATAGGACAGTGGGCAGGAAGTCGGTCAATTTTACCTATGCAGTATCTGCAACAAGCTAAAGCTTATCTGCTGGTAAAAGATCAAGGCGAGATTCCTTTCAGTATTCCATTGCATTTTGGTGCACTGAGGGTTAGGGAAATGGTTGTTGGAGCCAGCACGGGGCTGAGAGTCTGGAGGCTTATTGCTTCAGGACTTTTCCTTATCTGCTTTGGAGCTTGTCATTAGAGTTGGGAACTCTAAAACAGACTTAGTGGGCAGGAGTGCCACAATCAGGCTTCCCGTTACAGGTGAGGAGGGCCCTTGCCCAGTTATGGATACCAGAAATATTTGGCTTTTCATTCCCCTGGGGGCTGGCCCGCTCCTAGTGCATGAAAATGGGTTCCTGTTAGCCAGGCATCAATGTGCTTACGTCGTGCACCAGTTATTACGGCCTGCGGCTTGCCTACCGCTGAACACGCCTCATTCCTTCTGAATAGGGCTGCTGCAAAGGCTGCACACTGGGGGCCTGTCAGTAGACAGGATTGTGAATACAGGTCATTGGAAGTCTGACGCTGACAAGGGTTATATCAGGAAGTGTCACAATGATGTCTGTGCTGATGCTTGTCTGTTACTTCCTTTTTTCATAGGAGCAGCTGTGCGCATTTGGGCCATAGCATACACTCGGCTGGCAAGCGCACTGACGAGTCTGGACTGGGGTGCCATCTCAGTCTTCCTGCCCATGTGAACATATACTGGATGTCCAGATGGGGAATGCTTTGGGAGGAGATCCTTCCTTTGGTGCGGTCAAGTGTGACCTGTGCAGGTCCTCCCGCAGTGCTGGTGGTACAGCTAGGCGAGAATGATTTGCCGTCTTCCTCCAGCATAAGTTTGCATTCCTGCATGCAAGAGGGCTTGGTTCGAGTTGATGGCAGCTCTCCCTGGACTCAAAATAATTTAAGGCATTGGTTCAAGGTGATCTGGAGGGGGGGTTTGAGCACCTGTCCCCTCCAATGTGCAAAGATATTCCATTAAAGGAATCCAAGGATTTGCCATGCTTTTGTCAACCCCTTTCGAGGGGTAGGGCCACGCAAGAGTCCCTGGGAGCATTTGGGGTGAGCTTGAGTCTGATCCTGGTTCATTGCTCCCCAACGATGTTTGCTTGTACTGACGATATGGTGGGGCCCAGTCGTCAGTGCTGCCCTGCTGAGGTCAGGTGCAGCTAGTCGGGAACCAATGCCTAAACAAACTACCACCGAGCAGGCCAGAAAGCATGTTAATATGGCGGTGGAAAATAAAATAAAATAAATAAAGTAAATAAAATAAAATAACAAATAAAATAAAATAGGTCCTTGCTTTAGGTGGCTCTGTGATATTGCACCCTGCTGTTTTTCTTCAAGGCTGTTGCCCTCTTTAGGGCAGATGGGGTGCATCTCCCCTATGGGGTACAACACCTGGCTGGATGCGGTTGCTTTGGGATTCATTGCTCCCCCACAATGTTTGCTTGTACTGACGATATGGTGGGGCCCAGTCGTCAGTGCTGCCCTGCTGAGGTCAGGTGCAGCTAGTCGGGAACCAATGCCTAGACAAACTACCACCGAAGAGGCCGGAAAGCATGTTAATAAGGCAGTGGAAAATAAAATAAAATAAAATAAATAATAAAGTAAAATAAAATAGGTCCTTGCTTCAGGTGGTTCCGTGATTTTGCACCCTGTGATTGCCTTCAAGGCTGCTGCCCCCCTTTAGGGTACATCTTTCTCCTATGGGGAACGACACCTGGTTGGCTACGGTTGCTTTGGGATTGAAGGAAGGGTTGCATTTGTGAGTGGTTTGGCGGTGAGCTAAGGCTCTGTGGCGGTTAGGCATTGGTTTAAATTGGTTGGTGGAGGGGTATGGATTGGCTGTGCCTGCCCCTCCAATGCTGCTGCTGCATGGGAATTCTGTTAAAGGAATTCAGGGGCTTACCATCCTCTCGTCCAAACCCCTGGAATCGGGTGCGGGCCGCGTAAGCTCCTGGGAGCATGCGGGGAGAAGCTGAGGGTCTGTGTCGCAGCTCCAGTTATCCCTGATCTTGTTCCTCCACACTGGCTCTCGCTGGAATCCGGGAGTCAGTGCTGTCCCCCAAGGCGGGGGGGACAGCTAGTCATAACCAATGCCTAAGCAAGGCGGTTAGGCATTGGTTTAAATTGGTTGGTGGAGGGGTATGGATTGGCTGTGCCTGCCCCTCCAATGCTGCTGCTGCATGGGAATTCTGTTAAAGGAATTCAGGGGCTTACCATCCTCTCGTCCAAACCCCTGGAATCGGGTGCGGGCCGCGTAAGCTCCTGGGAGCATGCGGGGAGAAGCTGAGGGTCTGTGTCGCAGCTCCAGTTATCCCTGATCTTGTTCCTCCACACTGGCTCTCGCTGGAATCCGGGAGTCAGTGCTGTCCCCCAAGGCGGGGGGGACAGCTAGTCATAACCAATGCCTAAGCAACCACTCACAATTTGTATGTTTAATAAAGTTGTGGCCAAAACTATGCCAAAAACCTTAAACAAAAATTTATGAGTGATGTGTGAGTTATTGGGGTAGGGGTGTTTTGGGGGACCTCAGCACGCAAAGCGTGTTCTCACTAAAGGAGAGCACGTGTTGCGGATGGGGCCTAGCAAGACACCCCATAGTTGCCATGCAGTATAAGATAGAGGGGCCTGGCAAGGATTGGCTGTTTGAGTTGCTGGGATAAAATGGATGTTGCCAATTTGGGGGTGGGAACAGGTTATTTAAACAAGGTTCACAGCAAGCTGCTTTCTCTTTCAATGTGGGAACCGGATCACCCGCCCGCCCTCCCTTTTGGGCTTGTGCTTTGACCTTGCTATGCCTATCATGGGGTCGTCCGCCTTGGTGCGGGGGCCTGGTAGGAATTTTTCCATTTGGCTGATTAGTGTGTGCCATTTGGTTTTTGCCTACTGCGTAGCAAATCGTCACAACTTGTAAGGTTGGCGGTTAGGCATTGGTTTAAATTGGTTGGTGGAGGGGTATGGATTGGCTGTGCCTGCCCCTCCAATGCTGCTGCTGCATGGGAATTCTGTTAAAGGAATTCAGGGGCTTACCATCCTCTCGTCCAAACCCCTGGAATCGGGTGCGGGCCGCGTAAGCTCCTGGGAGCATGCGGGGAGAAGCTGAGGGTCTGTGTCGCAGCTCCAGTTATCCCTGATCTTGTTCCTCCACACTGGCTCTCGCTGGAATCCGGGAGTCAGTGCTGTCCCCCAAGGCGGGGGGGACAGCTAGTCATAACCAATGCCTAAGCAAGGCGGTTAGGCATTGGTTTAAATTGGTTGGTGGAGGGGTATGGATTGGCTGTGCCTGCCCCTCCAATGCTGCTGCTGCATGGGAATTCTGTTAAAGGAATTCAGGGGCTTACCATCCTCTCGTCCAAACCCCTGGAATCGGGTGCGGGCCGCGTAAGCTCCTGGGAGCATGCGGGGAGAAGCTGAGGGTCTGTGTCGCAGCTCCAGTTATCCCTGATCTTGTTCCTCCACACTGGCTCTCGCTGGAATCCGGGAGTCAGTGCTGTCCCCCAAGGCGGGGGGGACAGCTAGTCATAACCAATGCCTAAGCAACCACTCACAATTTGTATGTTTAATAAAGTTGTGGCCAAAACTATGCCAAAAACCTTAAACAAAAATTTATGAGTGATGTGTGAGTTATTGGGGTAGGGGTGTTTTGGGGGACCTCAGCACGCAACGGAGTAAACATGATGTGAAGAAGTTCCCACCAGCATTCTCAAATGAGTTGATTCAAAGCTCTCCCTCCATCTGCTTTCTCTCCAAGGCCACGATCATCTTGGATAACTCCTTCCTGCTCCTTTCCTTGTTTTTTTAAAAAATAAATAAATAAACAAATGATTGAAGATTTCTTAGTTTACAAAAAAAACGTGCCTTGTCTCTTTTTTCAAGTTGTGCTTTCTACAGTTCAGTTTCATTTGTTGTGAGACATTAGTGTTGCATGCAGTGTTGGGTTAGGAAGAACAGAGGGGGAAAGAGGGGGAGGGTGGGGTATGAAATGAAAATCAGCAAAACAAGGATTGCAAATAGAGAATAGAGACTGACCTCTGAGAAGTAGACGTTTCACCTTTTAAGTTGAATTACTGAAATAATAAACTGTTAGGCTACCCGTATTTGTGTTATGGCCAGTGGCGTAGCGTGGGGGGTGCAGGGGGGGGGCCGGCCGCACCGGGCGCAACATCTGAGGGTTAGGGTTAGGGGGCACAAATCCACGGGTTAGGGGCACAAATTACTTGCCTTGCCCCGGGTGCTGACAACCCACGCTACGCCACTGGTTATGGCTATGCTGCAAAGACTCCCTGCCTTCTCTTACACACCCACCCACCCCATTTTGGTTGTAGGCTTCTGTCTCAGGTTTTGAAATGTGTTGGGGAGGGAGCTTTTCTGGGTTGTTTTTCACCTTTATTATGCATTTTGTGTTTCCATATTGCGATTTTTATGTTGGAACCAGTGCTTTTTTTCTATCAAAAAAAATGTTTGGGGTACTCTCATTTTGACTCAAGAAAACCACCATTTTATAGTTCAAATCGGGGAAAATAAATGCAGTACAGCAAATGGAGAAAAGTGCAAAGATTCACAAAATGTTTCGGGGTGTGCGTACCCCTGCATCCCCCCAGAAAAAAGCACTGGTTGTAACTGAGACCTGTGGGTATAGGGCGGTATAACAACAACAACAAGGTCTGCCCCTCTCCTTCTCTTCTAGGTTCAGGCGACTGAGGGACATGGCAGCCCGCAAGAAGAAGGGGACCCGCAAAGTCCCCAAGAAGTCCAGGGTTGCTGTGGGCCCACGTGAGCAAATGCTTCCTTTTCATTTTGGAGCGTAAGGAGGGGTGGCCTTAATGCTCTAATCCTCAACTGTGGAAAATAAGTAGAAATGAACTAACCTGCCCCCATGTCCTTTCCTGCTTCTCTTGTTGCAGATGGTTCAGAGACTGGCAGGGTCTGGGCATCGCCTGTGGTTAGTATTTGAGAAAACAGCACAGTACATACGAAATCCCTCACCCCCCACCCCCCCATCCACCAGTGCTGTTTATACCCCCATTTTGGCGGTCTCAGATGCAGAGAAGGCCTCCTGCCATGAACTGACAGCCTGACTCTTGCCATTTCAGCAACTGGAGAAGGATGAGATGTTGCTCTGCTGCGTGCTGGCCACTTGCTCGGAGGCCCGCCAGAGAGAAAAGGACAGCTTGAGGTACTCCAAAAAGATGGCCGTCAAGGCAATTGCGGTGAGTGAGAGGTTGCATGAGGTATCCAGGGGTGAGGTGGGCAGGAGAGCTGGGGATGGGATTGGGGGGATGCTGGGCAGAAGGAAGGCCTGGCGGGGTCTGGCCAAGAGAAGGGTTGTGCAGGCATTTGGCATTACATTGCCAATTCCTGCACTGAGTTTGGGGTTGGAGGAATCCACCTGATGTCCGTAGGGAACTGATGTTTTTCCCCTCCGCCCTCTGTTCTCTATCAGGATCTCATGGGACGGATTGCGTGCTTTACGCAGCCTGAATTGGCCCTTGCTATGGCGCTGGAAGCCCTTTACCAACTGAGGTATACCGGGTTTTTTGAGCTTGACAAGGAGCTGGCGGGGGGGGGGGAGCAGAATGTGGAAAGGTGTTACCAGACCTTGCCACTGCAGTGAATTCGATTGGAAGAATTGCTTGCAATTTCTTGGGTTTCTTGCGTTCAAAAAGCTTTCTTTATGCAACTATTTACAGGATGAGTGGAGATGTGAGAGAGAAAATAGAAGATATATTGTCTAGAGATGACTGCGAAATGGCTCAGCTTTTAGGGGTGGGATTAACTAAGACCTAGAGGCTTGCAACCAAGTGCCAGGTAGACTGCCACATAAACAGTGCCCTCGTGTGTTTATTTTAATTTTACCTTTATTCATTTTTACCCTGTAAAATTGATACGCTGCTTGATTGTCAAAAGTGGTTTAAGCTAACACATGCATTCACTAGAAGTTCAAGAGAATGACATGTATTTGATGCTTCCCCAAATATGAGACAGAGTTTAAAAACTTTTCCCTCCTTCTCTCCAGCCTCATGAAGCCCAAATTACCACTGAAGCTCCACAGCCTGATTGTGCATGCAGCCTTTGCGGCAGTCATTGAGGTCAAAACTGAGCCCGACAAGCAGGTAAGTTGTTAGCCTTGAAATTTGACTTCTCTAGTTGTTGTTTCTTCTTCACACGCTTTAAGCACTGCTCCCATTGCTCAACATCTGATCGAGTAAGACCGTCTTCAGCAAAGCAGGCTGATAAAGAGGCTCGGCTTGGAAAATAATTACCACCCTTCACCTTATATCAATTAACCCCCAGCTTCTATCAGCTTCTATCAGCAAAAGGACACTGGAAGCTGACGGAAGACCTCTCAAACCTTCCTCCCTTCCTCCCTTTTCCTGCTCCACCAAAGAAACATATTGAGAATCAGTGCTTGCTGATGAGGCAAGCAGGAGAAAGCTGCAGATATTCCCACATTCATCCATCGGTCCTACAAATTAGGTAGAAACACTTGGGGACAACTGGCTTTCTAATTGGAAGACAACTACCCAACATGGTTCTCACCAGAAAGATATGTAAGGAGTTGGGTATCTTGCCAGATATGCCACTTAGCCCCCCGGGACCCGGAAAGAGACAAAGTAAAATTATAAACTATTTCCCTAAGAGAGAGGAATGCTTGAGCGAACAAATTGAACTAATTATTGACGAAGTTACTCCCCCCCCCTACTTATCTCGAACGGTCGCATTACCTCAAAGAGCTTCAACAAAACTCTGGAAATACAAATTCCCCAAGAAGCTTGGCGCAAGAGCTAGTTCTAGCGGAGAAACTTGAGGAAAATATTTCTGTCACCTGTAATCAGCGGCCCCTGGCAGAATTAACAACACGCCACCAAGACCAGGCGCCCACTTCTAAATATACTCAAACTGAACCGAGTGATGGCCATTTTCAGGCCCACCTCCAAGATATAAATATAGACCTTTTCAACATAAAAAATTACTTGTCAATAACAAATGGGTTATTGCTGACCCTTGTGGAAAATTTTATTCCCCAACCAAAAGAGACAACAGCAACTGATGCACCCCAAGTGCATAAACCAGATGAGCTTGTGCACAACCCAGATGAACCTGTGAAGATGAGACAAGCAGTAACAACCAAGAAATTGCAAAAAAATAGACCAAAAGCCAGGGAAAAGAAAACTAAGAATATTAAAGCAACAAGGAAAGTAAAGATAAGCCGACATAAACAATGGCAGAAATTATTTAATCTACTCCCATCGGACTCAAACAAATCTGCTGCACGAGATAAAAAAGAGAAAGGCAGGAAGGGGAAAAAGAAGTCATCGCCACAGCTAATGGCCAAGATGGCATCTCCGAGCCATAGTTCAGAACTAAATGGGAGGATGGAAGCAACGTCCCACAGCTCTGGTAACAGTTCACTCAGTGAGCTAGAATCTGGGAGAGAAGTGGTCCCTAACAATGAAGGCAGCAAACCGCTTAGCAAACAGAGAAATGGGGACGATGCAATGCCCAATCGCAATGACAACATTATACAAGATGGGCAAGCCTTTACCCAGGCTAGATGTTGGAACTTGACTTTAAATCCCCAAAAATTGGTATTTACAAACTTCCCAAAATCAAAGGGCTTCCTTTCAGGGAAAGATCGAAGAATGAGCTCCTTGAACATTCTGAATGATATATTGCCAGGAGCAGTAAAGCCTTATGACATTACTTCTGTAGATTATTTGCATCATGATGGTTGCTCAATGAGAGCAATGATTACATTTAGAGATCAGAACCTGGCCAGGTTTATCTACAGATCAAGATATATATTCTTAAAGGCCCAGATAAAAATTCTCAGATTTTTTGAAAACAAGGCTCCACCGAATCCCCTTCTGGAAACTAAACATGCAAACCATAGTAAGGAGAAACAACCTCCCAGAACCTGGCCTGGTCTCCAGAAACAAGAGCCTCAAAAACTAAAAAGGAAAGATGCTCACCTGCAAGATCTGCGATTTCAAGAGAATGAAGATGAGGACCTTTTCTCCGTGGAAGAAAATACCTTAATTAGGCAATTTTGCCATTTTCCATCTCCAATACAAACTGAAATATTAGAAAGACTAGATTTGCTAAGAGTTAAGCTGGCTGGGAGAGATATAAATAAGGAAATTAATGTGGACGCCCACAATAAGGACCAGACTTCCTATAATTTGAACCCTATACAAGAACAAAACCCAGCGGCCTGTCGGCCACGTTACCTTCAGACAATGGCTGAGATTAACCTACCTCCAATCAAGGAAGCCCAGCACACTGAAGAGAACACTACACCACCTCCAACAAGGAGAACCATCCCCAAGGTGAACTCACCTGGCTCTTGGGACAAGCTGAGGTACCTAGACGAGGCAGAATTAGGCCATAATCAGGTACCGGAAGAATACTTACGGAAAGAGATAACACACTTCAAAGGCCCGGTGACCTCTAATGTCAGTATTCAACACTTAACAGCCGAAACTATAGAACACTTGGCTAGTTTGCCATGTATGGAGAGTAATGGGCCGGCTCATATAAGAGTAATCCCTAAAAGCACCTTGGGAAATAATTGACAAAGATCAGACCAGAGGCAAACACCAGCCGGCTCTCTATCTCCGCGGAAATTCGACATCATTAGGTATAAACAGACTCAATCCTCACCCACAAATCAAGAAAAAGCAGTTCCTTCCTTTAAAGACGCATCCAATCCTTCCCAGAGCCTCAAAATTGTCTCCTGGAATGTTAACGGCTGGGCGACAAAGCGAATGGATCCTGAGGCAATAAACTTCATCTCTTCTTTTGATATTGTGTGCCTTCAAGAGACCTGGTCCCAACAAAGTATCGCTTTCCCTAATTATTGCTCCTTTAGCTCCTGTGCTCGTAAACTAACCAACAGGGGTCGCCCCCAAGTTGGCCTCGCCTGTCTTATTTCAACCAACTTATCCCTCACTATTTGCGAGGAAATTAAATCTTCCCCTTACTTTCTCACTATAAAGATCCATCTTCCAAAGACCAAAAGCCCATGGTTGATAACTACAGTATATCTGCCCCCAGTAATCAATGATTTCGACCGCAATGAAAGGTGGTCTGAACTTTCGTCTTGGCTCCATGACCTCCAAATAACTAACCCAGGACTTCCCCAAATCCTCTTAGGTGACTTTAATGCAAGAATAGGTCCTAACGACGATGATATATTATCTCCCGCAGCACTCTTGGACAATCCCCTGCAGCCCCCCTGGGGAAACAGATGCTCTCTTGATCCTGTGACAAATGCGTCGGGGAGGCTGATGGCCCAATTGGCCATGGAAAATGTTCTTTGCATTGCGAATGGTAACATCACTCCCTTGTCCTCGCAGCAGTTAACGTGCATCACTTCCCGGGGAACCAGTGTGGTCGACTATATTTTATTGTCGCCGGAGCTATTCTCAATTTCTACAAAAATGGAAGTGGCTGAATATTTTGGTGGTGACCACCTCCCATTGACTCTATTGTTAAACCTAATAGAGCCATTTTCAGCCCCCTCAAACTATAGTTCTACGGCACCAAGTCACCCAGTATACAAAACAAAGAAATGGACAAGCCTCAGTTCCTCTCTAGCCCTGGACATACAAAAATCATTTGATATGTCTGCTGTTCTTTCTGACCCAATTCTGCCCGCTGACCAATATCGGAAATTAATTGATGCTTTCTCAACAACTTTCACAACCACCACCTCGCCTATCCACCAACGCCTCTTCTCTGAATCACCTTGGTTTGACAAGAAATGTAAAGCCCTCAGAAGGCGAATTAGGAAAATGCTCAGAATCATCAAATTTTCCAACGACCCCCAAACCCGTGTAAAGCTCATAGATATTAAAAGGACATACAGAAACATGATTCATTGCAAGAAACAGCAGCACATCCTAGAGGCTTGGTCCACTCTTCGTTCGGCTGTAGAGAGGCATGACTCCCGCTCCTTTTGGCGCTTAGTTAGACCTTCGGCACCACTCAATTCAGCTACCCAGATTTCCGCTGACGAATGGATTGCCTATTATTCAACCAGTTTCGCCTCTCCAAATCATCTCGTAGATCTCCTTCACCCCCCGTCGGACTTCTGTTCCAGTTCTCTTAGTCCCACTTCTTCAATAAACTTTACCTCAACTCGCATCTTCAACATCATAATGACCATGCGAAGGAATAAGGCCCCCGGCCCAGACATGGTCCCGTTGGACCTTTTCCTGACTGATCCTATTTGGTGGAGCGAACAGCTGACTCCTGTATTCACCGCTATCTCCTCCGCCCTAGACATCCCCGACTCCTGGAGAGAAGCTATAATAGTTCCGATCTTCAAAGGCGGCCAGCCAAACATCCCTAGGAACTATCGCCCCATTAGTTTATTATCTATTCCGGGAAAAATATTTGCCGCTGTTTTACTGGAAGAACTTCTTTCATGGGTCCAGGAGAGGAACATTCTACCGCTAGAACAGATTGGCTTCCGAAAGTCAGCATCAACCATGGACCACTGTCTAACTCTTTATCACCTTGCCAGTAAATACACTGCACCAAGGCAAGGCCACTTATTTGCCGCTTTCATGGACCTGGAGGCCGCCTTTGATTCCATTCCTAGGCAGAGATTATGGTCCAAACTTGCCCGTCTGGGAATTGATCCACACCTCCTCTCCCTAATTATTTCCCTTTATTCAAACACCACAGCTTGCGTCCGAAGTGGTCCCAACGGCTCCCTTACCACCCCATTCCCAACGGCCAAGGGCGTCCGACAAGGTTGTCTCTTGGCCCCTTTACTGTTTAATCTCTATCTTCATGATGCAATTTCCCCTTTGAAGCTAGCAACTAAGTATCCACCTCACTTAGCAGGTCACCCCGTTGCTTCCCTTTTCTATGCAGATGATGCTGTCATCTTATCCAGAACAGCTGCGGACCTAGCAAATGCAGTTAATGCATTTATCGCCTATTGTAAGGCGGAAGCTCTTAATATTAATTATAAAAAATCGAAAGTCCTTCACTTCACTCGTTCTCGCAAACTCAAGCTGGAGCCGCTTAAGATCACAGGTGGCTACTTAGAAAAGGTAAAAGCCTTTAAATATCTAGGCTTAATATTCACTTATAATCTCTCCTGGACTACCCATCTACAATCTGCCTTTTTCGCCGCAACCACGACCTCCAATGCCATTGTCCGATTTTACCACCAGAAGGGCGGCAAACACCTTCCAGCAGCAATTCAAATATTTAATGCCAAAGTTGTTCCTAAACTATTATATGGCTGTGAAGTATGGACTACAGCAATATCAGGTAACTTGGATCGCCCACTTCATATGTTTCTGAGATCTCTTTCCGGTGTCCCGAGATGCGTCTCAGGTGCAGCCCTACGACTTGAGTTCGCCCAGCCCTCAATTGTAAAACGAGCATGGTGTCGAGCTATTTCCTATAGCTCCCACCTACTAGCATCGGATGCTCGAATTAGAGGTGGTTTTTCCAATCTGATCCTAAGAGATATTCATAATTCCCCTTGGAAAACTACAATCAACCTCAAACTCCGCTCTCTTTTTAATCTGAATTGCAAAACTGTTCTTAAATTAGAGTGTATCAGTCCGGCGGCCCTACCTTCAATTAAAAAGAAGTTACAGCTACTTGACTTCTCTAACACAGCTGCCGATGCAAGAGGGCCGTGTTCAGGCCTAGCCCTAGCTATTCCTCCCCCTGAAGGAATCCCTCTATACTGCTTCACAATTTCTTCGGAGGCTAAGCGAAGGGCCTTTACCTGTGCCCGTCTCAACTGTTTTCCTACAGCAGTTCTGTCGGGTCGTTATTCCAGAGTCCCCATCGCAAACAGAACATGCAACTGTAATGACTCGGCCCTGGAGACTATGGAACATGTAATGCTCTTCTGTCCCAACTGGACAGATGAAAGATCTCGGTTTTTAACTCCTCTCATGAACAAGCTTCATCTCCCAATCCAGCCCTGGATAGTGTCCCTCTTTTTGCAAGATTCTGATTGTTGGATCACCGAGATGACAGCTAACTTCCTGCTCAGTGTGATGAAGAGGAAAGCTGCACTAACTTCTTTTTCAACACCACAGCTGTAGTCGATACTCTGCACAATCGGATGAAGTTCCAAGTAGCTTTATAGTACAAGGACAATGGAGCTAGGACAAATCTGAGGAGCTGAAGGACCCCTTTAATGATCCTCCTCCAGCCTCAGCAGTTTTTTTTTGTCTTTTTATTCTTGAACTATCGGTCATTCGATGTTTTAAATCCCCTGTTGTTTCTGTTATCTCCTCCCCCCCCCTTTAAGTATTTGCCCAGGACGATATCTACCTTTACCTCCCCACCCCCATTTTATGTTATGCTGTTATTTCTATGTATATCGTGCTATGGCCACACGGCTAATGCAATAAAATCTATATAACCACTTCCACCTCTGCCTAGTAGGCTGCAGGACCCATTGAGGTCGCCTGGGGCAAGGGATTGGGGCCAGGCAATAGAACTCACTCATCCCATGATGGAGGCAAGTCTTCCCTGGCTTGGGTCTGCTTCCATGTTCTCTTGCACCCATTATTTGGGGAGGGTTGAGGATCAGATCAGTCATCTGATCCAGTACGGTCTTTTCTGTTCTCTACAGCATGCTCTCGTCCCTCTGGAGCTGGCTCACTTCTGCCCCAAAGAAGGTAACACCCACAGCCTGGGGACATGGGACGCACTTTCCAGACTAAGGAGAGCCCACTCAGTAGCTGCAGCATCCTTGCTTGATGCAGAGCTCCTGGGTCATGTGGCTGTGAAATCCTGCCACAGCACAAAGATGGCCAAACTGCAGGCTTGGAAGGAGTCGTTGCCACCAAAGACAGGATCCATAAAGCCTCCTTGTAAATAGGGTGGAATGGGGGCCAGGTCAATTTGGTGAATCAGTAAATGTGGCAGAAATTCATCTCTCTTCTCCTTCATTCTCTTCCAGATGACATAAGACTTGATGTCAGTTTCGATTATGGGGAGAAGACACAAGTTTCAAGGCTCAGCGATGATGGAGTGGCAATTTTTGCTTGCTGTTTCATTGTGTCTTGTTGCTAATTGTGATCATTGCTGCTGTTTTAGAAATCTTTCCTATGCAATATAACTTTTTTATTGCTTTTAAATTGTTGCTTTTTAAATTGTCCTTGTAAAGGAAAGTGTTCTGCTAATGTTGATTTTATTCTGAATTGCTTCAAGAAGCCTCATAGCAATGAATACTATTAAGAGTAATAATTATTTTACCTGCCTTAATTATAATAAAGCATTGACATGCATATTTTATATTAGCGGTTAAGGTCTTAAACTACACATTTTAATAGTTTCAGATCTGTATTCTTTACTGTGTTCTAGCTTATAGATTTTGATTTTAACCTACATATATATGAGAGCCAGTGTGGTGTAGTGGTTAAGAGCGGTAGTCTCGTAATCTGGGGAACCGGGTTCGCGTCTCCGCTCCTCCACATGCAGCTGCTGGGTGACCTTGGGCCAGTCACACTTCTCTGAAGTCTCTCAGCCCCACTCACCTCACAGAGTGTTTGTTGGGCGGGTGAGGGAAAGGAGAATGTTATAATAATAATAATAATAATAATAATAATAATAATAATAATAATAATTATTTATTATTTATACCCCGCCCATCTGGCTGGGCCTCCCCAGCCACTCTGGGCGGCTTCCATAGAAACCAAAAATACACTAAAATATCACACGTTAAAAACTTCCCTGAACAGGGCTGCCTTAAGATGTCTTCTGAATGTCAGGTAGTTGTTTATCGCTTTGACATCTGCTGGAAGGGTGTTCCACAGGGCGGGCGCCACTACCGAGAAGGCCCTCTGCCTGGTTCCCTGTAGCTTTGCTTCTCGCAATGAGGGAACCGCCAGAAGGCCCTCGGCGCTGGACCTCAGCGTCCGGGCAGAACGATGGGGGTGAAGACGCTCCTTCAGGTATACTGGACTGAGGCCGTTTAGGGCTTTAAAGGTCAGCACCAATACTTTGAATTGTGCTCAGAAACGTACTGGGAGCCAATGTAGGTCTTTCAAGACCGGTGTTATATGGTCTCGGCGGCCGCCCCCAGTCACCAGTCTAGCTGCCGCTTTGAGACTCCTTAGGGTAGTGATGAAGCGGGATATCAAATCCAAACTCTTCTTCTTCTTCTTCTACATGTTCTCTATCTCTCTTTTTTTTCCATTTCTTTTTATTGAATTTCACTTAGATAACCAAAAGAGAAAACAAATCAACAATTTCAAAAGGGATATCCAAACATAACATAAAAATAACATCAGTTTCCATTACAGTTCTTTGTCTTCACACTTGAATCTTTATATCTTTAAATATTTAAATCTTTCCTCTACACACCTATTGACCTCCATCCCTCCCGATTTCAGGCTTCTTAATATAAATACTTTCTTTTTCCTGCAGCTGATAATTGTTAATGGTTTACACATCGTAAGATCTATATCAAACCTGCTATAGTTTCTAAGTTTTTATAATTCCCTTCAATGTATATCATAAATTTATTCCAGTCACTAATAAACTTTGTATTTTTTTGGTTTCTGATTTTTTTGTGTCATTTTTGCTAGTTCAACAAATTCAAATAATTTTATTTGCCAATCTCTAATCGCTGGGGTGTTTGGGCTTTTCCAATTTTGAGCAATTAATATTCTAGCGGCAACTGTAGCATACTGGAATAATGTCTTATCTTCTTTTTTGATTTCATCCCCAATTATTCCTAATAGGAAGGCCTCTGGCCTTTTGGGAAAAGTGTATTTAAATATTTTTTTAACTCATTATAAATAAGTTCCCAATATTTCTTCATTTCTTCGCATGTCCACCACATATGGTAGAAATTGTTGAATCTCAAGCCCATCAGTCAGAGGAATTTGGCACTCTCCTGGTGCCCGGCTTTGATTCCATGTTGACCTCCCCGTCAGCAACTCCCGGCAAGACAAGGCGAGGTCTCTATCGGCCGATTCTCCTCAACGTGAGAAGAACACAACCATCCCTCCTCCCTCACTCCCAGGGAGGGGAGAGAGACAGACAGAAATGTCTTTACATGCCTTTATTTCTGTCTTTCCAGTAGTGCAGAGAAACGTGTCTGCACCCTCTCACATTAGCAGCTAGAGAGAGAATTACTCCACCCATGTACTTCCAGTACAGGGTCATGTGACACTCTGAGCTAACATCCGGTGCTCAGAGCACATAATAGACTGTCCCTGGTTCCCACGGTACAGTCCCATAACATCAACATCCTGTTTGGCTTTCCAGCCACCTGGAGCACTCAGCAGCATTGCTCCTTTTTCGTAACAACCTCCCCCAAAAGAATCAATGCGTGTTGCGGCAAGCAAAGCGTGATCCAGAGAAGAAAACAAACAGTTGTTATACACATAACACTCCCCTGTTGTTTCAGTTCCACCCTTGGAACTACCCGCCACTGGTTTCCCCAGTGTACCTCTCTGGTTGTCTGGCTTCCAAGGAATGAGTGTATCTGCATTACCTTGGCTAGCAACTCTCCGTTGTGTCTTTGTCTCTGACTTAGACACAGCTCCAACCTGTCCTCGGTTGTGTACAACAGCAACACATGCAACAGCTAAATTAGCATACTCTTCTGAGTACCTTTTGGGTGGTTCACCCTTTGTGACTCTCTCAGACCTGCGTATGAGGTGCTGATCCTCTCTGCTCACTGGTTCTGTCTCAGGACTCTTAGGAGAACCAGTTCCAACAGTAAACAGTGGTTCAACCTTCACCTGTGAAGGTCTATCCATTGTGTGAGATTTCCTCTCAATGACTGTGACAACAGAGCTCTCTGAGCTATCACTGTCGCTCTCAGTACCACTGTACTCTGTGAAATCATCATCATCATCTGAATCGTCCTCTGTGGGAAATGTGTGTGCTATCACTCTCTCCTTTTCAGGAGCACTCTCTAGAAATTTTGTGAGAATCACCTGACCAGATTCAGACAAAATTACTCTGTAGAGACCCTTTTCATATCCCACAAAAATGCCTCTGGCATTCTTTACTCCACCTGGAGCTTCTGTCCTCACATGAGACCCAAAAACCTTGAAATGGGCAACAGAAGGTTTTCTCTGGAACAGTTTCTCAAAAGGAGAACTTCCCAACTCTTTTGAAACCTTTCTCACCCACGCATGACAAAACGACATGAGTGACTCCGCCCAGAACTCATGTGGCAGATGTGAACTAAGCAATTGCGCATTCATCCCCTTTTGCAATTCTTTGTTCACCCGTACACAGACACCCCTGTTCCACGCTTCCGCTGAAACAGCAACCTTGTGTCTTATCCCTTTCTTGTGCAGGAACCTCTGGAAATCCTGTAAAAGAAAAATCTGCTTCTCATCTGTCAAAAGACAATCAATGTTAGCATCATGCATGTCTTTAACCTTGTCACAAAACTCCTGAAACCTTTCCAAGGCTTCCTGTGGCCTTTTTAACACATAAACCCAGACAAAGTTAGAGAAATGATCCACACACACAAGATAAAATCTTGCATTGCCTCTAGATGGTTCTAGAGGACCAATCACATCAGCATACACCCGCTGAAACGCTCTGTCGACCCTGGCCACCTTCTTGGCGCTCGTTTTGGTCACACCTGCAAGAGAAATCAAGTTAGACTCAGAATTACATTCCATGTAATCACTTTGGTCAAAAGTCAACAAATACAGTCCATCTTTCTGTCTGGCAGAAAGATATAACTCTCCATCTTTGAAGATCTCGCAGCTCTTATCATCATAGGACAGTTTCAGTCCTTTCTTTGCAATCTGCGAAACACTCAGCAGATTGAACTTCAATTCAGGAACCAAGTAAACATTGTGTATAGTCAGGTTCAGACTCTTAAGATACACAGTTCCAACCCCGGTCGCTTCCAGCTTCTGACCGTTGGCTTGTTCCACAGCGAAGCTTTGCTTCTTAAACGTTGAAAAGAGTCCTCTGTGCGGGGACATATGAAAATTACAGCCCGTATCGATTACAAAAGAGTGTCCAACATCTGGCGTGGTTCCTTTCGCCATCAGGGCCTTTGCAGGTTTCACCGAAGACTTGGTATGATCTTTGCCTGCTGCCTCATTCTTTGCTGAGCGGCCCTTCGCTCCTTTCGGCTGGCGTGGCTTCTTGCAGTTCCGCTGAAGATGCCCAGTCTGTCCGCAATTGTAACATCGGACAGCGTTCAAAGCTACAGCATCCTCTCCAGTAGCTACATCAGTGGGGGAATTAGAACTCCGTTCTTCCCTCCCCCTGTCCTTCACCTCCAGTGCAGCAAGCCTGTCGTGTTCATTCAAAACAACGGCAGACACCCTCTCCGCGGTCAATTCGTTCGCCGGAAGGGAACCCAGCTGACTGGCAACTGTTTTGTAAGTCCGATTTAAGCTGTTTATCATCATGAAGCAGAACACTTCCTCCTGCAGACGGAAATTGCGTTCCACCATCTGTTGGCACAGATATTTCATTTCCGTCAGGTGCGCTTGAACATCTCCATCAGGCGCAAGCCTCAGATTGGTCAGCTTCTCAAAATACAGTAACGCTGAAGAACCTGCATCTCTCTGGTGTGTTCTACGCAGCGTTTCCCAAATCTCACGCGCATATTCCAAATCCTGAATATGCACAAGTTGATCATCCGAGACACACAGAATTATAGCCGTCCTGGCCTTCACATTCTGTGATTCCCAACCTCGGGTTGGTGCTTGAGGGATGGGGTTCTCAATCACCCCAAAAATCCTCTGATTCTGCAGCAGGGCCTTCATCTTTACAGACCAAGATGAATAATTGTCATTAGTCAGGGGAGGCGGGTAAGGCAAGGCTCCCCCCTTCTTGGCATCCATTTTGAATCCAAGTCTCAGCTCTTCACCCTCGAGCTAGTAAAATCCCAAAAGCTCTTTTGAGCTGTTTACAGCCTCTCTCAGGCAGGCAATCTCCAAGCTGTCTCAAAGTCAAAACAACTTTTGCTTTCCCGGCTCTGACTGAGCCAGCCCCAGGTGTCAGTAGTTTTCCACTGTCCTGACTGTCGTTGCTTAGCAACTGTGCATACCTCTTCGTTATCTCACCACAAATATGCCTGGTATGCAAGCCTAGGCTCTCAGAGCTGTTTTTCCAAACGCAGCTCTCGTGAACCAGAGAATAAATCAGTCTGCATTCACACTTTTAGCCCGATATTCAGCATACCTTTTTGGGGCTCCGTTGCTTGGAAAACACCCCCTCTTGGTGTCCAGCCGTCTGTTCAGCTGATCAGACGTTATCTTCTTTCCTTGGTGCAGAGGATGGCACACGATCCATCAACCTCTCACCTCTCATGCTGATTCCCATGGATCAGATAACCAGCAGCGTCTGCTACCATATGTTGAATCTCAAGCCCATCAGTCAGAGGAATTTGGCACTCTCCTGGTGCCCGGCTTTGATTCCATGTTGACCTCCCCGTCAGCGACTCCCGGCAAGACAAGGCGAGGTCTCTATCGGCCAATTCTCCTCAACGTGAGAAGAACACAACCATCCCTCCTCCCTCACTCCCAGGGAGGGGAGAGAGACAGACAGAAATGTCTTTACATGCCTTTATTTCTGTCTTTCCACAGTACTAAGAATTTGTCAAAAATGTACAATTTGCTGCTGAAATGGAATACACAAGATGAAACGGTTAAATCAGCCATGATTAAATGGGCTCAGGACATTGGTCATAATATTTTGTTTGCTGATTGGGAAACGTTGTGGACCACCGGGATGAAATTTACGGCATGTAATGCCTTAAGAGAAAATATTATGAAAATGATATATAGGTGGTACATAACCCCAGTCAAGCTTGCAAAGATTTACCATTTGCCTGATAATAAATGTTGGAAATGTAAAGAAACTGAAGGTACATTTTTTCATCTTTGGTGGACTTGCCCGAAGATTAAGGCATTCTGGGAAATGATCTATAATGAACTTAAAAAGGTATTTAAATATACTTTCCCCAAGAAACCAGAGGCCTTTCTCTTGGGTATTGTCGGCCAAGGGGTGTTAAAGACGGATATAATTTTCTTTATGTATGCTACAACAGCAGCTAGAATACTCATTGCGAAGTACTGGAAGACGCAAGAGCTACCCACACTGGAAGAATGGCAGATGAAGGTGATAGACTACATGGGCTTGGCAGAAATGACGAGCAGAATCCGAAACCAGGGAAGAGAAGCAGCGCAAGAAGAATGGAAAAAATTCAAGGACTATTTAAAGAAATACCACAAAGTTAACGAAAGTTAGAATGATGTTGGATTGGAAAGTAAATGGTTACTATTAGCAATGGTTAAGACAAGGAGAATAAGGAAGATTAGTTTAAATCTAAATTAAAATAAGGGAAGATTTGCTGAGTAATTGATAAGAATTTGGAATACAGAAAAGGGAGGCATGAGGAAGTCGGGGAAGAAAGGTATAAGAAATTAGGATATGAAATGGTACATGTTTTTTGTTTTGTTTATGTCTTTGTATGTTTATGTATGTTATGTTTATATGGAAAAAATTCTTGAATAAAAATATTATTAAAAAAAAAAAATATTTCTGTCTTTCCAGTAGTGCAGAGAAACGTGTCTGCACCCTCTCACATTAGCAGCTAGAGAGAGAATTACTCCACCCATGTACTTCCAGTACAGGGTCATGTGACACTCTGAGCTAACATCCGGTGCTCAGAGCACATAATAGACTGTCCCTGGTTCCCACGGTACAGTCCCATAACATCAACATCCTGTTTGGCTTTCCAGCCACCTGGAGCACTCAGCAGCATTGCTCCTTTTTCGTAACAGAAATTGCCTTCTTTGATTTTACACTTCCAGCAAGCCTTATTTCCTGTTTTATACATTTTCCCTATACATCATCTTTTCCATCTTTTCCAAATTTTCCCTGAGTGTGACACATGCCGTGAATTTCATTCCACTAGTCTATCTCTGTAGAAGTCCATATTCTGGTTTGTGACTGTAATAAATTGATTCGTTCATTCAATAAAGCTTCGGTGGTTTTGAAATTCAGTAAATTGTCTCTGCCTCCATTTTTTGGTATTGAGGGAAACGCTCTATAAAATAATCAGAAAACATCAGGGTTGTAGTCAACATCAGTCCTTTCCACAGCAGACCTATTTAAATTGATGGGCACAAATTACGTGGCTGTGTTGATTTTGACGCATCTCTTCTGAGTAAAACTCAGTTGACTACTCCTCACAGGATATCATGGAATTGTAGAGTTGGAAGGGACCACAAGAGTCATCTAGTCCACCCCCTGCAATGCAGGAATATTTTGCCCAACGTGGGGCTCCAGCCCACGACCCTGAGATGCAGAGTCTCACACTCTACTGACTGAGCTATGGGCAGATATCTTGTTTGATAAATGTGTCCCTTGGAAACATTTTGGTTTTATCCTCTCTGCAGGAGTTGCTATGCCTGATCATTCCATCTAGTTCTGTCGAAAGAGAGGTGGGGGTTGTTTTCTGATTTCTTAATTGTGAATATTTGGGGGGAGGGGAGGCATGGGTGGAAAGGAGATACTCAGATGGACCAGAGTGAAATGGGGGCTTCGGGATGGCTTGGGGAATTCTCAAAGTGTCACATCCAAACAAAAACTCTGGGTTGTTGGATGCCCATGCCTTCTGTCATCATTTGAGTTTTCCTCTGCTTCCCTTTCAAACTGCTGTCTGGAAGGAGGCCAAAGCCCACTTAAAAATAAGAATGATTATAAGAAAGCATTCATTCAACAGCCAGAGTTGAATGAAGACGATGTGCTAGGAGGAGAATGAGCTAATTAAACCATTCTGCAACAAACACACACAAACACACACCAGCATAGCTTCAACATTTAGCACAAAAAGTCTTCAGCCAGATGTCATGCAACCCTTTGGCAGGGGCAACTTATCATTTTATTGATTTTCCATAACAAACAATTAAAAAGGCGGACAATCTTGCAAAGGAGTGTTGCCATTTAAACTGCTGGTGTGACGTAGGAACCCGAACAAAGAAAAGGAACCAACTACCCAGAGTATGATTCCGATTGCCCTTGTTCTCCACCTCCCTCTATGCTAATCAGCCGCAAACAAGAGTTCAGATTTGAAAGCCTTGTTATCACCTCATTCCCTTCAATTAGCCAGCTGCTCTGGCAGATGACATCAGTTCCTTCCCGCTCCCAATATTCCTGCTCCTAGCCTGGTTAGCCATAGCCCGGAAGCTGAATCTCAGGGGAACGCCTTTGGGCTGGGAAGGGCTCATCTTTTCTGGGCCTCTTCTCCCCCTCCGGAAGGGGTGCTTGGCTCCTGGCCTGTGAAATGTGCTCAAAATGTAAAGATGCCTTCTTTCCAGGGAGCCAAGGGAGAAGGGGGGAATTTGAAATACCTCCAAACCTTCCCACGTCAGAGATGCAGGAGTTGCGTCACCTCCAACTTCCTCGGGGATGAAGCAGCTACGAAAAACGAAACATCCCACCTGGGCACGGTTTCTGAGAGAGCAACAGCAGAAGACCCAGACTCTGGCAAGATGAGCATTTGCCCAGTGGATTCTGGCCGGTCCATGAGGGCAGACAAGGGATGGCTGAGGTGGCCGCCAGCCCCTTCCCACTCCATCTCAGATACAGAACACATTTGCTCTGCCACTCCTTGGCTCTGGCGCCACCTACTGTTGGCCTCCTTGCCTTCCACCCTCCCAGTCCCAATGAGCACCATTCACCCCTGGTCCAGAGGCGCAGAGCAGTAGTTAGGTGATCTTGCGCCCCGGCAGAACCGTCCAGATTGTGCCCCCAGCCACGGACAAGTTAGCTCTTCTTTCTGCCTCTCCTCCCCCCCCCACCCATTCAATTCACCCTGGAAGTACAAGTATTGAAAAATAAAATGTTAGAGGTTTCCCCTCCCCCCCCCCCATAGCAATATAATTGGATTCAGCTAGCTGGTCAGTCTACTTTCGGTTTCACTCCTGGCTCCTTGTTAAATTAATACTGCATCAGAAAGCTCCCAAGCAGAAATCCAAAGTTCTTTGGCATTTCTGCAGTTGTTAATGAGATGTTTCTTCTAGTCTAGGGGAGTCTTTTGATCTTCTTCCAGGAAAGCAAGAGTGCAATTTTTTTAGTCTCCCTTGCTTTCCTGGTGACCTTCAGCTTAAAGACAAACTGCTCTGAAGTGAGAAAAACCCATCACACTCAAAAAGCCCAGCTGGAGGGACCTGGAAGTGTGCGGGGAAGAGCAATTTTGTAGTGGCTTTGTTGCACAGGAGCGCCAAGTTCACTAACTGGCTGATTCAGATTGAATCCCAGGCAAAAAGATTGCAATGGTGTGTGTTTCAGCCAGCCATCCGGCTGCTGCAACTATTCCCTGGGTGCCACCACACTGTCCTGTCTGTGTGTTTGGAAGGGAATGGGAGCTATGCTCCCCCCGGAGACACTCCACTCCTTCTTCCTTAGCTGTGTTGCTCAACAGTTGAAGCAACCTTCACAGTTCTGGGATGCTGATGCCAAAGACCTGGAAGTGTGCTGTCAATATATTTACAGTGCAGGGGTTCACCCGGAGGAGACGACCACTTGTTTGTTTTGCGTTCATGTCTTGCTTACCCAAAACTTACAACAGTGGTTAGACTCTACTAAGAAAATGGTCAGAGTGCTTTAATCCATTCTCATTGGAAAAGCTGAAGTTCTCAGCTGGACCTGAATCCCTTCCACAAAATACTGGCAGTCTGGAAACACCCTGGGTGCAAACATGTTTTACTGGGGAAAGGATCTTTGCCTCTTCCTCCTTCCTAACCTGCAGTAGTGCCCTGGCAAATCACAAAGTGCAGGCTCCCTTCATGGTACTCACAGCCACACCGCTTTTAAGATTATACAAATTTAATATATCAACAACAAATAAACACAATAAGGCTATAATGATACAATCTGAATCATTAGGGGTGCATTGCAGCAGTCATTGCAAATCTCCTGAGTCGCCTTTCAGCCAGAAGCTCTGCAGCACAGGTGGTTCTGATGATTCCCCTGTAAGGAAGGCTTACAATGTAGGAGGCTTTGGGGCTTTGCGAGAGGGGGGAAAGTGGAGACATCATAGAAGTATGCATGATGTGGGAAATGTGCAGAGCGATGTTTTCTCCCTCAGTATCAGAACCTGGAACTGGGGCTGAACCCGGGATCTGCACGCCAAGGCTGGAGTGCCAGCTGGCCACGTTGGGCGCCTGCCTGGAGAGTGGAAGCCGGGGGTTGGAGGGACATCGTGCTGCTCCTGGCAACCCCCACCCACCCCGACGTCCTCCTCCGCCTGAATCCCCCTTCCCCTGGGACGCACTTCCCATCCTGGAGCGGCTGGGGTGAGAGCGCTCCCCACCCCCCTTTCCAGACTCTCCTCGTTCTTCTTCTTCATGCCTCGGGTGTTTTCCTGAGTGTATCTTCAGAACAACCCTCTGTGAGGGAGGCTAAGCTGGCCCAAGGTAGCTCAGCCAAGTTGCCAAGGCCAGCATTTAAGATCGCGCACCCTTTCCCCTCAGATGAGAAAGCCGGGATGAGTCATGCTAGCAGCCTGTGGCCTTGATGGGCTTTGAGGCAGCCCAGCCCCCTTGTCTGCAAGCAGGCTGCCTCCGGGGAGGACCAGCACTTTTCTGACGGGACAGAAGCGCACGACTTCCCCCTCCCACTTGCCGCCCGCCCCAGTCTTTCTCCAGCGGCTCAGTTTAGCGGCTCATCCCAGGGGGGAATTCGGGTGGCGCTGCTTGCAGAAGGAGAAGTGGCTGGTACTAGCAGAACCTCCCATCTCTGGTAGGACTTCCAGGATCCAGACGAACGTTTTACCAAAAAGCATGGCTTGACTACTGATTTCCCATTTAAAGGATGGCAAAAAGACCGAAGTTTGGAGGACAGGTGAAAAAACCCACAAATTAAATTTAAAGTTCTGCGAGATGCAAAGGAAAGCTTGCGTTTTAAACTTGCATTTTACAGCTTGTTGCTTGGTGCGGTTAACGAAATGGGGATATTGAGAAAGAAGAGACTTGGAATTAGAAGGTTAGGATTTCAGGGTTAGATGGCTTGGATATTTGTGGTAGATCAAGTCAGAGTAAATGCGCACCTTGAGAACCACTGTATTAGACGTGCGTGGCGTATTAAGAATCTGAAAATAGATATAAAGTTAGTTTATACACAAAGACTCTATTTTGGGTTTCACCAGAAGACACTTTTTATAGGCAAAAGGGTGACGGATAAAGAGAAATGGTTAATCTACTGAGAGTTCTTAAAGTGGAAACGTGGAGATTGTAAAATTTAAACAAGGGGTTTCTCTTTTACACTTAATAAAAGAGGGTTGGGGTGTTGTTTATGGGTTCTTTTTCCGGGGGGGGGGTTGCTGTTGCTGATGTTAATTTTTTATCTCTTTAGTTTGGATGATATGATTTACGTGGAATCTTATTATTTATGTGGATTTTTTTTCAATTTTGTTGTGTACTTTTTGATATTTTGTTCATTGTTTACGACTAGTTTTGTTATGTTTGCAGTTATGGAATATTTTTTTTTTTTGTAAGCTGCCTTGCACATGGTTTGAAATTTGGAAAGGCAACATACAAATAAATGATTGATTGATTGATTGATTGATTGATTGATTGATTGAGAGATTCTAGTTGGAAATGAAGACTTGGGGTATGGAAGAGTGGAAGACGGGTTTTGAGATACAGTTGTGCACATCATGTGATATCAAAAATGTAGAAACTTTTGTTGAAATCCTAAATGGAAGAGGAACAGATTAAAAAGTGCATGATTAAAGAGGCAGGATTTTCTCTTTTTTTGGTTATATTGTACAGTTGGAATAGTGGTAACATATGTGGACTAAAGAGTTAAAATAAGAATTGAGTTATGACTTAAAATAGACTTTTAAATATATATATATATTTAAGTATTGCTGGTATCTAACTCTCGAGAAGTTATTTAGAATACATGAAAACATACCAAATATTTGTTGGAAATGTCAAGAAGATGAAGGGACATTTTCTCGTGCTTGGTGGACATGTGAAATAGCTTAAAACATCTGAGATACAAATACATGCATTGTTTTTGAAGGTTCCTATTCAACTGTTGGGACTTACCGATATACAGAAAGCCTTTCCTGACTATAGCGCTGCAGCAGCTCCCAGCCAAGTGCTAGGAAATGTTCCCCAGCAGATGGCATGCTAGGAGGTCCTGCACCACTGGGTTTTTCAGGCATTCAGAGAAATTGTGGATTTTAGGACTTAGAAATGGGTCAGCAGCTTCATTTGGCAATGCCAGAAAAGACTGCCCCTTCAAATTCTGTTTCTAACGCGTATAATAATTTAATAATTATATTTTTTAATTTATTTCTACCCGGCCCATCTGGCTGGGTTTCCCTAGCCACTCTGGGCGGCTTCCAGCAAAAGATTAAAAATACATTAAAACATCAGTCATTAAAAGCATCCCTAAACAGGGCAGCCTTCAGATGTCTTCTAAATGTCATATACTTGTTTATTTCTTTGGCATCTGGTGGGAGGGCGTTCCACAGGGCGGGCGCCACTACTGAGAAGCCCTCTGCCTGGTTCCCTGTAACTTCACTTCTCGCAATGAGGGAACCAGGCAGAAGACCCTCAGCGCTGGACGTCAGTGTCCGGCCTGACCGATGGGGCTGTATTGAAGCACAATAGGGGGTGGTGTAGGGACTTTGCGCAGGTGATTGATGGTCAAGAAAAGGCAACCTTTGTGCTGTTTTATGTCAGGAGTTGGGAATTCTAGAAGTAGTACTCCTTTTTGCACGTTCTTACTTCCTGTACTGCTTGAATGGAAGAGGAAAACTTCACTTCCTAATTAATTATGTTAAGCGAGGCAAATGTTAGGTCAGGAAGCTCAGCGCAGTATACCTGAAGGAGCATCTCCACCCCCATCCGTCAGCCCGAAGGTCCTCCTCCGAGGGTCTTCTGGTGGTTCCCCAAAGGAGGCAGCTGCAGCAGCCCCCTCCTCCTGCTGCCCTCCAGGAACAGGGCGGGGAGGGACCAGCCCCCAGGAAGGACACATTTGCCTCCCTCTGCAGTGCTCAGAACAAGAGGGGAATGAGGCCACCCAGGCCCTCTGGAGCACAGAAGGGCTCACCATCCTTGACTTTCCCCCTTCAACTTCCTTTTTACCCAATCCCTCATTTTGAGGAAGTCTCCTCTTTTGAAGTCAAATGTAACTGTTCTGGATTTCCTTAGCAATTGTCCACTTCCATACTGTGTATGTTGAATTTGATAGCACTGTGGTCACTGTTCCCATTTGATTCAACCACACCTACATCTTGTCAGTTGAGAGCATCAGGCAGAGCACCCAGCACCTACCGAATCCTTTTTTTATTCTAGCAGGTCTTTTTAACGGAAGTCTGATGTCATCAATGTTAACTTTTTCTGCAATGTATTTCTCGTGTGTCACTTCAGAGATGATTATAGTCAAGTGGTGTATAAGCTGTTTAAATAGTAAATGGTTGAATGCAATTTTAAAAATAATAATTGTATAACAAGGGGGAAAGCATACTTGTATCTGACCATATCTTAATGGGCACAGACTTTGATAAATAGCATCCTAGCCATAGGCTAATTTTGTGGAGTTTAAAGCTAAGCATACAAGTTCTCAAAGCATGCTTTGAAATCCATATGAACTCTAGTATGCTGTCGGGGGAAGAGGGAGGGGGATGAGGAAGGATGTGGTTGGCTGAAATGAAGTCCGATCCTGTACAGATCAATCACTAGTGGAAGCGCCAACAGAAACGTGTACAGATTCCACACGATCATGAGGAAGCCTGAATCTGGGCAGGACCTTGTCTCTTTGCCTGTCATTTGTGGCTGCTCCACCCAGGTCTGAGACGCCTTCCGGAGTGAAACAGTGATCGGGGGGCGGGGGAGGCAAGAGGATGGAGCCGTGTAAACCCCTCCGCGGGTACTTTGAAAACAGACTCCTTTTGTCTGGATCTTCCCCGCGCAAAGATGGGTCTGTATGCATTTTGAGCAGAGGAGGAGGGTCTGTGGAACTGCCCACCACTGCGGTGTACTGTTCCCAGGATAGGTAAAGATCATTCAACAGTTTTCAAATTGAAAAACGGTGTTTCATTTAGAGACCCTTTGTAACACCATCCAGTTCATTTAACCACAACCTACGACCCTTGAGGTTTTTACTGAAGCAAAAGGATTGATTCCATCCCTGCATCAAACAGCTGTGATTGGAGGATCGTCTGTTTCATAGCAGCTCCTGTGCCCCTTCCCTCTGCTGCATTTGGCATGAAATTGCCGGTGATTTCCCCAGGAGTAAAAAGGCCTACCTACTCTGGGCTTATTCTTGGGAATTACTTTGCAACAAAGAAGAAAGCTTTTCGTCTTCTGTTTCTTTTCATTTTTATGTTTTCAAAATGCTTGATCTCTGACACTGGTTTCTGTATATTGTGTTTTCTTTGTTTTTCAAGCTTTCATAAAAAATAGCCTTTGAAACCAGCTGGTACAGTGGTCAGAAGACTTGCCTTCGTGTCCACAGAATGGAGAAGAAAAGTTCGCCCAACGAATCCCTGGGTGCGACCCCAGAGACCTCCGGCTCCCACCTGGCTGAGCCTTCTCATTGCCAGCTCACTTCAATGCCCTCTGTTCCCAGAGATACCACTGGAAGAGCTGCTTCCCTTAGCCAGGAAGAGTCGGGGTCCCAGCAGCCTTCCCAGCAGGCCTCCCACATTTCCTCCTCCTTGGGCAGTGCTCCATTGCAGGTCCCCGAGCAGCTTGCCGAAGAAAGGCCCCATGGCACTGGCCAAAGTGCTTCCCTCCCATCTCTGGATGAGGTTTCTTCTTCCCAGGGAACGGGTCACCAGTGTGCAGCGACGTTCTCTAGCTTGCAGTCTGGGAGTAGGAAAAGTATGATCAGCTTTGAGGGCATCTCCTTTGGGAGTGCTCTCCAGGGGACCCAGGCTGTTTCCTCTACCTCTAAGTCTCCAGAGGGGTCTGTCCCAGCTCCGAGCACAGCTGATCTGGCTAAAGGCGGCCAGGGGCAAGGCCAGGTAAGTCCAGATTGAGAGGTAGGGAAAGGGCTTTGAGGCTGTAATGCCCTCCTTGAGTCTCTCCAGCTGCTTTGGACAACTGCCCCCATCCCTGACCCCTGGCCATACCGCCTGGGCCTGGTGAGAGATGGAGCCCCAGAACACCTGGAGTGCACCAGGCTGGGGAAGGATGTCATGAGGTGGAAGGCAAAAGGAAGGCAGACAGCCCATCCCAGGGTCGGTCCTTTTCCTCCTTCTAGCTTAATGGCTCACCTGAGCCGCCATCCTTTAAACTGGGGAAGCAGCAGCGGCTCATCAGAACTCACAAGTTAGGAAGTCCTATGTTATAGTCCCCATCTTCTTGTTATGTCCTCTTGGTGGGGAGAATCGTGCCGTTTTCCTGTGGGTGGGCAGCCAGCCAGCAGCAGGCTGGCAGGTGGGCCCAGGGAAATGGCTTTGTTGGGGGAGCCTCAGAACTCGTCCTCTGCATGTTTGTTCCCTGTTGCCCCAAAGTGGGAACTGTCTTGCAATTCAGGCTTGTGGTACACAGGTAGAGAAGGGGAGCCATTTGTCTCTTCAGATGCCTGGGAGAAGAGAGCAGTGGGTGGGGGCAGCCTCTGCTCCCCCTTCTAGAAAGGAGGCCTTTGCCAACATGGGTGCAATTCTGCTCCATGTGGGGAAAGTGTTTATCCATCATGGACTTGGGGGGATGCTGCTGCCAGCCAATATGGGCTTTGAAGGATATTTTTTTACTGTAGGCCTGTTTATTCTGCTGCATTTCAATGTTTGCCTATTTTCTGACCTAGTTGTAAAGTACCTTGAGATTCCCACATAATAGGTTGCAGGTAAATACTCTAAAAATAAGAACCCCCCCCCCATCATGTCACAAAGTCAATTGACACAGAGCCTAAAATAATGCCAACGAGCTCTTCTACCTGGAAGTGCAACATCAGCCCTTCAACACATCAGCATGAGGTGCAGTTGTCACACGGCTACGACTCATAAGCCATGAATGCAGGTCTGAATAGTGCTCCTTTGGAAACCCCCACCCTCCATGCAGAAAAAGAGCATCTGCCCCTGAAATCCTTTCCGTAAAAAGTGTATGAATGGCAGGCAGCTAAAAAGCTGTCTCCTCGGCTATTTGGCTCATGTGTCTCATAGAACACTTTGTGGGAGAGCTTGCTTGCAGATAGGGATAGCGCACGGTTGGAGAGCCTTTGATTTGTAATTGCTCTGGTTGCTTAGAAGGGTAGTTGGCGGATGAAGTTAATCAAGTCAACTTTAATCGTTTAACCTGCCAGAAAAAGGGCCAGTTTAAAACAGCGGCTGTCTAGTTCACAGAGTTCCTGAACAAGCATGCATGGAAACACCGGTTTCTATAAGAACTGAAATGTGCTTCATTTGCAACTAAGTAGAGCCTCTCTGCTAATGCAGAGCACAATCCACAGCTTCAGGCAAGGCCATTTATATACCCAGAATCCAGAGCAGCCTTTTCTCATACTCCTCTGAAGTACCACCACTGCAACACCAGCGCTTGGCCTTCTGGCACCTGCAGGCTAGGGAAAGAGCTCTTTAGCACCCTGGGGTGGAGCTCCTTCTCAGCAAAAGCACTGTCTGCTCATTCCCAACTTCTTCAGCCAGTGCCTCTGTGCCTTCTGTAAATGTCTGGAGTAAATGTCTAGCAGGAAGTGTCTGTCCTCTCCAGGATGTTGAAATACTGAAGAAGGCGCCCAATAGCCCTAAGACGGGGGCGGAAACAGTACTTAAGGATGATCAAGCATTGCCTATGAAGGTCCAGGAGCCTGTAGAAAACCTCCAGCCGTTGCCTGCAATACTCCAGGATCCGCAAGGAAGAGGTATTTTTGAGAATCCTGTCTTCACAAATTCCGGGGACATGGCCCTCCCAGTGTTAAGGTGGGGAGGTGGGGTTGGGAGTTTGCAGATAAGAGTCCAAAGTTAAAAATGTAAAGGCTAATGGAATTCTGCGCTCCGAAGGCTTGCGGATAGCCGCCTGAAGCCTGGAGAGTGAGAGGGGTCAGTGCACACCGATCCCTCTTGCTCTCCAGGCTACGCTTCGCTGGAGAGGCGCTGCACAGTTTCCCTCTCTCTGCAGCGCCCCTTCAGCGAAGCGGGAGGAGAAATGGAAGGGGCTCCATTTCTCCTGCCGCTTCGCTGAAGGGACGTTTAGCAGAGAGGGGAAAATTTTTTTTCCCCCTTGTTCTCTCCCTCCTATGGTCCGGTGCGTCCTATGTTCCAGTGCGTCCTATAGAGCGAAAAATACGGTATATGTAGAATTCATTAATGAGAAATTAAAAAAAAAACTTTTTTTAAAAAAAGAAAAAATGAGTAATAATAATAAAAATGAGTAAATGAGTAAGAAGTGAATAGAAATGGATGAATAATGAGTAATAATGTATTAATAAAAAAGGGAGGGTTGTATGTATAACTAAAGAAGAAGGAGGAGGAGGGGGGGAGGAGGGAGGGAGAGAGAGAGAGAGAGAGAGAGAGAGAGAGAAAGAGAGAGAGAGAAGGGAACAAGAAAAAGGGGCAGTTTTAATTCTCCTGTGGGACCCCCAGGGCTTGGTGTCGGGTCCCTAGATCGGGGCTGAGGCGGCGGTTCCAGGAAATGGGCTCCAATGGTTCAGGCCACCTACCTGGGTTCATAGGGCTTTAAAATACTGTTAAGAAATGCACTGATAATAAACTCCATAACATAAAGCATGGTTTTTGCTGTGCCCCCCTGCACTGGCAGGGGAGGGTCCACGCCGCGTTCTTCTAGCCCCCAGCCGGTCCCCGGTGCGCGGTTCCTCTGCTCTTTTGCTCCAGCCGCTGGTGATACTGGCTTGGGGTCGGAGCTGGGCTAGGTGGGGCGTTCCCTCCGGGCTTCCCTGTCTCTCCCGACCCCCTCCTATCGTTCTCCTCCCCGCCCCATGTTACCTGTGGGGGCGCCTTACCAATACAGTCGTACCTTGGATCCCAAACGCCTTGCGACTCGAATGTTTTGGCTCCCGAACGCCACAAACCAGGAAGTGAGTGTTCCGGTTTGTGAATGTTCTTTGGAACCCAAATGTCCGACGGGGCTTCCGCGGCTTCGGATTGAGTGCAGGAAGCTCCTGCAGCCAATCGGAAGCCGTGCCTTGGTTTCTGAATGTTTTTTTTTCCCCCAACTTAAATTTTTATTAGTTTTCATCAAACATACATTCCAATACATTCATTGTATTAATACATCTCATACATAACTGTGATGGGATGTTGAGCTGCTTGTGCGTAAAGTTCCTAGTCCCTCAGTGTTTGCCTAAGTCCACAAACCACTGTCTGTAACGGAGCGCCATAAGCGTGGCTCCGTTAGTCGCTGGCAGAATCTGACAGTGGGCGTTTACGGAATTTCTTCCAGCATAACAGCTCCTTAACGGAAACACGTCTTCTGGACTCTCTACGTGACAATTTCCGGCGAGGAGTGGGTGTCCCTATAGGAGGTCCTGAAACCTCCTCGCTGTTCTCGCTGGAATTGTCTCTGAGCCATTCTTCTGACTCGCTTTCCCTTGGAGCTCTTTCTCGCCCCCTGCTGGTTCCCTCCTCCGCTGATAAGTCTCTCTCAACCTCTGGGAGCCCTTGCACCACTGGTTCTTCCGATGACAGTTCCCTGACAATAACATTAGCTCTATTGAGCTTTGGACTGCCTTCCTCCCCTTCAGTAAGTATCATATATTTTCATTATGTCACGTATTTTATACATTTATCTATTTGATCATAAGCTGTTGAAGTTAGTCAAATCCTGCCAGTGTCTTTACAGATTTACAGTTATCTCTTATATAATCCAAGTATTTACTCCAATTTTCATAAAACTTTTGTTCATCCTGATCTTTCATTCTCCCCGATATTCTAGCCAGTTCCGCATAATTAATCATTTTGACCTGCCATTCAGTAATAGTTGGTATTACTTCTGTTTTCCAATTCTGGGCTAACATAGTCCTTGCTGCTGTTGTGGCATACGGGAATAAGTTTTTATCTTTCTTTTTAACATCTTTTCCAACTAGTCCCAGTAGAAAGGCTTCGGTTTTTTTTTTAAAAAGTATACTTAAACATTTTTTTAAGCTCATTGTAAATTAATTCCCAGAAGCCTTTCACTTTACTGCAATTCCACCACATATGGAAAAGATCTTCTACCTCTCCACATTTCCAGCATTTGTTATTTTTCATTCTGTACATCTTTGCCAGTTTTACCGGCGTGAGGTACCACCTGTATATCATTTTCCATACATTTTCCTGTAATGCCGTACAAGCCGTGAATTTTAAGTTCACATTCCATAATTCTTGCCAGACTTCTAATTCTATATTATAACCAAAGTCTATGGCCCATTTAATCATAACCTCCTTCACCTCTTCATCTTTAGTATACCAATTTAATAATAACTCATATATTTTGGACATTGTTTTATTTTTGCTTTCTATAATATCTATGTGAAATTTTGATTTTTTTATCGTCAAATCCCTTGGTTTCTAAATGTTTTGGAAGTCAAACAGACTTCTGGAATGGATTCCGTTTGACTTCCGAGGTACCACTGTATATCTTTTCGGAGCAGGGGCAATCCCATTGCCGCCTTCAGTTCTGGTAAAGCTAAGAATTGTTTGTGCAGATCTTGATGCCTTCAAGGCCGAGGCTGTCATCTGATGAGACCCAGTACTCCTATCAGAGAAGCAAATCCTCAAATACAGTCACTCCTCTTGTTCCGCTCGGTTCAGGTTACGTCTTTACAGGTTGCGTCCCGCGGCGACCCGGAAGTAACGGAACGGGTTACTTCCAGGTTTCGCTGCTCGCGCATGTGCAGACGCTCAGAATGATGTGCAGACGCTCAGAATGTTTGTGCTAACAACACCGTATTGTTGGCATGTAGCAAAATGGATACATTATGGGATAAAACTGAAACAGCGAAATATCTGGCCATTTGGGTTCCTTTATTACATCATTTACATAAAAGTTAAAAAGCAGAATTTTAGAAAGTATTTCAAAGTGTTTAAAATGATTTAGGAATTACAAGGTTAACTTTTTTAAAAAGATATTAAATAAGTTTTAAAAGCCTTTATGTGTAACTGCTGATGATGTTGGGGGGTGGGGGTGGGGGGGTGGCAGCTGTGCTTCTAAGACTCCCTTAAAACTGATTTACAGTGCTGGCTCTTGGGGATTGAAAGGGCACATAAAAAGACCTTGCCCCAAATTAAAGAAAAACCAACCAACAACCCCAGTCAAACAATTAAAAAAACCAGCTTGTGGAGCTCAGATGAAAAAGTCCCACTGTGATGGGATGTTGAGCTGCTTGTGCGTAAAGTTCCTAGTCCCTCAGTGTTTGGCTTAAGTCCACAAACCACTGTCTGTAACGGAGCGCCATAAGCATGGCTCCGTCAGTCGCTGGCAGAATCCGACAGTGGGCGTTTACGGAATTTCTTCCAGCATAACAGCTCCTTAACGGAAACACGTCTTCTGGACTCTCTACGTGACAATTTCCGGCGAGGAGTGGGTGTCCCTATAGGAGGTCCTGAAACCTCCTCGCTGTTCTCGCTGGAATTGTCTCTGAGCCATTCTTCTGACTCACTTTCCCTTGGAGCTCTTTCTCGCCCCCTGCTGGTTCCCTCCTCCGCTGATAAGTCTCTCTCAACCTCTGGGAGCCCTTGAATCACCAGTTCTTCCGATGACAGTTCCCTGACATCCACCTCCCCTCCAGGGCCCCCTCCACCCCCTCCCCTCCCCTCCTCTGCTGGAGGCGAGGGAGCAAAACCCCTGAAAGAACTTCCCTCATCTTCCGAAGTCTCGAACATTTTCCTCCACCAGTTGCTGTTTCGGGTTTCTAAGTACTCATCCTCCTCGGAATCTATTCCTTCTTCCCACTCTGACCCCGTGAATCCTTCCAATTCCTCCTCCTCGTCGGTGGTGCCAAAGTACTCCCTCCGGAACCTCGCTACTGACTGAGGTTTCCTGGGGAACCTTTGATGGAAAGCTTCGATCAAGACCTCGTCATTGACTTCCTCTGCCGTTACCCAGGTGTTTTCTGACTCCGGTTCCCCTTCCCACGCTACCAAATACTCCACCTGATTACCCTTCCACCTGGAGTCGAGGATCTCCGCCACATGGTTGCTGCTTTCCCTCTCTTCTAAGACTGGTCCCTGTGGGGAAACCCCTTCTTTTCCCCCCCTATACGGTGACAGTATTGACCTGTGGAATACTGGGTGCAGTTTCATGTGGTTCGGTAACCGGAGTCTGAAAGCTACGGGGTTAACCTGTTGAATGACCTCAAATGGTCCCAATCTTTTGGGTCTCAATTTCTTGCAACCCCCCTTGAACGGCAGTCCTTGGGTGGACAGCCACACCTGATCCCCCACCCTTATGGTTTCACCTTCCCTTCTGTTCTTGTCTGCCTGCTTCTTATATTGTTCTTTGGCCCTTTCTAAGTTGAGTTGGAGTTGACGATGGATCGCTTCCATTTCTTCTACAAAAAGTTCTGCGGCTGGGACGCTCCATCTCTCCCCTCCTCCCCCTGGAAATGCCCTGGGGTGGCACCCATAATTAGCCAAAAAGGGGCTCATCCCGGTGGACACATTCTCCGCATTATTGTAGGCAAATTCCGCCAGCGCCAACTTTTCCACCCAATCGTTCTCTCTGTCATTGACATAACACCTCAGGTATTGTTGGAGGATACCGTTTGCTCTTTCCGCCTGCCTGTTGGTTTCTGGGTGCCGGGCAGTCGAAAAATTGACCTCTACGTGCAGTAAGCTCATGAGCTTCCTCCAGAACCTGGACGTGAATTGTTTGCCCCGGTCTTAGACCACCCTCAAGGGGGCGCCATGCAGTCTAAAAATATGTTCTACAAACAATTTAGCTGTCTCTTCCGCCGTGACTGCATGTGAGCAAGCTACGAAGTGGCCCATCTTAGTTAACAGGTCTACTACTACCAGTATGGCGGTTTTCCCCTTGGATTTCAGTAGATCAGTCATAAAATCTATCGATACCGCCTCCCATGGCCTCTCTGGTGTGGGCAACGGTTCTAACAACCCCGCCGGCGCCCGCCTTTCTCCCTTGGCTCGCTGGCATTGGTCACACCCTCTTACATACTCCCTTACATCTTCCCTCACCCTGGGCCACCAAAATTCCCTGGTAACCAACCACATGGTTTTGTGTTGCCCAAAATGCCCTGCTGTAGGGCTGTCGTGCATCTGTTTGAGTACTCTCCCTCTCAATTCCCCTTCGGGTATATATAGTGCCCCTTTGTAATACAATGCCCCGTTTCTTTCTTCAAAACCTCCGGAGTTTTCTCCCTCCCTCCTTAGACCTTGGAGCTTATTCTGGGCGTATTCATCATTCTGCGTCTCCTCTACCAGTTCCCTTTGCCCCACCAACGCCGCCCCACACACCCAGTGGTCCTCTGGGATGATATGTCTCTCTTCGGGTGCTCCCTCCCCCTCCAAATACTCTGGTTTGCGTGAGAGAGCGTCCGCCCTGACGTTTTCTGGGCCTGGCACATAGCAAATTTCAAAATAAAATTTGGAGAACTCCTGTGCCCATCTCACTTGCCGTTGGTTGAGCACTCGTGCCGTTCTCCAGTACTCTAAATTCTTGTGGTCCGTGCATACTTGCACCTTGTGTTGTGCACCAATTAGTAAGTGTCTCCATTTCCGGAACGCTTCGTGAATGGCGAGTAGTTCTCGGTCATATACCGTGTAGTTCTTCTCGGATTTGTTTAACTTCCGCGAGAAGAAGGCACACGGTCTCCACTCCGACTTATCCTTCCCCGGCTGAAGAAGCACCGCCCCCACCGCCCGGTCTGATGCGTCAGTTTCCACTCTCATGGGTTTTTGTAAATCCACGTGCAGGAGCTGTTCTTCCGAAGCGAAGACCTTTTTCAATTCTTCGAATGCTTGTTCCGCTTCTGCCGTCCAAACAAATTTCTTCTTGCTGCTGAGACAGTCCGTGATGGGAGCCGTTAAATGGGCAAAGTTCTTGATGAACTTCCGATAAAAGTTCCCAAAGAACTAAGAATCTTTGCACATCTTTTTTCGTTTTCGGTGTCTTCCATTCCAGTACCGCCTGGACCTTGCCTGGATCCATGGCTAATCCCTTGTCTGACAAGCGGTACCCCAGGAATTCCACCTCCTTGGTGTGAAACTGACACTTCTCTAATTTCACCCACAGTTGGTTTGCTTGCAGTCGGCTCAACACTTCTCTGATGTCCTTTACATGCTGCTCCTCATTCTCTGAATAGACTAATACGTCATCTAGGAAGGCCACACAATTCTTGTAGAGCAAAGGTCCCAGGACGTGGTTCATGAACGATTGAAAACATGCTGAGCCTGCTTGTAATCCAAAGGGCATAACGAGATATTCGAAAGCCCCTAGAGGGGTGAACATCGTTGTCTTCCATTCATCCCCCTTCCTTACCCGTATCAGGTTGTATGCCCCCCTTAGGTCCAGTTTAGTGAAAATTTTTCCCTTCCTCACCCGGGTCAAAATGTCATCAATCCTGGGCATGGGAAAAGCCACTGGTTCCGACACTGCATTTATGCTCCGGAGGTCCACTACAAGTCTAGGTTTATCCGTGTTTTTTTTGTCCACAAAAAACACTGGGCTGCCCCCCACCGCTCTGGACTCTCTGATGAAACCTCTCTTCAGGTTTTTGTCAATAAACTCCCTCAACTCCTGCATTTCCCTGTCTGACATGGCATACAGCTTGCCCACAGGGAGCTGGGCTCCAGGGACTAGATTGATCTGGCAGTCAAAGGGTCTATGCGGTGGTAGTTTGTCTGCTTCCCTCTCGCTGAAGACATTGCTCAGGTCAGCGTATTGTTTGGGCACCTTTCCTTTGTCCGTTACTTCTGTTCCTGCTAGAAAGGCCTTTGCCCCTTCTGGAGCCTTGCCCTCTTTGCAATGTTCTAGGCAATGTGCTGACCCAAAGGAGACCACTCTCTGATGCCAACCCACTAGCGGATCATGCAACGCTAGCCAGCTCATCCCCAAAATAATGGGAGCCCCTCCCAAGGTGGCCACATTGAACGCTATTCTTTTGGTGTGCCTGGCTACCCTCATTACCATTGGGACGGTCTGTAAGCTGACTTCTCCTCCCAACAGCTCTCTCCCATCGATCGTGGTCACCTGCAAGGGGTTGCTTAAAGGGATAGTCTGTATCTGGTGTTCTGCTGCAAACTCCTTGCTCATAAAATTACAGGAGCTGCCTGAGTCCAATAGCGCCCTTATCTTTAAGGGATGTCCGTTTGGCAGCTCTAGCAACACCTCTATCACTAGGGCTGGTCTCGGAGGTTCCGGCGTGGGCACTTTTACTGCTCCTTGGCCTGACTGCTGTGCCCTGATGGTGGCAGTCAGGCGCTGGCTTTTACTTGGTCCTGCCCTTCCTCCTCCTTCCCCCCAACAGCTCCTGCCATCCCTTGCCATTCCTTTCTTTGTGGACAGACTCTGGCAAAATGACCTGGCTGCTGGCAGAGATAACATTTCTTGGGGCTCTTCCCCTCCTTCTTCCGCCCTTCACTGGGATTTGAAACTGCCCACGCGCGCGCGCTGTTCCAACTTCCATGGGCTCTGCGGGCGGGAAAGTTGGCTCCGGAATCTCTGGAATGCGGAAATCCCTCCAACGCTCCCCTTTCCCTTCCCGCTTCTCCAAGGCTCTAGCCTCCTGGCGTGCTCCAATGGTCAGCGCTGATTTGGTCAGCTGGTCCATAGACTCCGCCCTGGGTGCCCGGGAAAGTTCATCTTTCACAGCCGAAGAAAGTCCCTCTTCGAAAAGCATTTGAATGGGTTCCGCTGACAGATCCCACCCCAATTTGTGTATCAACATAGTAAACTCAGTCCAGTACTCATGGACAGATCGGCTCCCCTGTTTACAAGCCATCAACTGTCTGCGCACCACTCCCTGTTCAATGTCGCTGGAAAACATCAGGTCCATGGCGCGAAAAAACTTCCGTGCGTCTTTCAAGACTTCATTATGCCCTGCCATCAGGGGTCTAACCCAGTCTCTCGCCCCCCCTTCGAGATGGCTAACCACAAACGCCACTCGCGATTCCTCGTCGGGAAAGTCATCAAACTGCAGATTAAGAGCATACTGCATCTCTGTCCTAAAGGCTTGATAGTTCCTGGGATCCCCCCCAAACTTCTGCACCAATCCTGGCATCTTTCTTGCTTGTGGGGGGGCCTTTGCCTTTTCTGCATCCTGAGCCCTCCTCTCATCGAGCCTCGCCGTTTGCAGCGCTAGCTGGACCTCCAACACCCGGTACCTTTCTTCCAGGCTTGGACCGGCTCCAGCTCCTCCTGCATCTCCGGTTCCGGCTGGGTTGCTCATGATGCCTTCTCTGCACAAGCTGCTTTCAGAGACTGTCGGATTGCTGTGATGGGATGTTGAGCTGCTTGTGCGTAAAGTTCCTAGTCCCTCAGTGTTTGGCTAAGTCCACAAACCACTGTGTGTAACGGAGCTCCATAAGCGTGGCTCCGTTAGTCGCTGGCAGAATCCGACAGTGGGCGTTTACGGAATTTCTTCCAGCATAACAGCTCCTTAACGGAAACACGTCTTCTGGACTCTCTACGTGACAATTTCCGGCGAGGAGTGGGTGTCCCTATAGGAGGTCCTGAAACCTCCTCGCTGTTCTCGCTGGAATTGTCTCTGAGCCATTCTTCTGACTCGCTTTCCCTTGGAGCTCTTTCTCGCCCCCTGCTGGTTCCCTCCTCCGCTGATAAGTCTCTCTCAACCTCTGGGAGCCCTTGCACCACCAGTTCTTCCGATGACAGTTCCCTGACACCCACTTTGGTGCAACTTGACCGGAATGACATGCACAGATGCTCCCTTCTTTTTCTGAGTTAAAGCAGTTCTTTTGGCTGAGGTGTGGCATGGAGCTGAAACAGTACTTAAGAAAACTCAAGCATTGCGTGTGAAGCTCCGGGAGCTTGAAGAGAAACTCCAGGCGTTGCCAGAAACACTCCAGGAGCCACAAGCCAGAGGTATTTTTGAGAATCCTGTCTTCACATGGCCCTCCCTCCCAATGATGTTGGGTTTCAAGTCCCATCATCCATGATGAGCCCTGGCCATGTTGGCTGGGGCTTAGGGGAGTCCCACCACAGTCTGGAGCCCAGTTCAGTGCGCCTTTGTGGGCAGCTGGTAGCCATGCCAGGGTCGCCTTCGCTGCGTGGAAGGGGTGGCTTCCCCCCCACCCCCACCCCCACCCCATGCGCAGGAGACCAGAGGCCAGTAGCAGACTGCGCATGTGCCTCTGAAGGGCACAAAGGTTTGCTGCCTCCTTGTGTGCCCTTTTTCTTGCCAAAAAGAATAAAAATACAGCATACGGTTGCACATACCAGGCACCAATTTTAATGGTAGTTCTTTGGCTTTTCCTTCAGGTGAGGAACACGAGGAGGAGGAGCAGCAGCAGGAGGAGGAGAAGGAAAAATAAAGAAAATGTGTGGGGGGGAGTATATATTTTCGTATATATTTCTATTATTAGTTCTATGTATTGCTTCTTTGTTCGAAAGCACGTCAAAGTGCAAGTAGATAAATAGGTCTACTCCGGCGGGAAGGTAAACGGCGTTTTCGTGCGCTGCTCTTCTGGTTCTCCAGAAGCGACTTAGTCATGCTAGCAACATAACCTGGAAGCTGTACACCGGCTCCCTCGGCCAGTAAAGCGAGACGAGCGCCACAACCCCAGAGGCGGTCACGACTGGACCAAATGGTCAGGGGTCCCTTTCCCTTTACTATTGCTTCTTTATTTAATAAAATTTATTTTAAAAAGCCTGCAAAGTGGTTTACCAAAACAAAAAACAAAAAACCACCACAGCAGGCAAATCAAGAAAAATTAACAATCCTACTTTAAAACATACAATAGCTAAAATATTAAAAGAGATGAAAATTACTTCAACTTCCTAAGCTTCTAGGTATGCTTGCCTCAACAAGAACGCTTTTAGCAGGTGCCTGAAAAGCGTCTAGCAAAGGCACGTGCTTTGTTGCAAGAGGCGGGGAGTTCCAAAGGGCAGGTGCTGCCACACTAAACAATGCAGTACAGATATTCTGCGGAACCTGTGGTAGCGCTTGAATCTGTGAGAATTCCAGCTCCATGATTGCAGTCATGGGATTGTTGTCTATGTTTTGACTCCACAGAGTGGGAAGTGACGGCGACAGGATGTTTGTGTTCCTGTGTTCCGCGAAGTGGGACTATTGTCCTTTGTTCTTTTTCTCTTTGCTGTCTGATGCTCGAGAGAGAGGGAGCCATGTTGCAGTGCTCCGTGTGTGTGTTGATATGTAAATAAAGCCGATTAGCCAAATTGCTGAGTTGCTAAGGTCTGTCACGCATGATGCACAAACTCTGCGGATCCCTAAGTGTTCCGGTGTCACTTGGCATCGTTCGCTGTGATGTTCGGGCTGAAGAAAGCTTATGAAGCTCCCAAACGATCGACCAGGAGGGAGGGAACATGCCAGTCGGGCACGTGTCTCTGCCAAGGTGCTACTCGAGTGTAGGCTGAACTCCTGACAGAAACTACGGAAGGGGAGGTTTTAGTCATGGGGATTTCACCATGCTCTGAAAAGGAAAACATTGATTTCAACAGCAGGCCTGCACAGCAGCAATCTACTCGCCTGCGAGTCTCATCATGATCAGTGGGACTTCTTCCCGAGCCGGCGGTGCATAAGATGGGCTGCACCCCTTGCACCCAACTTGTACCTAAAACTCTGCACAAGCCTGCACCAGAGAAGAGTGGAGCTGGAAGGGACCCCTGAGGGTCATCAAGCCAACCCCCTGGGGCAATGCAGGAATCTCAAGTAGACTATCCCTGACCGATGGCCCCCCGTCTTCTGTTTTTCCTCTCAGCCAGGACACACAACAACGGAGACTGGAGGTGGGGGGAAAGATAAATTTTGACGAGGGAAAGGCAATGGGGCAGATTTGTCAGGCGCACACAGGCACAACTTGAAGACTTTACGCAGAGAGGAACCCCACACGGGAGACACAGATACACAAGCACACAGAAGTCAATAACCCAAGAGTGGCTTCTAAGTGGGGGGTTGGCTGAGGACAGGGTGGGGCGGAAACATGTGGAGCTTTGCAGAGGGGAGGCAGAAAGCGTTTGTCAGAGGGAAACTCACTTTCCCTTTTTAGAAACCGGCCAAGATCCCTTCTGCATTTGCAGCGCTGCCCCCAAAGTGACCCTTTCAATCCACTTGATAGTCCAGCTGTAGGCGCTGGTCTTCCAGGCAGAATGAAAGGCGCACCCACCGATCCCGCTTCCTTCCTCTCCCTTCCTGCCCCCCTCCGTTCTTTGCTCACCTGCCTCCTTACCGTCCTCTCCCCTGCCTGCCTCCTCCAGCCGGGAGCGCCCACCCACGACCCCCAGCTCCCAAGCCTACAGTGAATGTGTCCCCCCCCCGCAGGATGACACCCAGTGCGGACCGCCCCCACCCTGCTCCGCCACTGCTCTGGAAGAAGCTGCTCTGCTGAGAGCATGACATCTCTGAAGTCTCGGCTGGGGTTCTGTAATCTGTGGTGATACATCCCACTGGCTGAGGTGTGGTGAGCTGCAGACTGACTCCCACAAGTCACCAGCTGAGAGGTCCATGGTCCAGATGCCACTACACCCATAGGTGCTGAAAAGTACCAACTTGAATGGCTCTGAAAGGAAATCAGACAAATTCAACGTTGAGATTTCTATGCTGTCCATCGGACTGGGTTGCCCCAGCCATTCTGGGCGCTGCCAGCAAATTGAAACATCCAAAACAGTAAAACACCCCAAAATCCTTCCTGTACCGAAGCCAATTGGATTGACTGTTGAATCTTCTTCCAAGTACTTTGGAAAGGACAGGAGCTTTCCCTGCACTTGAGAGCAGTCAGCTAACATAGGGGTACAAGCCAGGCAACAGGCCACTCCCAGCTCAATCCCCTCACCTCAGCATCGGCCGCCTGAGGCAGCTGCCTCACTCTGGCTCATCAGAGGTCCGGCCCTGCTTGGGAATATGAGTGGGAGAGGGCCATTGCACTCAGGTCCTGCTTATGGGCTTGTTGTGAGCCTCTGCTGGGCAACTATGGGGAACAAGGTGCTGGACTAGATCATCCATTGGTCTAATCCAGAAGGACTGTTCTTACATCCGGGGTGGACTGGAGGCAACTCCAACTTGCAAAAAGCCCTGGAACACCAAGAATTGCAGACTCCCACACTAGCAAGCAAATGAGCTGTTGCTTCGCTTCTTAAAACAAAAGAAAAAAACAAACCCCTTTGGCCAAGCTTGGCGACCACGTCCAGTAGCAAACAGACCAATGAAAATTGCATTTTTGTGTGGGTAGGAAGGGTGTCATTTTCCTTTGGCTGATTTAGGTCCTCGGCTTTTAGACTCCAGAACTGGCACAAACAGGGATGGAACTCTGCTTCAGTTCAAAGGGAGGTATGATTGGCAGGCAAGGTGACACAGCCAGTTATGTGGAAGGGAGGAGGAGGAGGGTGGGGAGGTCACAAGGGAGGAAAGAGCTCTGCACCTCAGCTCGGAATTATTTGGAAGAGTGGAGGGGAACAGAGGAAACCTTTCTTCCCTTTCAGTCTTTTCTCCCCCCCCCCTCCTTTTTTCTCCCCCCCCCTTTTCTAAGAATATGCTATACGGAATTTCCGAGGGGGAAATTCGCTACGGATCTCGCCTTCCCCAGAAACCCCTTCACATAGCTAGGGCGCGAGACAATGAGCTCGAGAAAGCCCTTTCCTTCCCCTGTCGCACCAAGCACCACATCTTTTTTTATTAATAAAAGACCCTGCTTCCCTCTTTCTGGTATGAAAGCGTATCAATATGAACGGGAACTTGGGAATGAACTCTGTATTTACATACTGCTGCGTATAGCCCAATCAAAAGCATCGGATTTGGACAGCTAGCCAATAGCGCTTAGCGGATAGCGGCCTCTAGTGGACAGAATCTTACCGCTGCCTGTTTCCCTTCTGCGGAGCAGCGGAGCTTCGCCAGCTTGACTGAGCTCCTGAGTGGCCGCCTGCTGAGAGAACAATGGACTCAGTCCATCAAAAGCCCATTAACTGGTTTCTATTGCCAAAAGTGATCCTTTGTTGCAAGAAATCTGTCAAGCCATTTCCCTTATGGACTGCTGGCTTAGGAAAAGCCCCTCACTTCAGAAAATCCACCCCCTGCATCAATTTCCTCCATTCCAACGCCATTCTTGCCCTTAAGGAAATGACTCTTTCCCCCTCTATCTCCCGCCATAATCCCTCAAGCGTGAGGACACGTGTACACCCAGGGAAGTGCCCAAAGGTGACACTTACTGAGCAGTTAGTTGGCCAAAGAAACCAAGAGCCCATCCCCAGACTTGCCCCAGGGTATGGATGTGCAGGAGGGTGCATATCTGAGTGTTAGTACTGAACTGCATTGTTTCCAATATGATGTGCTTCTGAATGGGTACTCCTCTTCATCTTTTAGCTCATCAAGCCATACTTTAAAATGGTGTTTACATGTGACTAGGGTTGGGTAAGGTCCTTACCGTCAGGGTGTTAATAGTTGGATGCTCAGTTGAGGTTTATCCCCTTCTCTTCAGCTGTTTAAGGACTGCCCCTCTTTCTGATTTACTGCCGCTGAACTTTGTGCCATCTGCAGATTTCAACATGCTTCTACTTCACCTGACCCAAACCATTGGTTGGCTTTCATTGAGTTCTGTGGACACAGTAAAAAAAAGCTGCCATCTGGTTTCTCTCTGGATGTTCGGATTGTTGAACACAGATTTGCTCTCCACCGTAACCATGTCTCTCAGCATACCACTTTATTTCCCCCCAGATAGGTGGCAACTATTCACTTGTAGGAAGATGTGCTTATTAAGATTACAACATTACAGTGGGAGCAAAAGCCACCTTTCTTCTCTCAAGAGGGTTAGTCGAGTTTCTGTTCTTACGGAAAAATCCAGGTGGGAGGCTGCTCAGAGCCCGCGGGTCCCTGCGGAACAAAGAAGGAGGCCAGCCACCAAGCGGAGCAAATAGCGGAGACCAAAGTTGATTGCGCAACAGGTTCAGAGAGGAATTGAACCCCGAGAACGGGGTGACAAGGACTTTTAAAAGTGCCTATCTTATCCCAGCAGACAGTTCGCTAAACATCACCACTCCATCAGAAAAGGGGAGGGTTATACATGGTTAACATAGGAGGAATGTGTTGGGGTAACATGCAAATACAGGATATGTCTTGGGAAATCCGCTCCACTTCCCAGTGGGGAGGAGTTGCGGTGGACCACGTGGCCACCCACTCCCCACCAGGGGCGGGGGACTCTGTCCCCCGTTGCCTATGGGATCCCGGCCACGTCAGAGCCCGGCCAGCCAACCCCAGAGAACTTTCTCTTTGGCTCGCTTCCTCAATCACCCGCCCTCCCTCCCTATTTTGCAGGTTAGGCAATGGCCTTGCTATGGACTACGGTTGGTCACCTTGGTTGTCCGAGGGGCCTGGTAGGAATTTTTCCACTGGGCAAATTGGCACTGGCCACTTGGTTTTCGCCTACCTCGTAGCAATTGTCACAACTTTGATAGGGTTGCGGTTAGGCATTGTTTGACCTTGTGTGGGGGAGGGGAGGTGTGGCCACCACCTGCCCCTCCATGCTTAAGGGTATTCCGTTAAAGGAATCCGGGGGTGTTGATCTAGTCTGAAGCCCAGCTGGGGGGCTAAGGCCTTGACACGACCCCGACGGGAGCACCAGGGGGAGCTTGAGTTGGTTCGCATCGACAGGGCTCCCCCTACCGATGGCTTACCCTTACTGGGACTTCCTGCACAATGGGCAGGAGTCAGATATAGTCAGGTCCAATCAATGCCTAAGCCAATACCGCTCACATTCTTTAATTTCAATAAAGTTGTGGCCAAAATTTGCCCAGTAACATAAACCTAATATCCGTGTCCTTGTGTGAGTCATTTCCAACGAGGGGGTCTCGACACCCAAGTACATTCTAAGCACCTACTGGAAGAGGACAATAGAACTTTGGTTTGCATAGTCTGCCGCCTGGGTAAGTCCGGAGGAGAGCTTTTGCCCAGCGATTGTCACCTACGGGTAAAGTACCTTCGTGTGAGTAGGTGACCTCCCCCTTGGGGAATTCTGGCGGGGACCGAGGGGTTCCCAAGTCCTTGGCCAACGAAGCAGACTGGCGGTGGAATGAAGAGAATCGGTGAAACCAGTGGTTTTCTATGAATTTCCAAGTGTTTTTAGGCTTTTTAAATACAGACGGTTCTTTTCGGAAGTGGCCTGGCCTGACATTGCTACATTGTATCTAGCTGGACCATAAAGAAGGCTGATCGCCGAAGAATGGATGCTTTTGAATTCTGGTGCTGGAGGAGACTCTTGAGAGTCCCATGGACTGCAAAAAGATCAAACCTCTCCATTCTTAAGGAAATCAGCCCTGAGTGCTCACTGGAAGGACAGATCCTGAAGCTGAGACTCCAATACTTTGGCCACCTTATGAGAAGAGAAGACTCCCTGGAAAAGACCCTGATGCTGGGAAAGATGGAGGGCGCAAGGAGAAGGGGACGAGATGGTTGGATTGTGTTCTCGAAGCTACCAGCATGAGTTTGACCAAACTGCGGGAGGCAGTGGAAGACAGGAGGGCCTGGCGTGCTCTGGTCCAGGGGGTCACGCAGAGTCGGACACGACTAAACGACTAAACAATATCTAGTTTTGATTGGATTAACAGGGTAACGAGGTTTCGATTGACTCAGTCCGTTGTTCTCGCAGCGGGAGCTGTCATCACCTTGTCAGCGCTCAGTGGAGCGTGCAAAACAGCTGGAGCTGAGCTGCCTCTGCAGAGCCATGGCATTGCTGCGATTGGCTGAAGGGCTACATTCAACGCCATCTGATTGGCTAGAGCGCATCCTCATGCAAATACATTGTTCATTCATAAAATACATTGATCGTGTATAGCATCGGGATACAGGGTCAGAAATGGCGCTTTCTTCTCGGGGTTTTGGACTTTTGTGCGGTGCTTGGTGCAACGTTGTGATGGGGCGAGGGGAGTCCTAGTGTGGCAGGGTTCCCTTGAGGTCATCGCCTCGGGCTCCACGTCTCTTGCTCAGGAGTAAGACTTCGTTCATATGCCCCCCCTCCATTCCGTAACACTCTTCATATGGACTTCATGGAGTGTGCACTCTTGCAGGGTCTGCTTCCAGAAACTACTATTGCAGATGTATATATTTTGGCAGAAATGGTTTAGAAATATGCACGATGGCAAGCAGGCAGACAGGAACAGTTACAAAGCAACCTTGGTCCTGCCTAGCCTGGAAGCTGTTTCCAACTAGTGAACTAGAAACCTTTCAGCAACCTTTACAACCATCTACAAACCCCGAAGTTTGTATTTTCTTGAGCTTTCTCTAGAGAAGGGGTTGTTTTGTATATTGGAGCAAGCTAGTGCATTAGCTCTCATGTTTTGTGTAAAGCAAGCCCTTGTTAAGTACCGTCAGCTGAATTGGGCTTGTGCCCAGATCTTAGCACACTAACCGATGAAACAGGTGAGGGTAACCTCTGGCCCTCCAGACGTTGCTGAACTACAATTCTCATCATCCTGCCCATTGGCAATGCTGGCTGGGGCTGAGGAATTTCAAGGAAGCTTTCGACTTGCCCCGACCTACACCTACCTACCCACTGAACGAAGGAGCAAGAAAGCAAAAGGCAAGTTCAGCATTCCAGAGTTTTCCAAATGCCATGGCATCTCAATGGGGCTCCCTTGCCAATTGACGGTAAAGCAAGCCATTGGACAGGCCATCATGCATGAGGACGGTTTTTCGAATGGATTTGAATCACACTTTGACTTTTTTCTAATTCAAGATAGTGCCTCACGGAATCAGGGAGCTTTGCAGAGTCCTTTGGAGACTGTGGAAAAGATTGCGCAAGAGAGAGGCTTGGCACCAGAAGAAATTCATAACTTGCTGAACATCGCACTCAGTGCCAAGCTTGGTAAAGAAAACATGTTTTGGCTTCTTCTCTTTCCCCTTGACAGCAAAGTATGTCAACGGAGCTGCATTGCCCTGCCTTCTCCCTTAACAAGAACCGGGGCTGCTTCTAGCTTGAGAGAAATTATCAAGAGTGAAGATGTTAAGCATGTTAAGCAGTGTCTTTCAATGTCTTGCAGGCACAGTGATAAGCACTAGGCTACTGAAGACTCTGATTCCCATTTCCGTAATAACAGAGGATTCTCTTCTTTCAGCTGTGTCTTGGCTCTGTGCTCGCAAGTGTTCTAGTGACTTTCAGGTAACTTGGAAAGCATGGTAATGATGTCTTGGTTCTGAAGAATGATATTTCCCCCAGTCTGACTTAGTTATCCTGGTGATGATTCAGCTAGATGTTGTACACGCTGACCATATTCCAGAAGGGGTTTGTTGTCTTGGCCTTGCTTTGGCTTACTGAGATCTGTCTTCTCCCTATAGGTGCTCATTCTGAAATGGATAATTGTAACGTTTGACTTCATTGATCAGAAGGAAAATATGAATGCTCTCTATGGTTTCTTCTCCCGCTTCTTACAATATGAGAAATTGGTAAGATAAAAAGGAATGTGTTATTTTGAAGGAACTCGCTTTTTATTCTGTGGTGTGGAGAGTGTTTTTGGCAGCTCGTGGAAGGACAGAGGGTGGAACGTAGACCGTTCAAAGGCACTATAAGATATATATATATATATACATTTTCCTAGTTACGTTTTCACATAAAAGTATACACTCAAATACATTTGTATCAAATACATTTGGAACAAGTGATTGTTACATTTAGGGAACATTCTCAGAGATTGGGGGGAAATACAAAAACCCATTCGGATACATTTGGATACATTTAGAAAAGTACAGCATTTTGAGGAAAAATACATTTGAGTCGAAAAATACATTCAGATCCATTCTTAAAGTCAATGAGAAAGATACAGCAAAAACGATACAATTCGATACAGCGAAAAAGGATCCATTCCCCAATGCACCGTTGACCTTCTTGTAGGGTGTGAAGGCAGAATACGATCTATTTGATATTGGTAGGGTCCTTCTCCTTCATTCCCCTCTCTGACCCTGACTCTCTTACGACACAGGGACCATCCCAGAGTGTGGGCACAACTTCTGCCGGTCCGGCCTGATCCAGTGCAGCGGGGCAAAAAGGAGGCTGGTTTCCTGTCCTCAAGGCCGAGTTGGAGTCCAGAGAAGGAGCCTCGTCCGCAGTCGACAATTGGCTACCTTTGTCGAAGTAGCCAAGAATCTCAGTCTTCAAGAGGGAAAGGAGGAAGGAGGAAAAGGAGGAGTCTGTGAGAAGCACCAGGAGCCCCTGAAACTCTTTTGCAAGGAGGATGAAGCCCCCATCTGTGTGGTTTGGGGCAGATCCAAGAAGCACCAACACCACGAGGTGATTCCTCTGGAAGAGGCTGTCAGGGAACTGCCATCGGGAGAGCAGGAGGTGAAGGGACTCCCAGAGGTTGAGAGAGACTTATCAGCTGAGGAAGGAACCAGCAGGGGGAGGGAAGGAGCTCCTAGGGAAAGTGAGTCGGGAGGATGGCTCAGAGACACTTCCAGCGAAAACAGTGGGGAGGTTTCAGGACCTCCTATAGGAACACCCACTCCTCGCCGGAAACTGTCGCGCCGAGAGTCCAGAAGACGCGTTTCCGTTAAGGAACTTTTATGCTGGAAGAAATTCCGTAAACGCCCACTGTCGGATTCTACCAGCGACTGACGGAGCCATGCTTAGGAGCTCCGTTACAGACAGAGGTTTGCGTACATAGCCAAACTCTGAGGGACTAGGGATTTCACGCACAAGCAGCTCATCATCCCATCACAGAGGCTTTCAAGGAATACAAGGTACCTTGAGGGGGGGAAATAGCTGTGTATTCTTCTTGGCAGGTGATCTTCTTAATTCTCAGATCTAAAGTAGGCATGGTATTAATTGGTGGTTGTTTATTACCTTAGAAGCAGCCAAGGGGAAGCCTGAGGGCTGCTGGGATGGCTGGGAGGAGGGAGTCGAAGTCTTTCTCTCTGCCAGGGGGACCAAGGGATCTTCCCTTGAAATACAGCAGCTTCATGGGACCATGGCAGGGAGAGAAAGGGTTAACCTCATCCACATCCCCCAGCAAGGTTGCTTTGTACATATTTAGAACACTACAAATGTGAATTGTACATACACAACTAAGTCCATGTCTCCTTTGGCTAGCAGGATGCCTCCTCAATACCCTGCCAAGCAGAGAGCAGCAAGGGGTCAGCTGCAAGGGGGTGGGGACTGGGGGTTCCTTTTCCCTTCTGGGGTACCTCAGAGCCCATATAGAGTCCTTTTGTAGCTTCTCTATCGGTAGGAGAAGATAACAGAGGCCAACCAGAGAATATTGAGAAGCAAAGCAGCTAGTAAGCCAGATCTTTATTACCTGTTGCAACAGGGTGCTCACCCCCCCCCCCCACGCAGGAGGGAGGAGGAGACCCCAAACCAAGTCCTTATATAGACATTTGAAATTGCCCACCCTGGAGCCCAAGACCACCCCTCCATACATCATACATACATGACAGAAGGGGCGGCCTACAACAGACTCCTGTCTGGCAGGAAACCTGTTGATGGGTTTACCTGTCTGTTCATGGGTTTACCTGCATATTCTTTTGTGATGAGAACTACTTACGGTATTTATGTATGTGTTTATATCTTAGACCTTCTAATTCTCCTAGCACCAGGAATTGACCAGATGGTGCAGGCTGCCCCCCCCCCCAAGTATCTGTTGGAAGCAGATTTAGGAGTGGAAGCACCTACTGGTGGGGAGCACACTTCTTCTGGGGATGCTTCCTCCTCCTCCTCCTCCTCCTCTTCCCACTTCTCGCTGGGGCCTCAAGATGAGAAGTCAGGCTGGAAGTCTCCTCGGAGAAGACAAAGGAGCAAGCATGGCTGCCTTTCCTCTTCTCCAGACCAGTTAGTTGGACTAGAAACCTTTCCCATCCCAGTTCTGCAGTGGTTTTCAAGCAGTGTGCTGTGGCAGCTGGGGTGCCTTGAATGATGGCCAGGGGTGCCGCGGGAGACACTGGCCTCTGTCCCTCTTTCCTTCCCTCCCTCCTCGGATGCCATCTCTGCCTGCCCAAGGCTTGCCCAGCTGTTCTCCCCCAGAGAATGGTGCCTCTGGGGCTGGCCAGGGGGTGTGGGCTGCCAGGAGCTGATGCGGCCTCAGAGGAAGCAAGCCAACTGGCGAGGGGCCCTTGCTGTTGGGAATGGACAGGCAAGAGAGAGAGAGCACTCCGCAAGGGAGGCTGTTCGAGAAAGGGGGAGGGGAGGCAAGCAAGGGGGGACCTAACTGGTCTCCTGAGCCCCACAGGGGTGCCGCAGAGAGAAGGGAGTTGGTCCAGGGAGCCGTGGACCCAAAAAGCTTGAAAACCTCTGTACTTTTCTTTCCTCCAGTAAATTACTTTGCTATTATAGCAAGGCCACTGGACCCAAGAAGCCAGTATAATATTCAACGCCTCTCTTTGTGTCTCAATCAAAGCTGAGTTTTCCCTTTTCTTGTCAGGGAGAGATCTGTCGCCGCCTGGAGATTCGGAGGAAAGAGAGAGGAGAAATTCTGGCCTATCAAGCAAACCTGGACAAGGAAAGCAAAGACCTCCTTGGAAGTGTCACTCTTGTTACTAGTGAGGGAACAAGCACTTCAAGAAGCTGAGGAGGGAGGGGAAAATCTGCCCATTTCAACTTCTCTCATTTCTCCTTTTTCCATATCGGTTTGCTATTTATTTATTATTCTGAAAATGAATCAAATGCTAGGGTGGCTACCTTCTCGTATAAATAGTTTGATACGTGCTTTACCCTCATAAATTCATTTTTTTGTGAACATTACCTGGCTGGGTCAACCTTGAGAAATTCAGAGGTGTGAATTTCAAAAGATTGCTGTTTTGGTCTCCATATTTTTCCAAGAATTGCGAATTAGGTAAGTTCACCTTTGAATGCAGCTAAATGGAGTTTATTTCCCATTGTTGTTTATTATGTGAAAAGCAGTCAAGGAGAAGCCTGAGGACTTGTGAGCTGAGAGGGTGGAAGCAGTTCAATTCAAATCCTAATTCTCTTGCTGATGCTTTGAAGGCTGACCCTCTTCCTCACTCAGACCTCCTCAGAAACGGAGAGGCTGAAGACTGTGGAGAAGTTGAGACAACTGCGCCAGTTCCTGGAAGAAGAAGAAGAAAAGCGTTTGCTGAATCATGTGGAAGAGGTGGAGAAGGAGATTGCAGAGAGAAGGAGATTGCAGGGAGAAGGGATGAGCAGCTGGCCAGACTCTGCAGGAAACTCTCCTCTCTTGAGAGAATCAGGTGCGCAGGACCAGGTGCGCAGCCTGGGAGTCATTTTGGACTCACAGCTGTATACCTGAAGGAGCGTCTCCACCCCCATCGTTCAGCCCGGACACTGAGATCCAGCGCCAAGGGCCTTCTGGCGGTTCCCTCATTGCGAGAAGTAAGGTTACAGGGAACCAGGCAGAGGGCCTTCTCGGTAGTGGCACCTGCCTGCCCTGTGGAATGCCCTCCCAGCAGATGTCAAACCAATAAAGAACTATTTTACTTTTAAAAGACAACTGCAGGCAGCCCTCTTTAGGTAAGTTTTTAATGTCTGATGCTGTACTGTTTTTAATATTCAGTTGGAAGCCGCCCAGAGTGGCTGGGGAAACCCAGCCAGATGGGCGGGTGTGATGGGATGGTGAGCTGCTTGTGCGTAAAATCCTGATCCCTCAGAGTTTGGCTAAGTTCCCAAACCTCTGTCTGTGATGGAGCTCCTTAAGCATGGCTCCATCAATCGCTCGTTGAATCGGACAGTGGGCGTTTACGGAACTTCTTCCAGCATAAAAGCTCCTTAACGGAAACGCGTCTTCTGGACTCTCGGCGTGACAGTTTCCGCCGAGGAGTGGGTGTCCCTACGGGAGGTCCTGAAACCTCCCCACTGTTCTCGCTTGAAGTGTCCCTGAGCCCTCCCTCCGACTCACTTTCCCTTGGAACTCCACTTCTCCCCCTGCTGGTCCCCTCCTCCGCTGAGTGGTCTCTCTCACCCTCCATGAGCCCTTTCACCTCCTTCGTCTCAGATGACAGTTCCCTGACATCCACCTCCCCTCCAGGGCCCCCTTCACCCCCTTCCCTCCCCTCCTCTGCGGGAGGCGAGGGAGCAAAACCCCTGAAGGAACCTCCCTCATCTTCCGAAGTTTCGAACACTTCCCTCCACCTTTTGCTGTTTCCGGTTTCCAAGTACTCCTCCTCCTCGGAGTCTGTACCTCCTTCCAACTCCGATTCCCTGAATCCCTCCAGTTCCTCCTCATCGTCGGTGGTGCCAAAGTACTCCCTCCGGAACCTCGCTACTGGCTGAGGTTTCCTGGGGAACCTTTGGTGGAACGTTTCGATCAAGATCTCGTCATGGACCTCCTCTGCCTTCACCCAGGTGTTTTCCGACTCCGGTTCCCCTTCCCACGCGACCAAATACTCCACCTGATTACCCTTCCACCTGGAGTCGATGATTTCCGCCACATAGTTGCGGCTTTCCCTTTCTTCTATGGCTGGCCCCCGTGTGGACACCCCTTCACCTTCCCCCCTGTATGGTGACAGTAATGACCTGTGGAATACTGGGTGCAGTTTCATGTGGTTCGGTAACCGGAGTCTGAAAGCCACTGGGTTGACCTGTTGGATGACCTCAAATGGTCCCAATCTTTTGGGTCTCAATTTCTTGCAACCCCCCTTGAACGGCAATCCTTGGGTTGATAGCCAGACCCGACTCCCCACCCTAATTGTTTCACCTTCCCTTCTGCTCTTGTCTGCCTGCCTCTTATATTCTTCTTTGGCCCTTTCTAAGTTGTGTTGGAGTTGACGATGGATCGCTTCCATTTCTTCTACAAAAAGTTCAGCGGCCGGAACACTCCATCTCTCTCCTCCTTCCCCTGGAAACGCCCTGGGGTGGCACCCATAATTAGCCAAAAAGGGGCTCATCCCGGTGGACACATTCTCTGCATTATTGTAAGCAAATTCCGCTAGTGCCAACTTTTCGACCCAATCGTTTTCTCTGTCATTGACATAACACCTCAGGTATTGTTGAAGGATACCGTTTGCCCTCTCCGCCTGCCCATTGGTCTCAGGGTGCCTGGCAGTCGAAAAGTTGACCTCTACGTGCAACAAGCTCATAAGCTTCCTCCAGAATCTGGACGTGAACTGTTTCCCTCTGTCGGAAACCACCCTCAAGGGGGCGCCATGCAGCCTAAAAATATGTTCTACAAACAATTTCGCTGTCTCTTCCGCCGTGACTGCATGTGAGCAAGCTACAAAGTGACCCATCTTAGTTAACAGGTCTACTACGACTAGTATGGCGGTTTTCCCCTGGGATTTGGGCAGATCAGTCATAAAATCTATCGACACCGCCTCCCACGGTCGTTCTGGTGTGGGTAACGGTTCTAATAACCCCGCTGGTGCCCGCCTTTCTCCTTTGGCTCTCTGGCATTGGTCACACCTTCTCACATACTCCCGTACATCCTCCCTCACCTTGGGCCACCAAAACTCCCTGGTCACCAACCACATGGTCTTGTGTTGCCCAAAATGCCCCGCTGTGGGATTGTCGTGCAGCTGTTTGAGTACTCTCCCCCTCAATTCCCCTTCGGGTATATATAGCGCCCCTTTGTAATACAATGCCCCGTTTCTTTCTTCAAAACCTCCGGGGTCTTCTCCCTCTCTCCTTAAACCTCTGAGCTTATCCTGGGCGTACTCATCATTTACCGTTCCCTCTACCAGTTCTCTTTGCCCCACCCAGGCCGCACCACACACCCAGTGGTCCTCTGGGATAATATGTCTCTCTTCTGGCGCTCCCTCCCCCTCCAAATATTCAGGTTTGCGAGAGAGAGCGTCCGCTCTGATGTTTTCTGGACCTGGCACATAGCAGATTTCAAAATGGAATTTGGAGAACTCCTGGGCCCATCTCACTTGTCGTTGGTTGAGCACTCGTGCCGTTCTCCAATACTCCAAATTCTTGTGGTCCGTACACACTTGCACCTTATGCTGTGCGCCAATTAGTAAGTGTCTCCATCTCCGGAACGCTTCGTGAATGGCGAGTAGTTCTCGGTCATATACCGTGTAGTTCCTCTCGGATTTGTTCAGCTTACGCGAAAAGAAGGCACACGGTCTCCATTCCGACTTATTGCTCCCTGGCTGAAGCAGCACCGCCCCCACCGCCCGGTCTGAGGCATCAGTTTCCACTCTCATGGGTTTTTGTAAATCCACATGCAGGAGCTGTTCTTCCGAAGCGAATGCCTTTTTCAATTCCTCAAAAGCGTGCTCCGCCTCCGCCGTCCAAACGAATTTCTTCTTGCTGCTTAGACAGTCCGTGATGGGAGCCGTTAAGTGGGCAAAGTTCTTGATGAATTTACGGTAAAAGTTCCCAAACCCTAAGAACCTTTGCACATCTTTTTTCGTTTTCGGTGTCTTCCATTCCAGCACCGCCTGGACCTTGCCTGGATCCATGGCTAATCCCTTGTCTGATAAGCGGTACCCCAGGAATTCCACCTCCTTGGTGTGGAACTGACACTTCTCCAATTTCACCCACAACTGGTTTGCTTGCAGCTGGCTCAGCACTTCCCTGACATCCTTTACATGCTGCTCCTCATTCTCTGAATATATCAGCACGTCATCGAGGAAGGCCACGCAATTCTTGTAGAGCAAAGGTCCCAGTACATGGTTCATGAGCGATTGAAAACAGGCGGAGCCTGCTTGTAATCCAAAGGGCATAACGAGATATTCGAAAGCCCCTAGGGGGGTGAACATCGTTGTCTTCCATTCATCCCCCTTCTTTATTCGTATCAGGTTGTAAGCTCCTCTCAGGTCCAGTTTCGTGAATATCTTTCCCTTCCTCACCCTGGTCAAAATGTCATCAATCCTGGGCATGGGGAAAGTCACTGGTTCTGACACGGCATTTAGCCGCCGGTAGTCCACGACCAATCTCGGTTTATCCGTGTTTTTTTTGTCCACAAAAAACACTGGGCTGCCCCCCACCGCTCTGGACTCTCTGATGAAACCTCTCTTCAGGTTTTTGTCAATAAACTCCCTCAACTCCTGCATTTCCCTGTCTGACATGGCGTACAGCTTGCCCACGGGGAGCTGGGCCCCAGGGACCAGGTTAATTTGGCAGTCAAAGTCTCTATGCGGTGGTAGTTTATCTGCTTCCCTTTCGCTGAAGACCTTGCTCAGGTCAGCGTATTGTTTGGGCACCTTCCCTTTGTCCGCCACTTCCGTCCCTGCTAGGGAGGCTTTTGCCCCTTCTGGCACCTTCCCCTCTTTGCAGTGTTCCAGGCAATGTGCTGACCCAAAGGAGACCACTCTCTGATGCCAGCCCACTAGCGGGTCATGCAACGCTAGCCAGCTCATTCCCAAAATGACTGGCGCCCCTCCCAGGGTGGCTACATTGAACGCTATCCTTTCGGTGTGCCTTGCCACCTTCATAACCATTGGGACGGTCTGTAGGCTAACTTCTCCCCCCAACAGCTCCCTCCCATCGATCGTGGTGACCTGCAGGGGGTTGCTTAAAGGGAGTGTCTGTATCTGGTGTTCAGCTGCAAACTCCTTGCTCATAAAATTACAGGAGCTGCCTGAGTCCAACAGCGCCTTGGTCTTCAGTGGGTATCCGTTTGCCAGCTCTAGCAACACCTCTATTACTAGGGCTGGTCTTGGAGGTTCCGGAGTGGGCACTTTTACTGCTCCTTGGCCTGTCTGCAGTGCCCTGACAGTGGCAGACAGGCGTTGGCTTTTACTGGCTCCTGGACTTCCTCCTCCTTCCCCCCAACAGCTCCCGCCATCCCTTGCCATTCCTTTCTTTGCGGGCAGACTCTGGCAAAGTGACCTGGCTGCTGGCAGAGATAACATTTCTTGGCGCTCTTTCCCTCCTTCTTCCTCCCTTCACTGGGATTTGAAACTGCGCGCGCGCGCGCTGTTCCAACTTCCATCGGCTCTCCGGGCGGGAAACTTGGTTCTGGAATCTCTGGAATGCGGAAATCCCTCCAACGCTCTCCTTTCCCCTCCCGCTTCTCCAAGGCTCTTGCCTCCTGGCGCGCTCCAATGGTCAGCGCTGATTTGGTCAGCTGGTCCATAGACTCCGCCCTGGGCGCCCGGGAAAGTTCGTCTTTCACCGCCGAAGAAAGCCCCTCTTCAAAGAGCATTTGAATGGGTTCCGCCGATAGGTCCCACCCCAATTTATGTATCAACATTGTAAACTCAGTCCAGTACTCACGAACCGATCGGCTCCCCTGTTTGCAAGCCATCAATTGTCTGCGCACCAGTCCCTGTTCAATCTCGCTGGAAAACATCAAATCCATGGCGCGAAAAAACTTCCTCGCGTCCTTCAGCATGTCACTATTCCCTGCCATCAGGGGCCTGACCCAGTCTCTCGCCCCTCCTTCGAGATGGCCAATCACAAACGCCACTCGCGATGCCTCATCGGGAAAGTCGTTAAACTGCAGTTCGAGAGCATACTGCATCTCTGTCCTAAAGGCTTGGTAGTTCCTGGGGTCCCCCCCAAACTTCTGCACCATTCCTGGCATCTTTCTTGCTAGTGTAGCGCCTTTTGCCTTTTCCGCATCCTGCGCCCTCCTTTCTTCTAGCCTCGCCGTTTGCATTGCTAGCTGGAGTTCCAACACTCTGTACCTTTCTTCCAGACTTGGACTTTCTCCAGCTCCTGCTGCTCCTCCGGCTCCGGCTGGGTTGCTCATGATGCCTCTCTGCACAAGCTGCTTTCAGGGACTGTCCGATTGCTGTGATGGGATGGTGAGCTGCTTGTGCGTAAAATCCTGATCCCTCAGAGTTTGGCTAAGTTCCCAAACCTCTGTCTGTGATGGAGCTCCTTAAGCATGGCTCCATCAATCGCTCGTTGAATCGGACAGTGGGCGTTTACGGAACTTCTTCCAGCATAAAAGCTCCTTAACGGAAACGCGTCTTCTGGACTCTCGGCGTGACAGTTTCCGCCGAGGAGTGGGTGTCCCTACGGGAGGTCCTGAAACCTCCCCACTGTTCTCGCTTGAAGTGTCCCTGAGCCCTCCCTCCGACTCACTTTCCCTTGGAACTCCACTTCTCCCCCTGCTGGTCCCCTCCTCCGCTGAGTGGTCTCTCTCACCCTCCATGAGCCCTTTCACCTCCTTCGTCTCAGATGACAGTTCCCTGACAGCGGGGTATAAATAATAAATTATTATTACATTATTATTACCATCCAGGTGATGGAGGAAAAGGGTCAGCAGCCAGCGAGTGAACTGCTGCAGGTAAGACGGCTCCAGGAAAAGGCTGCCTCCCATCCTTTCTGTGCCCCTTTCATGTACGCAAGGAGTGTAGGGGCTCAGTTGACGGAGCCTCGAGTCAGCTTTGTAATGGACAGGAACACCCCAGAGACCTGGGATGCTGAACTCACCTGAAGGCCGACTAGAGATTCTTCAGTCTTCTTGAGGGAAGGGGAGGGGATTTTCTGCTCCTTGCTGATGATTTGCCTCCGAATGCCTTCCCGCTGGGCAATGCTGCCTTCCTGCCCTGCCCTGGGCTTCGCCAAGGATGCAGTCAGGCCTCCTTCTGACATGAGCCAGTCTCTTGACCAAGCTTCTCTTCCCGTTCCCTCCACAACTTCTGGGTGGATCCCCTTCCCCATAGATCCTGATCGGCCCAAAAAGGTGCTCAGTCACAGTGACCAAAGAGCAAGACAGAGGGACTCATCCAGACTGCGCCACCTTCTCCACTCACAATCCCATATGGCCAGACGTACAAGTGCTTCTGAACGCCCTCTTTAAGGAGGCTGAGAAGGCTGACATACTGGCAAAGGCAGGAGAAGCCCTATTACGGAATGATTGCCAGATGTCCCCGTCTCCCAGGGACAGTCCCTGGATTTACAAATCTGTCCCCAACAAAATCCGTCCCCGGAATGTCCCCGGATTTCATATAAGGCCCCCAGATTTATATTTTAAGTGTTGTAGATTTATTAGTAGGGAAGGAATGTTGCGTGATTGGTTCAATGGCACAAGACACATCATATGGGGACTTCCGGCGAGGCAAAATGGCGGGTGCCATGGCAATGAGCAGCTCCTGAAGCCAGCCAGAGCCAAGTGCACTACCAGGCTGGCTCCGGGCTGCTGAGACTGCCGCCTGCGCTGCCACTGCCGAGGGGGAACCAGGGATGCCCGGCGCGTCAACTGGGGGAACCGCTGACACCCCCCCAGGACCCAAATCGAGGCGGGAGCAAGAGCGCCCGGCCACGTGGCCGACTGCCCAGCAGCACTCCAGGGCCAGTAAAACCCCCGGAGCCAACCCAGGGAGGAGGAGAAGGAAGAGAGAGAAAGAGGAAGGAGAAAAAGAGGGGGAGCCCCGACCTTGCCACGCTGCTGCCGCTGAGGAAGAGAGGTAGGAGAGCACCAGGAGGGCAAGGACACGGGGCCGAGCCCAGGCCCAACCCGAGCCTACTCCAGGGCAGATAGCACTCCAAGAGATCAGGCTGGGGCCCAGAGGAAGGCCACGCGACATAGGAGACCCAGAAGAGAAGGTATTACTTCTTATTTTTTAAAAAAAATATTTTAAAAAAACACATTTTTTTCTCTTTTGGGGAAAAAAAAGTGTCCCCGGATTCTTTGAAAAAAAAAATCTGGTAACCTTACCTTAAATCCTAACCTTCTAATTCCAAGTCTCTTCTTTCTCAATATCCCCCATTCCATTAACCTCACCAAGCAACAAGCTGTGAAATGCAAGTTTAAAAGGCAAGCTTTCCTTTGCATCTCACAGAACTTTAAATGTAATTCGTGGTTTTTTTCACCTGTCCTCCAAACTTAGGTCGTTTTGCCTTCCTTTATATGGGATATCAGTACTCGAGCCATACTTTTTGGTAAAACGTTCGTCTGGATCCCAGAAGTCCTACCTGAGAAGAACAATGGGAGTTTCTGCTAGTGCCAGCCACTTCTCCTTCTGCAAGCAGCGCCACCCAAATTCCCACCTGGGATGAGACGCTTGGCGCACTAAACTGAGCCTCCGGAGAAAGACTGGGGCGGGCGGCAAGTGGGAGGGGGAAGTTGTGCGCTTCTGTCCCGTGAGAAAAGTGCTGGGCTCTGTCTCTCCAGTTGCGCTTCCTCGGTTCAGAGGTGGACTATAGCAGCTGGGCTGGGCTGCCTCAAAGCCCATCAAGGCCACAGGCTGCTAGCATGACTCATCCCGGCTTTATCATCTGAGGGGAAAGGATGTTGGGATACTGCCAGGGAGATAGAGTCCATCTGAGCCCCCAAGCTCGGTGCCGGACGATCCATCGACCTCCCGTAGTCACGCAGTATCAGCAATTTAGCGACACTAAGCCTCTGGCTTAGAGCACACTCTAACAGCAGAATTCACACAGCAAAAGTTGCACAGCAGGACAGCATATTTACAGTTTATTTTGCGTAGGTCAGAACAAAAGAAGACATGACCGTCTGCTCCGACTGCTCAGGCAAAACAGCAGAAAACGAAAGGAACAGACAAACATAAACATCCTGTGAACAGGAAATACGCAGGCTGTGACACAAACATCCTGCTCCCTTTTAAGGTGGAACGGAAATATCCTAACATCCTCCCCCTTTCCGTGTAACCTGTAGTACCTGTGGTTCAACCCAATTGCAACCTTTGTACGTAAACCTTAAGTTGTTCTCTGTTAACAACCTTAGACAACAGATCAGCAGGAATTTCATTTCCTGGCATGTAGGACACCTGAATGAGTCCTTTCTGAATACACTCTCTTGCACGATGTAGCTTAATCTGCAAGTACTTGGTCCTTTGCTTGCAACTCTCCGAGTTCAGCAAAGCCAAACAAGATCACTTGTATAGGACATTTCACAGAAACCCCAATGTCCTTAAACAGTTGCATCAACCATTCACAATCCATGAGTGAAAATGACAGAGCATTGAGTTCTGCTTCACAGGAACTTAGGCTAACTGTCGTCTGCTTTTTGCACAACCAGTCAAACAGGCAGTGGTTGTACATGTAGCATACTCCAGAAGTGCTTGTACCATCCGTGGTGTCACTTCCAAAACTTGCATCTGCAAAGATTTCAAGACCTCCAGTCTTCTGACTGGTGAACCTCAGCCTGTAGTGCATAGTCCCTTTCAAATACCGGGCTATGCGCTTCAGAGCTTTCCAATCCTGAACAGTAGGATTGTTAGCATGTCTGCTAAGCAGGTTAGTGCTTACAGCAATGTCAGGTCTTGAACATCTAGCAATGAAATTCAACTTGCCTAGAATGCACCTGTACAGCGTTGTGTCAGAAAACGCTTCAGCAGTACTGTCTACCTGGTAACCTGTCACCATCGGTGTGTCTGCTGGGTTTGCATCAACCAAATTCAACCTGGTTAATACATCAGCAATTTTCTGTGTTTGGTGTACCAGAAAATTACCTGCTTGGTCCCTCTCCACCTGCAGAGAAAGATAGTTGGATACCTCACCAAGATCCTTCATGTCAAAGTGCTCCTTCAGCTGAGCTAGGGTGCTTTGGTAGAAAGCCTGATTCTTCCAAAACATCAGAAGATCATCAACAAAACATAAACAATACAGTTTGTTTTGCCCCTCCTCCTTGACAAACACACACGGATCAGCTTTGCCCTGGTGAAAACCTAGAGAAAACAGCGTTTCAGTGAGTTTTGTGTTCCAACACCTGGCACTCTGCTTGAGACCATATAAGGATTTCCGCAGTTTACAGACCATTCCCTTCTGTATCTGCATCCCGTCAGGTGGAAGCATGTATAGCTCCTCCCCCAAAATCCCGTACAAAAAAGCTGTATTTATGTCATGATGGGAAACATGCAGTTTCTCCTCCGCAGCGATCTTGAGCATTAGCCGAATGCTCTCATATTTGACCGTGGGTGAGTAGGTCTCGTGGTAATCCTGCCCTGGTACCTGTGAAAAACCTCTGGCAACCAATCTGGCTTTGTGTCTGACAACCTTGCCATTCTGGTCTGTCTTGGCCTTGAAGACCCATTTGCTGCCAACCAGTCTCATCCCTGGGACTACCGGTACCAGCTCCCAAGTCTGGTTCCTGTTCAAGGAATCAACTTCAGCCTTCATGGCATTAAGCCAAGGCTCAGCATCTTTAGAGGTTAACTCCTGGACCTCTTTGAAGCTTGAAGGTTCCCACACCTTCTCTGAGCTACTGAGAACAGCAGTTGCCGTCTTAGCAAACTCATCAGCAAATCTCTTTGGAGGTCTGCCTTTGGTCGCCCTTTCAGACCTGCGAACTAGACGCAAGTCTTCTGGACTCATCTCCTCCTTCTTAGGAGAAAAGTGACCAATGGTGAACAGTGGTTCTTCCAGTTCATTGTCAGACGCATCAGATGGTCTGACTGAGGCCTTTGCGCTCTTGTAGTCTGCTGTGTCATCACTGTCACTGACAGCAGCAGCAGCGCCGCCCACTGAACTGGAATCCGAACTCTGATCATCATCATCATCATCATCATCAGTTTCCTCAGCTTTCTGAGCATGATCTGCTTTCTCCACATCACCTTCATCCTCCTCTGGGTAACTCTGGAAAATTCCCACATTTTCCCCCCACTTAGGATTGTACTCAACACTCCTTGTGAACTTTATGGATTTAGAGTTAGTCATCCATACTCTGTATGCACCTTTTTCGTACCCCATGAACAAACCATGTGCCCCACGCTTCCCAAGCTTGTTGCTTTGTGGGGTGTGTACCCACATGTCAGAACCAAAGATTCTCAAGTGCTTGGTGTTAGGTTTCTTACCAAACATTTTCTCATAGGGAGTGCAGCCAATAGGTGATGACAGTCTGCGATTAAAAGTGTAAACAAAATTCGAGAGAGCCTCCCCCCAAAACTTCTCAGGGAGGTTGGCATCATGCAACAAGGTTTTTATTCCTTGCAACAACGTTTGATTTGCTCTCTCCGCAAGCCCATTCATCCATGGCGATCTAGGCGTTGACAAGTCATGCTGGATTCCCTTCTCAGTCAGGAAAGCTTCAAACTGCTGAGAAGTGAACTCCCCGCCCCGATCAGTAAACAGACAGCCAATACGTTTACCATGAGCATTCTCCAACCAAGTACAGAATGCCTTGAACCTAGGAAATGCTTGCGATTTCTGCTCTAGCATAAACACATGAATGTACCTGGAAAAAGAATCAATTAGAACCATGAAGTACCTTGCTCCTCCCAAAGAGGGCACTAGAGGCCCAACCAGGTCTGCGTGAACTAGCTGGTAGGGTTTGGAAGCCTGCCTGCTAGACTCCTTGCCTTTTGGAGCAACCTTCACCTTGTTCTCTGCACAAGATACACATTTCATGTGAAATTTACAAGGTTTGATGTCCAAACCTTCAACCAACTCAGGCATCTTGGCTAGCACTTGCCAAGAGAGGTGACAAAATCTTCTATGTGCATCGTGAATGCATCCTGCATGAAGAACCTTGTTAGTTTGTGCAACACAACAAGAATCAGCATTAGATATAACAGCATTGTCATCATAAGTTAGACAGAACAAACCATCCATCAACTTTGCATGCAAAAAGTCCTCTTTGCCTTTTCTGATGACACAGACAGTCCTCTTGAAGGTAATTTCAAAACCACGCCCATTCAGCTGTGGGACACTAAGCAAATTGTCCGCAGCTCCTGGAACAAAAAGTACATCTCTGATGGTAGTATGCAGACTTGCAAGTTTCACAGTCCCAACTCCTGCAGCTTGCAAAGTCCTGCCATCAGCCAGGTGGATCTCTCCATCTTGAGGTGTGAAGGAGATGAACAGATGGCGGTCTTTGGCGATATGGCGCGTGCACCCTGAATCCACCATAAACCTCGCCTTGGCCTTCGGTGAAGCAGTGCCAGCAAACAAAACCTTGTTTTCCACTGGCGTGGGCTTTTGCTGCTTGCCCCCCTGCTCCTGGTCATCAGACGTGCCTTTAGCCTTTGGTGAAGCTGTGCCAGCAAACAAAGCCTTGTTTTCCACTGGCGTGGGCCTTTCACCCCCCTTCTGCTTCGGGCCATCTGCAGGCTTTTTCCTTTGTTTACTTCTGGCCTTCCAGCCTCTGCAAAGTTGACCTTGGCTCCCATGGGAAACAGAGCTCTCAGCTGCCGACTCCTTGGCTCCCCCTGGAGGCTGGAATGCTGCCTGGGATGACATCACAGTCAGCTCCCCCTGCAGCTTGCAACCGGTGCCCTCGGCATCCCTGCATTCACTCGCATTCTGGGAAACAGCCAGGACCTCCGATGCAGTCAAACTCTGGGCTGGGATGACTGGCAGATGGGCTATCTTCAAAGCATTCCACATCTGACGTGCAGTCGTGTTGCCAGCTAGCGTAGCAATTTCCTCCAGAGAGACGGACAAGACTATTACGTCTATGGCTCTCGAATTCTGAGCCTCCCATCTCCCTGTCAGAGGAACTGGAGGGGCTTCACTCACAGTTTGCCACACTCCAAACTGACGCAGCAAACTCTCACACCATTTTGCCCAGGTCTCATAATTGTTCCGATTTAACTTTGGGCACTCAGCAGCTTCAGAGGCTTGGAAAAACTCCATTCCAGCTCTTAACTTTGGCCGTGAGTCTTCTTCACTTCAGAGACTCCTTATCTTGGCACCCATAAATCACGAAGCCTGCTTGGCTCGGCTCCCAGGCCTATTAGGCCAGCCGGACATCAAAAGCTCTTGCCGCGGCAAACAGAAAAGCCTCTTCTTTCGCTTTTCCAACATACCTTTCAGCAGTCTGTCGCTGTCTTACTCTCCTGCAAGTGCCGTGAATCTGGGCCCGAAACCTGTTGTTGGGATACTGCCAGGGAGATAGAGTCCATCTGAGCCCCCAAGCTCGGTGCCGGACGATCCATCGACCTCCCATAGTCACGCAGTATCAGCAATTTAGCGACACTAAGCCTCTGGCTTAGAGCACACTCTAACAGCAGAATTCACACAGCAAAAGTTGCACAGCAGGACAGCATATTTACAGTTTATTTTGCGTAGGTCAGAACAAAAGAAGACATGACCGTCTGCTCCGACTGCTCAGGCAAAACAGCAGAAAACGAAAGGAACAGACAAACATAAACATCCTGTGAACAGGAAATACGCAGGCTGTGACACAAACATCCTGCTCCCTTTTAAGGTGGAACGGAAATATCCTAACAAAGGATACGCGGTCTTAAATGCTGGCCTTGGCAACTTGGCTGAGCTACCTTGGGCCAGTCCTTGGGCCAGCTTAGCCTCCCTCACAGAGGGTTGGTCTGAAGATACACTCAGGAAAACACCCGAGGCATGAAGAAGAAGAAGGAGGAGGAGGAGAGTGGGGTCTGGAAAGGGGGGTGGGAAGTGCTCCCACCCCAGCCGCTCCAGGATGGGAAGTGCGTCCCGGGGGAAGCGGGATTCAGGCGGAGGAGGACGTCGGGTTGGGTGGGGGTTGCCAGGATCAGCACGATATCCCTTGAACCCCCGGCTTCCACTCTCCAGGCAGGTGCCCAACGTGGCCAGCTGTCAAGGGCTCTTTCTTACTCCAGCCTTGGCGTGCAGATCCCGGGTTCAGCCCCAGATCTCTGGAGCGGAAAGGCTCTTGGGCGTGAATATGAAAGGCAGCATCTGTCAGAATAGGTCATACTGAGCCAGTACACATGAACGTGACTATTGGTTCGCTTCCTCTGCTATCTGCAAGGAGCCAGGAGTAAAACCAAAAGTAGACTGACCAGCTAGCTGAATCAAATTATATTGCTATGGGGTGGGGGGAAACCTCTAACATTGTACTTTTCGATTCCAGGGTGAATTGAATAGGTGTGGGGGGGGGGGTTGGAGGAGCGGAGGAAAGAAGAGCTAACTTGTCCGTGGCTAGGGGGCGCAATCTGGATGGTTCTGCTGGGGCGCAAGATCACCTAACTACTGCTCTGCGCCTCTGGACCAGGGGTGGATGGTGCTCATTGGGACTGGGAGGGTGGAAGGCAAGGAGGCCAACAGTAGGTGGCGCCAGAGCCAAGGAGTGGCAGAGCAAATACATTCTGTATCTGAGATGGAGTGGGAAGGGGCTGGCAGCCACCGCAGCCATCCCCTGTCTGCCCTCATGGACCGGCCAGAATCCACTGGGCAAATGCTCATCTTGCCAGAGTCTGGGTCTTCTGCTGTTGCTCTCTCAGAAACCGTGCCCAGGTGGGATGTTTCGTTTTTCGTAGCTGCTTCCTCCCCGAGGAAGTTGGAGGTGACGCAACTCCTGCATCTCTGACGTGGGAAGGTTTGGAGGTATTTCAAATTCCACCCTTCTTCCTTGGCTCCCTGGAAAGAAGGCATCTTTACATTTTGAGCGCATTTCACAGGCCAGGAGCCAAGCACCCCTTCCTGAGGGGGAGAAGAGGCCCAGAAAAGATGAGCCCTTCCCAGCCCAAAGGCGTTCCCCTGAGATTCAGCTTCCGGGCTATGGCTAACCAGGTTAGGAGCAGGAATATTGGGAGCGGGAAGGAACTGATGTCATCTGCCAGAGCAGCTGGCTAATTGAAGGGAATGAGGTGATAACAAGGCTTTCAAATCTGAACTCTTGTTTGCGGCTGATTAGGATAGAGGGAGGTGGAGAACAAGGGCAATCGGAAGCAGACTGTGGGTAGTTGGTTCCTTTTCTTTGTTCGGGTTCCTACGTCACACCAGCAGTTTATTTTTTTTTAAAGAAATATTTATTAAGATTTTACAAAGACAAATATACAAAAACACATAATAATAATAATAATAATAATAAAGATAAGTAAAACATACAGAAAAAACAAGAAAAATTAAAAACCATTGTTTTTCATAACATAAAACTCATTTGCTTGTTTCTTTGACTTCCTCACACCTCCCCTTCTTGTATTCCCATTTAAATAATCAAATCAGCAAATCCTTACCCTCTTTCATTTATCTCATCTCTATAACTTAACATTTTATAACTCAGTATTTTCATCCATTATCAATTCATTTTTGCATATTCTTATTAACTTTGTTGCCAATACCACTTATTTCCAATCCAACACCATTTTATTTATTTTTTTACCTAATTATACCCTTATTCCATATTCTTAGAGCATTACAGCTGGAAACCACTTAATTTTTATCCAACATCATTCTAACATTCATTAATTTTGCAATATTTCTGTAAATAGTCTTTAAATTTCTTCCAATCATCTTCCACTGCCTCTTCTCCCTGGTCCCGGATTCTGCCAGTCATTTCTGCCAGTCCCATATAGTCCATCATGTTCATCTGCCATTCTTCCAAAGTGGGTAAATCTTGTGTCTTCCAATACTTTGCTATAAGTATTCTTGCTGTTGTTGTAGCGTACATAAACAAAGTTCTATCTTTCTTTGGCAACAATTGGCCGACAATGCCCAGAAGAAAGGCCTCTGGTTTCTTCAGGAAGGTATATTTAAATACCTTTTTCATTTCATTACAAATCATTTCCCAGATAGCCTTAATCCTTGGGCACGTCCACCAAAGGTGAAAGAATGTACCTTCAGTTTCTTTACATTTCCAACATTTATTATCGGGCAGGTGATATATTTTTGCAAGCATGACTGGGGTCATGTACCACCTGTATATCATTTTCATAATATTCTCTCTTAAGGCATTACATGCCGTAAATTTCATACCGGTGGTCCACAACTGTTCCCAGTCAGCAAACATAACGTTATGTCCAACATCTTGTGCCCATTTAATCATAGCAGATTTCACCGTTTCGTCCTGAGTGTTCCATTTCAACAGCAAATTATACATCCTTGACAAAATCTTAGTTTTGGGTTCTAACAGTTCTGTTTCTAATTTTGATTTTTCCACCTGGAAGCCAATTTTCTTGTCCAAATTATATGCCTCCATTATCTGATAGTAATGAAGCCAATCTCGCACTTTGTTTTTTAGTTTCTCAAAACTCTGCAATTTTAGTCTATCTCCCTCTTGTTCCAAAATTTCCCAATATTTCGGCCGATTGGCCTCCATATTGAGCTTTTTCTGAGCCTTCGCTTCCATTGGTGACAACCACCTTGGGGTTTTATTTTCCAATAAGTCTTTATATCTTATCCAGACATTGAACAATGCTTTCCTGACAATATGGTTTTTAAATGCTTTATGTGCTTTAACCTTGTCGTACCACAAATATGCATGCCACCCGAAAACATTGTTAAAACCTTCTAAATCCAAAATGTCTGTGTTCTCAAGAAGTAGCCAGTCTTTCAGCCAGCAAAATGCTGCTGATTCATAGTAAAGTTTAAAGTCTGGCAGGGCAAATCCACCCCTTTCCTTTGCATCAGTCAATATCTTATATTTTATTCTGGGCTTCTTGCCCTGCCAGACAAATTTAGAGATATCTTTCTGCCACTTCTTGAAGCAATCCATCTTGTCCACAATCTGCAGTGTTTGAAACAAAAACAGCATTCTAGGCAATACATTCATCATTATTATTTTTTATTTTTTTTAAAGATATTTATTGGAGTTTTACAAAAACATAAATTTAAAAGATCATATAAAAAGAAAGAAATACAGTAAAAGAAACATAGAAAAATACATAAATTAAAAAAGGATAACCCTAACTCATTATCTTATTTCCTTGGCCTCCTCACACCTCCCATTTTTGTATCCCCATTTAAATAATCAAATCAGCAAATCCTTACCCTCTTTCGTTTATCTTAACTCTATATCTTAACATATTATAACTCTATATTTTCATCCATTTTCAGTTCAATTTTGCATATTCTTGTTAACTTTGTTGCTAATGCCACTTATTTTCAATCCAACATCATTTTTAACATTCATTAATTTTACAGTGTTTCTGAAGATAGTCTTTAAATTTCTTCCAGTCTTCTTCCACCAACTCTTCTCCCAGGTCTCGGATTCTGCCAGTCATTTCCGCTAATTCCATATAGTCCATCACCTTCATCTGACACTCTTCCAGGGTGGGTAAATCTTGTGTCTTCCAATACTTTGCAATGAGTATTCTTGCTGCTTTTGTTGCATACATAAAGAAATTTCTATCCCTCTTTGGCACCAATTGGCCGACTATGCCCAGGAGAAAGGCCTCTGGTTTCTTCAGGAAGGTATATTTAAATACCTTTTTCATTTCATTATATATCATCTCCCAGAAAGCCTTAATCTTTGGGCACGTCCACCAAAGGTGAAAAAATGTACCTTCATTTTCTTTACATTTCCAGCATTTGTTATCGGGCAAATGATATATTTTTGCAAGCTTGACTGGTGTCATGTACCACCTGTAAATCATTTTCATAATATTCTCTCTTAAGGCATTACATGCCGTAAATTTCATACCGGTGGTCCACAACTGTTCCCAGTCCGCAAACATAATGTTATGACCAATATCTTGTGCCCATTTAATCATAGCAGATTTAACCGTTTCATCCTGCGTATTCCATTTCAACAGCAAGTTATACATTCTTGAAAGTATCTTAGTTTTGGGATCTAACAATTCTGTTTCCAATTTTGATTTTTTCACCTGGAAGCCAATTTTTTTGTCCAAATTATAGGCCTCTCTTATTTGATAATAATGAAGCCAGTCTCGCACTTTATCTTTTAATTTCTCAAAACTCTGCAATTTCAGTTTATCTCCTTCTTGTTCCAAAATTTCCCAATATTTCGGCCGATTGGCCTCCATATTGAGCTTTTTCTGAGCCTTCGCTTCCATTGGTGACAACCACCTTGGGGTTTTATTTTCCAATAAGTCTTTATATCTTATCCAGACATTGAACAATGCTTTCCTGACAATATGGTTTTTAAATGCTTTATGTGCTTTAACCTTGTTGTACCACAAATATGCATGCCACCCAAAAACATTATTAAAACCTTCTAAGTCCAAAATGTCTGTGTTCTCAAGAAGCAGCCAGTCTTTCAACCAGCAGAATGCTGCTGATTCATAGTAAAGTTTAAGGTCCGGCAGGGCAAATCCACCTCTTTCCTTTGCATCAGTTAGTATTTTAAATTTTATTCTGGGCTTCTTGCCCTGCCAGACAAATCTAGAAATATCTTTCTGCCACTTCTTGAAACAGTCCATCTTGTCCAAAATTTGCAATGACTGAAACAGAAATAACATTTTTGGCAATACATTCATCTTTATAGCTGCAATTCGACCCAACAAGGAAAGCTTCAAATTTGACCAAATTTTCACTTCCGTCCAACATTTTTCATAATTATCTTTAAATAAGTTCCCATTTTTTGCTGTCATATTAATCCCCAAGTATTTCACTTTCTTAACCACAGTCAAACCTGTCTCATTCTGAAACCTCTCTCTTTCAATCAGTGTTAAATTTTTCTCTAAAACCTTAGTTTTTGACTTGTTCAATTTAAATCCTGCCACTTGACCAAATTCTTGAATTAGTTCTAAAACCCTTTTAGTACTAGATTCTGGCTCCTGTAACGTCAAAACTAAGTCATCTGCAAAAGCCTTCAGTTTGTATTGTTTGGCTCCGACCTGAATACCTTTAATCAGACGGTCCCTTCTAATCATATTTAACAAAACCTCCAGGACCGAGATAAAAAGCAATGGGGAAATTGGGCAGCCTTGTCGTGTCCCTTTCTCTATCTTAAATTCCTCTGTCATCACATTATTGACTATTAGCTTAGCTTTTTGCTCTGAATAAATTGGACTTATACCATTTTCAAACCCTTGGCCCACCCCCATTCCCTGAAGATTTTTCTTCATAAAATTCCAAGAAATATTATCAAAAGCTTTTTCCGCGTCTATAAAAATTAAAACTGCTTTGGTGTTGATGTTCACTTGCAGCTTCTCCAAAATATTAATTATGTTCCTCGTATTGTCAGACAAATGTCTACCTGGGAGAAAGCCGGCTTGATCTTTATGTATCTCTTCAGCTAGTACCTTTTTTAATCTGTTAGCCAAAATATCAGCAAAAATTTTGTAATCCACATTAAGCAGGGATATGGGGCGATAGTTCTTAAGTTGTGTCTTTTAAGACTCAGTTTTCGGTATGAGTGTAATGTAAGCTTCCTTCCACGACTCTGGCGCCTTTTTCCCCTCCAGAATTTCATTACAAACCTCCTTTAGTGGCTGAATTAACCAGTCTTTCAGAGATCCATAGTATTTGGAGGTAAGACCATCCGGCCCTGGAGATTTGCCCAATTGCATATTTTGAATGGCACCTTCAACCTCCTGTTCTGTAATTTTGTGATTCAACATTATCTTATTTTCTTGAGAGATTTTTTGTAATCCATTTGTTCTTAAAAATTGGTCTATGTCCATGTCTTTCTGTGGCCCTTGTGAGTATAATTGTTTAAAGTACCTCTGGAAGCAATTTCTAATTTCATTTGGATTATGTATGTTCTTTCCTTCCACTTCTAAATTTGTAATAGTATTTAATTTTTGCCTTTTTTTCATTTGCCAGGCCAGCAATTTCTCACATTTATTACCTGATTCAAATGTTTTTTGTCTCATTTGTTTAATTTTCCATTCTATTTCCTGATTCATCATTTCCATATATTGTACTTGATATAGTTTTATTTCTCTCAAGATCTCCTGTGACTTTGGTTTTGCCCTCAATTTCTTCTCACTTTCTTTTATTTTCTCCAAAATTTTACCTTTCTTCTCATTTTGACTTCTCTTCTTTATTGCATTCTGTTGTATCAAAAACCCTCTCATAACAGCTTTGCTTGCGTCCCAGATCACTCTTTTTTCTACATTGGTGTTCATATCTATTTCAAAATAGTCTCTCAAAGTTTTTTGGGCCTTTTTATACACTTCTTCATCTCCAAATAAGGTGTCATTCATCCTCCATCTGAAGGAGCCAGTTGATATTTGCTTCATCTCCATCCTTACAGCATTATGGTCGGAGCAAGTTTTTGGGCAGATTTCCACTTTCTTTATCTTTGGTGCCATTCCTCTAGTTACCCATATTTGGTCAATTCTAGTCCATGTCATCTTGGCTTCCGAAAAGAAGGTTCCCTCTCTTCCCAAGGGGTTCTTTGTTCTCCAAATATCCACTAAGTCCATATTGTCTGTCATTTCAAAAAAAGTTTTTGGTAGTCTACCATCCTTGGTAACTACCTGTCTTTGTGCCTTGTCCATGTTTGTAGATACAACTCCATTCATGTCCCCCATCAAAATCAGATTGTAATCCAGATAGTCCAATAATGTCTCATGCAACTTTTTAAAAAATTCAGATTTCCCTTCATTCGGTGCATAAATTCCTACGATCAAAAATTTCTCTCCTTGAACTTGAATTTCAATTGCCAGGAATCTTCCTTGTTCGTCTTTAAAGATAAATTTCGGTAATAGTCTCTCTTTTGCATATATCACAACTCCTCTTTTTTTAACTTTATCAGATGAGATAAACTCCTGTCCCAATCTCTTATTAATAAGTAATTTCCTGTGTAACCTTGTTACATGAGTTTCTTGTAGACAAATCAAGTCCAATTGCTCCTTTTTTAATAAATGAAAAACACTTTTTCTCTTCCGAGGAGAGTTAAGGCCGTTACAATTCCAGCTTAAAAGTTGCAGAGCCATGATGGGGTTACTTCGCTTTACCTCCGACTGCACCAAGTGTCTGTTCTTGTTCTGTCAACTGTGTCTCTTTCTCTGGGCCGTGCAATCCAAAAGATAAATTTGCTATATCCAGTATTCCTTTTTCCAGTGCTCTTGGCTCTTCTCCAGATTCCACTTCTTTCTGTAGATCTTCTTTGTGGTCTTTCAGAAACCTATCTTTTTCATTGACTGATCTTATTTTTATCTTTCTTCCTTTGTATTTAAAAGATAGGCCTTGAGGAAATTCCCACCTAAAAAGAATTCTATTTTTTCTCAACAGGGCAACCAGATCTCCGTAGTTAAGCCTTAAATCCAGAAGATGTTTTGGGATATCCTTAAATATCTCCACTCTTGAATTGTCAATTTCCAAAGTCCTTTGATAGTGCAAATTCAAAATTTTATCTCTCTCCTCTTTTGTTCGAAAAGTAATCAAACAGTCTCTCACCTTGTTCCTCCTTTGTCCTCTTCCGAGTCTAAATGCACTCACTATCTTAAATTCTTCCTTCCCCAAGTCCTGTTGCCAAAAATCTGTAAATTCCTGTGTAAGAAAATCAGCCAGATTATCTTTCTCACGTTCTGGTACAGCCCTGATTCTTAATTTTTTTTGTTTCTCTTTCAATTCAATCATAGACAATGTCAAACCGTGGTCCTCCAATTGCTTATATACTGGTGGTATCTTCTCTTGAGTAGCAGTTGCAATCTCTTTTGCTTCTTCAGCTATCTTTCTAGTCGAAGCAGATTCCTGTAGTAATTTTTCAATAGACTGTGTATTGGTGTTCACCTTCTGTCCCAAATTATTAATACTTGTAGTATTCAAATCAATTTTAACTGATGCTTCAGCTACTTGCTTATTTGTCTCTGCCACCTGCTTAGCTAAATTTTCCAAAGATTCATTAATTTTTCCAAGTGCTTGTGCCAAGACATCTTCAGACGACATAACTTTTGGTTTGACCTGTGGAGGTGCAGCCCCTGATGTTCCAGATGCACCAGATATTGAAGGCCTACGCTGCTGCGCAGTATCTGTCCTGTATTGTCTTCCAGACCTAGTAATCTTTTCTTGTGCCAGCTCTAACTTTCCTCTCCCATCTGCCATAACACTCTCATGAAAATCCAAGGCCAATCCCACGGCTAGAGATTGTTTTGAAAAGGAATTTTCCTGTAGGCCAGTTGTTTTTGTAGCAATGTCAAACCTCCTCTAGGGGGACACAGTAACAACCAAAACTTGCCACTTTTAAAAACAAATATAGTCCTTATAGGTCCCCCAATTCACTTAAAAACAACAGTTTCAGTCCACTTAAAAAGTTACTTTAAAACCAGGAGAAGTCCAGAAACACTGTATCTCTTTTTGCAGAGCTAAATCAGGAGTCCTCTGCTTTCCACTGAGCGGCTTTCCTTATCTAGAGGCAGTCCGTTCCCAGGTTTCAGGCTGCGGATTTTAAGTTCCTTTTCCTCTTATTTTTGCAGGTAAATACACCTCAAACTTTCCCCCCTCCTCTCCTGCAAACAGGAGGGGAGACCGCTTTCCTGATGTTAAGATTTAAGTCTTTTTCCAAAACGTCTTTCCAAGTTTCCACTTTACAGTCTCTTTGCTTTGATCTGTTTACAGTAAGGGAAGGCAGACTTCCTGTTTATACCTTCCCGTTTCGGTACCAAATTTACTTACTGTTTAAAGTCCAATTCACATCCAGTTTATTCCTACTCATGGGTAGTTAATTTCAAGTCCAATTGTCCCAGGAAAAAGTCAGCGCTCTCCGATAACAGCTGTGCGGCTTCACTCCGTGGAAGAAGCAGTCGACTCTCAGCACCGCGCTGCTCACCCCGTTCTGCTCCGGAACCCTTTTTTTTTAAAAAAAGGGTCCTTTTGCAGATTGGGGGGGCGCAAATGGTGCCCGCCGAGTCCCCACGTTCACAGGCTTCCCCCGCGTCACACCAGCAGTTTAAATGGCAACACTCCTTTGCAAGATTGGCCGCCTTTTTAATTGTTATGGAAAATCAATAAAATGATAAGTTGCCCCTGCCAAAGGGTTGCATGACATCTGGCTGAAGACTTTTTGTGCTAAAAGTTGAAGCTATGCTGGGGTATGTGTGGGTGTGGGTGTGTCCGTCCGTCCATGTGGCCACTGTGTATTCAACATTCCACCCCCTCCAAAGAATCCTAAGAACCTTAGTTTTCCTTTCACAGTGCTACGATTCCCAGCACCCTTAACAAACCATTGTTCCCAGGACTTTTGGGGTGTGGGTGGGAGGAGATGTGCTTTACATGTGCGGTGTGCAGGCATCTCCAAGCACATGTGTGGGGGGATTCAAGACTAACTCTTATGCTTTTCTTCCTTAGACCAGCTTGACGTTGAAAAAGAGGTTCTCTGGGTTGAGGAACACACGCCATTTCACAGCGAAGCAGAACATGGGCCGAATGGTCACTCTGTCATTGCATTCGGTGAAATCAGACTGGATTTGCAAAGGAGCTTGCCCCTGAAGCCAGTTGGTTGCCTGCCTGTGGCTGGCTGGCGGCTTGGCATCACCAAAACACAGAGACAGCCCCATGCAACCTCACATCCAAAGATTTCTGCCCATGCTTCAGACATGCAGCCCTAAGAGCAGCTCTGACTCCCACTCTAGGCCCCTCTGCCCCAGTCTTCCTCCTGATGTAGGCTACAGGATCTGGGAAGTCTGATCCAGCTTTGAGGTGTGGTTCCATATGGCCGTTAGTACTGTTCTGCTTTTGCCAGAGAGCCACCTGGTAAGGAAGATCTCCAAGTATGCTTCCTACAGACTCCACTTTAATCCTCAGATGTGCCCACAAAGGCATGATCCAGCACCCTCATGCCACAGCTGCCTCTGGAGTGACCCTCCCTCCGGTAAGAGGCGTGCCTCACAGCTGAGTGCCTGGTTGTTTGTGTAGGGCGGAGGCTGGGAATCTTGTGGGCTCCCAGATACTGCCAGATCCAATGGCTTTCTGCCTCTGCCAGCATGGCCAACGGTCAGGGGTGATGGAATCCAACAACATCTAGAGGGCCACACAATTCCCCATCCCTGGTCTAGTGAATTTGAGGTTCTTGGTTTCTCTCCCTCTGCCCCCTTTTGCCTGGAAAAGCACTTTGGCAGATTCCTTTGGAGGATTTGGGTGTGACAAGCTGTAGCAGCGCACTGAATAAAACAACTCTGAGAAGCTGAAACACCGGGCTGTTTTCTTTTCTAATAAAAATATTCACTGTGCAGTTCACAGGCACAAAACACAAAGTTGATATTGTCCAGGAAATGGGTTTTCAGTTGGAGGGCATGGGTTGCGTGAGAGCATGTTGTGCGGGATAACCAGTTTCATATAACCAACATGCTTCAGTCTAATTAGTGCATGAAGGGGTTAACACCATAGAGTAAGCTGTCCTGCCATCTTAGCCATGTCTCTTCCCCTTACCTTGGGAGTGAGTTCTGATCTATTCTGGTATTCACTTTTTCAGCGTTTAATGTACTGTAGGTTTTTCCTGATTTTATGGTTTTATATTTCTGTAAACGGCTTTGGTGTTTCTTACCATCTGGTGTGTATAAATTTTATGAAATACATATATAATTTTGAGCAAATAAATAAATAAATAAATAAATATATAAATAAATAAATAGGAAGATGTAAAACCACAACCTCCGAAATGAAAGCTACTGTGCCTCCAGACGGATGTTTTCGCCTGGAGGGGGGCCGTATTCTGCAATGTGCTATCGATGCAATAACAGTGCAGCTTTCTAATGGACTGTCCACGCAAACATCATTCTGCTTTCTCAGTTCCTCTGCAATGCTTCGCCAGGGTTACCACATCATGGCCCCCTGGGGGTGCGCTCCTCTGTTGTAGCTCATCAAAACCAGGACAAAATAATAATAATAATAATAATAATAATAATAATAATAATAATAATAATAATATATTATTTATACCCCGCCCATCTGGCGGGGCCTCCCCAGCCACTCTGGGCGGCTTCCATAGAAACCAAAAATACACAAAAATATCACACGTTAAAAACTTCCCTGAACAGGGCTGCCTTAAGATGTCCTCTGAATGTCAGGTAGTTGTTTATCGCTTTGACATCTGCTGGAAGGGCGTTCCACAGGGCGGGCGCCACTACCGAGAAGGCCCTCTGCCTGGTTCCCTGTAGCTTTGCTTCTCGCAATGAGGGAACCGCCAGAAGGCCCTCGGCGCTGGACCTCAGTGTCCGGGCAGAATGATGGGGGTGGAGACGCTCCTTCAGGTATACTGGACCGGGGCCGTTTAGGGCTTTAAAGGTCAGCACCAACACTTTGAATTGTGCTTGGAAACGTACTGGGAGCCAATGTAGGTCTTTCAAGATCGGTGTTATATGGTCTCGGCGGCCGCCCCCAGCCACCAGTCTAGCTGCCGCATTCTGGATTAGTTGTAGTTTCTGAGTCACCTTCAAAGGTAGCCCCACGTAGAGTGCATTGCAGTAGTCCAAGCGGGAGATAACCAGAGCATGCACCACTCTGGCGAGACAGTCCGCAGGCAGATAGGGTCTCAGCCTACGTACCAGATGGAGCTGGTAAACAGCTGCCCTGGACACAGATTTGACCTGTGCCTCCATGGACAGCTGTGAGTCCAAAATGACTCCCAGGCTGCGCACCTGGTCCTTCAGGGGCACAGTTACCCCATTCAGGACCAGGGAATCCTCCACACCTGCCCGCCTCCTGTCCCCCAAAAACAGTACTTCTGTCTTGTCAGGATTCAACCTCAATCTGTTAGCCACCATCCATCCTCCAACCGCCTCCAGACACTCACACAGGACCTTTACCGCCTTCACTGGTTCTGATTTAAAAGAGAGGTAGAGCTGGGTATCATCCGCATACTGATGAACACCCAGCCCAAACCTCCTGATGATCTCTCCCAGCGGCTGCATGTAAATGTTGAAAAGCATGGGGGAGAGGACAGAACCCTGAGGCACCCACAAGTGAGAGCCCAGGGGTCTGAACACTCATCCCCCACCACCACTTTCTGAACACGGCCCAGGAGGAAGGAGCGGAACCACTGCATGACAGTGCCCCCAGTTCCCAGCCCCTCAAGACGGTCCAGAAGGATGTTATTGTCGATGGTATCAAACGCCGCTGAGAGATCCAGCAGAACTAGGAAACAACTCTCACCTTTGTCCCTAGCCCGCCGGAGATCATCAACCAGTGCGACCAAGGCAGTTTCAGTCCCATGATGAGGCCTGAATCCTGACTGGAAGGGATCCAAATGGTCTGCTTCTTCCAGGCGTGCCTGGAGTTGTTCGGCAACCGCTCGCTCAATCACCTTGCCCAAGAATGGAAGATTTGAGACTGGGCGATAGTTGGCCATCGTGGCCGCATCTAAAGATGGTTTTTTAAGAAGCGGTTTAATAACCGCCTCTTTCAGCGGGTCTGGGAAGGCTCCCTCACGGAGGGAAGCATTCACCACCCCACGAAGCCCATCGCCCAGTCCTTCCCGGCTAGCTTTTATAAGCCAGGATGGGCAAGGATCCAGGAGACAGGTGGTTGGTTTCACTCGTCCAAGCAGCCTGTCCACATCCTCGGAGGTAACAGATTGGAATTGATCCCACTCAACTTGACTAGACAGAACTCTAGCACTCTCCCGCCCCGGCCCTGCTCCCACAGTGGAGTCTACTTCTTCCCGAATCTGAGCGATTTTATCTGCAAAAAACTTTGCAAAATCATTGCAGGAGAACATGTGGCCCGTACTGTGCCCCGATGTTGCAGGTGGTTCCGCTAAATTGTGAACCACCTGAAAAAGTCTCCTGCTGCTTTTTTCTGCAGATGCAATAGAGGCGGTGAAGAAATTCTTCTTCGCCGTCGCTATCGCCACTTGGTAGGCTCGACGTTGAGCTCTAACCTGTGTCCGGTCAGATTCAGAATGAGTTATCCGCCACCGGCGCTCTAGCCGTCTCAAGAATTGTTTCATTGCCCTCAGATCTGTGGAAAACCACGCGGCTGTCCGGGCTCCATGCAATCGGAGAGGGCGCTTCGGAGCCAAACAGTCAATAGCCCTGGTTAACTCCATATTCCAGCGGGCCACCAGGGAATCAGCTGAAAGGCTATCAACATGGGATAAAGCATCCCCTACCACTCTCTGGAAACCATTTGGATCCATTAAGTGGCGGGGGCGGACCATCCGAATTGGTCCCACCTCCCTGCAGAGGGGATGGGTCACAGAGAAGTCCAGTTGCACCAGGAAGTGATCTGACCATGGCACTTCTTTCGTTTCGCTTTTACTTAGTGTCAGATCACCAACATCCATAGAGGTAAACACCAGGTCCAAGGCATGTCCGTGGCTATGGGTTGGGCCAGACTTATTCAGGGACAGCCCCATGGAGGCCATGCTTTCCACGAAGTCCCAAGCGGCCCCTTGTAAGGTCGTGTCGGCATGGATGTTAAAATCCCCTAGGACGACCAAGCTAGGTGTCTCCAGGAGAACATCTGCCACGACCTGAAGCAGCTCAGGCAGGGAATCCTTGGTGCAGCGGGGAGGTCGGTACACCAAAAGGAATCCTGTACTGCCCCTATTGCCCAACTTCCAGAACATGCACTCGGAAAACTGGGTCTTCCCAATAGGACGCCTGGTGCAAACTAATGACTTCCTAAAAATCACTGCAACCCCCCCTCCCCGCCCACAAGGCCTGGGTTGCTGTGCATAAGAGAAACCTGGTGGACAAGCAGCGGCAAGGACAGGCCCATCTGCTTCATCCAACCAAGTCTCTGTTACACATGCCAGGTCAAGTCCTCCATCAATGATCAAGTCATGGATGGCAGTGGTCTTATGAATCATTGACCTGGCATTGCACAGCAGCACCTTCAGGTCATGTGGGTATCCCTTGCTGATTCTAGTATCCATCCGGTCAGGACCAGACCCGGAGGCAGGAATAGTCCTCAGACAACGACTAAACCTACCCCCTCTGTAATGACATGGTCTAGTCTTAGCGTAACTCCTCCTCCTACCCGTGATCACTGAGATCGGTTGTCCCAGTGCATCCCCCCCTGTGGAACATGCCCCAGCCATTTTGTGGGGTGGGGCCCACTCCCCGGCAGCCCTGACCCTTCCCCTTAAGAACAAAATAACACCTTAAACAGACAAACAAACAAACAAACAAACAAACAAAACCAATTAAACAATACAAACAAAAAACTGTAAAAATTACAAAAACAACAAAATAAAAAAAAATTCCCCAAGCCCAACCAAACATCCCCCACCCCCACCCCCCACATACAAAAAATTCAAAAGAAATTGTTTAAAAACATTTTAAAACCACTCTGTGCCCCTCCAGCAGTAACAGCAACTGTCCTAGTGAGGCCTGTCAGGCCCCGCCCTGGGCCAGGTGGTAAGTGGCAAGAGCAGGGCCCTCAGGCACTCACTCAGGGGAGTCCTCCAGGGCAGCAGGCAGCAGGCAGCAAGCAGTCCTTGTGAGGCTTCAGGCCCCGCCCCAGGCCAGATGGTAAGTGGCAGGAAGGAGCAGGGCCCTCAGGCACTCACTCAGGGGAGTCCTCCCGGGCAGCAGGCAGCAAGCAGTCCTTGTGAGGCTTCAGGCCCCGCCCCAGGCCAGATGGTAAGTGGCAAGAGCAGGGCCCTCAGGCACTCACTCAGGGGAGTCCTCCTGGGCAGCCAATTCCCCTAGTATGGCTCACAGCGAGGGCTGCTGAGAGTTGGGAGAGATCTTGGAGGCCAAAGAGTTTGCTTTTCTGCTCAGTACAGGGGATATTGCCAGCTCTTCACCCCTGACTGGCCGAAGATGCCCATCTCTCTTCCATGCAGCTCCACAGCATGCCTGGATGATGACTCAGATGGAGCTGGACACACCATTCCTGAAGGATGCAATAATCTTGCAATTGTGGTGGACCAACTACATGCCAACAGGATGTCGGACTGAATGGGCCTTGGCCTGACCCAGCAAGGCTCTTCAAATGCGCTTATGTTCCCCTGACTTTGGGGACGCCTTGCAGGAGTCTCACCCGTCTCATGGCTATTCTTCTAGTGTGGACCAGTTCGACAAGCTCTCCCCCGAAAGCAGGTGCACCATCCAGAACATGCTGGTGCTGTACCTGAAGAAGAAAGCGAACACAGACCAGGAGGCAGGGACTTCTAGGGGAAGCGAGGCCTTCATGCGGGAAGCCTTGACTCCTCACGTGCTCCCCGGGATCAGCTTTGACCCCACCACCCAGTCTTCTGCTGGTGTCACTCTTCCCCCTGGCCCAGAACAGGAGGCTCCTTCCCAACATGCAGAATGCCTTGCATGTGATCGATGGGCCTGTGCTCACTGTGACATAGGCAGGGCCGGATTTATGTATAGGCTAAGTAGGCAGAAGCCTAGGGCCTCTAGATCTAGGGGGCCTCGCCAGCCTGCCCGCTCCCCAGCGCCGCAGACAGTCTTCCCTCTCCCCAAATTGCAAACCCAAGACTTCATGCAGGGCATTTCTCCCCTATTTCAATGACATTTTGCTTCAAAAGGAAAGGTGGACTTGGAGAAGGCAAGCAAAATGCGAGAGAGATAGTGAAAGATACAGGAAATTGAATGCAGATTTCCAAAAAATAGCAAGGAGAGACAAGAGGGCCTTCTTAAACGAGCAATGCAAAGAAATAGAGGAAAACAACAGAATGGGAAGAACCAGAGATCTGTTCAAGAAAACTGGAGCTATGAAAGGAACATTTCATACAAAGAGTACCATAATAAAGGACAAAGGTGGAAAGGACCTAACAGAAGCAGAAGATGTCAAGAAGAGGTGGCAAGTATACACAGAGGAATTATACCAGAAAGATATGGATGTCTCATACACCCCAGGTAGTGTGGTTGCTGACCTTGAGCCTGACATCCTGGAGAGCAAAGTCAAATGGGCCTTAGAAAGCACTGCTAATAACAAGGCCAGTGGAAGTGATGATATTCCAGCTGAACTATTAAATTTTGTTAAAGATGATGCTGTTAAGGTGCTACACGCAATATGCCAGTAAGTTTGGAAAACTCAGCAGTGGCCAGAGGATTGGAGAAGACCAGTCTACCTCCTTTAGAGGAAAAGGCCTTGGAGGCGGAGCAGGCCCTACACCCTCGGGACCAGAAGATACACCACTCTAGGTGTAACAAAACAGTACAGGATGTCTCTGCAGCTACTTAGTTGGAATATAAATGGCGGAAATTCTCCGGAAAAAAGAAGGAAAATATTTCACATATTGAAGAAAGAACAATTGGACATTATTTGTTTACAAGAAACCCATGTGACCAGGCTTCACAGAAAAGTCTTAGTTAACAAAAGACTAGGCCAAGAATTTATTTCATCAGACAAGGTTAAGAAAAGAGGCGTGGTGATATATGCCAAGGAGAGCCTGGCACCAAAATTTGTATTTAAAGATGAGCAAGGAAGAATCTTGGCGATTGAAATCCAGACACAAGGAGAAAAAATTTTGATATTAGGAATATATGCGCCAAATGACGGGAAATCAGAATTTTTTAAGAAGCTGCATGAGACCATGTTGGACTATATGGACTACAACAACATCATAATGATGGGAGACATGAATGGAGTGGTATCTACACATATGGATAAGTCTCAAAATCAAAACTTAACATCAGATGGCAGACTGCCTAAAACTTTCTTTGAACTGATTGACAATTTGGATCTGATTGATATATGGAGGACGAAAGACCCCCTAGGTAAAGAAGGAACTTTCTTCTCTGAGGCCCACCTGTCATGGACAAGGATCGACCAAATCTGGACATCTAGAGGGCTGGCACCCAAGACTAGAAAGGTGGAAATCTGCCCAAAAACATGCTCCGACCACAATGCTTTGAAACTAGAACTTAGACTTACCCAAACCGGTTCCTTCAGATGGAGAATGAATGACACCTTATTAAGAGATCAAGAGATTGTGAAAAAGGCCCAAAAAACGTTAAAGGACTATTTTGAAATCAACCTGAACACTACAGTTGAAAAAAGAATGATCTGGGACGCAAGTAAAGCCGTTATGAGAGGGTTTCTGATACAACAAAATACAATCAAGAAAAAGCTCTGGAATGGAAAGAAGGATAAAATATTGGAGAAAATATATCAAGGTGAGAAGAAACTGAGAACCAATCCCAAGTCAAAGGAAGTGCTGAGAGAAATCAAATTCCATCAAGCACAATACTCTAAACTGATAAATCAAGAGATCGAATGGAAAATCAAACAGATGAAGCAAAGATCGTTTGAATCAGCAAACAAATGTGGAAAGCTGCTAGCTTGGCAGCTGAAAAAAAGACAAAAGTTAAATACAGTGACAAATCTAGAGATTGAAGGAAGAATGGTTCAGAAACCAGAAGAAATCAGGAAGTGCTTCCACAGATACTTCAAAGAACTTTATGCACAAGGGCCTCAGAAAGAGTTGGAGATAGATCAATTTTTAAGGATAAATGGACTACCAAAAATAACCCAAGATAAAAGATCAATCTTGAATTGTAAAATAACTCAACAGGAAATTGAAGGTGCCATTCAGAATATGCAACTTGGCAAATCTCCAGGCCCGGATGGGCTTACCTCCAAATACTACAAGACTTTGAAGGACTACTTGACACAGCCTTTGATGGAGGTATGCAACCAGATCATGGAGGGGAAGAGGGCACCGGAAACGTGGAAAGAAGCATTCATCACATTGATACCCAAGCTAGAATCTGAAAAGACCCAGCTTAAGAACTACCGTCCCATCTCACTCCTGAATGTGGATTACAAAATATTTGCAGACATTTTAGCAAGCAGACTTAAAAAGGTCTTAAATGAAGTAATTCACAAGGACCAAGCTGGCTTTCTCCCTGGTAGACATTTATATGGAAATACCAGAAACATCATTGACATTTTGGAACTATTGCAAACCAATAGGAACACAAGGGCGGTTTTAATCTTCATTGATGCGGAGAAAGCATTTGATAATATATCTTGGAAGTTTATGAAGAAAAATTTGGAAGGGATGGGAGTGGGACGGGGGTTTGAAAATGGAATAGAAGCAATCTATTCAGAACAGAAAGCTAAATTAATAGTGAACAATGTGGTGACGGAGGAATTTAAAATTGAAAAAGGGACACGACAAGGGTGCCCTCTATCCCCTCTTTTATTCATTTCAGTCCTGGAGGTGCTATTGAACATGATTAGGGAGGACCGGTTGGTACAAGGGATAGAGGTCGGAGTGAAACAATATAAACTGAAAGCTTTTGCAGATGACTTAGTTTTGACATTACAGGAGCCAGAACCCAGTACAAAAAGAGTTTTAGAACTTATTCATGAGTTTGGTCGGGTTGCAGGATTTAAGTTGAACAAACAAAAGACTAAGGTTTTGGCCAAAAACTTGACATCTACAGAAACAGAGGGGTTTCAGAGAGAAACAGAATTAAATGTGGTTAAAAAGGTGAAATACCTAGGGATCTATTTGTCTTCCAAAAATTTGAACTTATTTAAAGACAATTATGAAAAATGTTGGTCGGAAATTAAGAAGGACTTAGAAATTTGGTCAAGATTGAAACTTTCCTTGTTGGGTCGAATAGCAGCTATAAAGATGAATGTATTGCCGAAAATGTTATTTTTGTTTCAGACCCTACAGATCGTGGACAGAGTGGAATGTTTTGGAAAATGGCAGAAGGATATATCTGGGTTTGTCTGGCAGGGCAAAAAGCCTCGAATAAAGTTTAAAATACTAACTGACTCGAAAGAAAGAGGAGGGTTTGCCCTGCCGGACTTGAGGTTATATTATGAATCTGCAGCCTTCTGCTGGTTGAAAGATTGGTTTTTGTTAGAAAACACTGATGTCCTGGATCTGGAAGGGTTTGATAATGCTTTTGGTTGGCATGCATATCTATGGTACGACAAGGTTAAGGTTCATAAACTGTTCAAAAATCATATTGTCAGAAAATCAATTTTTGCAGTCTGGATGAAATATAAGGACTTATTAGAGAGTAAAACCCCGAGGTGGCTATCACCAGTGGAGGCCAAGGCTCGAAAAAGACCCAATATGGAGGCCTATTGGCCGAAATATTGGGAAATAATCGAAAAAATTGGAGACAACTGGAAACTGCAGAGTAAGGATAAACTAAAAAATAAGGTGCGAGATTGGTTACACTATGCTCAAATTCAAGAGGTTTTTAAATTGGATAAAAAAGTTGGTTTCCAAGTGGAAAAATCGAAATTGGAGACAGAATTGTTAGAACCAAAAACTAAGGTATTATCGAGAATGTACAACTTGCTGCTTAAGTGGAATACACAGGATGAGACAGTTAAATCTGCCATGATAAAATGGGCACAGGATGTCGGACATAACATTATGTTTGAAGACTGGGAAAGGTTATGGAACAACGGGATAAAATTCACGGCATGTAGTGCCCTGAAAGAAAATATTATGAAAATGTTATACCGGTGGTACATGACCCCAGTCAAGCTAGCTAAGATATATCACCTGTCTGATAACAAATGTTGGAAATGTAAGGAGGCAGAAGGGACATTTTTTCATCTCTGGTGGACCTGCCCAAAAGTGAAGGCCTTCTGGGAAATGATTTACAATGAACTGAAAAAGGTATTTAAGTATACCTTTCCCAAGAAACCAGAGGCCTTCCTGCTGGGCATGGTAGACCAGAAAGTGTCAAAGAAAGATAGAACTTTGTTTATGTATGCTACCACAGCAGCAAGAATACTCATCGCAAAGAATTGGAAGACACAAGATTTACCCACGTTGGAGGAATGGCAGACGCAGTTGATGGACTATATGGAACTAGCTGAAATGACCGGCAGAATCCGAGATTTGGATGAAGAATCAGTCGAGGCGGATTGGAAAAAATTTAAAGACTATTTGCAAAAATACTATAAGCTGTATGAACTTTAAGACAGTGCATGTTTTTGGAAAGGTTACGCTTTAGCAAATATGATTAAGCAAATGGTAAAATTAATGACAAATGAGAAAAGAAGTCAATGTGAATCAAACATTTTATGTTTATTTTAAAAGGTAACAAAGTTAAGATACAATATACTGAATATGGGTACATAATAATGGAAAGTTCCAACAAGGTTTGAAATAAGGTAACAAATTGCTGATATTGCTACTACAAAGAACGCAGATCTGGAAGGTGTGGGGAAGTCCAATGGTTTTCTTTTTTGTTAAAAAAATCAAAAATTGTTTCTTGTATTTGGGTTTTTCTGTATTGTATTGAATTGTCAAAATTATGAAAAGAAACGTAATAAAAATTATTTAAAAAAAAAAAAAAAAAAAAAAAAATAGAGGAAAAGGCCTTGAGGGGAGGACCTGTTGCCTCCACAATCCTTCCTAAACGTGGATAAGCTGAGAGGCAATTGTCCGACAAATGTGGTGCTGTGGGGAGGCAGGAACATTTTCCTGCAGTTAAGTATTTTCTAAGTTCCTTTCCCGAAACTTCCCCAAACGGTTCTGAAGCCTCTCTGACCTCAGAAGTCTTTTCCTCTCTCGGGAATTCCTTCATGGAGAAGGAAAGAAACCTGCAGAATCAGCAAATGAGTGCCCGCCGGCAGCCTCCACCCCCACCGCTGCCACCAAGCAGGCTGTAAGTTGCCTTAGAAGTGTACTGTGCCCTCCCACCTCCTTGCTTTTAAGGACTACTTGAGTTCTGTTCTCATCTCCCTGAGGCGTATCCGTGACAAGGAGAGCATGAGCAAGAAGCAACCCCAATGACCCACACTATGCGCCAGCTCTTTGTGCCTTCCACACATACGCAGTCCGGACAGAGAGAGGGACTCATCAAGCACGTCCTCGCCAAGAGAGAGAAGGCATATGTCAACACCCAGAATTTCAGGTCAGATCATGCAAAAGTGCAAAGACCATGCAAAGACCAGTGGAACCTGTATCAGAGTTGGGGCTGGAGAAAGCGACATCTACATGACAGCTTTATTGTTGGGTGCCAGGCAAAGTCTGTCCTGTTCACTCAGGCCACATGGGTGGGTAATGGAAAGTATTAGTTGTGGTGGGCAATTTCCCTTGGTGCCACATACTGAACCGTGGCTTCATATTATGAGCAGGACGGCAGCCTCTCCTCCAGGTTTGCACACCTCTCCCCCACCCCAAGCCTATTGGGAAGCTTCCACTTGGATTTTAAATTAACCACAGTTTGGTGTGTCCAGATCCTATGGTGGTTCATTTTACCAGCTTTGTAAACCCACGACTGGAAGTTGGCTTGTTTCAATGAGCCGTGGTTCAAATGAAGCGGTTTGTGCAGCTTCAGACCTTGTGACAAGATGCAGTTAATCCAAAACTGAAGTAAAACCTAGGTTGGCAGGAGCAGGGACCAAGCAACGGGAGCTCAGCCCGTCGCGGGGATTCGAACCGCCGACCTTCTGATCGTCAAGCCCTAGGCTCTGTGGTTTAACCCACAGCGCCACCCGTGTCCCACTGTTAGTAGTACCCAGTGGCAATTTGTTTTTCATGTCTGCTTTTATGATATGTTTATCAGTATGCGGTTAGCAGCTTCAGATGCTACTGTTTTACAGAGGCTGTTTAGCTTGCTCTTTTTACCCCTTTACTAGACAGGCTGTATTTCTGTGCTGTTTTCAGAGTGGGGAATGCCCATTCCTTCATGGCCAGCATGGAAACACAGAAGGCTAGCCATTTAGGAGGTTTGCAAAGAGGACAAGGGTGTTACGGGGTAATCTTCTAGCAAACAAGCTTGGCACAGCAGATCTGAGAGGTGGTTTTCTGCTCCCGGAAAGCCAGCCTGGAAACCAGGTTGCCAGGTGAAGGAAGAAGGGAGAGACCAACCAACTCACTTGCCTTCAAAGAATTTCTGGTTGCCTGTGGCTACTGGGATAGTGCTTAAATATCAGGCTGGCTGACACATCTTAAAAAATACAAGGGAAAAGCTTTTTTTCTTTCATTAGCAAAGCTCCTTTGGGGCCCAGAATAGCTAAGCTGAGGAAGAAGTGGCTGGTATTACTTGTTTGTTCTTGGTCCTGATCTTGCCTGCCCTTGCACACTCCGGTTGTCTTTGCATATTTAACCAGCACGTCTGTTCCGATTGGAGTCCTATTCCTGCAGTTCCACATCCTTCTCTTTGGCACTTGGGCATTCGGTTCCAGGAGCTGGACCTGAGCACAGAGGCTTTCTTCTACTTGGACTCGACAAAGGAGCAAGAGTGGCTGACAGCTGTGGAAAAGGCTTTGCGTTCCAAATCCAAGTACAAGAAAGTAAGTCCAACCCCACCCATTTCTTCAGCAGCCAGACAGCTGTCAGGAGCTGGAGTGAGGAGGAGGAGGTCAGCAAGAAAAAACACCTGGTGTCAGTGGTGTTTTATTCAAAAGAAGCCAAAATTCTTTATTCAAAGAAACCCAAACCGTGCAGGCCTCGTGATCACAGAAACCTTTCCCAACAGGTCTTGCCCCAGTGAGGTAGTTGTGAAGGCTGAAGGTTGCTACCCTCCCACCACTCTCTGAAGTCTCCTCCTCCCCCTGGTCCTTCCCAAGCAACCTGAGACTCTGACACCTTGCCTGTCTTTGCTCCCTCCTCTTAATTTCTCTGTGTTCTGGGAGACCAGCAGGGAGTGGAGCTGATCGCAGCAGGATGGGGAGACCCCCTGGCTTCTTCAGCAGCCTGCCTGATCTCTGCCTCTTGACCCCCGCCTCCAGCCTCCACTTCTGCCTCGGATTCTGGACTGCTGTTTGCCACAGAATCTTCCTGCCCTCCTGCCTCTTCAGTTTTCAACACCTCCTCTTGCTCACAGTCTGCTCCCTCTTCTCCCTCTGATGACCCCTCATTAGTTCCCTGGCTCTGAGCCTTCTTCACTTGGGGGATCCCCAGCTGGTGCCACCTGCCACTCCTATCTGCATCCAGCCGGCCCAGGACAGCAAGCAATGAACAGAGCTGGTAGACATCCCAGTACCTTGCATCTTCTAGGTGCAGCTGGTGCTCATCTTTGTCAGGAAGGACCAGCTCAGCCGCATCAAGGAAGTGATGAGGGAGACAGTGGGCACAGGCATCATGGGGAAAATGGGGAGTAGACCCTGACGGCGGAATTCCCTACGTCGATCTTTCTGTCTGTCTATCTGTTTTTCTAATCTCTGCCAACCAGTTTCCCCCTCTTTCCCGCTTGCTCACTAACAGCCATCTTTGCTCCGCCCCTGCAGGGTAACAAGGGGTATGTGGCCGGGAGGCTTGTCGGCAACAATACCAGCTTCTGCATGGTCAATTCCCACCTTGCTGCCCACGTGGAAGACTTTGGGCGCCGAAACCAGGATTACAAGGATATCTGTGCCCAGATGAGCTTCCTGCCCCCTGACCAGGGTCTGCCGCAGCTGACAATCATGAAACACGAGTGCGTTTCGAGGGCTTGGAGGAGAGAGCCTTGGCTGATGTAACTTGTTGGTCTCCGCTATCTGGAGAAGCAAATTGAGTCATGTTTCTGTAACTTTCCTGCCTGTGTGTAGCTCAGGGTAGGCAGCATTTGTTGTTGTTTAGTCGTTTAGTCGTGTCCGCCTCTTCGTGACCCCCTGGACCAGAGCACGCCAGGCCCTCCTGTCTTCCACTGCCTCCCGCAGTTTGGTCAAACTCATGCTGGTAGCTTCGAGAACACTGTCCCACCATCTCGTCCTCTGTCGTCCCCTTCTCCTTGTGCCCTCCATCTTTCCCAACATCAGAGTCTTTTCCAGGGAGTCTTCTCTTCTCATGAGGTGGCCAAAGTCTTGGAGCCTCAGCTTCACGATCTGTCCTTCCAGTGAGCACTCAGGGCTGATTTCCTTCAGAATGGAGAGGTTGGATCTTCTTGCAGTCCATGGGACTCTCAAGAGTCTCCTCCAGCACCAGAATTCAAAAGCATCAATTCTTCGGTGATCAGCCTTCTTTATGGCAGGCAGCATAGTGCTCTCCAAATGTTGATAGACCAAAATTCCCATAATCGCTAAGAATTGGCCTTGCTGACTGGGGCTCATGAGAGTTCCACTTCAGCAACACCAGGAGGGTGCAGTGTCGGCGATCCCTGCTGCTGCAGCTGCACCACTAAGGTTTCTACTAGAGCAGCCAGTAGAGAGCAAGATAAACCGAGTGGCAGAGATGTATTAGATTAGATTATAGCAAATGTGGGCAACTTCTCCAGTGATCGGGGTGGGAGTTGCAGTTTGTTAAGGGCAGTAACGCAAAAGCAGAGCGGCCATTTTGCATGGAGAAGGTTCCAGGCTCAGTCACCAGTGTGTGCAGATCGGGCTGGGCATGATCTCTGCCTGAAAGCTGCTGCCAGGCCATGTAGTCAGTCCTGAGCTTGATGGGTCAATGGTCTGCCTCAATATAAGGTAGCTTCCTATGTTCCTGTGTACTACAGCAGGGTTTGGAGGGCCACAAGAGCCCTGCCCATGAATTCAAGAACCAGGGGAAATTCTAAAAGTCTTTGCTGAAAGGACATCAAAGCAGGAGCCAGGTGAACCTCTTTGGGAGATTATTCTGAAAGGTAGGGTGCCATGACTGAAAAGGCCCTGCCATGCTTGAAAGAGCAGGAGTTCCCTGGGAAAGGGATTCTAGTCAGTGGAGAGGCAGTGCAAACATAAGTGGGCCTTCTTCTGGTACCCTTTTGCCAAACCTTGAAACACTTGGTGTTTTTTTTTTAAAGATATTTATTGAAGTTTTACAAACATAAGTTTATAAAATGAAAAAAGGTCATATAAAAAGAAAAAAAATACAAAAAAGAACAGAAAAATACATGAAAAAGAAAAAAGAGGAATAAAAATACAAAAGACAAAAGACAAATAGTTAACAAAGAATTAAAAACAAATCTGTTTTTTGTAACTTTGAACTCATTAGCTTATTTCCTTGGCCTCCTCACACCTCCCCTTTTTGTATTCCCATTTAAATAATCAAATCAGCAAATCCTTACCCTCTTTCGTTTATCTTAACTCTGTATCTTAACATATTATAACTCTATATTTTCATCCATTATCAATTCATTTTTGCATATTCTTATTAACTTTGTTGCTAATGCCACTTATTTTCAATCCAACATCATTTTAACATTCATTAATTTTACAGTATTTCTGAAGATAGTCTTTAAATTTCTTCCAGTCTTCTTCCACCAACTCTTCTCCCAGGTCTCGGATTCTGCCAGTCATTTCCACCAATTCCATATAATCCGTCACCTTCATCTGCCACTCTTCCAGGGTGGGTAGCTCTTGTGTCTTCCAACACTTTGAAATAAGTATTCTTGCTGCTGTTGTTGCATACATAAAGAAAGTTCTATCCTTCTTTGGCACCAATTGGCTGACTATGCCCAGGAGAAAGGCCTCTGGTTTCTTCAGGAAGGTATATTTAAATACCTTTTTCATTTCATTATATATCATCTCCCAGAAAGCCTTAAACTTTGGGCACGTCCACCAAAGGTGAAAAAATGTACCTTCATTTTCTTTACATTTCCAGCATTTGTTATCGGGCAAATGATATATTTTTGCAAGCTTGACTGGTGTCATGTACCACCTGTTAATCATTTTCATAATATTCTCTCTTAAGGCATTACATGCTGTAAATTTCATACCGGTGGTCCACAGCTGTTCCCAGTCAGCAAACATAATGTTATGACCAATATCTTGTGCCCATTTAATCATAGCAGATTTAACCGTTTCATCCTGCATATTCCATTTTAACAGCAAGTTATACATTCTTGAAAGTATCTTAGTTTTGGGATCTAACAGTTCTGTTTCCAATTTTGATTTTTCCACCTGGAAGCCATTTTTTTAATCCAAATTATAGGCCTCTCTTATTTGATAATAATGAAGCCAGTCTCGCACTTTATCTTTTAATTTCTCAAAACTCTGCAATTCCAATTTGTCTCCTTCTTGTTCCAATATTTCCCAATATTTCGGCCATTTGGCCTCCATATTGAGCTTTTTCTGAACCTTCGCTTCCATTGGTGACAACCACCTTGGGGTTTTATTTTCCAGTAAATCTTTGTATCTTATCCAGACATTGAACAATGCTTTCCTGACAATATGGTTTTTAAATGCTTTATGTGCTTTAACCTTGTTGTACCACAAATATGCATGCCATCCAAAAACGTTGTTAAAACCTTCTAGGTCCAAAATGTCTGTGTTCTCAAGAAGCAGCCAGTCTTTCAACCAGCAGAATGCTGCTGATTCATAATAAAGTTTAAGGTCTGGCAGGGCAAATCCACCTCTTTCCTTTGCGTCAGTTAATATTTTAAATTTTATTCTAGGCTTCTTGCCCTGCCAGACAAATCTGGAAATGTCTCTCTGCCACTTCTTGAAACAGTCCATCCTGTCCAATATTTGCAATGATTGAAACAAAAATAACATTTTTGGCAATACATTCATCTTTATAGCTGCAATTCGACCCAACAAGGAAAGCTTCAAATTTGACCATATTTCCAAGTCTTTTTTCACTTCTATCCAACATTTCTCATAGTTATCTTTAAATAAGTTTAAGTTCTTAGCAGTCATATTAACCCCCAATTATTTAACTTTCTTAGCTAATGTTAAACCAGTCTCCTTCTGAAACCTCTCTTTCTCAGTCGGTGTTAAGTTTTTCTCAAGCACTTTAGTTTTTGACTTGTTCAGCTTAAATCCTGCCACATGACCAAATTCTTGAATCAATTCTAATACTCTTTTCGTACTAGATTCTGGCTCCTGTAACGTCAAAACTAGGTCATCTGCAAAAGCTTTCAATTTATATTGTTTGGCTCCGACCTGAATACCTTTAATCAGACGGTCCCTTCTAATCATATTCAGCAAAACCTCCAGAACCGAAATGAAAAGCAATGGGGAAATTGGGCAGCCTTGTCGTGTCCCTTTCTCTATCTTAAATTCCTCTGTCATCACATTATTAACTATTAACTTAGCCTTTTGTTCTGAGTAAATTGCACTTATACCATTTTCAAACCCTTGGCCCACCCCCATTCCCTGAAGATTTTTCTTCATAAAATTCCAAGAAATATTATCAAAAGCTTTTTCCGCATCTATAAAAATTAAAACTGCTTTGGTATTGATGTTCACTTGCAGCTTCTCCAAAATATTAATTATGTTCCTCGTATTGTCAGACAAATGTCTACCTGGGAGAAAGCCGGCTTGATCTTTATGTATCTCTTCAACTAATACTTTTTTTAATCTATTAGCCAAGATATCAGCAAAAATTTTGTAATCCACATTAAGCAGGGATATGGGGCGGTAGTTCTTAAGTTGTGTCTTTTCAGACTCAGTTTTCGGTATGAGTGTAATGTAAGCTTCCTTCCACGACTCTGGCGCCTTTTTCCCCTCCAGAATTTCATTACAGACCTCCTTTAGTGGCTGAATTAACCAGTCTTTCAGAGATCTATAGTATTTGGAGGTAAGACCATCCGGCCCTGGAGATTTACCCAACTGCATGTTCTGGATGGCACCTTCAACCTCCTGTTCTGTAATTTTGTGATTCAACATTATCTTATTGTCTTGAGAGATTTTTTGTAATCCATTTGTTCTTAAAAATTGGTCTAAATCAGTCTCATTCTGTGGCCCTTGTGCGTATAGTTGTTTAAAATATCTCTGGAAGCACTTTCTAATCTCCAATGGATTCTGTATGTTCTTTCCTTCCACATCCAAATTTGTAATGGTGTTTAATTTTTGTCTTTTTTTCATCTGCCAAGCTAGCAGTTTCCCGCATTTATTAGCCGATTCAAATGTCTTTTGTCTCATCTGCTTAATTTTCCATTCTACTTCCTGATTTATCATTTTCATGTATTGTACTTGATATAGTTTTATTTCTCTCAGAATCTCTTGCGACTTTGGTTTCGCTCTTAATTTCTTCTCTCCTTCTTTTATTTTTTCCAAGATTTTATCTTTTTTCTCATTTTGAATTCTTTTCTTTATTGCATTCTGTTGAATCAGAAACCCTCTCATAACCGCTTTGCTTGCGTCCCAGATTACTCTTTTTTCAACCGTGGTGTTCAAATTTATCTCAAAATAATCTCTCAAGATTTTTTGGGCCTTCTTGGTAACCTCTTGATCTCTAAATAAGGTGTCATTCATCCTCCATCTGAAGGAACCGATTGGTGTTAGTTTCATCTCCATCTTCACCGCATTATGGTCGGAGCAAGTTTTTGGGCAAATTTCCACTTTTCGAGTCTCAGGTGCAAGTCCTCTAGTTATCCATATTTGGTCAATTCTTGTCCATGTCATATTGGCTTCAGAGAAGAATGTTCCCTCTCTTCCAAGGGGGTTCTTGGTTCTCCAAATGTCAATCAAGTCCATATTGTCAGTCAGTTCAAAAAAGGTTTTTGGTAGTCTGCCATCTTTAGTTACAACCTGTCTCTGTGACTTATCCATATTTGTAGATACCACTCCATTCATATCTCCCATCAAGATAATGTTATAGTCCATGTAGTCAAGCAATGTCTCATGCAATTTCCTGAAGAATTCAGATTTCCCCTCATTTGGTGCATAAACTCCTACAATCAAAAAATTTTCTCCTTGTGATTGAATCTCAATTGCCACAAATCTTCCTTGTTCATCTTTAAAAACAAATTTCGGTGATAGGCTCTCTTTGGCATAAATAACAACTCCTCTCTTTTTAACCTTGTCCGATGAAATAAACTCTTGACCCAATCTTTTATTAATCAGTACTTTCCTGTGAAGCCTTATCACATGACTTTCCTGTAAACAAATTAAGTCCAATTGTTCCTTTTTCAATAAATGAAAGACTTACTTCCTCTTCTCCGGGGAATTAAATCCATGAATGTTCCAACTTAATAATTGCAGAGACATGATGTGGTTATTCTATTTTCCTCCAACTGCTCCCAAAAGTTCTTCTTGTTCTGACGGTGGTATCACTTTTTTTTGTTTGTCCAGTCCCAAAGGTGGTGGTGCTATGTCTAGTACTCCTGATCTTAAAGCTCTTAGCTCTTCTAGTACTTCTTTTTGCAGGTCTTCTTCGTGGTCTCTCAAAATTTTTTCCTTATCTTCCACTGATCTTATTTTGAACTTTTTCCCTTTAAAGGTAAAAGATAGTCCCTGGGGGAATTCCCACCTAAAAACAATTCTGTTTCTTCTCAGTAGGGCCACCAGATCTCTGTAGTTGGTTCTAAGATCCAATAGATGTTTCGGTATATCCTTAAAAATCTCCACTCTCGAGTCGTTAATCTCTAAAGTCTTCTGGAAGTGCGCACTCAGTATTTTATCTCTCTCTTCTTTCGTTCGGAGGGTAACCAAACAGTCTCTCACCCTGCTTTTTCTCCCTCCTCTTCCAAGTCTGAACGCACTTACTATCTTAAAGTCTTTCTCCAGCTCCAAATTCCAAAATTTTGCAAATTCCTGCATAAGATAGTCACTTAGGTTATCTTTTTCAAGTTCCGGTACTGCCCTGATCCTCAGATTGGTCTGTTTCTCCCTCAGTTCAATCATAGACAGAAGTGACTGATGATCCCCAATCTGTTTACGCATAGGTTTTATTTCTTCCTCTACAGCCACTGCTTTTTCTTTTGCTTCCTCAGCTATTTTTCGATTAGACGCAGATTCTTCCAGCAGTTTTTCAATAGATTCTGTATTGGAGTTCACCTTCTGTCCCAGATTATCTATTTTAGTTGATTGTTCCGTAACTTGTTTGCTTAGGCCTTCCAATTTTTCAAAAATTTTATTTAACACAGAAGTAAAATCCCCTTCTGAAGCCATTCCTTTTGACTCAACTTGTGCAAAATCTTCCCCCTGTGTCACAGGAGGGCCGGGAACAGATCATCAGCGTTGCTGGGAAACTATACTGGGCTGCTGCACTCTGGCCTTGCCCGATCTTGTTGTCCTATCCGTCATCACACTTTTGTCTATGAATCAAGGTCGGTCCCACGGTCAGATCTTGCCATGGAAAATCCCCAAAGTCCAGAGTGGAAAAATCCCCCAGCTGGGTGTACAGCTTCAATGTTCCTCTAGGGGGACACTGTAGCAGTCATTAAAGTTACAATAAAAAATCTTTTCCAACTTTCTTAAGTCCCCTCAAAAAAAAAAAAAAACCAAACAAACAAACAAGCAACAGTTTCAAGTCCAGAGAAGACCTTCAACAAGTATCTCCTTTGCAGAGTTAACCATTAAAAAGTTACAATGTCTATAAATAGTGCGACTCTCAATGCAACAGTTCTAATGAACCTGGCAGTCTGTTCCCAGGAGTTCAATAATTGTCTCTATTTTTCCCAGAAGAAATAAAGTCACTTTTCCCTCTCCCCCCCCCTCCACTAACCTGGGGGGGGGGGGTTCTTTCTCTTTAACGTTCGGATTTAGAGCTTTAAAAGCACCGCTCTCCAGGTCTTAGCTTAGAAGCGTCTTTGCTTTGATCTGTGTACAGAAACGGAAGGCAGATTTCCTGTTTACGCCTTCCTGCTTCAGTGCCAAATTAATCCCTTTTTCTTCCTTTAGTTCCAATTTCTTAAGCTTCACCTACTCACGGGTAGTTGTTTAGCAGCCGAATTGTCACAGGAAAAAGGTCAGCGCTCTCCGGCAACAGCTGTGCGGCTTCACCCCACGGAAAGAGCAACTGACTCTCAGCACCGCGCCTCCCGTTACGCTCCGGAGCCCCTTGCGGGGTTCCTTCGCCAATTCGGGGGGCGCTAAGGGTGCCCGCCGAGTCCCACGTTCACAGGCTTCTCCTGCCTGTGATTTCCAAATGGGTCTCCGCTTCGCCGTAGCGGACAGACCCACTTTCCGCGGAGCTTCTCCTCCAGATTAGAAGGAGACCGCCATTGCCGTTGGCGCCGCCTCCGGAATCCCAAACCTTGAAACACTTGAAAGGCCAAATGGGATGCTCTGAATTGGGCCTGGAAGCAGTTCAAGAGCCAGTCTAGTTCACAGAGCACTAGCCTAATATGATCATACTGCCCAATCCTAGTTATCAGTCTTACTACATATTGCAGGAAGTGGAAGCAGGCTGCCCCCCGCCCCCCGACCCCGTGAGCTAGCCTGTAGCTGTGGTTGCTTTGCTTTTTTCCAGCATTGTCATCTGATCACTAAAAATCAGCTTCAGAGACTTCTGACCTACGACCAGGTGAGAGACATCTTTGTGTTATATGTGGTGGTTTAGGATATTGCCCTGTTTATTTCCTTTGTCTGGGATACCCCAGCCTAGGCTAGAGAAACCACTTTCAGGCAGTTAGGAGCAAAGTGTAGCTATAACATAGGATGACTGCGACTTCTACAAATGCTTTTTAAGGTTGCAGGTTTGTGCAACCTGAATTAGAAGCAAGTCCCAATTAAGTTGGAGGGTTGCCTTGGAATAAGTAGGACTGCTCTGTAGTTTCCCAGTTAGAGGGCTTTCCTAGCTCAGCACACGCTCCAGATGTTGTTGGACTCCCATCAGCCCCAGCATAGCTGCTGGTGCTTTTTGTTTTACATTTTTCTCTCCAAGGTTTGTGTGTTCATCATGTTGACGACCTTTCTCCCACTTGGCATAAGGATCATTGGTATTTTGTGTTGAAACAGAGGCCTGATTGCTGCACCTTATGGTGGATTTAAGCTCTGTGAGCGTAGTCATGCCTTAGCCCTTTGAGAAGGATGCTGCAAGGAAGGCAAGGGGGGGCAGCCTCAGACTTCCAACATATGCAAAACCTTCATAAAACATTAAAAACTTCCCTAAAGGCTGTACAGTTACTTATCTCCTTGACATCTGACGGGAGGGTGTCCCACAGGGCAGGTGCCACTACTCAGAAGGCCCTCTGCCTGCTTCCCTGTAACTTCGCTTCTCACAGTGAGGAAACCGCCAGAAGGCCCTCGGTGCTGGACCCTGATGCCTGGGCTGAACAATGGGGATGGAGACACTCTTTCAGGGCTGAGGCCATTTAGGGCTTTAAAGGTTGGCACCAACACTCAGCATTGTGCTCAGAAACGTCCTGGGAGCCAACGTAGGATGCAAAAGGGTGGTTTTGCAGTTGCTCCTAGTGTTGGGGTGTATTCTGGTGGTTGTTAACAGTTTGTATGGATTATTGGTACATATAACATTGGATATTGTAGTTATGGCTAACCTGTGGTCTGCCAGATGTTACTGAGCTGCAGTTCCTGTTGGCTCCAGCCATCATGGCCAGTAATCAGGGATGATGGGAATTGTAGTTCTGCAGCATTGTGAGGGCCACGTGTCTGCTACTCCTGAGTTAGAGGATTTTCCTGTCGTGTGATGCAGCAAAGTAATTTAAGATGACATGGGGCAAAAATGCACAAGCATCCTGTACCTTTAATAAGTGTGTATAAGATAGGATTTCAGCAGGTATACCCCTTTTTTTGCACTTGGCTAACCTACTAGTAGGGACGCAGGTGGCGCTGTGGGTTAAACCACAGAGCCTAGGGCTTGCCGATCAGAAGGTCGGCGGTTCGAATCCCCGCGACGGGGTGAGCTCCCCTTGCTCTGTCTCTGCTCCTGCCAACCTAGCAGTTCGAAAGCACGTCCAAGTGCAAGTAGATCAATAGGTACTGCTCCGGCAGGAAGGTAAACGCCGTTTCTGTGTGCTGCTCGGGTTCACCAGAAGCGGCTTAGTCATGCTGGCCACATGAACCGGAAGCTGTACGCCGGCTCCCTTGGCCAATAAAGCGAGATGAGCGCCGCAACCCCAGAGTCGGTAACGACTGGACCTAATGGTCAGGGGTCCCTTTGTTGTTGTTGTTGTTTAGTCGTTTAGTCGTGTCCGCCTCTTCGTGACCCCATGGACCACAGCACGCCAGGCTCCTTTTCCACAAGCAGCCTTTCCCCCACATTTGTCCTGATAGCCAGCATCCTCTGTTTGATGCCGTGTATAAGCAGAGAATCCTCTTTGTGTCAAGGAAGTCTGGGAATTAGACTTGGTGCTCTCTCAAGATGAGTCTGCCAGGGCATAAGAACATGAGAGCAGCCCTGCTGGATCAGGCCATTGGTCCATCTGGCCCAGCATCCTGTTCTCACATTGGCCAATGAGATGCCTCTTGGGGAGCCCACAAACAGGACCTGAGTGCAACAGCACGCTCCCCTCCTCCAAGCCATACTGCTTCTCTTGGTGGAGTATGTTCTGTGGCCATTATGGCTAGTAGCCATTGAGCCTCACCATCCATGATTTGGCATATTCTTGTGGTTCTTGACAACTGTCAGAAGCCACCTAGGCCTGCTAGTTTCATTGCTCTTGCTGTGGTAATGGGGAAATCAAAAGGACAGGCGGAACATGTAGTGACGAAGCCGGAAAAGGGCAGGCTCCTTTGGGCAGCATTTCAGGTGCCAGAAAGGGTCTTTTGGATCACTGAAAAAATAGTGTCTGAACAAGAATAACGGGGCCCCTTGCTTTGGGGAAGGATCATCATTTGGTGGTGTGCCATATGCTTTGTATGCAGAGTCTCAAGTTGAAAGGCACCTCCACCTGAAAAAGGATTGGGCCACAGAGAGCTGCTGCCAGCCAGAGTAGACTTAATTAATGAATTGTGGGGTTGGAAGGGATCATGAGGGTCATCTAGTCCAACCCCCTGCAATGTAGGAATCCAAACTGGGGGAGGTCAGAAATTCATTCTGACCTGGTAGAAGGCAGCTTTTGATTTCCTGACAACTCTCTCCATGAGGCAAAATGCCTGCACACCTGCAAGGTCCGCCCCTTCAGAGGTTGGACTCCCAAGCCCCATCATCTCCAGCTCTTGACCGTGGTCAAGATCACAGGCCGTGTGTGGAGCCAAAGTTGGACTGTGTGAGCCTTGTGTGTTGCCTCAGCCAGTCCAACAGTCCTGGTGTCTCTCCTGTCTCCTTGCAGTGGGAAGTGCCGTGTGCCAGCATGGTGTGAGCCAATCCTCTGGAGAGGAGGCAGCGTGAATCAGCTCAGCTACCGAAGCCACATGGAATTGAAAAGGAGCGACCACAAGCCCGTCAGCTCCCTCTTCCTCACAGGGGTAACACCTGCCCTGGCCAGGGCTATCGTCTATTCAGGGTTTTTAGTTGCCTGCTATGTGGCACCTCCTCGAATCTGGGCAGGCCCTGACCAACAACCAGGCCCCTTTCCACAGAGCTCCTCCTTGGCCAATGACTTCCGGTGCAAGGAGTGGGCAGGCTTTGGCTCTGTTAAATCCCTAGGCTTCCATTCTCCACTGTTCTGAGTATACGCTGCTCCTGCAGGCATGGCAGACCACATGGGCTGAACTGTATATCTTAACCGTTGGCTCCATTCATGCAATGGAGCTTCTGTGGTACTTGGCTTGGAGCATTTGGCTTCAGCCCATTGGCTCTGGAAGTCACAGCCGCTGCCATCCTGGGGAAGCTCTCAGAGTTACAGTACTTGCCTCTTTCAGGGCTGGGAACAGGGGGGTGCATCAGGCCTTTCTGCTCTTAACTCATACCCCCCCTTTAGTCCATAGCCCCAGCAAATGTGCTCTGCCCCCCCACCCATAGGTGAAGGTAAAGACGAATAGGATCCTCTCCAACCCCTTAAAGAGGGTTTGCTGCAAAAAGACCAGGGGGGAAAGAAGCCCTTGGCCCATCTAGCTCAGTCTTGATTTCCGGGGGATCTCTCCCAGCCCTACCTGGAGATTCTGGGGATACAACCTGGGACCTTTGCATGCAAGGCAGATGCCCTTCCACTGAGCGGCAGCCTCTTCCTCTTCCTCGCAGGCAAAGACTCCAGGGGTAGCCAGCGTGGTGCCCTCCAGATGCTGGACTACAACTCCCATCATCCCCAGCCAACATGGCCAGTGGCAAGTGCAGCAATATCTGGAGAGCCCCACGTGGACCTGTTGCATGTGCAGTCCCCTAAATGAGAGCCCGGGGCCAAGGACAAACTTCCCCCTGGAGCACGTTTCCTTGCCTCTGCTGAAGGCAAGCACTCTCTCTCCCCCCCCCCCCTTTTGCTCTGCAGTTTCTGTTTGAGAATGTGAAGTTCCGGCAGCTGCAGAAGGAGAAGTTCCAGATCACAAACAACGGGCAGGTCACCCTCCACTTCTCCTTTATCCCCAAGCTCAGTGACAGCCAGTATTGGAAGCCATGGCTTCGCGCTGAGCCCTGCGAGGGATACTTGGAGCCCAGCGCGTCTCTCTCTGGAATCAGAGAACTGTAGAGTTGGAAAGGGACCCCAAGGGTCATCTAGGGAAGGGCCTTCCTTTTCTCCTCCTCTTCCCAACCCTCCTCCCTCAAACCTTGGGGGTTTGGTAGAGCAGGGGAGGCTTAACATTTGTGGGCTGCATTGCCCCATGCTCAAGCCTCCAAGGGCCATACGTCAAAGCAGCTGAGCCCAAAGTGTAAAAGTGTGTGTGACCAGCTTTAAACAAACACACACACACACAAATGAATTGAAGCCAAAAAATGCTGGAGGGTCCCAAAAAACCTTTTGGCATCGCAGGGAACCAGTGAGAGCAGTCCGTCAAAAAATTACTTTTTTAAAACAATGCATATTTTTATGTTGTGGAGGCACAAAAATATCTTGGGGATCATATAGAACTAGCCAAACTTTTAAAAACTCAATGAAATGTAAACTAAAAAAGAAAGTTACATTGGGGCGCAAAAATCCTTTCCCTTTTTATATTCTTTTGTTAGGATCACTTTCTCTTACCCCCCAGTATACTGTCACCATCTTCTGTGCAGCTGCTGCTTTGGAGGACTAGAGAGGAAAGTGGGGTGGGGGTGGGAACTGAGTCGCTTCTTTTCCTAATTCTTGAAGCTAAGGTTTCCCCCATACACCTGTGAGAGCAGGATGCTGTACTAGATGGGCCATTGGCCTGATCCCGCAGCCTCCTATTGTGTCCTTCTGTTCAATTATTCACCGTCTTAACTTTTAATTTACAGACAAGCCAACTTGGCTGTGCCAAAGAGTGTATCTACCTGACCTCCTCCCGTTTTAGGTGAGACGGTGGACATTTCCCTGGATGTGTACGTCAGCAAGGAAGAGAAGATTGAGGCTATCTTTGTCCTTCACCTTGACCGTGGCAAGGACTATTTCCTTACCATCAGTGGGAGCTACCTACCAAGCTGCTTCGGGACCTCCTTGGAAGCCTTGTGCTGGATGTCTACCCTTCCCACTCTGCTTGCCTGCTTGAAAAACAGCTGCTCTTCCACTCAGAAATGTGGGGGCTGGGGGTCCTCCGCTGCATTCAGCTTCAGCTTCTGTAGCTGTGCATCCGCTTCCTGTGTGCTGTTCATGCCCTTTGTTTGCCTTGACTGAGTCATCCCAGGTTCTGGTCCTCCCACCTGCCCTTTCGCAGGGCCACTGAACCGTGTGCATTTCCCTGCCATCTGCCCAGATACTGTTCAGCCAACGGGCTGTTTCTTTCTCTTCTCAGGGCCTGTGCCATTAACACCCTTGGTTGTCTTTTGCTCTTGCCTTCCTCCTCTGATCTCAGGGAGAAGACAGCTTCCTAGAAAAGGTAACCGTTGGTTTGCTATCCTCTAGATGTTCTTGTAGCGGGCTCAAATCAGGTACAGGCAACGCCCTGTTTACACGGGGGTTGCGTTCCGAGGTACCGTGCGTTTAAATGAAATTGCGTATATTGGGGACAGCATTGGAAAAGCCTGCAAACACCCTCTAAACTTCCGGAAACCCTTTTGAAAGGCCTTTTGAAAACCAGCAGCCTCCCTGCAAAACTCCTTGCTCCAACTCTCCACAGGCCTGAGAGGTCGGTGCCAAAGCTCCTGGGAGGGAGTCGAGACGCTGTTTCCATGCCGCTTTGCCGCTTTTGTGCTCTTGGGAGTGTAGCACCCTGCTTGTGGTTAACGCTTAGCTGGAATGAAATATTCAATGCAGCAATAGAGAAATTAAAATAATAATTTATTTGTCAGACAAATAAATGATAGGCACAGTGGTATATGGTTACCAAAGCTCTGCCCACTCCAGCCCTGATGGTCAGCACTTATATTTCCTCAGCCCAGCCCCCTTGCTCCTCCTTTGGCTGCCTCTGTCCAATCAGCCTGGTTGAAATTCCTATTGGCTGTTTGCTAGAGCCAATCATAAAAGATACACCCATTTCCTATTACCTTTTATGGGAGACAAAGAGCTATATTTCCTTCTATCCATAAATGGCAGACAAGTAGCCATATATCTTACATTTGCCTCGACAAGGCACCTTAATCACCAGATCACCTTTTGCCCCTTTTCCCCTCCATTCCAAAATAGATGGCTAAAACAGATGGCTCATGGTCTTACATTTTGTCTAAACAGAGATCTTGGGTTCACATTCTCACACACCATCAATGAAATAAGAATCTAACATAAGAATCTAACATTTCTTACTTTCTAAATCCTTTGCATAATTACATTTAAGCCAACAAATCTCATACATTAGCATAGATAGCTTTTTAGAAGAAAAGGCCTTTTCAAAATAAAACCTCTTCAATTTACACCCCCCTTTCCTGGCCAGCTGCTTTTCCCATTAGCTCTTGCCCTTTAACCTTAGGAAAATGTGGCTAAAGTCTGATGGGAGGCACATGGTATTATTTTCTGTTAAACAATAAATCTTACTATATACCAACTCTTAATTAGTGTTTTTGCAGCTTGATTGTATTCTGTAATATGTAGGGTCAGTATAACCTTTGCTCCCAGCCTGTAATTCAATTTTACAACTTTGAGAATTTTGTCTCCTGCTATAAATCAGGCGGGCCCTGTTTAGGAAGATAAACATCTGCCAAAGTACTTAGCCAGCTGCTTTTCTGCCTGGCACGAAACATTTGCAAATCTTTAAGCTCATTTTAAAATACAGGCCTTGATCAGATGCCTCAGTAGTGGCTGCTTTGTTGTGGCTCAGGGAAATGTCACTCCTCTCAAAATCAGATATACTTGGGTGTATTATCCTAGCCACAAGGAGATAGTGGTGACTGTCAATTTGGACAGCTGTAGACATTTAGAATCATGGAGGATATGTTAATCAGTGGCTACCGGTCAGGGCTATTTCTTGCCACTCTTATCACAAACCACATGCTTTTGATTACCAGTTTCTGGGGAACATGATGGACAGAGTGCTCTTGTCCCCGTGTCCCTATGGGCTCCCAAGGGCATGTGGTTGGCCATTGTGGGAACAAAATGCTGATCTAACCCAGCAAGGCTCCTGTGTTCTTTAGCATGCACCAGCTACTCTTGCACTAAGACTCTGATACAGTATGTGTCATTCCCCACACCAATACTCACTCTCTTTCTCTCTCTCTCTCTCTCCAGGGGCGGGGAGTATTGGCGGCGGGGGGGGGGAGGGGAGGGGGGATGAACTGGGTCCTAATCAACAGCTGCCCTGGGGATGAGGGGATCAAATTCTCCATCCTTGCCAACTCCTTTTAGTGATGGGCTGCTTGCCACTGCTGTGCTCCTAAAGCTCTCTTGCTCCCCCCTCCTCTCTTTCTCTTTCTCTTGAATGTGGTAGCTTGAGATAGAACTAACCACCCTGAACATTTCTGGAGAGGAAGATGGGAAGGAGGCCGGAGGCATGGTTCACCAGCTGCTGTGTGCTGCATTGCCCATATAAAGTCGTGGGCTGGGGCTCCAGCTGTTGCTCAGTTTCTACCACTGCCTCTGTAACGTGCTCTAGACAAGGGGTGGTGAACATGTGACCCCATCATCTCATCATGCTGGCTGGGGTTGCAGCCCATCAACCTATGAAGGCCCATCCATGTTCTGTTGCTGTTTTTGTTACTTATTTCCTGCCCTTCACCCTAAGGTCCCAGGGCAGGTTCCAGCAATTTAAATGTTAGCCAAACCTCATGTCCACAGCTGCATATTCAGTAAGCTTTTGGGTGAACTGCACATCCGGAGTGGGAGGATTACTAGTTGCATATTAATAGGGGGAGGAGGAGCTTGGATTTGGGGTGCGAGCAATTTGTTTTTTGTTTTCCCACTTGAGATGCTTGCTGTGGCTAGGGCCGGGCAATACGTTAATATAGATATATTTTCAAATCAGCTTGAAGTCTAGATAGTGAGACTGGTTTCATAATTTCTGACCTGGCAATATACTGCGAATCATGATGTGTGTGTGTACTATGCAAAAAACACCATGTGGGGGGAAACTGTGAAGCCAGACAATGCTTCTCTAGATTCCTGCAGCCCCTGTGGACTCTGCCGGTTCAGCTTTCCCCTGCCCTCCTGCAGGGGGCAGCAAAAATCACAATGTGGGGGGAACCGTGAAGCCAGCCAATGCCTTTACATAGCTCCATCTTATTTCAGACATCGTGATATATTGGTGTATTGCAATGTTTAGCTAGTGATATATCACCGTGTTGAAAGCCAGCTATCGCCCAGCCCTAGTTGTGGCCTCAGAGGGCAAGACTTGTCCACCCAGCTGGAGCAAGGAAAGAATGCATACAGGCACACATTCTGTCAGGCTCTCATGCCAGTCCTGCTTGTCATTGGACCTCCAGGAGAAGCAGTTTCTGGATATCGTACCCCAGGATGGTGATGACTCCACTGAGCGGCCAAGGAGATCTGGCTTTTGGTGGACCACCTCTTCAAGAATGCCTGCCACCAGGTGAGCTGAGGGGGACGGTACCATTGAAAGGATGGGTGTGGGCTGGAATCCAGTACCAGTTTTGGGGTGTGCAGGTTCCAAACGTCCCAATTGATTTATATCTTAGCTACCGACTCGCTCTTACAAGCTCCTGCTGTGAGTATAGTGGCACCTTGGTGGAGCGGCAGCGGGTAGGACATCCAGCATACGCTATTCCTTAGAGTGTCTCAGAAGAACCCAAGTGTTCCCAACCATTGTCTGTCTCTCCCTAGCAAAGCGGCTCTCTGAGACTTGCCACTAGAAGACGCGGGGAATGATTTCACTCTCCCATTGCCCCAAATCAGGAGAAGGGTAGTAGGAATGCTACTGTGGAAAGCAGGCAGGATACAATAATAATAACAATAATAATAATTTATTATTTATACCCCGCCCATCTGGCTGGGCCTCCCCAGCCACTCTGGGCGGCTTCCATAGAAACCAAAAATACACTAAAATATCACACGTTAAAAACTTCCCTGAACAGTGCTGCCTTAAGATGTCTTCTGAATGTCAGGTAGTTGTTTATCGCTTTGATATCTGCTGGAAGGGCATTCCACAGGGCGGGCGCCACTACCGAGAAGGCCCTCTGCCTGGTTCCCTGTAGCTTTGCTTCTCGCAATGAGGGAACCGCCAGAAGGCCGTTTAGGGCTTTAAAGGTCAGCACCAACACTTTGAATTGTGCTCGGAAACGTACTGGGAGCCAATGTAGGTCTTTCAAGACCGGTGTTATATGGTCTCGGCGGCTGCCCCCAGTCACCAGTCTAGCTGGTCACCTTCAAAGGTAGCCCCACGTAGAGCGCATTGCAGTAGTCCAAGCGGGAGATAACCAGAGCATGCACCACTCTGGCGAGACAGTCCGCAGGCAGATAGGGTCTCAGCCTACGTACCAGATGGAGCTGGTAAACAGCTGCCCTGGACACAGATTTGACCTGTGCCTCCATGGACAGCTGTGAGTCCAAAATGACTCCCAGGCTGCGCACATGGTCCTTCAGGGGCACAGTTACCCCATTCAGGACCAGGGAATCCTCCACACCTGCCCGCCTCCTGTCCCCCAAAAACAGTACTTCTGTCTTGTCAGGATTCAACCTCAATCTGTTAGCTTCCATCCATCCTCCAACCGCCTCCAGACACTCACACAGGACCTTCACCGCCTTCACTGGTTCTGATTTAAAAGAGAGGTAGAGCTGGGTATCATCCGCATACTGATGAACACCCAGCCCATACCTCCTAATGATCTCTCCCAGCGGCTGCATGTAAATGTTGAAAAGCATGGGGGAGAGGACAGAACCCTGAGGCACCCCACAAGTGAGAGCCCAGGGGTCTGAACACTCATCCCCCACCACCACTTTCTGAACACGGCCCAGGAGGAAGGAGTGGAACCACTGTATGACAGTGCCCCCAGCTCCCAGCCCCTCAAGACGGTCCAGAAGGATGTTATGGTCGATGGTATCAAACGCCGCTGAGAGATCCAGCAGAACTAGGAAACAACTCTCACCTTTGTCCCTAGCCCGCCGGAGATCATCAACCAGTGCGACCAAGGCAGTTTCAGTACCATGATGAGGCCTGAATCCCGACTGGAAGGGATCCAAATGGTCCGCTTCTTCCAGGCGTGCCTGGAGTTGTTCAGCAACTACTCACTCAATCACCTTGCCCAAGAATGGAAGATTTGAGACTGGGCGATAGTTGGCCATCGTGGCCGCATCTAAAGATGGTTTTTTAAGAAGCGGTTTAATAACAGCCTCTTTCAGCGGGTCTGGGAAGGCTCCCTCACGGAGGGAAGCATTCACCACCCCACGAAGCCTATCGCCCAGTCCTTCCCAGCTAGCTTTTGTAAGCCAGGATGGGCAAGGATCCAGGAGACAGGTGGTTGGTTTTACTCGTCCAAGCAGCCTGTCCACATCCTCGGAGGTAACAGATTGGTAACAGATTGGAATTGATCCCACTCAACTTGACTAGACAGAACTCTAGCACTCTCCCGCCCGGCCCTGCTCCCACAGTGGAGTCTACTTCTTCCCGAATCTGAGCGATTTTATCTGCAAAAAACTTTGCAGGAGAACATGTGGCCCGTACTGTGCCCCGATGTTGCAGGTGGTTCCGCTAAATTGTGAACCACCTGAAAAAGTCTCCTGCTGCTGTTTTCTGCAGATGCAATAGAGGCGGTGAAGAAATTCTTCTTCGCCGTCGCTATCGCCACTTGGTAGGCTCGATGTTGAGCTCTAACCTGTGTCCGGTCAGATTCAGAATGAGTTATCCGCCACCGGCGCTCTAGCCGTCTCAACGATTGTTTCATTGCCCTCAGATCCGTGGAAAACCACGCGGCTGTCCGGGCTCCATGCAATCGGAGAGGGTGCTTCGGAGCCAAACAGTCAATAGCCCTGGTTAACTCCACATTCCAGCGGGCCACCAGGGAATCAGCTGAAAGGCTATCAACATGGGATAAAACATCCCCTACCACTCTCTGGAAACCATCTGGATCCATTAAATGGCGGGGGCGGACCATCTGAATTGGTCCCACCTCCCTGCAGAGGGGATGGGTCGCAGAGAAGTCCAATTGCACCAGGAAGTGATATGACCATGGCACTTCTTTCGTTTCGCTTTCCCGAGCGGCCCCTTGTAAGGTCGTGTCGGCATGGATGTTAAAATCCCCTAGTTACAGATAGGTAGCCGTGTTGGTCTGCCATAGTCAAAACAAAAAAAATTTTTTTCTTTCCAGTAGCACCTTAAAGACCAACTAAGTTAGTTCTTGGTATGAGCTTTCGTGTGCATGCACACTTCGTCAGATACACCAGTGTATCTGACGAAGTGTGCATGCACACGAAAGCTCATACCAAGAACTAACTTAGTTGGTCTTTAAGGTGCTACTGGAAAGAAAAAAATTTTTTTTGTTTTGAAAATCCCCTAGGACAACCAAACTAGGTGTCTCCAGGAGAACATCTGCCACAACCTGAAGCAGCTCGGGCAGGGAATCCTTGGTGCAGCGGGGAGGTCGGTACACTAAAAGGAATCCTGTACTGCCCCTATTGCCCAACTTCCAGAACATGCACTCGGAAAACTGGGTCTTCCCAATAGGACGCCTGGTGCAAACTAATGACTTCCGAAAAATCACTGCAACCCCCCCTCCCCGCCCACATGACCTGGGTTGCTGTGCGTAAGAGAAACCTGGTGGACAAGCAGCGGCAAGGACAGGCCCATCTGCTTCATCCAACCAAGTCTCTGTTACACATGCCAGGTCCAATCCTCCATCCATGATCAAGTCATGGATGGCAGTGGTCTTATGAATCATTGACCTGGCATTGCACAGCAACACCTTCAGGTCATGTGGGTATCCCTTGCTGATTCTAGTATCCATCCGGTCAGGACCAGACCCGGAGGCAGGAATAGTCCTCAGACAACGACTAAACCTGCCCCCTCTGTAATGACATGGTCTAGTCTTAGCGTAACTCCTCCTCCTACCCGTGATCACTGAGATCGGTTGTCCCAGTGCATCCCCCCCTGTGGAACATGCCCCAGCCATTTTGTGGGCTGGGGCCCACTCCCCGGCAGCCCTGACCCTTCCCCTTAAGAACAAAATAACACCTTAAACAAACAAACAAACAAACAAAATCAATAAAACAATACAAACAAAAAACTGTAAAAATTACAAAAACAACAAAATCAATAAAATTCCCCCCCACCCCCACCCCCCACATACAAAAAATTCAAAAGAATTTTTTAAAAAACATTTTAAAACCACTCTATGCCCCTCCAGCAGTAACAGCAACTGTCCTAGTGAGGCCTGTCAGGCCCCGCCCTGGGCCAGGTGGTAAGTGGCAAGAGCAGGGCCCTCAGGCACTCACACAGGGGGGTCTTCCTGCCCTTGTGCCAGCTCTCTTGGTGATGGGCTTCTCTCCATTGTGGCATTCCTCGACCTCACATTATGCACCCCAGGGCTGGATTGTTCTTCATGCTATCCAGGATGTACCTCATCCCTTCCGAACGCATGGGTGATACTCTGCTTCAGGAGGACCTCTTCCAGACCCCGGGCATGCAGGACGAGCTGCAGGAGAGAATTGAGTGCCTGGACACCAGCATTCCCGAGACGATCCGTATCCTCTTTGGGGGACATTGTTGGGGAGCAGGGCTGCTTGGTGGTTTTCTTTCGCTCTTGGCTGGAGTGGACCTCACTTTTATATACCTGGTGGCTTAGGTTCCTAGGCCAGCCCATCCTTAAGGCTCTGGGACACAGCACAATGAAATGCCCACAGTCAAGTCCAGTCATGCATCCAAACAGCTTCACAGCTTTAACCCCCATTTGAAAACATCAGCCTGGCTAGATAGAGCAGAGGTGGGGAATCTTGACAGGCCCGGAGACTTCCAGGTTGGCGCCTCTGGCAATGGCGGATCGGGAGGAACTTGCTCCGTGGAAAGCAGGGTCTTACCGCCACGGCGAAGGCGGAGACCCTCTGAAATCACATGCGGGAGAAGCTTGTGAACTTGGGATTCGGCTGGCACCTTCAGCGCCTCCCCTACTCGCGGGGAAACCCTGTTTTGGGGATCCGGAGCGATGTGGGGTGAGTGGCGCGGTGCTTCGAATTGACTGCTTTTTTCACGGAGTGAAGCCGCATTGCTGTTGCCGGAGAGCGCTGACTTTTTCCTGTGGACAATTGGATTTTAAACAACTACCCGTGAGTAGAACGGAAAATTGGATCTTTAAATACCTTAATTTGGCACTGTTACGGGGAAGGTCTTAAACAGGAAGTCCGCCTTCCCCTTTTGTAAATAGATTGAAGCAAAGACATTATAAGCTGAAGTCTTTGAAAGCTTTTGGCAAAGGATTAAATTTCCATCGGTTGAAACTACAAAACCCCCCTTGGAAGCAGGAGAAGAGGGAGGAAATTTTGGACTTAGCGAGCCTGCAGGAGAGAGTGAAAAACCAAATTACCACTGCTCTGAACCTGGAAAAGGGCTGCCAGAAAGAGTGAAGTTTTGGGAGAGTTCATTGACTGTGAACAGAACATTTTTGACAGCTAGTTAAATAAGAGAAATATACTGTTTCCATTGTCCTCTTCTGCGTTTAAAAAGGAGGAAAAGTAACTGAAAAGTGAAACTATCTTTATAGCTTGGGTTGTGTTTGAAAGGACTGATACAAGTGGAGACTGTTTCCCTCTAGAGGGAGCCTTTGAAACTGTTACAGGAGTATAACTGGGGAATCGCCAGCTGCGAGATAAGAAATTGTGAGAACCAGAGACTGACCTTGGACCATCTAAAATGTTGACAGGAGAAGCCATTGTGACGGTATTATGTAAGATAAGCTATTCGCTGGAACAGCTTCATAAGAAGACGGATGACATGTCTTTTAAAATTGACAACTTGGAACAAAAAGTGACTAATTGGAGACAAAAAGTGAGCACCAGTACAGAAATAATTCAGGACTTGGTACAAGAATCTACTTTGGCAGGACAAATTGTGGAGGAGAAAGAGAAAGCTGTGGCTGTTGAGCCTAAAGGAATACAAGCGGGATCCTCAGTCTTACAGAAGCAAATTGAGGATTACAAGTCTAGGCCTTCTATGATTGAATTAAGAAAAAGCCAGACTTCGAGGATTGGATCCCGGCTTGGACGGAAGAAGGAAAGTTGGAAAGATCCCTCTATGCAGGGATTAACTGACTTTTGGGACATGGACTTGGGTCTGGAGGAGATTGGAGTTCTGGGGTTTTTTGGATTTGGTGGAATTTTGAAACATGTCATGAAACACCTTATAGACCTTAGCTTCAACAATGGAAATTTGGCTGACCTGTCCAGAAGGAATAAAAGCATGATTAGGTTGGAGTCTTTCCAAGATCTGCTCTTTGGCATTAAAGAATATGAAGAAGACCTGCAGAAGGGACCTGGAAAAGAGTTAAGAGCCTCGGACATAAGATCTCCAGGTTGATGGACTATATGGAGTTGACAGAAAGGACTGGCAGAATCCGAAACCAGGGAGAGGAGATGGTGGAAGAAGATTGGAGAATTTAAAGTTTATATATAGAAATACTGTAAAATTTAATGAGTGATAGAAAAATGGTGGAAAGAAATTTTATGGCCTTAGCAGAAATATCATAAGGAGTTAAGCATATATAAGCATTTTAGTTTTAATGAAAAATAAGGTTAAAAAATATGTTAAGATATTTATAATATGATAGAAAATAGAGAAAGATGGAAAGGATTTGCTGAAACAATTAATAGAAGTGGAATACAAGGAGGGAGGTGAGAGGAAGTCGAGGAAACAAGGGAATGAAAGATAGAGTACGGAAAAGGTGTGATGTATGTTTTTAAATGGTTTTTGCTTTGTTTTGTTTAGGGTTAGTTTAGTTTAGTTTAGTTTAATGTGTTTAGTTTAATGTGTTTAGGTTGTGTTTTGTATTGTTTATTCATTGTATTGTATTGTTTCTTTTTCTTTTTTTGTTTTTTTTTCTCTTGTCTTTTTTCCTTTTTCTTCCTTTTCTGTAATCTTTAAAAGTAATAAATATTATTATTATTATTTTTAAAAAAAGAATCTTGACAGGCCCGCAGGACCCACATCTAGCATCTTACATGGTGTCAGGTGTGGAGACAGGTAAAGACATGGCTGCAAAGGAGCTTCAAGGGTGCGTTCAATTGTTCTTTGGCAAGCAGGGTTTCTTGACCGCACTTTTGGAGTTGACCACTAGTATTTGTTGTTTGGATTGAAACCATGCCTGCAGAAGGACATTTCCTCGGCAGATCAGCTTCGCAGGCAGCTTCGTCAAGAGGGGAGGTGTGGGATAATTACAGTGGGGTGGCTCAGTTGGTAGAGCGTGACACTCTTAATCTCAGGGCTGCGGGTTCAAAATGTGGGGTAATAAGCAAAGGATTTTAGGTATACTAAAAACAACAAGACCGCCCATAAAATGTATGCTATTGCCATGCCAAAATGAGAGAAAATTAGTTGGAGGGAGGCAAGGGATGGGGCCACGGACCCCTGATTGGGAATAACGGAACTAGATGGTCCTCGGTGTCCCTTCCAACTCCACAATTCTATGATCCTGTGTCTTAAACACAAATCTTGAGGAATAGTGTGCGTGTGTGTGTTTCTGTTTGAACTTTCCCAGCCTTTGCTTTATTCTGATTTGCGCTTGCGTCCCTACTCCCCACGTGTAGAATTGCTATACCTTTGGATTTTCCTGGACATTCAAGCGTTTCCCGCATGGACACTTGTTTCCAACGGCCAAATCCCAGCAGATGGCAACCCTACCCACTTGTGCCAGATTGCCTGGCATACATTACAAGCATCTAGTCACATAGATTCTCCAGAATCCCGGGGCTAGCCCACCTGACGGGAAGAGTCTGCGACCAGAAGGAGGAGGAGTACCAGGAAGAATGGACAAAATTCAAAGATTATTTAGCTGAATATGTCAAGATAACCTAACTGGAAAAGCTTGCAAATATGAGATAGGCTTAGGATTTAAATATGTAAGGATAGGAATTAAGATGTTTCAAGCTAGATTAGAAAGAATGAAAGACGTGAAGTGATCAAGTTTTTTGTTTTTTTTTTTGTTTTTTTTTGAGAAGATTGATTTTGGAAAACTGTTAAAATGAAATACAATGAAATTCAACCAGGGGGATTTGAGGAAGTCACTTAACAATGTTATCAAGATTGGTTTAATTACAATTAGGATGCATGTATGTTTGTTTGTTTGTTTGTTTGTTTGTTTGTTGTTGTTGTTTTGAAAATTAATTAAAAAAAATGGGGAAAAACCCCAACATAGATTATCCAGAATCCCAAGCAGCGACATTGTGAAACTTTCATAGGAATAAAAGGTAGGGGGGAAGGAGGCACAATGTCAAGCAGGCAACAGAATAAACCCGAGCACTGTGGGTCTAAAACCGGCCCCTGAATCTCTTGCTCCCCACTCTGCCCTTCTAACAAGACCATTTTTTTGCTTGCTGGATGGCTGTGTGCAATGAGAGCTCAGTCACTGAGGAAGGGTGCTGGCCCAGTGGGAGAAGTATGTGCTTGGCATGCAGGCGATCCAGAAATCCATTCAAGAGCAAAATTCCAGTTCTCATGTTTTCTGTCGAAATGGCTAATTTAAAGGGGAATAGCATGGTGCCTTCCACAGAGTCAGACCACTGAGCCGCCTAACTCCTTAAGGGAGGACCAGAGCTCGCTGGTGATGCAGGTCCCAGAACAGTCTCCAGCATCTCCAGGTGAAACTGAAAACATCACCTGCCTGGAACCTTGTAGAGCCACTGCCAATCAGTACAGACAGTGCTGAGTTAGGTAGCTATGATCCATCCACCATCACCCTTTGCCCGAAGCAAAGGCACATCGCTGGTCCAAATCTTTGAAAGAAGTTCCCTGCTCACCAAGCCACCTGCCCTCCTTTATGCATTGCCGATGGCTTATCAAAGGGATCCTCACTGCAAGTCTCATCAAGGCAGACAGCTTGATGAAATCTTGGTGCCCTTTCTTACAAAATGCTAACAGGGACAATGGCACCAGTTGCCCTCTGGACTCACAGGGTGCAGCTGATTTTGGAGCCATCAATTGTACACATTTGGAATGGCCCTTGAGAAATGATGGTCTGCCTATATTGAGCAGCTTACCACCTTGTTGTTTGTTAAAAACTTGAATAAAAAGCATGCTTAAAATAAAACAGGAAAGATGAAATTTTGCTGGCTTCTTGAGAAAAGAATAATGCCTCATTATTTGTATCTGCTTTTAAATGTTGTTTCTCTTCTCTTTGTCATGAGTTTTACTGGGTCTGTGGTCATTTTAAGTTGCTTACCTTCACTAAAATGTATAAATCTACTCGACTGGAAACTTTTATTATCCAAATTCAAACCCACTTTGGATAGCCAAATTCCTGGAGTGGGGAGGAGGGTTCAATGTTCTAATAGATTAGATATGGACAGTCCTTCAGTACAGCAAAACTTGACACTTTGAAACCTTTGAGTCCTTTCCAAAAGGACTTCACCCACTATTTAGGGGGGAAGTATGTCAGAACTGACCACCTGCAGTACTGATTCCACATTCTTGGACTCCTAATCTTACACGTAAATTAGAGCTGGAACCATCTCAGGCCCTATGGCTCTTGAAATGACCATGACCTATTGAGCAAAACCACAGAATCCACCTCTCTGGTGACTAAACCCCACTTGCTTTTACAAAATAAATTAACAACAGAGGAAAATCACGGAAGAAATAAAATGGCTTTTGAAATTAACAAAGGCGATTCCTTTTATCCACATGTATTACGGGACATGTTCAAAGCGCCCCTAAGGAGAAATTCTGTAAGCAAAGGTAGCAGGCTTTGAAAAGCTTATGCAGATACACAAGGACACATTGCTAAAAGAAACAAAGGGATTTGGAGGGACCATGAGTGAACAGGTAGTACCAGAATGTACAGAATTGTACCTAGAAAAAGGTTACAACTGGATTACCTTTTTGTAAACAACAACAACCCCCAAAATAAAACTCGGAAGCAGCAGGACTCCTTAGGAACTCTTCAAAAAACAAAACACAAAACTGCATATCCCTACCTAGTCACCAAATGTGAGGGGAAACGTAAGCTAGCATCTTACACTGCTTTAAATGATAGCCAGATTCTGCAATTTTTTACCACACCAGAAGTAAAAGCACGGGGCATTAATAAGTTTTTGAAAAATCATGCACTTCATTTGTAGGCAAGGGAAAGCTTTCTGAAATGTACAAAATCTTACTAAGACACACAATCTGTTGAAATGACCAAGCAGCGGACGAGATTCGGGGACAGTGGTGTGCCGCCTGGGGAAATGTTCCTTTCCATTCACCTTAAGCAAAGATGTGGTGACCTTCTGCATCCATAAATAACTTTCAGAAATGTATTTCATTACTTCCCAAAGCTTCTCAATGGGCTACCAAACGGCATTTCTTTCTATTTTGGATGAAACTGGGGAAGCAGCTTTAGAAGAAGGGGTTGCTGACATTCACTGGCCTGGAAAACACCTGATGCCAATATGATGGCAAATTGTGGGTGGTGCATTGATGGAGAAACTAAGGCAACAAATGGGGACATGACGCCACCGGTGTTCTAAAGATACATTTCATGTAAAGATTATGATGGGCTTCTTCAAATGCCCATAGCCTCTTACAAGCAGAGGTTTTAGATCAATTTTCTGTAAACCTCTGTCATAAATAGTTGTCACTGAAAATACGACCCAACAATGCAATGCTGGACTCATCCCTCCTGTCAGCGTGCCTGGAAAGCATGGGTCCCAGTAGTTTCCGCCTTACTCTGCTCCTTTCTCTGTGAAAGCCTGCTCTTTAGCTTTCACATCGGAGCAAACCTCAACCCACCCCCTCCCAAAGAAACCTTTTTTATGAGCCCCCCTACTCTGTGTGTGCTTTAAGCTAACTGCTTTCTTTGGCTCCTGTCTCAATGTGCAGAAATTGAGCACATGAATTTTCCAGCATCGGGAGTTTCCCCCAAAACAGTGTCGAGATCAGGCGTGTTTGTGTGGCTCCACGCTTGCAATTCTTGGGGCTTTGGCTAAGAGGAGTGCATGCACTTTCAGCAAGACATAGCTAGCTAGACAGTTTACATCCCTTTGCTACACTTTAAATTTCTGCATGCCATCTGCTGTTGTGGAACAAGTCATCCCCATGATCCCTCTAGCCCAGTGTTCTCTAGGGCGGCCCACAGAAGCTCTCAAGGGTTTCAGACAAAACATTTGTTCACTTCAGCATACAGCTGTCAAAAGAAATGTATTCTCTAGAAGGCCACAGGCTCCCCAGTCTTTGGGGTAGAGGTTTGACGTCTGAGACTAGATCTGCAGGACTCTCAAACATTTCACTCTGTAGAGATGAGTAGTCGGCACCGTCCGAGTATAGGAGGAGGGGGGTGGGGGTGGAATACAGGGCTGAGAAATAGAAGAATGCGTTCAATCTCCTACACAAAGCCAGAGCCAATTATGAAGATTCACAAGTTGCTTATAGATCAAATGCATGGATCATGCAGCTGCAAAGAGGTCTACCCAGCCGCTCCCACAGGCAACATGGAATTCTTCTCTGCAATTTACTGTGTTGTTGTTGTGTTAAAGATGTAAGACAAGCCTATATTGCACTTCATTAAAAATGCCAGGTCACTTCACAACAATATACTGATGGACTCAGTAGAATCAGCAATCAGTACTGGGGCACGGGCCTTGGCTGGCACCCTGCAATGCACGGCCCCTGCGCCAGTCCTGAGGAGGCTCAAGGCCAGGGGTCAGCAACCTTTTTCAGCCGTGGGCTGGTCCACCGTCCCTCACAGCATGTGGGGGGCTGGACTATTTTATTTTTTTTTGGGGGGGGGAATGAACAAATTCCCACAAAGAACCCAGAGGTGCATTTTAAATGAAAGGACACATTCTACTCATGGAAAAACACATTGATTCCCGGACTGTCCGTGGGCCGGATTGAGAAGACGATTGGGCCGCATCCGGCCCCCGGGCCTTCGGTTGCCTACCCCTGCTCAAGGCAATCACTTCCTGCACTTCACGTTAACGCAGAAGACGGCCCAGTTGTGCTCAGATGCTCAAAATTCCCTTTTCACCTTTGAATCTTTGGAGGGTCTGTTTCAGTTGGCATCGGGACAGCTCACCTAGCAGTGCATATTTCATATTCAGGATTTCTGTACTCACATAGAAATAATAAAATGGTTTCTGCTGTTTGTTAAAAGTCATGAATGAACTCTCACAACTCGTTGATAAGGTAGCTTGCTTGTGTTTCGAGAAATCGTATAAGAGGAGCATTCATAGGAAGTTGCACTTGACAGAGTCAATCTAGCCTAGCACTGCCTACACTGACTGGCAGCAGCGCTGCAGGGTTTTCAAACAGGGGACAGTCCCAGCCCTGTCTGGTGGAGATCCTGGACTGAACCTGGGATCTCCTGCATGCAAAGCAAGGCCTCCCTCAACTCGGGAGGCGTGAGTTCTCTACTGTATTTCAGCAAATGCTTTCACTTTATCATTTCATTGTCATCTGTATATTTTGTGCACATATTTTCCTGTATATTTTAGACAGAGAGGAGTAGCAATAGGGTTAGAGGCAAGGTTCAGAGTTAGTGTTGTGTGAGCATTTTAAAGCAGTTGAGTTTAAACAGGAGGGGATTTCACCTGAAGAGATGGCCAGCATCGTGAATCTGTAAGTAGGATTTCGTCTGCTTCTTTTTTGTAATCTTCTGGGGCGAGGGCTTGGGGTCCCCCACACGGCCAGCATCCCCATGGAATTCAACCCCTTCCTGAACAGCTTAACTTCTCTTTCCACCCGCCTTCCCATTCTCCCTCAAATCTCATTGCAGCTCAGCTGGTTAGAGGGAGCTGCAGATAGCACCAAGGTTGCAGGCCCGATTCCCATAAGGTACAGCTGCATATTCCTGCATTGCAGGGGGTTGGACTAGATGATCCCCAGGGTACCTTCCATGATCAATATTTTGGGATGCTTTTTATTACATTCATAGCCCACTTTTCATCCAAGCAGTTCAAGGTGGCATTTATGCTTCCCTTATCCCTTTGCTGGGGGTGGGGGGAGTGTTGGATTCCCCCCCCCATACATGAGATGCACCACTGTGTTCCTGTGGAGAGCCGTTTGGGGTCTGTGGGTGCATAAAAAAACAAAAAGATCCCTATTGCGTGGCGAGTTCCCGCCCCCCCTCCAAAGTGGAAATAAAGACACATGACACCATTATTTCAGGTTAATGGGCTAAATATGGCCACAACTTGGGTGGTTACAGGTGATGAGCGGTATTGGCTTAGGCATTGATCCTAACCAACTATCCGGCTTCAGCCCGTCCGCTTGAAGTCCGGGAAGGGTTAACCACCAGTAGGGGGAGTCCTGCTGATGCACATCAACTCGCACCCCCCCCCCCCCCCCAGGTAGGCGAAAAACCAAGTCCGGCAAAAGAGGGATAAATAGGGCTGGTCACGCCCCCTGAGCCAGCTGATTGGCTGTCCAGGGGCTGACGCGGCCGGGGATTCCCTCAGTCGCCCGCAACTCCACCTCCTTTGTAGGCGGAAGTGGCTTTGCTGGATCAGAGGAAAAGCCCATCTAGTCCAAACTCACAAGCAGTAGCCCACTCCTGCTGCTTCTCCTCTAGCTGTGGGCTTCAGAGGTAGAGTGCCTCTGTTCCTGGAAGCTCTATATTGCTATGTTGAGTGATAGTAAGAGATGCTGTTGTTCTCCTCCAACTATTGGTGTAATCTGCTTCCCAGCCCTGCAGGCTACTTGTCCTTGTAGCATCGGCTGCCTGCAAATTTCAGCAACGGAGTAAACATGAGGTGAAGAAGTTCCCACCAGCATTCTCAAATGAGTTGATTCAAAGCTCTCCCTCCATCTGCTTTCTCTCCAAGGCCACGATCATCTTGGATAACTCCTTCCTGCTCCTTTCCTTGTTGGTGTTGTTTTTAATAAATAAATAAACAAATGATTAAAGATTTCTTAGTTTACAAAAAAACCGTGCCTTGTTTCTTTTGTCAAGTTGTGTTTTCTACAGATCAGTTTCATTTGTTGTGAGACATTAGTGTTGCATGCAGTGTTGGGTTAGGAAGAACAGAGGGGGGAAGAGGGGGAGGGTGGGGTCGGGTGGCAATGCTTCTCTTCCACTTAGTGTACAGGGGAAACTCGGAAAATTAGAATATCGTGGAAAAGTTCATTTATTCAAGTAATTCAACTTAAAAGGTGAAACTAATATATGAGATAGACTCATGACATGCAAAGCGAGATATGTCAAGCCTTTATTTGTTATGATTGTGATATTATGGCGTACAGCTGATGAAAACCCCAAATTAACAATCTCAGAAAATTAGAATATGAAATTAAATCAGCAAAACAAGGATTGCAAATAGAGCAATATTTGACCTCTGAGAAGTAGAAGCATGCATATGTACTCACTACTTGGTTTGGGCCCTTTTTGCATCAATTACTGCCTCAACGTGGCATGGCATGGATGCTATCAGCCTGTGACACTGCTGAGGTGTTAATAGCTTCAACTCAGCCTTCAGCTCTTCTGCATTCCTCGGTCTCATGTCTCATCTTTCTCTTGGCAATGCCCCATAGATTCTCTATGGGGTTCAGGTCAGGCGAGTTTTCTGGCCAATCAAGCACAGTAATCCCATGGGCATTGAACCAGGTTTTGGTACTTTTGGAAGTGTGGGCAGGTGCCAAGTCCTGCTGGAAAATGAAGTCAGCAATGACTTCAAAAGCTTGTCTGCAGAAGGAAGCATGAAGTGCTCCAAAATCTCCTGGTAGACTGCTGCGTTGACCCTGGACTTAATGAAGCACAGTGGACCAACAGCAGCTGATGGCATGGCTCCCCAAATCAACACTTCACACTGAACTTCCAGCATCTGGCATTGTGTGCCTCCCCATTCTTCCTCCAGACTCTGGGTCCTTGGTTTCCAAATGAGATGCAAAAGTTGCTCTCATCAGAAAAGAGGACTTGGGACCACTGAGCAACAGACCAGTTCTTTTTTTTTTTCCTTTAGCCCAGGCAAGATGCTTCTGACGTTGTTTCTTGTTCAGGCGCGGCTTGACAAGAGGAATATGACATTTGAAGCCCAGCTCCAGGATCCTTCTGTGTGTGGTGGCTCTTGATGCACTAACTCCAGCCTCAGTCCACTCCTTGTGAAAGTCCCCAACACGTTTGAATGGTCTTTTCCTGACAATCCTGTCCAGGCTGTGGTCATCCCTGCTGCTTGTGCACCTTTTTCTTCCACACTTTCCCCTTCCGCATAACTTTCCATTAATGTGCTTTGATACAGCACTTTGGGAACATCCAACTTCTTCTGCAATTACCCTTTGAGGCTTTCCCTCCTTAAGGAGGGTCTCAATGACGGCTTTCTGCACAACTGTCAGGTCAGCAGCCTTCCCCATGATTGTGCTTCCTACTGAACCCATTGCAGGTGTTATGGATTGAATAGCTACTGCACCTTTTCACAATATTCAAATTTTATGGGATTGTTAATTTGGGTTTTTTATCAGCTGTACCCCATATTCATCACAATTATAACAAATAAAGGCTTGACATGTATCGCTTTGCATGTCATGAGTCTATCTCATATATTAGTTTTACCTTTTTTAAGTTGAATTACTGAAATAAATGAACTTTTCCACAATATTCTAATTTTACGAGTTTCCCCTGTATGTGTGGGGTTTTGTGTCAGCATCACTTGTGTGGGTTCACTTACTATTCCCTTGTTGCATTTCCTTGGTGGTGAGAGAGGTTGGGGGGTGACCTAGGGTGTGGTTGGTGGTCTTTGGTTGGCTGCAGGGAGATTTGTTTTTGTGTGTGAGTGGGCACCTAGGGTACAAATAACCAGAAACCTCATCAAACTATACCTCCACAACTACAACCCCTCGTGGCAACAAATCAACAAATACCCGAGGAGATGCAACAACACCAAATGCTCCTTTCCTTGTTGATACGATGTCCCGCAGCCGAAGTAGTGTGTGAAATGACACGGCTCTGCCTGCAACTGTTAGGCGACCCGTATTTGTGTTATGGCTATGCTGCAAAGACTCCCTGCCTTCTCTTACACACACACACCCCATTTTGGTTGTAGGCTTCTGTCTCAGGTTTTGAAATGTGTTGGGGAGGGGGCTTTACTGGGTTGTTTTTCACCTTTATTATGCATTTTGTGTTTCCATACTGCGATTTTTATGTTGGAACCAGTGCTTTTTTTCTATCAAAAAAAATGTTTGGGGTACTCTCATTTTGACTCAAGAAAACCACCATTTTATAGTTCAAATCGGGGAAAATAAATGCAGTACAGTAAATGGAGAAAAGTGCAAAGATTCACAAAATGTTTCGGGGTGTGCGTACCCCTGCATCCCCCCAGAAAAAAGCACTGGTTGTAACTGAGACCTGTGGGTATAGGGCGGTATAACAACAACAACAAGGTCTGCCCCTCTCCTTCTCTTCTAGGTTCAGGCGACTGAGGGACATGGCAGCCCGCAAGAAGAAGGGGACCCGCAAAGTCCCGAAGAAGTCCAGGGTTGCTGTGGGCCCACGTGAGCAAATGCTTCCTTTTCATTTTGGAGCGTAAGGAGGGGTGGCCTTAATGCTCTAATCCTCAACTGTGGAAAATAAGTAGAAATGAACTAACCTGCCCCCATGTCCTTTCCTGCTTCTCTTGTTGCAGATGGTTCAGAGACTGGCAGGGTCTGGGCATCGCCTGTGGTTAGTATTTGAGAAAACAGCACAGTACACACGAAATCCCTCACCCCCCCCATCCACCAGTGCTGTTTATACCCCCATTTTGGCGGTCTCAGGTGCAGAGAAGCCCTCCTGCCATGAACTGACAGCCTGACTCTTGCCATTTCAGCAACTGGAGAAGGATGAGATGTTGCTCTGCTGCGTGCTGGCCACTTGCTCGGAGGCCCGCCAGAGAGAAAAGGACAGCTTGAGGTACTCCAAAAAGATGGCCGTCAAGGCAATTGCGGTGAGTGAGAGGTTGCATGAGGTATCCAGGGGTGAGGGGGGCAGGAGAGCTGGGGATGGGATTGGGGGGATGCTGGGCAGAAGGAAGGCCTGGCGGGGTCTGGCCAAGAGAAGGGTTGTGCAGGCATTTGGCATTACATTGCCAATTCCTGCACTGAGTTTGGGGTTGGAGGAATCCACCTGATGTCCGTAGGGAACTGACGTTTTCCCTCTCCGCCCTCTGTTCTCTATCAGGATCTCATGGGACGGATTGCGTGCTTTACGCAGCCTGAATTGGCCCTTGCTACGGCACTGGAAGCCCTTTACCAACTGAGGTATACCAGGTTTTTTGAGCTTGACGAGGAGCTGGCGGGGGGGGGGGGAGAGGGGAGCAGAATGTGGAAAGGTGTTACCAGACCTTGCCACTTCAGTGAATTTGATTGGAAGAATTGCTTACAATTTCTTGGGTTTCTTGCGTTCAAAAAGCTTTCTTTATGCAGCAACTATTTACAGGATGAGTGGAGATGTGAGAGAGAAAATAGAAGCTATATTGTCTAGCGATGACTGCGAAATGGCTCAGCTTTTAGGGGTGGGATTAACTAAGACCTAGAGGCTTGCAACCAAGTGCCAGGTAGACTGCCCTTGTGTGTTTATTTTAATTTTACCTTTATTCATTTTTACCCTGTAAAATTGATACGCTGCTTGATTGTCAAAAGTGGTTTAAGCTAACACATGCATTCACTAGAACTTCAAGAGAATGACATGTATTTGATGCTTCCCCCAATATGAGACAGAGTCTAAAAACTTTTCCCTCCTTCTCGCCAGCCTCATGAAGCCCAAATTACCACTGAAGCTCCACAGCCTGATTGTGCATGCAGCCTTTGTGGCAGTCACTGAGGTCAAAACTGAGCCCGACAAGCAGGTAAGTTGTTAGCCTTGAAATTTGACTTCTCTAGTTGTTGTTTCTTCTTCACACGCTTTAAGCACTGCTCCCATTGCTCAACATCCGATCTCTCTTTCCCCTGCTTGGCGCATCCTCTCCCTCATTGCCATTGCCTGCAGGAGTTAGAGGAACGTTATACTCTGATGCTGGGAGGCCTTCTCTGGGAGGCCCCAAGCACTAAGATCCTGAACTTGCTGATGAATGTAAGTATCTTGATGGCCTCAGTGGCTGTTTGACCTAGAAAGCTTTCATGGAGAAGCCGCCACCTAGCAGTGCACCTCTTGGGCCCTTCCCCTCTTGTAAGGCAAGCTGGCCACATGGACGAGCCAGCAAAGGCCCACTTGCCCAGACAGCCAAAGGAGGGCCTTGGTGGATGTCAGGGAACTGCCATCGGAGCCCAGAGTGGAGGTAATACTCCCAGACGATGCAGGAGAAGGGACCAGCAGGGGGAGAGAGAAGTTTTCCTCCGGGGAAGGGAATGGGCGTGGAACCAGGAAGTCGGAGGGATGGCTCCAAGACTCTGCCACAGAAACCAGCGGGGAGAGCCCAGGAACCCCGCTGGCGACGCCCACTCTGCGCAGAAGACTTCCACGCAGAGAATTTAGGAGGAGACTTGATGTCAAACAGCTTTTATGCTGGAGGAAGTTTAGGAAACACCCACTAACGGATTCTGCCAGCGACTGACACAGCCACGGAGTTAGGGCTGTGCAGCCAGGGAAAGGTTTAGCCGGAGAACGTTGCCTAAAGCAGCAACCACCCCTTACGCACGAGCAACCCCTAATTCCTTTACAGTTGCAGAGCTACAATTTGGGGCTGGAGGACATTGGCATTTTAGAACAGAAACGGATCTCTCTCTGAGAGTGTAAAGGGCTTCACAGTGGTCTGCCTCTTTTCCCCAGACCAGCCTCCTGATTCCGAGGTCCCCTTTCCTCCCACAGGAACTGAGAGGTTACACAACAAGTGCAATTGCAGCGGAGAGGCAACTGGCAGCCAGTGGCATTAGCTGGCTGATGTCCTGTGCAAGAAGGCTCAGTTGCCTGAAGGTAAGTCTTTCACCTTTGGCACCTTCACAGCCCCAAGAGGCTCCCAGAGTGGCTTGTGAAAGGATTCCCACAGGAGGAATCACAGTCTGGTATCAGGCACACAACACAATGTGTGTCCCTGGGATGCCGGACAAGGCTGGAGACATTTCCTGCCCTCTTCCTTGATCTTACACTTCCACCTTGGGGTCAGGCAATAGAACTCACTCATCCCAAGATGGAAGCAAGTCTTCCCTGGCTTGGGTCTGCTTCCATGTTCTCTTGCACCCATTTTTTTTGGGGGGGGGACTGTTTAGGATCAGATCAGTCATCTGATCCAGTACGGTCTTTTCTTTTCTCTACAGCATGCTTTCGTCCCTCTGGAGCTGGCTCACTTCTGCCCCAAAGAAGGTAACACCCAACTCGGGGTTAAGCGCCATCGGTAATGGCGGACTCCCTCTGATTCGGAGGGACTAGCTCCGCGGAAATTGGGTCTGTACCGCTACGGCGAACCGGAAACCCCTTAGAAATCACTGGCGGGTGAAGCCTGTGAACGTGGGACTCGGCGGGCACCTTTAGCGCCCCCCCCAATTCGCAAGGGAACCCGACTACGGGCTCCGGAGCGAGCGGGGTGAGTGGCGCGGTGCTGAGAGTTAACTGCTTCTTCCTCGGAGCGAAGCCGCACAGCCGTTACCGGAGAGCGCTGACTTTTTCCTGTGACAATTCGACTTTAAAACAACTACCCGTGAGTAGGATAAATTGAAAAAGGGAAGAAAAAAAGGTCTGATTTGGCACCGAAGCGGGAAGGTATAAACAGGAAGTCCGCCTTCCGCTTTTTGTAATTGGATTAAAGCAAAGAAGTCGCAAGTTAAAGCTTTGCAAGTGGATCAGAAAGGACTAACATTCCAACACCAAAATAAGCGATTCCCCCCTCGGTTGCAGGAGAGGGGGGGGGAGAGGTTTAGACTTTATTTGCCGGCAAGAGAGAGGGAAGGAAAAAAAAAAATCTACTACTCAAAACCTGGGAACGGGCTGCCAAAGAACAATAAGACTGCTGTATTGTGAAAAGTGCTTTTTGACAGCTAGCTGCAAGGGAGATTCATTGTATTGGGTTGTCTCCTTCTGATTGTAGAAAAAGGGGGAAGTAATTGAAGCATATGAAAAGTAACCGAAATTGAGACTGTTTTTTTACACGGTGAAATGGGGGCTTAAAAAGTGCTACTTTTTAACAACAAGTATAGATGGTTACTGTGTCCCCCTAGAGGAAGTTTCTGAATTGGTTGCAACAATCAGGCCAGGGGAATTTTCCACTTCAAAACAAATTGTGGCCGTGGGACTGACCTTGGGCTGAAGTGCTATGGCAGATGGAAAAGAAAAAACAGACCCACTCCAAGAGAAAATAACGAGGTCTGGGAAATCCTGGCAGCAGCGAAGACCATCAACATCTGGCCCTTCTGCCTCATCTGCGGTTGCATCTACACAACCCAAGTCAAAAGGTATGTCATCTGAAGAAGCCTTAGCACTTGTATTAGGTAAGATAAATGAATCACTGGAAAAGTTAAGTAAACAAGTGCTGGAAGCATCATCTAAAATTGACCAAAACACTATAAGTATTAATAATTTGGGACAGAAGGTGAATACTAACACAGAAACTATTGAGAAATTGCTACAGGAATCTACTCTGACTCGACAGACCACTGAAGAAGCTAAGGAAAAAGCAGCCGCAGTAGAGGAGAAGATACCAGGTATATAGAGGCAATTGGAGGATCACAAGTTGACTTTTTCTATGATTGAACTTAAGGAGAAACAAGTGAACTTGAGGATTAGAGCTGTGCCGGAATTAGAGAAGGACAGTCTGGCAGACTTTCTTATGCAGGAATTTGCAGACTTTTGGGATTTGGATTTGAAGAAAGAAGAATTTAAGATTGTGAGTGCCTTTAGGCTTGGAAGAAAAGGGAAGAAGAATAGAGTAAGAGATTGCCTGATTACCCTCCGATCTAAAGAAGAGAGAGATAAAATCTTGGGTTGGCACTATCAGAAGACCTTGGTAATATTGCAGTCAAGAGTGGAAATATTCAAAGATATTCCGAAACATCTTTTGGACCTTAGGTCCAACTATGGAGACCTGGTTGTCCTGCTGAGAAGGAACAGAATTATCTTCAGGTGGGAATTCCCTCAAGGCCTATCTTTTAGCTTTAAAGGAAGGAAAATAAAAATAAGATCAGTTGAGGATAAAGAAAGGTTTTTGAGTAACTACGAAGAGGATCTACAGAAAGAACTTGGAAAAGAGCCAGGAGCATCGGACAGAAAATCACCAGATAGAGGACTAGAGCAAAGAGTACTGGACAAAAGATCACCAATAGTGGACATAGCAACACTATCCTTTGGATTGGACTGCCCAGTGAAGGAGATACTAACGCCACCGACAGAACAAGAGCAAGTATTGGGCGCAGTTGGAGGAAAATCAGTCTAACTACATCATGGCTCTGCAACTATTAAGCTGGAACATTAATGGACTTAACTCCCCTCGAAAGAGGAAAAGGGTCTTTCATTTATTAAAAAAGGAACAACTGGACTTGATCTGCCTACAGGAAACACATGTGATAAGGCTACATAGGAAAGTACTGATTAATAAAAGATTGGGCCAAGAGTTTATCTCATCGGATAAAGTTAAAAAAAGAGGAGTAGTAATCTACGCAAAGGAGAGCCTATCACCGAAATTCATATTTAAAGATGATCAAGGAAGATTTGTGGCAATTGAAATTCAACTACAAGGAGAGAAATTTTTGATAGTAGGCGTCTATGCACTGAATGAGGGAAAATCAGAATTTTTAAAAAAAGTTGCATGAGACTTTGATGGAGTATTTGCATTATAACATGATCATGATGGGGGATATGAATGGAGTGGTATCTACAAATATGGACAAGGCACAGAGACAGGTAGTTACTAAGGACGGTAGACTACCAAAAACATTTTTCGAGATGACTGACACCTTGGATTTAGTTGACATTTGGAGAACAAAGAATCCCTTGGGTAGAGAGCGAACTTTTTTCTCTGAAGCCAAAATGACATGGACAAGAATTGACCAAATTTGGGTAACGAGAGGACTGGCCCCAAAGACAAGAAAAGTGGAAATTTGCCCTAAGACTTGCTCTGACCATAATGCTGTGAAGATGGAGATGAAACTAACACCAACTGGTTCCTTCAGATGGAGAATGAATGACACACTGTTTAGGGATGAGGAAGTGACCAAGAAGGCCCAAAAAACATTGAGAGACTATTTCGAGATAAATATGAATACCATGGTTGAAAAAAGAGTAATCTGGGACGCAAGTAAAGCGGTTATGAGAGGGTTTCTGATTCAACAGAATGCAATAAAGAAGAGAACTCAACATGAGAAAAAATATAAAATTTTGGAGAAAATAAAGGAAGGTGAGAAGAAACTGAGAGCGAAACCGAAGTCGCAAGAGATTTTGAGAGAAATAAAGTTATATCAAGTACAGTATATGAGAATGATGAACCAGGAAATAGAATGGAAAATTAAACAGATGAGACAAAAGACATTTGAGTCGGCCAACAAATGTGGGAAATTATTGGCTTGGCAAATGAAAAAAAAAGACAAAAACTTAACACCATTATAAATTTGGAAGTTGAAGGAAAGAATATACAGAATCCAGTGGAGATTAGAAATTGTTTCCAGAGGTATTTCAAACAACTATATACACAAGGGCCACAGAAAGAAATTGATATTGACTGATTTTTGAAAATAAATGGACTACAAAAAATCTCTCAAGAAAATAAGCTAATGTTGAATTACAAAATAACTGAACAGGAGGTAGAGGGTGCCATTCAAAATATGCAATTGGGTAAATCTCCAGGGCCGGATGGCTTAACTTCAAGATACTATAGATCCTTAACAAAAATGGATAATACAACCACTAAAGGAAGTTTGTAATGAAATTTTGGAAGGGAAAAAAGCACCAGAGTCGTGGAAGGAAGCTTATATTACACTTATACCGAAAAGTGAGTCTGAGAAGACGCAGCTTAAGAACTACCGCCACATATCTCTACTTAATGTGGATTACAAAATTTTTGCAGATATTTTGGCTAAAAGATTTAAAAAAGTACTAATGGAAGAGATACATAAAGATCAAGCAGGCTTTCTCCCGGGTAGACACTTGTCGGATAATACGAGAAATATAATTAATATCCTAGAAAAATTACAAGTGAACATCTTTTTTTTTATATATATAATATTTTTATTTTCCATTTAAACACAATACAACAAACATAAACATACAAAAAAACAGAAAACAGAACAAAAAACATGTATCATTTCATATCCTAATTTCATATCCCATCTTCCCCGACTTCCTCATGCTTCCCCTTTCTGTATTCCAAATTCTTATTGATTATTCAGCAAATCTTCCCTTATTTTAATTTAAATTTAGACTATTCTTCCTTATTCTCCTTGTCTTAACCATTACTAATAGTAACCATTTACTTTCCAGTCCAACATCATTCTAACTTTCATTAACTTTGTAATATTTCTTTAAATAGTCCTTGAATTTTTTCCATTCTTCTTGCGCTGCTTCTCTTCCCTGGTTTCGGATTCTGCTCGTCATTTCTGCCAAGCCCATATAGTCTATCACCTTCATCTGCCATTCTTCCAGTGTGGGTAGTTCTTGCGTCTTCCAGTACTTCGCAATGAGTATTCTAGCTGCTGTTGTAGCATACATAAAGAAAGTTATATCCGTCTTTAACACCCCTTGGCCGACAATACCCAAGAGAAAGGCCTCTGGTTTCTTGGGGAAAGTATATTTAAATACCTTTTTAAGTTCATTATAGATCATTTCCCAGAATGCCTTAATCTTCGGGCAAGTCCACCAAAGATGAAAAAATGTACCTTCAGTTTCTTTACATTTCCAACATTTGTTGTCAGGCACATGGTAAATCTTTGCAAGCTTGACTGGGGTTATGTACCACCTATATATCATTTTCATAATGTTTTCTCTTAAGGCATTACATGCCGTAAATTTTATCCCGGTGGTCCACAACTTTTCCCAATCAGCAAACAAGATATTATGACCAATGTCCTGAGCCCATTTAATCATAACCGATTTAACCGTTTCATCTTGTGTATTCCATTTCAGCAGCAGATTGTACATTTTGGACAAATTCTTAGTACTGGGTTCTAACAGTTCTGTCTCCAATTTTGATTTTTCCACCTGGAAGCCAATTTTACTGTCCAGTTTAAACGCTTCATTTATTTGATGGTAATGGAACCAGTCTCTCACCTTCCCTTTTAATTTCTCAAAACTCTGCAATCTCAATTTGTCCCCTTCCTTTTCCAAAATTTCCCAGTATCTTGGCCACTTGGACTCCATATTTAACTTTTTAACTGCCTTAGCTTCCATTGGCGACAGCCACCTTGGAGTCTTGTTTTCCAGCAAGTCTTTATATCTGTCCCAGACATTTAGTAGTGCTTTTCTGACAATATGATTTTTAAAACTTTTATGTGCTTTAACCTTGTCATACCACAAATATGCATGCCACCCAAAAATGTTATTAAAACCTTCCAAATCCAAAATGTCTGTGTTTTCAAGAAGTAGCCATTCTTTCAGCCAGCAGAAAGCTGCCGCTTCATAGTAAAGTTTAAAGTCTGGCAGGGCAAACCCCCCTCTTTCCTTTGAATCCGTTAGTATCTTAAATTTAATTCTGGGCTTTTTGCCCTGCCAGACAAATTTAGATATGTCTTTTTGCCACCTCTTGAAACAATCCATTTTATCAATTATTTGTAATGCTTGGAACAAAAACAACATTCTTGGCAATACATTCATCTTTATAGCTGCAATACGGCCTAACAAGGAAAGCTTTAAGTTGGACCAAATCTCCAAATCTTTTTTCACTTCTCTCCAAGTTTTTTCATAATTATCTTTAAACAAATTCACATTTTTAGCTGTCATATTTATACCCAAATATTTCACTTTTTTAACCACAGTTAACCCTGTCTCATTCTGGAACCTTTCCTTTTCTATCTGTGTCAAATTTTTCTCCAAAACCTTTGTCTTAGACTTATTCAGTTTAAATCCTGCCATTTGACCAAACTCTTGAATTATTTCCAAAACTCTTTTCGTGCTAGCTTCTGGCTCTTGCAATGTAAGTACTAAGTCATCTGCAAATGCTCTCAGTTTATATTGTTTAGCTCCGACCTGAATCCCTTTAACCAACTGGTCCCTCCTAATCATATTAAGCAAAACCTCCAGGACCGATATAAAAAGTAATGGGGAGATAGGGCACCCCTGACGTGTCCCTTTTTCAATCTTGAACTCTTCTGTAACCACATTATTTACAATTAGTTTGGCTTTCTGTTCAGAATATATTGCACCTATACCATTCTCAAACCCTTGGCCTACCCCCATCCCCCGGAGGTTCTTCAACATAAAACTCCAAGAAATGTTGTCAAAGGCTTTCTCGGCATCCACAAATATCAAAACAGCTTTAGTGTTTATGTTCACTTCCAGCTTTTCCAAAATGTCAATTATATTCCTTACATTGTTCGACAAATGCCTTTTTGGGAGAAAGCCTGCTTGGTCCCCATGAATCTCCTCCATCAAAACTCTTTTCAGTCTTTTTGCTAAAATATCAGCAAAGATTTTGTAATCCACATTCAATAACGAGATGGGTCGGTAGTTTTTAAGTTGGGTCTTTTCAGTCTCTGTCTTTGGTATAAGTGTAATGTAGGCCTCTCTCCACGTATCGGGTGCCCTTTTCCCCTCCATAATCTCATTGCAGACTTCCTTCAAAGGTTGTATCAACCCTTCCTTCAAAACTTTGTAGTATTTGGAAGTCAGTCCATCCGGTCCAGGGGATTTGCCTACAAGTGAACATCAATACTAAGGCAGTTTTGATATTTGTGGACGCGGAGAAAGCTTTTGACAACATCTCCTGGAATTTTATGAAAAAGAATCTACAAGGGATGGGGGTTGGTCAAGGTTTTGAAAATGGTATAGGCGCAATATATTTTGAACAAAAGGCCAAACTAATTGTTAATAATGTGGTGACAGAGGAATTTAAGATAGAGAAAGGGACACGACAAGATTGCCCAATTTCCCCATTGTTTTTTATATCGGTCCTGGAGGTTCTCTTAAATATGATTAGAAGGGACCAACTGGTTAAGGGTATACAGGTCGGAGCTAAACAGTACAAATTGAAAGCATTTGCAGATGATCTAGTATTGACATTACAGGAGCCAGAATCTAGTACTAAAAGAGTATTGGAATTGATTCAAGAATTTGGTCAGGTTGCAGGATTTAAGTTGAATAAGTTAAAGACCAAGGTTCTAGAGAAAAATCTAACAGTGATTGAGAGAGAGAGGTTTCAGAAGGAGACAGGTCTAACATTGGTTAAGAAAGTGAAATACCTGGGGGTTAATATGACAGCCAAGAATGTGAATTTATTTAAAGACAACTATGAAAAGTGTTGGATGGAAGTCAAAAAAGTTTTAGAAATATGGTCAAATTTGAAGCTTTCATTGCTAGGCCGCATTGCTGTGATAAAAATGAATGTATTGCCAAGAATGTTGTTTTTGTTTCAAACATTGCAAATTTCGGACAAAATAGAAGTGGCAGAGAGATATTTCTAGATTTGTCTGGCAGGGCAAGAAGCCTAGAATAAAATTTAAAATACTAACTGATGCAAAAGAAAGAGGTGGATTTGCCCTGCCAGATCTTAAACTTTACTATGAATCAGCAGCATTTTGCTGGTTGAAAGAATGGCTGCTTCTTGAGAACACAGACATTTTGGACTTAGAAGGTTTCAATAACGTTTTTGGGTGGCATGCATATTTGTGGTATGACAAGGTTAAAGCACACAAAGCATTTAAAAACCATATTGTCAGGAAAGCATTGTTTAATGTCTGGACAAGATACAAAGACTTACTTGAAAATAAAACCCCAAGGTGGTTATCACCGATGGAAACGAAGGCCCAGAAAAAGCTCAATATGGAGGCCAAATGGCCGAAATATTGGGAGATTTTGGAACAAGAAGGAGACAAATTGAAATTGCAGAGCTTTGAGAAACTAAAAGACAAAGTGCGAGATTGGCTTCATTATTTTCAAATAAGGGCGGTGTAATGGTTATAGGGGTTGCTTGTGCGTAAGTTGCCGCCACTCCTGGCTAGGTTGCCTGGTTAAACCTTTTCTGACTGGACAGCCCTTCACTTCATGGCTGTTTCAGTCGCTAGCAGAATCCGTCAGTGGGCGTTTCTTGAACTTCTTCCAGCAAAGACGTTCTTTGACGCCAAGTCTACGCCTACTTTCCCTGCGCGGAAGTCTTCTGCGCAGGGTGGGTGTGGGTAGCGGAGGACTCGTGCTCTCCCCGCTGGTCTCCGGCGAGGAGTCCTGGAGCCCCCTTGCCGATTCCCCCATCTGCCCCCTTTTATCCCTGGTGTTACGTTGATTTCCTTCCCCAGCCGATGAGTTGCCTCTCTCCCTGCTGGGCCCTTCTCCAGCATCGCTTGGGAGCCTTGCCTCCGCCTCTCGCTCCGATGTCAGTTCCCTGACAGGAGGCTTACAATTTGGACAAGAAAATTGGCTTCCAGGTGGAAAAATCAAAATTGGAAACAGAACTGTTAGACCCCAAAACTAAGATATTATCAAGGATGTATAACTTGCTGTTGAAATGGAATACTCAGGATGAAACAGTGAAATCTGCTATGATAAAATGGGCACAAGATGTCGGACATAACATTATGTTGGCTGACTGGGAACAGTTATGGACCACAGGTATGAAATTTACGGCATGTAATGCCTTAAGAGGGAATATTATGAAAATGATATACAGGTGGTACATGACACCAGTCAAGCTTGCAAAAATCTATCATTTGCCCGATAATAAATGTTGGAAATGTAAAGAAAATGAAGGTACATTCTTTCACCTTTGGTGGACGTGCCCAAGGATTAAGGCTTTCTGGGAGATGATCTATAATGAAATGAAAAAGGTATTTAAATATACCTTCCAAAAGAAACCAGAGGCCTTTCTCCTGGGCATGGTCGGCCAATTGGTGCCAAAGAAGGATAGAACTCTCTTTATGTATGCAACAGCAGCAGCAAGAATACTCATCGCAAAGTATTGGAAGACACAAGATTTTTTTTTTTTTTTAAAGATTTTTATTAAAGTTTTACAAAAAAAGAAAAATAGAAATTCACAGAATAAAAAACCATAAATTACAGAAAAAAGAAACACACAAAAAAGAAAAAAAGGAAAAAAATACAGAAAGAAAAGCACAACTAATTAAGAAAAATTACATTTAAACAAAGAAAAAATAAAACCATTCCATTTTTCCAATAGCCTCAATTTCATATGCTTATGTTCTTGACCTCCTCGCACCTTCCCCTTTTTGTATTCCCATTCAAATATTTAATTCAGCAAATTCTTACCCTTTGTCAAATGTTTAAACTTTGTACCATAACATATACTATATCCCTAGAATAGAATATCATTTATTACGGCCATAGGCCCATACAGGTAAAAACAACACATAAATAACAGTTTGTGCCGTAAGGAGAAAAAAAAAACGATCGCTAAAACACCACTATAACAATAAAATACTATAAAATGGAAAGGCATGCTACGCCTTAATTAGCTTGTAGAGCTCCTTGGCGTCGCTTTTGGGAAAGGACAGCAACTAGGAACCTAGCCACCTTCAGGGTCGTGTGGGTATCCTTGTCCTGCAAGATTTGGGCAAGGTGGAATTTTGGTGGGGTACCCTCTAGTTTCTGTATGATTGATCCCAACAAATTTGCCCGTGGCACATTAAACAAGGGGCAAGTGAACATAATGTGCTGGAGCGACTCCGGCGTCACCTTATCACATTCGCACACGGCGGGGGCTTGGCCCTTTGAGAACCTATGTCTCAGGACATTAGAGGGAAAAACATTAAACCTCGCTTTGGTGAAGGCCAGTCTATGGGCAACAGTCGAAAGGGAGGAGAGGTATGATGGAACGCAGTAAGTTAAAGTGATACCAATGTTCTGGGGCGAACAAACACCTCCCCCCAGCGTATAATTTCGCTGTAAATCGATGTCATCCAGTCTTTGGCGGATCAGTCTCTGAGCAGTGATTTGGTCTAGTTTTAGGGAATCTGAGGGAGAGATTCCATAACTCAGGAGTTTGGCATGAATTCTACTAGTCCAAAGGCTAGAGAATTCATCTCGCCATAAGCATTGGGCAAGGTAATGGTTTGGTAATCTATGCCACAATGATAGCCAGTAATTGAAGACTTGCTTCCACAGGCAAGTTTCTAAGGATGCGACCTTCAATTCTAGTCGCGTGGCTGCGTTGCTTACGCACAGGGGGAGCATTAGGAGCCGACGTAGGAATTGGCTTTGCAGAGTCTCAAGGGGAGCGAGATCTGTCATCACGGCCCAGAGCGGGGCAGCATAAGCAAGCACAGCAACCACTTTTGCCTTGAACACCTTTAGGGCCGAGGGAACATGCAAAGCTCCGTCCGAAAAGAAGAATCGGAGGAGCGCATATGACAAGGTTTTGGCCTTATTAAGTAGGTGTTGAATGTGGGCTTTCCACCCCAAATTGTATTGAAAAATAACTCCTAGGTATTGAAATTTTAGGACTTGCTCTATTTTTGCCCCACCAAGCTTCCATTTGTATAATCTCCGGCTTCTGGAGAAGATCAGGATCTTGGACTTGGCATGGTTGATGGTTAATTGATTGAGTTGACAATACGTGGCAAAGATCTTCAGAGCTCTGTTTAGTCCAACACGTGTATAAGATAGAATTACCGCGTCGTCCGCATATAAAAGGAGTGGGCAGCGGTAATCCGCTAGTCTAGGCGCGTGTGTACTTGGAGATGAATTGACTAGGGGTGCTCGCATGTCGCTGATGAATAGGTTGAATAGGCAGGGAGCCAATATACATCCTTGGCGCACTCCCTTGTTTATTGGTATCGAATTTGTAAGGTCGCCCGCTGGAGTGAATCTCACTCTGGCAAGGGTACCTTCGTGGAGCTGGCTTATGAGCCATAAGAGTCTTCTATCAATGCCCTGTTTCGCAAGTTTCTCCCAAAGAATATTTCTAGGAACGCTGTCAAAGGCTGCCTTTAGATCTAAGAAGGCAGCACAGAGGTAGCCCCGGGGGGGGGAGGAGTACTTCCGAGCCAGATGATAAAGAACTATCGCATGATCGGTTGTGGAGCGTTTAGTTCTGAACCCTGCTTGTTCATGGCCAATCTGGTTAGTCTCATCTACCCATCGCAATAATTTAGTCATCAAAAAGCTGGCATAAATTTTCCCTATGATCGAAAGGAGGCTGATGTTACGGTAGTTTTCCGGCTCCGTTGGAGAACCTTTTTTATGAATTGGTACAATAATGGCCTCCTTCCATGTTTTGGGGATGAGACCGGAAGCGTTGATTGCATCGAAGGTTTTGGCCAAGATGCCGGCCCACCATTGTGGGTGTAGTTTGATGGCTTCAGCAGGGATCAGGTCGGGCCCAGGGGCTTTGCCCGGTTTCAGCTGAGCTATTAACTTGGCTATTTCGTCAGGATCGGTGGGAGGCCAAATAGGTAGGTGGGTAAACAGGTGCATCAGATGGTCGGAGGGAGCATCTGCCTGTGAGAAGCATTTCTTCAGGAACCGTTCCCATGTCGGTGCAGAGATGACTGCCCTTGGGGAATTCCTCCCCCTTCTGTTAATCAAAGACCAGAATTCCCTGGATCTGTGTGGTTTTGAAGCAGTAATCAAAGCCTGCCAACGATTATGTTGCCACTCACGCTTGGCAATTATCTGCGTGCGTTTGTAAACTTGCTTGGCTTGTGCATAGCTAGCTGGCAGGGTAGATGCATCAGAGGTCTTGTATGCATTATATATAGCACGGAGGCGCTGTCTTGCTTGTTTGCACTGGGAATTATACCAGGGAGCACCGTGAGTATACTCGTTTCGATTTAAATTTTTGGGTGGTAACCTGAAGAAGGACGTAAGATCAGTCATATGATGGTAGAAGCGCTTCAATACTATGCTATGCTCGTCTGAGGCAGAGCCTATGTTGGGATAGGGCCCGAGGATTTCTTTTTGAAAGAATTCCAGGTACCTTTGAGCCTGTGTCTCCGACCATTTGATTCCTCTTACTTGGAAAGATTTGTTGGTTACCACCTGAGTCACATGTCTATGAGCCTCCGGCTGCCAGTTCAGGGAAAGCTTAGCAACAAGGGGAAGGTGATCACTAAATTGTACATTCTCGATCTTAAAAGTGGAAATACACTTAAATAGATCCCTAGAGACCAACAGGTAATCGAGGACGCTGTTTGATTTAACGCTCAGGTGAGTGAAATCCCCTGGAATATCGGGGAGGCATGTGCCATTTAAGGGGACCAAATTCAAACGGATGGCCATTTGATAGAGGAGTACTCCAGCCTCATTTGCTCTGTGGTCCTTAGAAGTTCTCTTCACGATGTGTTCCAGGTCATAATTATCAAGGTTTGGGGTAACCCACCATTTGGCTTTGGTCAACGAGTCCCAATTTGCTGCCGTACGGGCATTAAAATCGCCACCAATTATGGCCGGGGTGTTAGGAAACTTAACATAGCATGAGAGCAAATGCTCTTCTAGCGAGCCCCATTTAGAGCCCAATTCAAGGGAAGAACCCCCGGGTGGCAAGTAAACATTTGTAACTAGGAGCGAGATCTTTTCCCCCGCAATCAGCCCGGTGAGGGCGTAGGGAGGCAAGGCCTGTACTAGAGTAAATTTGGAATGTAGGTTGAGGGAGATGCCTATTATTAGGCCCCCTTTAGGGCGGCCTCCTTTCAGGGAGGGGCAGGCAGGGAGTTCTAGAAGCTCAAAGCCATTTAGAACAATTTTTTCTGCTTCCCACGATTCTTGGAACAAGATGATATGAAATCGATTGATATACTCCAAGAATTCTGGCTCATGTTTTTTTCCCCTCCAGCCCGCAATGTTCCAGCTGAGGACTGATAGGGGGGAGTTCCTGTTGTGTTCAATTCGCTGTCATTTCAGGGAGAGAAGTGGGTCCTTTGGAGGCAGGGCAGACCCCACAAAAAAGTCAGTTATTTTACTTTGCATGGCAGGCACCTGCTGGAGGTACCTAATCTTGGAGTTGGTAGTGGGGTGTTTAGACTGGGACAACAGAGTGGGTCTCCCGCTGGCTAACCCTAGGGTGGCCACTTCAGTAGGAGGCTCCACAGGATTTGCAGAGACTGCCCCACCGCGAGGTCTGAAGGTCGCCAATGAAACCATTTGATTTATATGTCCGGCCGGGTCTTCAGTCAAATCTGGATCATTTTTTGATGTAGGTGGAACGCTCCCCTGACCTGATGCTAGCGAAGGTACTGGGGATGCTCGACGTACAGATACCGTTTGTATGTCGTGTCTGTGCCGCTCAGGAGAATATGAGGACTCCAATTCCGGCATTGATGGATTAGATGGTAAAGAATTGTTTTGGTGGAGGGGACTCTGAATTACACTCTTCAGCGGGGGACTCTTGGAGGGCGAGTCGAAATTTATCAGGAGTTGAGATGAAAGGCCAACTTGTGAGGCAAAACCTGGGTCTGCCAAGCGTCGATGGGCTTTGCCCACAGGTGAGGGAGGCATGGGTTTAGGAGCCGGACTGAGGTGTGGAAGTCTTCCTGCTTCCTTAGAACACGACTCCGAAAAGCTGGCATGGTTATCCTGAGAAGTGGGCAGGACTTTTCCGTTCTTCTGGACATATATGAGCTGATGATTAAGTACTTCTAATCTATCAATTATTTCTTGTTGTTCCCTCGGTGGAAGGTTGCCAAAGGTGGCTAAGAGCTCTCTTTCCTCCGGCGGGGTCAGGGAATTACATGCACCAGTGGATTCCTTTAGAGCTCGTGGGGACGTAGGGTAAGTCCAGTTTCGGTACGGATGGGTATCCTCCGGAAGAGGAGGCTCAATATCCCGAGATGCTCCCGACCTCTCCGACAGGGTCCGCTCCGTGCCGTAGTCGGCAAGTAGAAGGGGATGGCTCATGCTATCCATAAAAACTCTTGTTGGGGTGATATTGTACCTAGCCAAGAGTGATTTCTGCCTGATGATAGCTGAAGGGATCCTTGGAGAGTAAAACGCAAGCATCACTCTCTGTTGCCTGAGGTGCTGGTTCAAAGGTAATACTGCAATAAGATCGCATTGTGTGATTTCTATGTTTAGGAGGTTGCTTAGTTGTTTTTTAACCCCTCCCAAGGTGAGCCACCTTGCTGACCCTACCCCGATATTTAGGCAGATTTTCTTAGGTTGCAGGGACAATGCTTGATGTTTCAGTGCAGTATTTAGTTTATATTTAGGGATCTCACTTCCTTTTTTGGTTGAGTGTAAGGTCCTCTGGCACTTCATTTCCCCTGAATCTACAGTTGGTTTAGACATTGACCCGAGGTTGTCAATTTTCTGTTCAAGGCTAGATAGCTGGGAGGATAGGACATCAATCTTCTTGAATATGCAATTAAGGGTTCTGACCACAAGATGGAGATGTTCATGTTGTTCTAGTCTAGCGCAGTCCTCGGCTCCGGCGTCCTGCACCACCCCCAGTGGGGGGCTCCCTCTTCCTCCGAGCTTGCCGTCCGCAGTTTTAGTCTGGGGTAAAAATAATTCCTCTGGAGTTGACGTTGTTTCTGGAGACGTTAGAGGGTAGAAACGGTTCTGAGTTTTCACCCTATAGCAGTGATCAGTGGGGATACTCCATTTGCCAGACACGGGGGGGTCGGTTTTTGATTGTTTAGTTCTTGGGGAGGGCGAAACCTCGTCACAATCCCTTCGGCGTTTGCCTTGGCCCATCGTTGTGAGTCTTTTAAAATAGCAGTACTTAGAAGGTAATAAAAGTGGTAAAAATAGAAATACAGCCGGGTGTGGGCCGGCGCAAAGCCAGTGAGACAAAGGTTGCTTCCAAGACTGCCGGAGAACACAGTTATCTGCTCGTTAAAGCTAATTTACGATGCAGGCTTTACAGTTATCAGTTATCAGTAATGTGAGCTCCTGGCATGGGCTCCAACACCCTGGTACAATCTTCAGCAAGAGCTTGAAGGGCTGGGAGCCGCAACACAAAGTTTAGGGCGGATTCGAAATGAACTCCGGCAAATGCGTCTTACCTCGTCGCCTCCTTGCTTCTGCCTCGCCACTTTCTTTCAGTCTTGAGTGGTCGTGAGACTGTGGAGAGACCCGGCGGGCAGAGCAGGTTGCTGCTGCTCTAGGCAAGTAATTAAAACCAATTGCTGAGCTCCTTTGCCGTGGGAGTCACAGGCTTTCAAGATTAATGGAGTCGTCTATTGTTCCTTATCTACAAGGCGCTGACTCATCCGGCACTTTCTCTGCTCACAGCTCTACAATCTTCTGCTCTCAAGCTCCGGCTAAAGGAAACAGTTGTAATTAAGAAAAATAAAATACTGGTCTAAAACGAGTTAAAACGAGATAAAATCAATTAAAACTCAGTTAAAATTTGTGGAGCTCTGGGGCTGACAGCCTAGCCTGCCGCCATCTTGAAAGCTCGTTGTGTCCCTATTTTTCAACCAATTATCAATGCCTTTTTTGCATAGTCTTAATAACTTTTATCACTAATTACCACTTATTACCCATCCAAGCACATTTTTAACACTCATTGATTTTATAATATTTCTGAAGATAGTCTTTGAATTTCTTCCAGTCTTCTTCCACCAACTCTTCTCCCAGGTCTCGGATTCTGTCAGTCATTTCCGCCAATTCCATATAGTCTATCAGCTTCATCTGCCATTCTTCCAGGGTGGGTAGCTCTTGTGTCTTCCAATACTTTGCGATGAGAATTCTTGCTGCTGTTGTTGCGTACATAAAGAAATTTCTATCTTTCTTTGGCACCAATTGGCCCACCATGCCCAAGAGAAAGGCCTCTGGCTTCTTAAGGAATGTATATCTGAAGATTTTTTTCATTTCGTTATATATCATCTCCCAGAAAGCCTTAATCTTTGGGCATGTCCACCAAAGGTGAAAGAATGTTCCTTCACTTTCTTTACACTTCCAACATTTATTGTCAGGCAAATGGTAGATTTTTGCAAGCTTGACTGGTGTCATGTACCACCTGTATATCATTTTCATAATATTCTCTCTTAGGGCATTACATGCCGTAAATTTCATACCTGTGGTCCACAACCGTTCCCAGTCAGCAAACATGATGTTATGACCAACATCTTGTGCCCATTTAATCATAGCAGATTTAACTGTTTCATCCTGCGTATTCCATTTTAGCAGCAAGTTATACATTCTTGAAAGTATTTTAGTTTTGGGTTCTAACAACTCAGTTTCCAATTTTGATTTTTCCACCTGGAAACCTATTTTTTTATCCATGTTATAGGCTTCTCTTATTTGAAAATAGTGCAGCCAATCTCGCACCTTATCTTTTAATTTCTCAAAACTCTGCAATTTCAATTTATCCCCTTCTTGTTCCAGTATTTCCCAATATTTCGGCCATTTGGCCTCCATATTGGACTTTTTAAGTGCCTTTGCCTCCATTGGTGACAACCACCTTGGGGTTTTGTTCTCCAATAAGTCTTTATATCTTGACCAGACATTAAACAATGCTTTCCTGACAATATGATTTTTAAATGCTTTATGAGCTTTGACCTTGTCGTACCACAGATATGCATGCCACCCAAAGACATTATTAAAACCTTCTAAATCCAAAATGTCAGTGTTTTCAAGAAGCAGCCATTCTTTCAGCCAGCAAAATGCGGCCGATTCATAATAGAGTTTCAGGTCTGGCAGGGCGAAGCCACCTCTTTCTCTTACATCGGTTAGTATTTTAAATTTTATTCTAGGCTTCTTGCCCTGCCAGACAAATCTAGAAATATCCTTCTGCCACTTCTTGAAACAGTCCATCTTGTCCACAATTTGCAAAGATTGAAACAAAAATAACATCCTTGGCAATACATTCATCTTTATAGCCGCAATTCTTCCCAACAAGGAAAGCTTCAAGTTTGACCATATCTCTAGATCTTTCTTCACTTCTAGCCAACATTTCTCATAGTTATCTTTAAACAAGTTTAAATTCTTAGCAGTCATATTAACCCCCAAATATTTAACCTTCTTTACTATTGTTAGGCCTGTCTCCTTCTGAAACCTGTCTTTCTCAATCGGTGTTAAATTTTTCTCAAGAACTTTTGTTTTAGATTTATTCAGCTTAAAACCAGCCATCTGCCCAAATTCTTGGATCACTTCCAAAACTCTTTTCGAACTAGATTCTGGCTCCTGTAATGTTAAAACTAAGTCATCTGCAAAAGCTTTCAATTTATATTGCTTAGCTCCGACCTGAATGCCTTTTATCAAACGGTCCCTTCTAATCATGTTCAATAATACCTCCAGGACTGTGTGGAAGACACAAGATTTACCCACCCGGGAAGAATGGCAGATGAAGCTGATGGACTATATGGAACTGGCGGAAATGACTGGCAGAATCCGAGACCAGGGAGAAGAGTCGGTAGAAGAAGATTGGAAGAAATTTAAAGATTATCTGCAGAAATATTGTAAAATCAAGGAATGTTAGAAGGATGTTGGAATGAAGTTATGTGGTTTTAGCAGTAATGTAACAATGGGGTATGTAAAAATGGATTGTTAACAGGTGAGAATGTAAAGTTACAATATATTAAGATAAACTATTAAGATAAAGGAAAAAATGGTAAGGATTTGCTGAAACAACTATTGAACTAGAATACAAAAAAGGGAGGTGTGAGGAGGTCAGGGAAACAAGCAAATGAAAGATAAGACATGGAAGGATTGACTTGTTTTTAATTGGTTTTACTTCTTTGTATTTTGTATTTTGTATTTTTTTTAATTCTTTTTTGTTTTGTTATTTTTTTTGTCATTTTTGTGATTGTTTGAAACTCTAATAAATATTATATATATATATATATATTTTTTTTAAAAAGGTAACACCCACAGCCTGGGGACATGGGACGCACTTTCCAGAGTAAGGAGAGCCCACTCAGTAGCTGCAGCATCCTTGCTTGATGCAGACCTCCTGGGTCATGTGGCTGTGAAATCCTGCCACAGCACAAAGATGGCCAAACTGCAGGCTTGGAAGGAGTCGTTGCCACCAAAGACAGGATCCATAAAGCCTCCTTGTAAATAGGGTGGAATGGGGGCCAGGTCAATTTGGTGAATCAGTAAATGTGGCAGAAATTCATCTCTCTTCTCCTTCATCATCTTCCAGATGACATAAGACTTGATGTCAGTTTCGATTATGGGGAGAAGACACAAGTTTCAAGGCTCAGCGATGATGGAGTGGCAATTTTTGCTTGCTGTTTCATTGTGTCTTGTTGCTAATTGTGATCATTGCTGTTGTTTTAGAATTCTTTCCTATGCAATATTACTTTTCTATTGCTTTTAAATTGTTGCTTTTTAAATTGTCCTTGTAAAGGAAAGTGTTCTGCTAATGTTGATTGTATTCTGAATTGCTTCAAGAAGCCTCATAGCAATGAATACTATTAAGAGTAATAATTATTTTACCTGCCTTAATTATAATAAAGCATTGACATGCATATTTTAAATTAGCGGTTAAGGTCTTAAACTACACATTTTAATAGTTTCACATCTGTATTCCTTACTGTGTTCTAGCTTATAGATTTTGATTTTAACCTACATATATATGAGAGCCAGTGTGGTGTAGTGGTTAAGAGCGGTAGTCTCGTAATCTGGGGAACCGGGTTCGCGTCTCCGCTCCTCCGCGTGCAGCCGCTGGGTGACCTTGGGCCAGTCACACTTCTCTGAAGTCTCTCAGCCCCACTCACCTCACAGAGTGTTTGTTGGGGGGGGGTAGGGAAAGGAGAATGTTAGCCGCTTTGAGACTCCTTAGGGTAGTGATAAAGCGGGATATCAAATCCAAACTCTTCTTCTTCTTCTTCTACATGTTCTCTATCTCTGTAGAAGTCCATATTCTGGTTTGTGGCTGTAATAAATTGATTCGTTCATTCAATAAAGCTTCGGTGGTTTTGAAATTCAGTAAATTGTCTCTGCCTCCATTTTTTGGTATTGAGGGAAACGCTCTATAAAATAATCAGAAAACATCAGGGTTGTAGTCAACATCAGTCCTTTCCACAGCAGACCTATTTAAATTGATGGGCACAAATTACGTGGCTGTGTTGATTTTGACGCATCTCTTCTGAGTAAAACTCAGTTGACTACTCCTCACAGGATATCATGGAATTGTAGAGTTGGAAGGGACCACAAGAGTCATCTAGTCCACCCCCTGCAATGCAGGAATATTTTGCCCAACGTGGGGCTCCAACCCACGACCCTGAGATGCAGAGTCTCACACTCTACTGACTGAGCTATGGGCAGATATCTTGTTTGATAAATGTGTCCCTTGGAAACATTTTGGTTTTATCCTCTCTGCAGGAGTTGCTATGCCTGATCATTCCATCTAGTTCTGTCGAAAGAGAGGTGGGGGTTGTTTTCTGATTTCTTAATTGTGAATATTTGGGGGGAGGGGAGGCATGGGTGGAAAGGAGATACTCAGATGGACCAGAGTGAAATGGGGGCTTCGGGATGGCTTGGGGAATTCTCAAAGTGTCACATCCAAACCAAAACTCTGGGTTGTTGGATGCCCCTGCCTTCTGTCATCATTTGAGCTTTCCTCTGCTTCCCTTTCAAGCTGCTGTCTGGAAGGAGGCCAAAGCCCACTTAAACATAAGAATGATTATAAGAAAGCATTCATTCAACAGCCAGAGTTGAATGAAGACGATGTGCTAGGAGGAGAATGAGCTAATTAAACCATTCTGCCACACACACACACACACACACACACACACACACTCTGCAATCCGAACCCCAGTGCTGTTATGAGGACAATGGTCACAACCACACATTTCAAGAACCATTGCACTAAGAGTCACAGATTCACCCAACACATCCTGGGAACCTCTGTTTGCTACAGATCTAACATCTCTCAGCACCCTTGGCAAACTACAGTTCCCAGGATTCTTGAGGGAAAGCCTGGACTCTTTCAAGTGGTGTAAGAGCTTTAAATGTGTGGTGTGGAATTCCTCCAAAATAATCGGGGAACTGTCCAACCCTCTCTCTCTCAGGCTACGGTCCTGCCCCAGGCTCAGGAGGAGGAGGAGGAGGGCTCTTTTGAGAGCGTTTGCAGATGATCTAGTATTAACTTTACAAGAGCCAGACACTAGTACGAAAAGAGTTTTAGAGTTAATACAAGTATTTGGTCAAGTAGCAGGTTTTAAGCTGAATAAACAGAAAACGAAAGTACTGGATAAAAATCTAACAGTTGCTGAAAGAGAGAGGTTTCATAGTGAAACCGGTTTAATGGTAGCAAAGAAAGTGAAATACCTGGGGATTAATTTGACATCTAAGAATGTGAACTTATTTAAAGACAATTATGAGAAATGTTGGACAGAAGTTAAGAAAGATTTAGAAATATGGTCAAATTTGAGACTTTCCTTGTTAGGCCGAATTGCTGTTATTAAGATGAATGTTTTGCCGAGAATGTTGTTTTTGTTTCAAACATTGCAGATTGTGGATAAAATGGATTGTTTCAAGAGGTGGCAGAAAGACATATCTAGATTTGTCTGGCAGGGCAAAAAGCCCAGAATAAAATTTAAGATATTAACTGATGCAAAAGAAAGAGGGGGGTTTGCCCTGCCGGACTTAAAATTGTTTTATGAATCAGCGGCTTTTTGCTGGCTGAAAAACTGGCTGCTTCTTGAAAACACAGACATTTTGGATCTGGAAGGGTTCAATAATAGGTTTGGCTGGCATGCATATATATGGTATGACAAGGTTAAAATTCACCAAGGTTTCAAAAACCATATTGTTAGGAAAGCACTATATAATGTTTGGATTCGGTATAAAGATTTGTTGGAAAACAAAACCCCTAGGTGGCTGTCACCAATGGAAGCTAAGGAAGTGAAAAAACTTAATATGGAATCTAAATGGCCAAAATACTGGGAAATTATAGAACTAGAGGAGGGAAAAATGAAATTGCAGAGCTATGAGAAATTGAAGTCTAAAGTAAGAGACTGGCTTCATTATTACCAGATAAATGAAGTTTTCAAACAGGACAGGAAAATTGGCTTCCAGGTGGAGAGATCAAAATTAGAAACAGAATTGTTGGAACCCAATACTAAGAATTTGTCAAGAATGTATAACTTGCTGTTGAAATGGAATACACAGGATGAGATGGTTAAATCAGCTATGATTAAATGGGCACAAGACATTGGTCATGACATTATGTTTGCTGACTGGGAACAGTTATGGACTACCGGTATAAAGTTTACGGCATGTAATGCCTTAAGAGAGAACATTATGAAAATGATTTATAGGTGGTACATGACCCCAGTCAAGCTTGCAAAAATCTATCATACGCCCAATAATAAATGCTGGAAATGTAATGAAACTGAAGGTACTTTCTACCACCTTTGGTGGACGTGCCCAAGGATCAAGGCCTTCTGGGAAATGATCTATAATGAAATTAAGAAGGTCCTTAAGTGTACCTTTCATAAGAAACCAGAGGCCTTTCTCCTGGGCATGGTAGGCCAACTGGTGTCAAGGAAAGATAGGACGTTCTTTATGTATGCTACAACAGCAGCAAGAGTTCTTTTAGCAAAGTATTGGAAGACACAAGAACTACCCACGCTGGAAGAGTGGCAGACGAAGGTGATAGACTATATGGGACTGGCCGAGATGACTGGCAGAATCCGTGACCAAGGGAAAGAGACGGTGGAAGAAGATTGGAAGAAATTTAAAGTTTACCTTAAGAACTGTTGTAAAATTAATGAGTGCTAAAATGTCATGGGTAATGTAAAACAGAATTGCAACGATAAACGATTGGGTAAGAGAAAAAGGATTAAAGAAATTGAACCATAAGTAATTGAAATTAGGGGTTGCTGAAAAAGTTTAAAACAGGGATGCAGAAAAGGGAGGTATGGGGAAGTCGTTGAAATAAGGTTTAAGAAAAAAAGGTTATGAAATTATACGTTGTCAGAGCTACCCTAGGTCCCAGCTCACAAAGGACCAACGCTGCTTCGTTGTTAAGTACAAAAGTCTTTATTGAAGTTCAGTTTCACTTCCAGAGCCGCAGTGCGCAGCTCTACGTCTCAACCGTTAGACCGCTGATGCTCCGTCTGAGTCTCCTCCCCCTTGACACCAATTTAAGATTCTAGCCTTGCTCCACCTTTTCCGCTGCTCTTTCCTCCTCTGGGTCCGCCTGCCCGCCGGGGTCTCGCCCTTTCTAGCCTCCTCTGAGGCTGATTCCCCTGAGCCGTCTCCCTCCCTCCGGCGGGCTTTAGGAGCTGGTTCCCCATCCGGGTCTCCTGCTGTCCCGCGCGCCTGCACATTTGAACTTGGCGCGCGCGCCCAGCCAGCAGCTTTCCTCCTGACCGTTTCACTGCTGCTGTCACTGCTTCCCCCTTCGGGGGGGCTAGCTGCAACTGACCTCCCTTCGGTTCCTCCACTCTCCGATGGAGGCGTGGTCAGCCCTGACTCCCTCTCTGGAGGAGACGCTGGCCCTGACACATGTGACTCTTCCCCCCCACTACGCTCTGGTGGGGAAACTGGTCCCGATCCTCCACTGCTGTTTTGGGGTTCCCCTCTGGCTCCTTGTTTCTGGTGCGTCCCCCCTGGGACCCCCCTTGCCCTGACCATCGGCGCCCCCTTCTGGGAATCTTCTGATTCGCTGGAGAAGCTCATGGAATCTCTCGGGCCACTGTCATACTCCCCTACGCTGCCCTCGGATTCTTCCCCTTCGCTCTCCCATTCCTCTCTCCCCATTGCTCCTGCTCCTGATTCCCTGACATACGTGTTTATATGTTTGTTTGTTAATGTGTTATGTCGTGAATTGTTAGTTTTTGTCTGTTAATATATGTTGTAAAACCAATAAAAATTTATTATAAAAAAAAGAAATAAGGTTTAAGAAAAAGAGGTTATGAAATTATACGTGTTTATATGTTTGTTTGTTTATGTATTGTCAGTTGTATTGTGTCTTAATATATGTTGGAAAATTAATAAAAATTTATATAAAAAAAAAGAGGAGGAGGGCTCTTTATTAGATTAGGTTTGTATCCTGCCTTTCTATTTTCATGCTCAAGGCAGCTAAACCGTCAGAACTACATAAATCAATTATAATAATCAATACAATAAGAATAGCAATAAGAATTATTTACCAAATCTAAATAATCTGATAGAAAATTGAGGGAGGGGTGATCTCTCCATCGGCTGCAGTCTTTTTTTTTTTAAAATGATATTTATTACTTTCCCAGCAATTTAAACACTACAAAGAAAAAAAGTTAAACAAAACAATACAATACAATACAAAAACAAAAACACTACATAACACTAACACTAGGACATTAAACCAACAAAACAAAACAAAAACAATTTAAAACACAGCAAACAATTTCCATATCTTATCTTTCATTCACTTGTTTCAACAACCTCCTCACACCTCCCTTTTTGTATTCAACTTCAGTTAATTGTTTCAGCAATTCCTTTCCATCTTCCTCTGATTTCTGTCCTGTAATTATATTAACATATTCTAACCTTATTTTCCCCTTGAATACACAAATAATCTATTTGTACTTAGTTCCTTATAACATTTCTACTAAAGCCATATAACTTCATTCCAACATTTTTCTAACATTCATTGATTTTACAATATTTCTGTAAATAGTCTTTAAAGTTTCTCCAGTCTTCTTCCACCGACTCTTCTCCCTGGTCTCGGATTCTGCCAGTCATTTCCGCCAGTTCCATATATCCATCTTGTTCCAGAATTCCCCAATATTTCGGCCATTTGGCCTCCATATTGAGCTTTTTCTGCGCCTTCGCAGGCATACTCAGTCCAAAACTCCCCCCCTCTTCTCCTGCTTCCAAGGGGGGTCTAATGTTTTTTACCGATGGAAATTTAGTCCTTTACCATAGGCTTTCCAAGACTTCAGCTTGCAGCCTTCATTGCTTCAGTCTATTTACAAAAGGGGAAGGTGGACTTCCTGTATTGAAGCTCCCCGTTTCGATACCAAATTAGATGTTTAAAAAACCAATTCTCCCGCTTCAGCTCTACTCACGGGTAGTTACTTTAAAGTCAAATTGTCCACAGGAAAAAGTCAGCGCTCTCCAGCAACAGCTATGCAGTTTCGCTCCATGGAAGAAGCAGTCGATTCGAAGCACCGCGCCGCTCACCCCACGTCGCTCCGGAACCCCGAAACCGGGTTTCCCCACGAGTAGGGGAGGCGTAAAAGGTGCCCGCCGAATCCCACGTTCACAGGCTTCACCTGCCTGTGATTTTTAACGGGTCTCCGCCTTCGCCGTGGCGGCCAGACCCGAATTCCCACGGGGCAAATTCCTCCCGATCAGAGGAATTCCGCCATTACTGGAGGCGCCAACCCGGAAGTCCCCCATCGGCTGCAGTCTTTGGACACAACATTTCAATGAACATTATTGTTGTTGTTGTTGTTGTTGTTGTTGTGTTGTTGTTGTTGTTGTTGTTAATTTCCTTTCTATACCACTTTATATTTTCAAGAAAAAATTCAAAGCAGTTTACAGCATATTAAAACATAAATAAAACAATCTGAAGAATGTCAAATATAGAGTATACAGTTAAAGCAACATAGTTAACCAAAAACTGAAATATTAAAGATTTCAAAATAAAACATTACAAAGGAAGTCAACTACAGAATACATATTTAACACAAAGTTAACAAAAACAAAACAAAAAACTTAAGCACCCCCCCAAAAAAAACCCAACATTGCTAAGTAAAGTCAAATATAAAATGCACATTTAAAACAGCAGAATTCCCAAGAGAATAAAATATGATCATAAGCATGACACGGCTGTTTAGCAGGCACAAAAAGATGGGGTAAAGGAATCCAATAGTTTGGGTTTCTTGTCAGGCCGAGCGATGTCCCTCTGGTCTCACCAGGAGCCTCTTTAGTAGAGCTGGTGTCTGGGCCCTGCCCCCCAGGCCAGGTGGAAAGGGCCTTGCAGGAAGCGGCCTTCACAACTCACAACCGGCCAAGGCCATCATGATGACACACAGTTCAATAGGGCAAGGTTTCTGGCAGGTGGGCATCTAAAGCCTACCAGATTGTCCACGCAGACCTTGTTGGTCCACTTGCAAAGTACTTCATGGTATTGATTGATGCTTTTTCCAGGTACATTCATGTGTTCATGCTCAAGCAGAAATCAGAAGCGTTTCCGAGGTTCAAGGAATTCTGTGCTTGATTGCAAAATGTCCATGGAAAGCAACTGCAAAACCATTGGTTGGCTTTGTGGGAATGTTCAGGGATGCAGGAGAGGATATATTGTGAGATTATATCCTAGTCCAACTTGTGCTAACAAGTTCCCAAAATATCAGCAGAGTTTATAACATTCCCCCTTTTAAGTTCGCAACGGTAACATCTGCACAGGTTCGCTAGAACCTCTATAATAATTACTCTGGTAATTTCCCCCTTTTGCTCCCTCTTAAAATACAAGACACGACACAGTCTTTATAAAAGTATAGAAGAGTTTACTCACGTTCTGTTCACAATATGATCCCAGAAGGCAGACAGGCTTAAAAAGGTAAAATACATTTAGAATCTGTCTTATAGGAAGATAGTCCTATCCTCCTCTCTTGGCTGAGAGCCAAGAGGGCATCCTGCTTCTTCAAAAGATGAAGATGAGAGAGGCAAGAGGCAAGAGAGAGAGAGATGGCTGCCTGCCCTGTGCTTTTATCATTTACCTGCACAGGTGAGGCCACACCCACCTCTGGTCACATGCGGAGGAAGTCCGTCCCCAGGCAGTTTACCTGCTTGCTGGACAGACATCCCTCCCCATGTTCTAACATGTACACTCTAGGAATGCTGTCATTGACTGCTCCTGTGTTTACATCCCACAGGCTTTCATTGAGTTCTGTGGACACAGTAAAAAAAAGCTGCCATCTGGTTTCTCTCGGGATGTTCGGATTGTTGAACACAGATTTGCTCTCCACCGTAACCATGTCTCTCAGCATACCACTTTATTTCCCCCCAGGTAGGTGGCTACTATTCACTTGTAGGAAGATGTGCTTATTTAGATTACAACATTGCAGTGGGAGCAAAAGCCACCTTTCCTCTCTCAAGAGGGTTAGTCGAGTTTCTGTTGTTACGGAAAAATCCAGGTGGGAGGCGGCTCAGAGCCCGCGGGTCCCTGTGGAACAAAGAAGGAGGCCAGCCACCAACCGGAGCAAATAGCGGAGACTATTTCAATTCAGAGAGGAATTGAACCCCGAGAACAGGGTGACAAGGACTTTTAAAAGTTCCTATCTTATCCCAGCAGACAGTTCGCTAAACATCACCACTCCATCAGAAAAGGGGAGGGTTATACATGATTAACATAGGAGAAATGTGTTGGGGTAACATGCAAATACAGGATATGTCTTGGGAAATCTGCTCCACTTCCCAGTGGGGAGGAGTTGCGGTGGACCACGTGGCCATCCACTCCCCACCAGGGGCGGGGGACTCTGTCCCCCGTTGCCTATGGGATCCCGGCCACGTCAGAGCCCGGCCAGCCAACCCCCAGAGAACTTCCTCTTTGGCTCGCTTCCTCAATCACCCGCCCTCCCTCCCTATTTTGCAGGTTAGGCAATGGCCTTGCTCTGGACTTTGGTTGGTCACCTTGGTTGTCTGAGGGGCCTGGTAGGAATTTTACCACTTGGCAAATTGGCACTGGACACTTGGATTTCGGCTACCTCATAGCAATCGTCACAACTTTGTTAGGGTTGCGGTTAGGCATTGTTTGACCTTGTGTGGAGGAGGGGAGGTGTGGCCGCCACCTGCCCCTCCATGCATAAGGGTATTCCGTTAAAGGAATCCGGGGGTGTTGATCTAGTCTGAAGCCCGGCTGGGGGGCTAAGGCCTTGACACGACCCCGACGGGAGCACCAGGGGGAGCTTGAGTTGGTTCGCATCAACAGGGCTCCCCCTACCGGTGGTTTACCCTTACTGGGACTTCCTGCACAATGGGCAGGAGTCAGATATAGTCAGGTCCAATCAATGCCTAAACCAATACCGCTCACATTCGCCGAAGAATTGATGCTTTTGAATTCTGCTGCTGGAGGAGACTCTTGAGAGTCCCATGGACTGCAAGAAGATCAAACCTCTCCATTCTGAAGGAAATCAGCCCTGAGTGCTCACTGGAAGGACAGATCCTGAAGCTGAGGCTCCAAGACTTTGGCCACCTCAGGAGAAGAGAAGACTCCCTGGAAAAGACCCTGATGTTGGGAAAGATGGGGGGCACTAGGAGAAGGGGACGGCAGAGGACGAGATGGTGGGACATTGTTCTCGAAGCTACCAGCATGAGTTTGAGCAAAGTGCGGGAGGCAGTGGAAGACAGGAAGGCCTGGCGTGCTCTGGTCCAGGGGGTCACGCAGAGTCGGACACGACTAAACGACTAAACAACATCTAGTTTTGATTGGATTAACAGGGTAACGAGGTTTCGATTGACTCAGTCCGTTGTTCTCGGCGGGAGCTGTCATCACCTTGTCAGCGCTCAGTGGAGCGTGCAAAACAGCTGGAGCATCGGGATACGGGGTCAGAAATGGCGCTTTCTTCAAGGGGTTTTGGACTTTTGTGCGGTGCTTGGTGCAATGTTGTGACGGGGCGAGGGGAGTCCTAGTGTGGCAGGGTTCCCTTGAGGCCATCGCCTCGGGCTCTACGTCTCTTACTCGGGAGTAAGACTTCGTTCGTATGCCCCCCCTCCATTCCGTAACACTCTTCATATGGACTTCATGGAGTGTGCACTCTTGCAGGGTCTGCTTCCAGAAACTACTATTGCAGATGTATATATTTTGGCAGAAATGGTTTACAAATATGCACGATGGCAAGCAGGCAGACAGGAACAGTTACAAAGCAACCTTGGTCCTGCCTAGCCTGGAAGCTGTTTCCAACTAGTGAAATGGAAACCTTTCAGCAACCTTTACAACCATCTACAAACCCCGAAGTTTGTATTTTCTTGAGCTTTCTCTAGAGAAGGGGCTGTTTTGTATATTGGAGCAGGCTAGTGCATTAGCTCTCATGTTTTGTGTAAAGCAAGACCTTGTTAAGTACCGTCAGCTGAATTGGGCTTGTGCCCAGATCTTAGCACACTAACCGATGAAACAGGTGAGGGTAACCTCTGGCCCTCCAGACGTTGCTGAACTACAATTCTCATCATCCTGCCCATTGGCAATGCTGGCTGGGGCTGAGGAATTTCAAGGAAGCTTTCGACTTGCCCCGACCTACACCTACCTACCCACTGAACAAAGGAGCAAGAAAGCAAAAGGCAAGTTCAGCATTCCAGAGTTTTCCAAATGCCATGGCATCTCAATGGGGCTCCCTTGCCAATTGACGGTAAAGCAAGCCATTGGACAGGCCATCATGCATGAGGACGGTTTTTCGAATGGATTTGAATCACACTTGGACTTTTTCCTAATTCAAGATAGTGCCTCACGGAATCAGGGAGCTTTGCAGAGTCCTTTGGAGACTGTGGAAAAGATTGCGCAAGAGAGAGGCTTGGCACCAGAAGAAATTCATAACTTGCTGAACATCGCACTCAGTGCCAAGCTTGGTAAAGAAAACATGTTTTGGCTTCTTCTCTTTCCCCTTGGCAGCAAAGTATGTCAACGGAGCTGCATTGCCCTGCCTTCTCCCTTAACAAGAACCGGGGCTGCTTCTAGCTTGAGAGAAATTATAAAGAGTGAAGATGTTAAGCATGTTAAGCAGTGTCTTTCAATGTCTTGCAGGCACAGTGATAAGCACTAGGCTACTGAAGACTCTGATTCCCATTTCCGTAATAACAGAGGATTCTCTTCTTTCAGCTGTGTCTTGGCTCTGTGCTCGCAAGTGTTCTAGTGACTTTCAGGTAACTTGGAAAGCATGGTAATGATGTCTTGGTTCTGAAGAATGATATTTCCCCCAGTCTGACTTAGTTATCCTGGTGATGATTCAGCTAGATGTTGTACACGCTGACCATATTCCAGAAGGGGTTTGTTGTCTTGGCCTTGCTTTGGCTTACTGAGATCTGTCTTCTCCCTATAGGTGCTCATTCTAAAATGGATAATTGTAACGTTTGACTTCATTGATCAGAAGGAAAATATGAATGCTCTCTATGGTTTCTTCTCCCGCTTCTTACAATATGAGAAATTGGTAAGATAAAAAGGAATGTGTTATTTTGAAGGAACTCGTTTTTATTCTGACATTAACCCAAATCAAACAATAAAGAGTACTTTCCGACCACACAACAGGACACCATGTGAAAAGTGGGGCCTTAAATACATTTGAATCAAATACATTTGGAACAAGTGATTGTTACATTTAAGGAACATTCTCTAGGCAATGAGTTTGGGGGGAAATACAAAAACCCATTCGGATACATTTGGATACATTTAGAAAAGTACAGCATTTTGGGACTAAACAGGAAGTCAGCCTTCCGTTTCTTTGTAGTCAGAATAAAGCAAAGATAACGTAACTAGAGCATAGAAATTCACCTTTAAAGGACTGGCTTTCATCATTTAAAATCGTGGAACACCCCTTCGGTAGCAGGAGAAGAAGGGGGACCTTTTTTTGGATTGTCTAAACCTGCAGAAGTGAGTTTAAAGTAAAGTAACTTTCCACCGTCCTGATCCTGGAGCAGAGTGTCAGGACTGACGTTTGAAGCTCATTGACCAGAGACAAATGTTTCTGACAGATAGTTAAAAGAAAAGTAACATAGTGACTCCATTGTTTCCTTTCGCATTTCAAAGGAACTGAATATATTTGACTGAATATTGACTGAATATTTTAAAAAAGAAACTTTGTTGCTATTGTTCTTAAAAGAAAGAATAAACAAGTTGTCCCCCTAGAGGGAGACTGTGAAATTGTAACCAACTTCAGGAGCTTGCAGCTGTTACAGATTACAATCATGGGAAAGGACTTGTGACCTTGCAGGACAATGTTTTCAGAAGCTCTGTTGGGTGCTTTCTGTAAAATAAATGCCCTATTGGATCAGCTAAGCCAGAAGACGGACTTGATGACTAATGCGACCAGAAATTTTGAACAGGCAGTAGGAAACTACATGGAGCCTACCCAGGAACTAAAACAGGAGTGTGCTATGACAGCACAGATGAGAGAAGAGGATACTGCTGAATCCTGGGTGTCAGAAATGGAGGGAGCTGCGGCCCTGCAGGATCATGAGCCTTTGGATTTGATAAATGAATTGGGGAAAAACCAGGCTTGGAAAGATAAAGTTAGGTTTGGTTTGGAAATGGGGGGTTGGAATGACCCTCCCATGCTGGGATGTTTGGACTTTCTGAGTCTGATAATGGGCCGTCAGATGTTTGGAGCTGTGGGGGCTTTTAATTTTGGAGGGAATCTGAAACAGGTGTTTAAATATCACATGGAGTTTAGTCTGGACTATGGAAATGGGGCTGATCTGTTGAAAAGGGTCAAAAATATTACTAAGCTGGAGTTCCTACGAGTGGAAGGAAAATATGAAGAAGAGCCGCGGAAGGGACATAGAAGAGACTAGAGGGCCTCGGATATAAGGACACCAGGTTAATGTGCTAGATAAATGGGACAAAAAGGACTGACAAAATCCGGAACCAGGAGGAAGGGAGGCTGGATGAAGATTGGATTGTTTTACTTGTTTTTCTTTTATCATTAGGACTGCTTTAAAATAATTGATGAATGCTAGAAAAATGTTGAAATGGAACTACTTGGTTCTAGTAAAAATGTTTAAAGAATTAGGTTAATGGTATGGTTATGAGAAGTCGGTAAAAATAAGATTTAAGTTTTAAGTTTCAAGGTTTGCTATAAGACAAGATGAAAATAGATTAAGATAATGTAAGGACAAAATATTATGAATTATGGATAGGATTTGCTGTGATAATTATTAACCAGGATACAAGAAAGGGGGGAGGAGGAGGTCAAAGAAAGAAGGTAACGAAAGTTAAAAACTTGAGAATGATGGATGTATTTTTTCTTTTTATTTTTTTGTTTTGTCTTTTTTTCTGTTTTTTCTTTTTTATAATTTTAAAAAATCTTTAATAAATATTATTTTTTTAAAAAAGAAAGAAAAGTACAGCATTTTGAGGAAAAATACATTCAGATCCATTCTTAAAGTCAATGAGAAAGATACAGCAAAAAGGATACGATTCGATACAGCGAAAAACGATACATACATCACAGAAGGGGCGGCCTACAACAGACTCCTGTCTGGCAGGAAACCTGTTGATGGGTTTACCTGGCTGTTCATGGGTTTACCTGCATATTCTTTTGTGATGACATCTACTTACGGTATTTATGTATGTGTTTATATCTTAGACCTTCTAATTCTCCTAGCACCAGGAATTGACCAGATGGTGCAGGCTGCCCCCCCCCCCCAAGTATCTGTTGGAAGCAGATTTAGGAGTGGAAGCACCTACTGGTGGGGAGCACACTTCTTCTGGGGATGCTTCCTCCTCCTCCTCCTCCTCCTCCTCCTCCTCCTCCTCCTCCTCCTCCTCCTCTTCCCACTTCTCGCTGGGGCCTCAAGATGAGAAGTCAGGCTGGAAGTCTCCTCGGAGAAGACAAAGGAGCAAGCATGGCTGCCTTTCCTCTTCTCCAGACCAGTTAGTTGGACTAGAAACCTTTCCCATCCCAGTTCTGCAGTGGTTTTCAAGCAGTGTGCTGTGGCAGCTGGGGTGCCTTGAATGATGGCCAGGGGTGCCGCGGGAGACACTGGCCTCTGTCCCTCTTTCCTTCCCTCCCTCCTCGGATGCCATCTCTGCCTCCCCAAGGCTTGCCCAGCTGTTCTCCCCCAGAGAATGGTGCCTCTGGGGCTGGCCAGGGGGTGTGGGCTGCCAGGAGCTGAGGCGGCCTCAGAGGAAGCAAGCCAACTGGTGAGGGGCCCTTGCTGTTGGGAATGGACAGGCAAGACCCAGGCCCCTTTAATATATCAATAACAAATCAACACAATGACGCTATAATGATACAATCTGAATCATTAGGGGTGCATTGCAGCAGTCAATGCAAATCTCCATGAGTCGCCTTTCAGCCAGAAGCTCTGCAGCACAGGTGGTTCTGATGATTCCCCTGTAAGGAAGGCTTACAATGTAGGAGGCTTTGGGGCTTTGCGAGAGGGGGGAAAGTGGGGACATCATAGAAGTATGCATGATGTGGGAAAGGTGCAGAGCGATGTTTCCTCCTCATAATATCAGAACCTGGATCTCTTTAAGAAAGCGGAATGATGGCAGATTCAGGCCAGACACAGAGTGCCTAGTGACACTGAAATTTCCTCCTTCCAGAGGCACTGACAGGGATGGCTTTAAGAGAGGATTCGTCAAATTCATGGAGGGTTAGACCATGTTGCACCTCCAGCCGCAGAGGCAGTCTACCTCTGCCTACCCGTTGCGGGCGTCCCCAGTGGGGAGAGTGGGGCTGCATTTGGAGTCTGCTTGGGGCTTCCCTTGGACATCTGCTGGGCTGCTGAGAGCTGGACTAGATGGGCCTTGATCTGATCCTGCAGGGCTGTGACAATAAGAGCCTGGAGTATGGTTGCTTCCCGAGCAATTCAGGGAACAGTAGTGCAGAGTTGCATCTCCCTGGGAAGGGGCACGTGCTCAGCAAAGCTGTGTCTTGCTTCTGGTCCTAAGAGCTGGGGTGGGGACATGGAGGAAAGGGGTGCAGCCTTCTGTAGAGGCCGGAGTCTCTTCCCTGCCTCTCTCTGCCACCTCTGAGGCAGAGAAAGCAAACCAATAGTCACGTTCATCTGTACTGGCTCAGCATGACCTATTCTGACAGATGCTGCCTTTCATATTCACGCCCAAGAGCCTTTCCGCTCCAGAGATCTGGGGCTGAACCCGGGATCTGCACGCCAAGGCTGGAGTGCCAGCTGGCCACGTTGGGCACCTGCCTGGAGAGTGGAAGCCGGGGGTTGGAGGGACATCGTGCTGCTCCTGGCAACCCCCACCCACCCCGACGTCCTCCTCCGCCTGAATCCCCCTTCCCCTGGGACGCACTTCCCATCCTGGAGCGGCTGGGGTGAGAGCGCTCCCCACCCCCCTTTCCAGACTCTCCTCGTTCTTCTTCTTCATGCCTCGGGTGTTTTCCTGAGTGTATCTTCAGAACAACCCTCTGTGAGGGAGGCTAAGCTGGACCAAGGTAGCTCAGCCAAGTTGCCAAGGCCAGCATTTAAGATCGCGCACCCTTTCCCCTCAGATGAGAAAGCCGGGATGAGTCATGCTAGCAGCCTGTGGCCTTGATGGGCTTTGAGGCAGCCCAGCCCCCTTGTCTGCAAGCAGGCTGCCTCCGGGGAGGACCAGCACTTTTCTGACGGGACAGAAGCGCACGACTTCCCCCTCCCACTTGCCGCCCGCCCCAGTCTTTCTCCGGCGGCTCAGTTTAGCGGCTCATCCCAGGGGGGAATTCGGGTGGCGCTGCTTGCAGAAGGAGAAGTGGCTGGTACTAGCGGAACCTCCCATCTCAGGTAGGACTTCCGGGATCCAGACGAACGTTTTACCAAAAAGTATGGCTTGACTACTGATTTCCCATTTAAAGGATGGCAAAAAGACCAAAGTTTGGAGGACAGGTGAAAAAACCACGAATTACATTTAAAGTTCTGCAAGATGCAAAGGAAAGCTTGTGTTTTAAACTTGCATTTTAAATTTTGTTGCTTGGTGCGGTTAACGGAATGGGGATATTGAGAAAGAAGAGACTTGGAATTAGAAGGTTAGGATTTCAGGGTTAGATGGCTTGGATATTTGTGGTAGATCAAGTCAGAGTAAATGCGCACCTTGAGAACCACTGTATTAGACGTGTGTGGCGTATTAAGAATCTGAAAATAGATATAAAGTTAGTTTATACGCAAAGACTCTGTTTCACCAGAAGACACTTTTTATAGACAAAAGGGTGACGGATAAAGAGAAATGATTAATCTACTGAGAGTTCTTAAAGTGGAAACGGGGAGATTGTAAAATTTAAACAAGGGCTTTCTCTTTTACACTTAATAAAAGAGGGTTGGGGTGTTGTTTATGGGTTCTTTTTCCGGGGGGGGGGGGGGTGCTGTTGCTGATGTTAATTTTTTTTCTCTTTAGTTTGGATTATACGATTTACGTGGAATCTTATTATTTATGTGGATTTTTTTTTAATTTTGTTGTGTACTTTTTGATATTTTGTTCATTGTTTACGACTAGTTTTGTTATGTTTGCACTTATGTAATGTTTTATTTTTTTGTAAGCTGCCTTGCACATGGTTTGAAATTTGGAAAGGCAACATACAAATAAATGATTGATTGATTGATTGAGAGATTCTAGTTGGAAATGAAGACTTGGGGTATGGAAGGTGGAAGACGGGTTTTGAGATACAATTGTGCACATCATGTGATATCAAAAATGTACAAACTTTTGTTGAAATCCTAAATGGAAGAGGAACAGATTAAAAAGTGCATGATTGAAGAGGCAGGATTTTCTCTTTTTTTGGTTATATTGTACAGTTGGAATAGTGGTAACATATGTAGACTAAAGAGTTAAAATAAGAATTGAGTTATGACTTAAAATTGACTTTTAAATATATATATATTTAAGTATTGTTGGTATCTAACTCCCGAGAAGTTATTTAGAATACATGAAAACATACCAAATATTTGTTGGAAATGTCAAGAAGATGAAGGGACATTTTCTCGTGCTTGGTGGACATGTGAAATAGCTTAAAACATCTGAGATACAAATACATACATTGTTTTTGAAGGTTCCTATTCAACTGTTGGGACTTACCGATATACAGAAAGCCTTTCCTGACTATAGCGCTGCAGCAGCTCCCAGCCAAGTGCTGGGAAATGTTCCCCAGCAGATGGCATGCTAGGAGGTCCTGCACCACTGGGTTTTTCAGGCATTCAGAGAAATTGTGGATTTTAGGACTTAGAAATGGGTCAGCAGCTTCATTTGGCAATGCCAGAAAAGACTGCCCCTTCAAATTCTGTTTCTAACGCGTATAATAATTTAATAATTATATTTTTTAATTTATTTCTACCCGGCCCATCTGGCTGGGTTTCCCTAGCCACTCTGGGCGGCTTCCAGCAAAAGATTAAAAATACATTAAAACATCAGTCATTAAAAGCTTCCCTAAACAGGGCAGCCTTCAGATGTCTTCTAAATGTCATATACGTGTTTATTTCTTTGGCATCTGGTGGGAGGGCGTTCCACAGGGCGGGCGCCACTACCGAGAAGCCCTCTGCCTGGTTCCCTGTAACTTCACTTCTCGCAATGAGGGAACCAGGCAGAAGACCCTCAGCGCTGGACCTCAGTGTCCGGCCTGACCGATGGGGCTGTATTGAAGCACAATAGGGGGTGGTGTAGGGACTTTGCGCAGGTGATTGATGGTCAAGAAAAGGCAACCTTTGTGCTGTTTTATGTCAGGAGTTGGGAATTCTAGAAGTAGTACTCCTTTTTGCACGTTCTTACTTCCTGTACTGCTTGAATGGAAGAGGAAAACTTCACTTCCTAATTAATTATGTTAAGCGAGGCAAATGTTAGGTCAGGAAGCTCAGCGCAGTATACCTGAAGGAGCATCTCCACCCCCATCATTCAGCCCGGAGGTCCTCCTCCGAGGGTCTTCTGGTGGTTCCCTCCCCGCGAGAAGCGAGGTTGCAGGGAACCAGGCAGAGGGAGGGCCTTCTCGGTGGTGGCAGCCTCTCTGTGGAACGCCCTCCCTACAGGTGACAAGGAGATGAGCAACTATCAAACCTCTGGAAGGCAGCCCTTTATAGGGAGGCTTTGAATGTTTGTTGTTTTAATATGTGTTGGAAGCCGCTCAGAGAGGCTGGGGAAACCCAGTGAGGTGGGTGGGGTACAAATAACACAATTACATTTATAGCCCCCATTTCCTGCAAGGAGGTCAAGTTGGTGTGCAGAGTTCTCTCCCCCCCCCATTTTATCCTCACAACAACCCTTTGAGGTAGGTTAGGCTGAGCGTGAGTGCCTGGCCCAGGGTCACCCAGTGAGCTTCAGGGCTGAGTTTGAATGCCTGCCCCCAGCATTCCTCCTCTGCAAGGCCTGCCTCCTCCCATGACAAAGTCTGCTCACACACTCTCAAGCCCCCATGGATGGCTGAGGCAGGTAAGGTTGTGTGTGTTGGAGGAGGGCAGGAGCAGGCAAGGTGAGCCATGCCCCCAAAGGAGGCAGCTGCAGCAGCCCCCTCCTCCTGCTGCCCTCCAGGAACAGGGCGGGGAGGGACCAGCCCCCAGGAAGGACATGTTTGCCTCCCTCGGCAGTGCTCAGAACAAGAGGGGAATGAGGCCACCCAGGCCCTCTGGAGCACAGAAGGGCTCACCATCCTTGACTTTCCCCCTTCAACTTCCTTTTTACCCAATCCCTCAATTTTTTTTTGTTTTTTTAAAAGATATTTATTGGAGTTTTACAAAGACATGAATTTAAAAGATCATATAAAAAGAAAGAAATACAATAAAAGAAACATAGAAAAATACATAAAATAAGAAAAGGAAAATAAAAACAAATCCATTTTTGTAAACCTAACTCGTTATCTTATTTCCTTGGCCTCCTCACACCTCCCCTTTTTGTATTCCCATTTAAATAATCAAGTCAGCAAATCCTTACCCTCTTTCGTTTATCTTAACTCTATATCTTAACATATTATAACTCTATATTTTCATCCATTTATCAATTCATTTTTGCATATTCTTATTAACTTTGTTGCTAATGCCACTTATTTTCAGTCCAACATCATTCATTAATTTTACAATGTTTCTGAAGATAGTCTTTAAATTTCTTCCAGTCTTCTTCCACCAACTCTTCTCCCAGGTCACGGATTCTGCCAGTCATTTCCACCAATTCCATATAATCCATCACCTTCATCTGCCACTCTTCCAGGGTGGGTAGCTCTTGTGTCTTCCAATACTTTGCAATAAGTATTCTTGCTGCTGTTGTTGCATACATAAAGAAAGTTCTATCCTTCTTTGGCACCAATTGGCCGACTATGCCCAGGAGAAAGGCCTCTGGTTTCTTCAGGAAGGTATATTTAAATACCTTTTTCATTTCATTATATATCATCTCCCAGAAAGCCTTAATCTTTGGGCACGTCCACCAAAGGTGAAAAAATGTACCTTCATTTTCTTTACATTTCCAACATTTATTATCGGGCAAATGATATATTTTTGCAAGCTTGACTGGGGTCATGTACCACCTATAAATCATTTTAATAATATTCTCTCTTAAGGCATTACATGCCGTAAATTTCATACCGGTGGTCCACAACTGTTCCCAGTCAGCAAACATAATGTTATGACCAATATCTTGTGCCCATTTAATCATAGCAGATTTAACCGTTTCATCCTGCGTATTCCATTTCAACAGCAAGTTATACATTCTTGAAAGTATCTTAGTTTTGGGGTCTAACAGTTCTGTTTCCAATTTTGATTTTCCCACCTGGAAGCCAATTTTTTTGTCCAAATTATAGGCCTCTCTTATTTGATAATAATGAAGCCAGTCTCGCACTTTATCTTTTAATTTCTCAAAACTCTGCCATTTCAGTTTATCTCCTTCTTGTTCCAAAATTTCCCAATATTTCGGCCATTTGGCCTCCATATTGAGCTTTTTCTGAGCCTTCGCTTCCATTGGTAACAACCACCTTGGGGTTTTATTTTCCAATAAGTCTTTATATCTTATCCAGACATTGAACAATGCTTTCCTGACAATATGGTTTTTAAATGCTTTATGTGCTTTAACCTTGTCATACCACAAATATGCATGCCACCCAAAAACATTATTAAAACCTTCTAAGTCCAAAATGTCTGTGTTCTCAAGAAGCAGCCAATCTTTCAACCAGCAGAATGCTGCTGATTCATAGTAAAGTTTAAGGTCCGGCAGGGCAAATCCACCTCTTTCCTTTGCATCAGTTAGTATTTTAAATTTTATTCTGGGCTTCTTGCCCTGCCAGACAAATCTAGAAATATCTTTCTGCCACTTCTTGAAACAGTCCATCTTGTCCAAAATTTGCAATGACTGAAACAGAAATAACATTTTTGGCAATACATTCATCTTTATAGCTGCAATTCGACCCAACAAGGAAAGCTTCAAATTTGACCATATTTCTAAGTCTTTTTTCACTTCTGACCAGCATTTCTCATAGTTATCTTTAAATAAGTTTAAGTTCTTAGCAGTCATATTAACCCCCAAGTATTTTACTTTCTTAGCTAATGTCAAACCAGTCTCCTTCTGAAACCTCTCTTTCTCAATCGGTGTTAAGTTTTTCTCAAGAACTTTAGTTTTTGACTTGTACAGTTTAAATCCTGCCACATGACCAAATTCTTGAATCAGTTCTAATACTCTTTTCGTACTAGATTCTGGCTCCTGTAACGTCAAAACTAAGTCATCTGCAAAAGCCTTCAGTTTGTATTGTTTGGCTCCAACCTGAATACCTTTAATCAGACGGTCCCTTCTAATCATATTTAACAAAACCTCCAGGACCGAAATGAAAAGCAATGGGGAAATTGGGCAGCCTTGTCGTGTCCCTTTCTCTATCTTAAATTCCTCTGTCACCACATTATTGACTATTAGCTTAGCTTTTTGCTCTGAATAAATTGGACTTATACCATTTTCAAACCCTTGGCCCACCCCCATTCCCTGAAGATTTTTCTTCATAAAATTCCAAGAAATATTATCAAAAGCTTTTCCCGCATCTATAAAAATTAAAACTGCTTTGGTATTGACATTCACTTGCAGCTTCTCCAAAATATTAATTATGTTCCTCGTATTGTCAGACAAATGTCTACCTGGGAGAAAGCCGGCTTGATCTTTATGTATCTCTTCAGTTAATACCTTTTTTAATCTATTAGCCAAAATATCAGCAAAAATTTTGTAATCCACATTAAGCAGGGGTATGGGGCGGTAGTTCTTAAGTTGTGTCTTTTCAGACTCAGTTTTCGGTATGAGTGTAATGTAAGCTTCCTTCCACGACTCTGGCGCCTTTTTCCCCTCCAGAATTTCATTACAAACCTCCTTTAGTGGCTGAATTAACCAATCTTTCAGAGATCTATAGTATTTGGAGGTAAGACCCTCCGGCCCTGGAGATTTGCCCAACTGCATATTTTGAATGGCACCTTCAACCTCCTGTTCTGTAATTTTGTGATTCAACATTATCTTATTTTCTTGAGAGATTTTTTGTAATCCATTTGTTCTTAAAAATTAGTCTATATCCGTCTCTTTCTGTGGCCCTTGTGTATATAGTTGTTTAAAATATCTCTGGAAACACTTTCTAATTTCCAATGGATTCTGTATGTTCTTTCCTTCCACATCCAGATTTGTAATGGTATTTAATTTTTATCTTTTTTTCATCTGCCAGGCTAGCAGTTTCCCACATTTATTAGCTGATTCAAATGTCTTTTGTCTCATCTGCTTAATTTTCCATTCAACTTCCTGATTTATCATTTTCATGTATTGTACTTGATATAATTTTATTTCTCTCAGAATCTCTTGCGACTTTGGTTTCGCTCTTAATTTCTTCTCTCCTTCTTTTATTTTTTCCAAGATATTATCTTTTTTCTCATTTTGTATTCTCTTCTTTAATGCATTCTGTTGAATCAGAAACCTTCTCATAACTGCTTTGCTTGCGTCCCAGATTACTCTTTTTTCAACCATAGTATTCAAATTTATCTCAAAATAGTCTCTCAGGATTTTTTGGGCCTTCTTAGTGACCTCTTGATCTCTAAATAAGGTGTCATTCACCCTCCATCTAAAGGAACCGATTGGTGTTAATTTCATCTCCATCTTCACCGCATTGTGGTCGGAGCAGGTTTTTGGGCAAATTTCCGCTTTTCGAATCTTAGGTGCCAGTCCTCTAGTTATCCATATTTGGTCAATTCTTGTCCATGTCATGTTGGCTTCAGAGAAGAATGTTCCCTCTCTTCCAAGGGGGTTCTTGGATCTCCAAATGTCAATCAAGTCCATATTGTCAGTCAGTTCAAAAAAGGTTTTTGGTAGTCTGCCATCTTTAGTTACAACTTGTCTCTGCGCCTTATCCATATTTGTAGATACCACTCCATTCATATCTCCCATCAGGATAATATTATAGTCCATGTAGTCAAGCAATGTCTCTTGCAATTTCCTAAAAAATTCAGATTTCCCCTCATTTGGTGCATAAACTCCTACAATGAAAAATTTTTCTCCTTGTGATTGAATTTCAATTGCCACCCATCTTCCTTGTTCATCTTTAAAAACAAATTTCGGTGATAGGCTCTCTTTGGCATAAATAACAACTCCTCTCTTTTTAACCTTGTCCGATGAAATAAACTCTTGACCCAATCTTTTATTAATCAGTACTTTCCTGTGAAGCCTTTTCACATGAGTTTCCTGTAAACAAATTAAGTCCAATTGTTCCTTTTTCAGTAAATGAAAGATTTTCTTCCTCTTCTCCCGGGAGTTAAATCCATGAATATTCCAACTTAATAATTGCAGAGACATGATGTAGTTATTCTATTTTCCTCCAACTGCTCCCAAAAGTTCTTCTTGTTCTGACGGTGGTATCACTTCTTTTTGTTTTTCCAATCCCAAAGGTGGTGGTGCTATGTCTAGTACTCCTGCTCTTAAAGCTCTTCATTCTTCTATCACTTCTTCTTCGTGGTCTTTCAAAAAAATTTCCTTATCTTCCAACGATCTTATTTTGAACTTTTTCCATTTAAAGTAAAGGATAATCCCTGGGGGAATTCCCACCTGAAAACAATTCTGTTTCTTCTCAGTAGGGTCACCAGATCACTGTAGTTAGATCTAAGGTCCAATAGATGTTTCGGTATATCCTTAAAAATCTCCACTCTCGAGTCATTTATCTCCAAAGTCTTCTGGAAGTGCGCACTCAGTATTTTATCTCTCTCTTCTTTCGTTCGAAGGGTAACCAGACAGTCTCTCACCCTGTTTTTCCTTCCTCCTCTTCCAAGTCTAAACGCACTTACTATCTTAAAGTCTTTCTCCAACTCCAAATTCCAAAATTTTCCAAATTCCTGCGTAAGATAGTCACTTAAATTATCCTTTTCAAGCTCTGGTACTGCCCTGATCCTTAAATTAATCTGTTTCTCCCTCAGTTCAGTCATAGACAGAAGTGACTGATGATCCCCAATCTGTTTACGCATAGGTTTTATTTCTTCCTCTACAGCCACTGCTTTTTCTCTTGCTTCCTCAGCTATTTTTCTATTAGACACAGATTCTTCCAACAGTTTTTCAATAGATTCTGTATCAGAATTCACCTTCTGTCCCAAATTGTCTATTTTAGTTGATTGTTCCGTAACTTGTTTGCTTAGGCCTTCCAATTTTTCAAAGATTTTATTTAGCGCAGAGGTAAAATCCCCTTCTGATGCCATTCCTTTTGGCTCAACTTGTACAGAGTCTTCCCCCTGTGTCACAGGAGGGCCAGGAACAGATGGTCTGCGTTGCTGGGAAACTGTGCTGGGCTGCTGCACTCTGGCCTTTCCCGATCGTGTTGTCCTATCCGTCATCCCACCTCTGTCTATGAGTCAAGGTCGTTCCCACAGTCAGATCTTGCCATGGAAAATCCCCAAAGTCCAGAGTGGAAAAATCCCCCAGCTGGATGTACAACTTCAATATTCCTCTAGGGGGATACTGTAGCAGTCATTCAATTTACAATAGTAAAAAAGTCTTTTCCAACTTTCTTAAACACCCTCAAGAAAAAAGAGAAAAAGCAAGCAAGAGTTTCAAGTCCAGAGAAGACCTTCAACAAGTATCTCCTTTGCAGAGTTAACCATTAAAAAGTTACAATGTCCATAGAAAGTGCAACTCTCAATGCAACAGTTCTAATGCACCTGGCAGTCCGTCCCAGGAGTTAAGCAATTGTCTCTATTTTTCCCAGAAGAAACAAAGTCACTTTCCCCTCTTCCCCACCCTCTCCACTATCCTGGGGGGGGGGGGTTCTTTCACTTTAATGTCCGGATTTAGAAGTTTAAAAGCACCGCTCTCCAGGTCTTAGCTTAGAAGCGTCTTTGCTTTGATCTGTGTACAAAAACGGAAGGTGGACTTCCTGTTTACACCTTCCCGCTTCAGTGTCAAATTGATCCCTTTTTTCTTCCTTTAGTCCCAATTTCTTAAGCTTCACCTACTCACGGGTAGTTGTTTAGCAGCCGAATTGTCACAGGAAAAAGGTCAGCGCTCTCCGGCAACAGCTGTGCGGCTTCGCCCCACAGAAGTAGCAATTGACTCTCAGCACCGCGCCTCCCGTTACGCTCCGGGACCCCTTACGGGGTTCCTTTGCCAATTCGGGGGGCGCTAAAGGTGCCCGCCGAGTCCCACGCTCACAGGCTTCTCCTGCCTGTCATTTTTGGAAGGGTCTCCGCTTCGCCGTAGCGGACAGACCCACTTTCCGCAGAGCTTCTCCCTCCCGGTTAGAAGGAGACCGCCATTGCCGTTGGCGCCGCCTCCGGAAGCCTCCCAATCCCTCATTTTGAGGAAGTCTCCTCTTTTGAAGTCAAATGTGACTGTTCTGGATTTCCTTAGCAATTGTCCACTTCCATACTGTGTATGTTGAATTTGATAGCACTGTGGTCACTGTTCCCATTTGATTCAACCACACCTACATCTTGTCAGTTGAGAGCATCAGGCAGAGCACCCAGCACCTACCGAATCCTTTTTTTATTCCAGCAGGTCTTTTTAACGGAAGTCTGATGTCATCAATGTTAACTTTTTCTGCAATGTATTTCTCGTGTGTCACTTCAGAGATGATTATAGTCAAGTGGTGTATAAGCTGTTTAAATAGTAAATGGTTGAATGCAATTTTAAAAATAATAATTGTATAACAAGGGGGAAAGCATACTTGTATCTGACCATATTTTAATGGGCACAGACTTTGATAAATAGCATCCTAGCCATAGGCTAATTTTGTGGAGTTTAAAGCTAAGCATACAAGTTCTCAAAGCATGCTTTGAAATCCATATGAACTCTAGTATGCTGTCGGGGGAAGAGGGAGGGGGAAGAGGAAGGATGTGGTTGGCTGAAATGAAGTCCGATCCTGTACAGATCAATCACTAGTGGAAGCGCCAACAGAAACGTGTACAGATTCCACATGATCATGAGGAAGCCTGAATCTGGGCAGGACCTTGTCTCTTTGCCTGTCATTTGTGGCTGCTCCACCCAGGTCTGAGACGCCTTCCGGAGTGAAACAGTGATTGGGGGGCGGGGGAGGCAAGAGGATGAAGCCATCTAAACCCCTCCGCGGGTACTTTGAAAACAGACTCCTTTTGTCTGGATCTTCCCCACGCAAAGATGGGTCTGTATGCATTTTGAGCAGAGGAGGAGGGTCTGTGGAACTGCCCACCACTGCGGTGTACTGTTCCCAGGATATTAAAAAAAAAATTATTCAATGTTATAACAAGACATAGTATCCAAAAACATATCCTTATTCCCCCCATTTTTCCTCCCTCCCCCTCCCCCTCCCCCCCAGAACCCACCCCCCCAACCCACCTCCCAACTTCCCTCAGTTCCAGTCTTTGGTTTCTCTAATATTGCTATTTACTGCATGTTACAAAGTTGTATAGATCCTCAAACTGTATAGCTGATTATTATCAGTAAAAAAAAAATTGTGGATGTTTATTCAAAACCTGCCAAGGAGTCCAATTCACTTTGTTGCGTCTTCAGAGACTTTGTGAAAGGTTCCCATTCATCCTTAAAGTCATAGTTATCCTTGTCCCGTAGCTTATATGTCAATTTTGCCACTTCTGCATAGTCCATCAACTTTTCTTGCCATGATTCTTTAGTTGGGTTTCTTCAGTCTTCCATCCTTGCGCAACCAGAACTCTCGCGGCCGTTGTCGCATACATGAAGATGTTTTTCAACTTTTTTGGCAGATCTTTCCCTACAATCCCCAACAAAAATGCCTCGGGTTTTTAAACAAATGTTAAATGGGACATTTTCTTCAATTCATTGTATATCATTTCCCAAAATGTTTTAATTACCTTACACTCCCACCACATATGATAAAATATTCCCTCCTTTTCCTTACACTTCCAACATATATTTGAACTAGTTTTGTACATTTTCCCTAACTGCACTGGTGTTGTATACCATTTGTACGTCATCTTCATGTAGTTCTTTTTTTTTTATATAAATTTTTTATTGATTTTTCAACACATATTAAAAGACAATACGACACAATACATAAACAAACAAACATATAAACACGTATAATTTCTTGATCTTTCTTTCTTAAAACCTTCTTTCAGCGACTTCCCCATACCTCCCCTTTCTGCATCCCTGTTTTAAATCAATCCAGCAACCCCTAATTTCAACTTCTTATAGCTCATTCTTTAACTCTTTTTTTCCATATCCAATTGTTTGTCACTGCAATTCTATTTTACATTACCCAAGACATTTTAACATTCATTAATTTTACAACAATTCTTAAGATAAACTTTAAATTTCTTCCAGTCTTCTTCCACCGTCTCTTTCCCTTGGTCACGGATTCTGCCAGTCATCTCCGCCAGTCCCATGTAGTCGATCACCTTGGTCTGCCATTCTTCCAGTGTGGGTAGCTCTTGTGTCTTCCAATACTTTGCTAAGAGTACTCTTGCTGCTGTTGTAGCATACATAAAAAACGTCTTATCTTTCCTTGACACCAATTGACCTACCATGCCCAGGAGGAAGGCTTCTGGTTTCTTCGCGAAAGTGCATTTAAGCACCTTTTTCATTTCATTATAAATCATTTCCCAGAAGACCTTGATCCTAGGGCACGTCCACCAAAGGTGGTAAAAGGTACCTTCCGTTTCCTTACATTTCCAACATTTGTTATTGGGCGTGTGGTAAATTTTTGCCAGCTTGACTGGGGTCATGTACCACCTATATATCATTTTCATAATGTTCTCTCTTAAGGCATTACATGCCGTGAACTTTATACCGGTGGTCCATAACTGTTCCCAGTCAGCAAACATAATGTTATGACCAATGTCTTGTGCCCATTTAATCATAGCTGATTTAACCGTCTCATCCTGTGTATTCCATTTCAACAGCAAGTTATACATTCTTGACAGATTCTTAGTATTGGGTTCCAGTAGCTCTGTTTCTAATTTTGACCTCTCCACCTGGAAGCCAATTTTCCTGTCTTGTTTAAAGACTTCATTTATTTGGTAGTAATGAAGCCAGTCTCTTACTTTAGACTTCAATTTCTCATAGCTCTGCAATTTCACTTTTCCCTCCTCATACTCTATAATTTCCCAATATTTTGGCCATTTGGATTCCATATTAAGTTTTTTCACTTCCTTAGCTTCCATTGGTGACAACCACCTGGGGGTTTTGTTTTCCAACAAATCTTTATATCGAATCCAAACATTATATAATGCTTTCCTGACAATATGGTTTTTGAAACCTTGATGGATTTTTACCTTGTCGTACCATAAATATGCATGCCAGCCAAATCTGTTATTGAACCCTTCCAAATCCAAAATGTCTGTGTTTTCAAGAAGCAGCCAGTTTTTCAGCCAGCAAAAGGCCGCTGATTCATAATACAACTTCAAGTCCGGCAGGGCAAACCCCCCTCTTTCTTTCGCATCAGTTAATATCTTAAATTTTATTCTGGGCTTTTTGCCCTGCCAGACAAATCTAGATATATCTTTTTGCCACCTCTTGAAACAATCCATTTTGTCCAAAATCTGCAATGTTTGAAACAAAAACAACATTCTCGGCAAGACATTCATCTTAATAACAGCAATTCGGCCCAACAAGGAAAGTCTTAAATTTGACCATATTTCTAGATCTTTCTTAACTTCTGTCCAACATTTCTCATAATTATCTTTAAATAAGTTCACATTCTTAGATGTCAAATTAATCCCCAGGTATTTCACCTTCTTTGCTACCGTTAAACCAGTTTCACTCTGAAACTTCTCCCTTTCAACAGCTGTTAAATTTTTGTCCAGTACTTTCGTTTTCTGTTTGTTCAGCTTAAAGCCTGCTACTTGACCAAATACTTGTATTAGTTCTAAAACTCTTTTCGTACTAGTGTCTGGCTCTTGCAAGGTTAAAACTAGATCATCTGCAAATGCTCTCAGTTTATACTGTTTAGCTCCGACCTGAACCCCCTTAACCAGCTGGTCCTCTCTAATCATGTTTAATAAGACCTCCAGGACCGATATAAAAAGTAATGGGGATATTGGGCACCCCTGTCGTGTCCCTTTCTCAATAGCAAATTCTTCTGTAACCACATTATTTACAATCAATTTGGCTTTTTGTTCAGAATAAATTGCACTTATACCATTTTCAAAACCTTGGCCTACCCCCATCCCTTGGAGATTCTTTTTCATAAAATTCCAAGAAATATTGTCAAAGGCTTTCTCCGCATCCACAAATATTAAAACTGCCTTAGTATTAATATTAACTTCCAGTAATTCCATAATGTCTATTATATTTCTCACATTATCTGACAAATGTCTTCCTGGAAGAAATCTCCCCCACCAAAACTTTCTTCAATCTTTTTGCCAAAATGTCTGCAAAAATTTTGTAATCCACATTGAGTAATGATATTGGGCGGTAGTTCTTAACCTGGTTCTTTTCAGTCTCTGTCTTTGGTATAAGTGTAATATAAGCTTCTTTCCACGATTCAGGTGCCTTCCTCCCCTCTAAAATTTCATTACAGACCTCCTTCAACGGTTGTATAAGCCATTCTTTCAGAGCTTTGTAGTATCTGGAGGTCAGTCCATCAGGTCCTGGAGATTTTCCCAATTGCATATTTTGAATGGCTCCCTCAATTTCTTGATCAGTTATCTTCTGGTTCAAAATCACTCTACTTTGTTCAGAAATTTTTTGTAATCCATACTTTTTAAGAAATTCTTCTATTTCTATTGCATAAAGTCTCCTGAAATAGCTCTGAAAACAGTTTCTAATCTCATTTGGTTTGTAAATGTTCTTTCCCTCCACTTCTAAGTTTGTGACCGTATTCTGTTTTTGTCTCTTCTTCAATTGCCATGCCAAGAGTTTCCCACATTTATCTGCCGATTCAAATGTCTTTTGTCTCATTTGTTTTATTTTCCATTCTATCTCTTGGTTCATCAGTTCCATATATTGTCTCTGGTAAAACTTAATTTCTCTCAAAATTTCATGTGACTTTGGTTTGGATCTCAATCTTTTTTCTCCTTCTTTTATCTTTTCCAAAATCTTGTCCTTTTGCTCATTCTGTCTCTTCCTTTTTATGGCATTCTGTTGTATTAAAAATCCTCGCATGACGGCTTTACTTGCGTCCCAAATTACTCTTTTTTCCACTTCTGTTCTCAGATTTATCTCAAAATAGTCCTTTACCACTTTCTGGGCCTTTTGGTACACCTCTTCATCTCTAAACAGGGAGTCATTCATCCTCCATCTAAAGGAACCAGCTGTTGTTGGGTTCATCTCCATCTTTACAGCGTTATGGTCGGAACAAGTCTTTGGGCAGATTTCCACTTTCTTAATCTTTGATGCCATCCCACTAGTTACCCATATTTGGTCAATTCTAGTCCAAGTCATTTTTGCCTCAGAGAAGAAAGTTCCCTCTCTCTCAAGAGGGTTCCTTGTTCTCCAAATATCAATCAAATTCATATTGTCAGTCATTTCAAAAAAGGTCTTAGGTAGTCTCCCATCCTTGGAGACCACCTGTCTTTGTGCTTTGTCCATATTTGTAGAGACGACTCCGTTCATATCTCCCATTAAAATTACATTATAATCCAAATAGTCCATTAATGTCTCATGCAATTTCTTAAAAAATTCTGACTTCCCTTCGTTCGGTGCGTAAACTCCTATTATTAATAATTTTTCTCCTTGAACTTGAATTTCAATTGCCAAATATCTTCCTTGTTCATCTTTAAATATTAATTTGGGAACCAACTTTTCCTTTGCATAAATCACCACTCCTCTTTTCTTCACTTTATCAGATGAAATAAATTCTTGTCCTAATCTTTTATTAATAAGTAATTTTCGGTGCACTCTGGTCACGTGGGTTTCTTGTAGACAAATCAAGTCCAATTGTTCTTTTTTTAAAATATGAAACACCTCCCTCCTTTTTCTGGGGAGATTCAGTCCATTACAATTCCAGCTTAAAATTTGCAGAGACATCTTGTTGTTTACTTTGTTACTCCTCCAACTGCTCCAAGCAGACCTTCTTCTGTTGGTGTTTTAATTCCAAAAGATAAGTTTGAAATGTCTGGTATTTCTGCTAAGTCTGTAGTGTCCACCGTTTCCTTCCAGAGGTCCTCCTCATTCCTTGCCAAAAATTGTTCTTTGTCTTGCACTGTTTTTATCTTAATTTTCTTTCCTTTGTAGTTGAAAGACAGGCCTTGCGGGAACTCCCATCTGAATGTTATGTTGTTCTTTCTCAGTAAGGTGACCAAGTCCTTGTAGTAGGTCCTCACTTCCAAGATATATTTAGGAATATCTTTGAAAATCTGCACACGAAAGTCTTCAATCTCAAGAGCTCTTTGAAAATGTAAATTTAATATCTTGTCCCTCTCCTCCTGAGATCTCAGAGTTATTAAACAGTCTCTAGGGCTCTTTCTGTTTTGTTTCCTGCCCAGTCTGAAAGCAGTTATTATCTTAAATTCCTCTTCTTTCAAGCTGTCCTGCCAAAATTCCAGAAATTCTTTTGTAAGATATTCTATCAAATTGTCCTTTTCATTTTCTGGAATCAATCTTAGTCTCAAATTTCTACTTTTCCTCTGTAATTCCAGTAAAGACAGGGCAGCATCATGTTCTTCTAACTTTTTACAGACTGGCACCAACTTTTCCTGTGTGGTTCCTGCAGACACTTTTGCTTCCTCTGCAGAAGTTTTCGCTTCCTCTGCAATCTTTCTAGTTGCCTCACTTTCTTGGACTAATTTATTTATTGTCTCTGTGTTTTTATCTATTTTTGTTGACAGTTCAGTCAGTTGTTTAGAATTTTCAGTGCTTTGCTTTGTGAGAGCTTCCAAAGATTCATTTATTTTAACAAGTGCATTTGCCACTGCCACAGTATCCATGGGAGAAGTTGTAGCAGCCACAATTGGATTTGTTACTGAGGCCCTTCTCTTATGGTCAACTTTGCTCTTAGCTCTCGTTATCCTCTCTTCTATTGGCCCACTCATATCCCAAGGTCTTTCCCACGGGAATTGCTTTCAAATGGGAAATTCCACAAGCCTGTTTCCCACAGTGAGAGTCGTAGCTATTTTCCTGCAGCCTCTAGAGGGAGTCGCACAAAGTTCCAAGTACAAAGAACAAAAGGTTCCCTTCAAAAGTAACAAAAATAACAGCCTATTCCAATATTTTCCAAATGGTATCAAATTGTATCTTTCCAGAGTACCCAATTTGTATCCAATAAGGTCTTTACTTGTTGCACAGATGTAAGAGCCCAACTTTGTTGCTAGTCTCTAATGACAGCTCTCCTTCCCGGTGACTCACTTTCCAGGCAGTCCTCCCCAAGGGTTTAAAACGGCAGAACTTTCCCCTTCTAAGCTTCTTTCATGCAGGTAAAACAAATCCTCAATCTTCCCCCCCCTGCCCCTGCCTGCTAAGGGGGGGATTTAAGTCCAATGTCAGGGTCCGTCAATTTAAAGGCTGCTTTCTGTCAAATTGCAGCTTCCTGTCCGTTGCTTTATTTACATGCAGTCCGAGGAAGGCAGACTTCCTTACTTTTTGCCTTCTCCGTTTTCAGCCAATTTCAAATTGTTTCCTTTTAGATTTGTTGTTCAATCTTACTCACGGTAGTCCAATTTAAGTTCCAAATGTCAGGAAGGAATCGGCGCTCTCCGTCAATGGCAACGCGGCTTCACTCCACGGGCTGGGTAGCGGCTCTCAGCACCGCGCTCCCCGATGCCGCTCCGGAGCCTTTAAAAAGACTCCTTTGCAGTAAGGGGGGGGGGCGCTTAAGGTGCCCACCGAGCCTCCTTGCTCTCAGGCTTCCGCGCCTGAGATTTTAGGGGTCCCCGCTTCGCCGTAGCGGTCAGACCCGAACTCGTGAAGAAGCCTCCCTGAGCAGAGCTCAGCAGGAGGCGGCCATTAGCGTTGGCGCCGACCGGAAGTCTCCATCTTCATGTAGTTCTTCATGTACTGTTCCCAGGATAGGTAAAGATCATTCAACAGTTTTCAAATTGAAAAACGGTGTTTCATTTTGAGATCCTTTGTAACACCATCCAGTTCATTTAACCACAACCTACAACCCTTGAGGTTTTTACTGAAGCAAAAGGATTGATTCCATCCCTGTATCAAACAGCTGTGATTGGAGGATCGTCTGTTTCATAGCAGCTCCTGTGCCCCTTCCCTCTGCTGCATTTGGCATGAAATTGCCGGTGATTTCCCCAGGAGTAAAAAGGCCTACCTACTCTGGGCTTATTCTTGGGAATTACTTTGCAACAAAGAAGAAAGCTTTTCGTCTTCTGTTTCTTTTCATTTTTTATGTTTTCAAAATGCTTGATATCTGACACTGATTTCTGTATATTGTGTTTTCTTTGTTTTTCAAGCTTTCATTAAAAATAGCCTTTGAAACCAGCTGGTACAGTGGTCAGAAGACTTGCCTTCGTGTCCACAGAATGGAGAAGAAAAGTTCGCCCAACGAATCCCTGGGTGCGACCCCAGAGACCTCCGGCTCCCACCTGGCTGAGCCTTCTCTTTGCCAGCTCACTTCAATGCCCTCTGTTCCCAGAGATACCACTGGAAGAGCTGCTTCCCTTAGCCAGGAAGAGTCGGGGTCCCAGCAGCCTTCCCAGCAGGCCTCCCACATTTCCTCCTCCTTGGGCAGTGCTCCATTGCAGGTCCCCGAGCAGCTTGCCGAAGAAAGGCCCCATGGCACTGGCCAAAGTGCTTCCCTCCCATCTCTGGATGAGGTTTCTTCTTCCCAGTGCACCACCCAGGGAATGGGTCACCAGTGTGCAGCGATGTTCTCTAGCCTGCAGTCTGGGAGTAGGAAAAGTATGATCAGCTTTGAGGGCATCTCCTTTGGGAGTGCTCTCCAGGGGACCCAGGCTGTTTCCTCTACCTCTAAGTCTCCAGAGGGGTCTGTCCCAGCTCCGAGCACAGCTGATCTGGCTAAAGGCGGCCAGGGGCAAGGCCAGGTAAGTCCAGATTGAGAGGTAGGGAAAGGGCTTTGAGGCTGTAATGCCCTCCTTGAGTCTCTCCAGCTGCTTTGGACAACTGCCCCCATCCCTGACCCCTGGCCATACCGCCTGGGCCTGGTGAGAGATGGAGCCCCAGAACACCTGGAGTGCACCAGGCTGGGGAAGGATGTCGTGAGGTGGAAGGCAAAAGGAAGGCAGACAGCCCATCCCGGGGTCGGTCCTTTTCCTCCTTCTAGCTTAATGGCTCACCTGAGCCGCCATCATTTAAACTGGGGAAGCAGCAGCGGCTCATCAGAACTCACAAGTTAGGAAGTCCTATGTTATAGTCCCCATCTTCTTGTTATGTCCTCTTGGTGGGGAGAATCGTGCCGTTTTCCTGTGGGTGGGCAGCCAGCCAGCAGCAGGCTGGCAGGTGGGCCCAGGGAAATGGCTTTGTTGGGGGAGCCTCAGAACTCGTCCTCTGCATGTTTGTTCCCTGTTGCCCCAAAGTGGGAACTGTCTTGCAATTCAGGCTTGTGGCACACAGGTAGAGAAGGGGAGCCGTTTGTCTCTTCAGATGCCTGGGAGAAGAGAGCAGTGGGTGGGGGCAGCCTCTGCTCCCCCTTCTAGAAAGGAGGCCTTTGCCAACATGGGTGCAATTCTGCTCCATGTGGGGAAAGTGTTTATCCATCATGGACTTGGGGGGATGCTGCTGCCAGCCAATATGGGCTTTGAAGGATATTTTTTTACTGTAGGCCTGTTTATTCTGCTGCATTTCAATGTTTGCCTATTTTCTGACCTAGTTGTAAAGTACCTTGAGATTCCCACATAATAGGTTGCAGGTAAATACTCTAAAAATAAGAACTCCCCCCCCCCATCATGTCACAAAGTCAATTGACACAGAGCCTAAAATAATGCCAACGAGCTCTTCTACCTGGAAGTGCAACATCAGCCCTTCAACACATCAGCATGAGGTGCAGTTGTCACACGGCTACGACTCATAAGCCATGAATGCAGGTCTGAATAGTGCTCCTTTGGAAACCCCCACCCTCCATGCAGAAAAAGAGCATCTGCCCCTGAAATCCTTTCCGTATAAAGTGTATGAATGACAGGCAGCTAAAAAACTGTCTCCTCGGCTATTTGGCTCATGTGTCTCATAGAACAAACTCCGTGGACGAAAACAGCCTTGCCAGGAATGTGAGCCGACTTTAATCCAGCCTGCCCTGAAATATCTCAGAAGTGAAGCAGGAGAAAGAGGCCCAGTTTATGGCGGTGAGCTGACTTGGTTTTGAGTAGGAGGGTGTGCGCTGCAGAGGACTGGTCTGCTTATGTGAATAGGCTGGACTACAAAATCTCTGGCTGCTCTTATAATCTTTTCCTGCAAGGCTGCAGTTAGGTTAGTGAGTGGCAGGCTATTGCCTATCTTGTGTATCAGCAGCACTGTAGAGTCAGGCCAGATGGCAAATCCTGATAGTTGGGGTCGGGATGCATATGGAATGGGTTGGAGAAAGAGGGGTGGCCATTTCCAATCTACCAGGAAGCATTTTTCTGCTGGAGAAACAGCTTGCACCAGCAGAGGGAGGCAGCACTCCACAGAAAACCTCTCTGTCATACAAGCAGTCCTCTACAAGGAGATCCTTGGGCTGGGAGGTTCTGGAAGTGACCATATTCCAGATGAGGGGGAGCATGAATTCAGGCTCTGGGCTTTCGTTTCGTGTTGGAATGGAGATGTAAAATCACTTCTTTTGTATTCAGGTCAGGACAACAGATCCACACCTGGGAGCTTGTCAAAAGTTAAAAGTTAAAAATGTAAAAGTCAAAAGTTAAAAATGTAAAGGCTAATGGAATTCTATTTAAAAATCAAAAGTCGCTGTGGTGGTTCAAGTTATAGTGTCAGACAAAAGACAAGATGGAAAAGAAAAGATAAGGAACAGAGAAAAAAGATAGAGAGAAAAAGAAGAAAGAAAGAAAAAGAAAACACAAAAAATCCTGCTGAAAATAGTCTGTTTTTTCAGAAAAGAGAAGGAAAAGAAAAAAACCATTGTAATAAGTAAATAGAAAAAGGGGGGAGTGGGGATGGAATAGTGGATATATATATATAGAATTCTTTAATGAGAAATTAAAAAAAAAACTTTTAAAACTTTTTTTGAGTGATAGCAGCTCTTTTGGCTGAGGTGTGGCATGCAGCTGAAACAGTATTTAAGGAAACTCAAACATTCCGTGTGAATCTCCAGGAGCTTGAAGAGAAACTCCAGGCGTTGCCAGCAACACTCCAGGATCCGCAAGCCAGAGGTATTTTTGAGAATCCTGTCTTCAGAAATTCCGGGGACATGGCCCTCCCAGTGTTAAGGTGGGGAGGTGGGGCTGCGCATTTGCAGATAAGAGTCAAAAGTTAAAAATGTAAAGGCTAATGGAATTCTATTTAAAAATCAGGTCAGGACAACAGATCCAAACCTGGGAGCTTGATGGCAGCTGAAGGGATCCACGGTGATCCAGGACAAGCTGCACTTGCTGCTCAGGTAAGGCCAGAAGGAGGCTTACCAGGCGTCCCCAGTTTCCAGCGACAATCCCCGGATTCAGCAATCTGTCCCCGGCAGAAATTTGTCCCTGGAATGTCCCCGGATTTACGCCTGGGGACTTCCTGCACTGCAACATGGCTGACGCCATGGCAGCAAGCAGCATCAGAGGTCCCGACTACATCCGGGGACATTAATTAAATCCGGGGACATTCCAGCCAGTTCCAGCCAGCCAATCCGCTGGCTGGGGGGGGGGTGCCCCGACCTTGGTGTAGCCGCCGCCGCTGAGAAGAGGGAGAGCCCGACTCGAGAGAGCACACCCAGAGGAAGGTATGTCTGCTTTAACGCCTCATTGCTGAGCAAAAAACAGCGTTCTTGGCCGTTCCTGTGGCGTACACCCCTCCCCCCTTTTCTCCAGCTGGACGGCTTGTCTTTGGGGCGTTGAGGCAAAGCACAGCAGAGGGGATCCCTTGTCCCCCCCCCCACTTTGTGGGAGAGCTTGCTTGCAGATAGGGATAGCGTGCGGTTGGAGAGCCTTTTATTTGTAATTGCTCTGGTTGCTTAGAAGGGTAGTTGGCGGATGAAGTTAATCAAGTCAACTTTAATCGTTTAACCTGCCAGAAAAAGGGCCAGTTTAAAACAGCGGCTGTCTAGTTCACAGAGTTCCTGAACAAGCATGCATGGAAACACCGGTTTCTATAAGAACTGAAATGTGCTTCATTTGCAACTAAGTAGAGCCTCTCTGCTAATGCAGAGCACAATCCACAGCTTCAGGCAAGGCCATTTATATACCCAGAATCCAGAGCAGCCTTTTCTCATACTCCTCTGAAGTACCACCACTGCAACACCAGCGCTTGGCCTTCTGGCACCTGCAGGCTAGGGAAAGAGCTCTTTAGCACCCTGGGGTGGAGCTCCATCTCAGCAAAAGCACTGTCTGCTCATTCCCAACTTCTTCAACCAGTGCCTCTGTGCCTTCTGTAAATGTCTGGAGTAAATGTCTAGCAGGAAGTGTCTGTCCTCTCCAGGATGTTGAAATACTGAAGAAGGCACCCAATAGCCCTAAGACGGGGGTGGAAACAGTACTTAAGGATGATCAAGCATTGTGTGTGAAGGTCCAGGAGCTTGAAGAAAAACTCCAGCTGTTGCCAGGAATACTCCAGGATCCGCAAGGAAGAGGTATTTTTGAGAATCCTGTCTTCACAAATTCCGGGGACATGGCCCTCCCAGTGTTAAGGTGGGGAGGTGGGGTTGGGAGTTTGCAGATAAGAGTCCAAAGTTAAAAATGTAAAGGCTAATGGAATTCTATTTAAAAATCAAAAGTCGCTGTGGTGGTTCAAGTTATAGAGACAGACAAAAGACAAGATGGAAAAGAAAAGATAAGGAACAGAGAAAAAAGATAGAGAGAAAAAGAAGAAAGAAAGAAAAAGAAAACACAAAAAATCCTACTGAAAATGGTTTGTTTGTTTGTTCAGAAAAGAGAAGGAAAAGAAAAAAACCATTATAATAAGTAAATAGAAAAAGGGGGGGAGTGGGGATGGAAAAGTAGATATATACCGTATTTTTCGCCCTAAAGGATGCAATTTTTCCCCTCCAAAAATGAAGGGGAAATCTGGGTGCGTCCTATGGGGCGAATGCAGGCTTTCGCTGAAGCTTGGAGAGCGAGAGGGGTCGGTGCACACCGACCCCTCTCGCTCTCCAAGCTTCGGGAACACATCCACAGCCTAGGCAGCCCTGCGGGAGTTCCTGCAGGGCTGTCTAGGCTGCGGATAGCAGCCTGCCGCCCGGTGCGAGGGGCGCCCTGAAGCAGAGCGCCCCTCGCTCCGGGCAGACATCCGCAGTGTGGGGAGCCCTGCAGGAGTTCCCCGCAGGGCTCCCCTCGCTGCGGATAGCAGCCTGCCTCCCGGCGCGAGAGGCGCCCTGAAGCAGATCGCCCCTCGCGCCGGGCAGACATCCGCAGCGTGGGGAGACCTGCGGGGAACTCCTGCAGGGCTCCCCTCGCTGTGGATAGCAGCCTGCCGCCCGGCGCGAAGGTCGCCCTGAAGCAGAACGCCCCTCGCGCCGGGCAGACATCCGCAGCTTGGGGAGACCTGCAGGAATTCCCCGCAGGGCTCCCCACGCTGCGGATAGCAGCCTGCCGCCCCGCGCGAGAGGCACCCTGAAGCAGAGCGCCCTGCGCGCCGGGCAGACATCGGCCAGCCCCACAAGCTCGGGGGACAGCAGGGAGGCGGAGCGCCACCATCCCACTGTTCCTCGACCTGGTTCGGTTCCCCCGACCTGGTTTTGGGGGGGAAATAAAGGGGAAAAAATTCCTTTATTTCCCCCCAAAAAAACTAGGTGCGTCCTATGGGACCGAGCGTCCTATGGGACGAAAAATACGGCATATAGAATTTTTTAATGAGAAACTAAAAAAACCTTTTTTAAAAAAAGAGAGAAAATGAGTAATAATAATGAAAATGAGTAAATGAGTAAGAAGTGAATAGAAATGGATGAATAATGAGTAATAATGTATTAATAAAAAAGGGAGGGTTGTGTGTATAACTAAAGAAGAAGGAGGAGAGAGAGAGAGAGAGAGAAGGGAACAAGAAAAAGGGACAGTTATAATTCTCCTGTGGGACCCCCAGGGCTTGGTGTCAGGTCCCTAGATCGGGGCTGAGACGGCGGTTCCAGGAAATGGGCTCCAATGGTTCAGGCCGCCTACCTGGGTTCAGAGGGTTTTAAAATACGGATAAGAAATGGACTGAAAATAAACTCCATAACATAAAGCTGTTGGGATACTGCCAGGGAGATAAAAGTCCATCTGAGGCCCCAAGCTCAGTGCCGGACGATCCATCGACCTCCCGTAGTCACGCAGTATCAGCAATTTAGCGACACTAAGCCTCTGGCTTAGAGCACACTCTGACAGCAGAATTCACACAGCAAAAGTTGCACAAGCATGAGAGCATATTTACAGTTTATTTGGCGTTGGTCAGAACAAAGAAAACATGACCGTCTGCTCCGACTGCTCAGGCAAGACAGCGAAAACGAAAGGAACAGAAAGCATAAACATCCTGTGAGACAGGAACTTACGCAGGCTGTTATACAAACATCCTGCTCCCTTTAAGGTGGAACGGAAATATCCTAACATCCTCCCCCTTACCGTGTAACCTGTAGTACCTGTGGTTCAACCCAATTGCAACATTTGTACGTAAACCTTAAGTTGTTCTCTGTTAACAACCTTAGACAACAGATCAGCAGGAATTTCATTTCCTGGCATGTAGGACACCTGAATGAGTCCTTTCTGAATACACTCTCTTGCACGATGTAGCTTAATCTGCAAGTACTTGGTCCTTTGCTTGCAACTCTCCGTGTTCAGCAAAGCCAAACAAGATCTATTGTCTTGATACACTTGTATAGGACATTTCACAGAAACCCCAATGTCCTTAAACAGTTGCATCAACCATTCACAATCCATGAGTGAAAATGACAGAGCATTGAGTTCTGCTTCACAGGAACTTAGGCTAACTGTCGTCTGCTTTTTGCACAACCAGTCAAACAGGCAGTGGTTGTACATGTAGCATACTCCAGAAGTGCTTGTACCATCCGTGGTGTCACTTCCAAAACTTGCATCTGCAAAGATTTCAAGACCTCCAGTCTTCTGACTGGTGAACCTCAGCCTGTAGTGCATAGTCCCTTTCAAATACCGGGCTATGCGCTTCAGAGCTTTCCAATCCTGAACAGTAGGATTGTTAGCATGTCTGCTAAGCAGGTTAGTGCTTACAGCAATGTCAGGTCTTGAACATCTAGCAATGAAATTCAACTTGCCTAGAATGCATCTGTACAGCGTTGTGTCAGAAAACGCTTCAGCAGTACTGTCTACCTGGTAACCTGTCACCATCGGTGTGTCTGCTGGGTTTGCATCAACCAAATTCAACCTGGTTAATACATCAGCAATTTTCTGTGTTTGGTGTACCAGAAAATTACCTGCTTGGTCCCTCTCCACCTGCAGAGAAAGATAGTTGGATACCTCACCAAGATCCTTCATGTCAAAGTGCTCCTTCAGCTGAGCTAGGGTGCTTTGGTAGAAAGCCTGATTCTTCCAAAACATCAGAAGATCATCAACAAAACATAAACAATACAGTTTGTTTTGCCCCTCCTCCTTGACAAACACACACGGATCAGCTTTGCCCTGGTGAAAACCTAGAGAAAGCAACGTTTCAGTGAGTTTTGTGTTCCAACACCTGGCACTCTGCTTGAGACCATATAAGGATTTCCGCAGTTTACAGACCATTCCCTTCTGTATCTGCATCCCGTCAGGTGGAAGCATGTACAGCTCCTCCCCCAAAATCCCGTACAAAAAAGCTGTATTTATGTCATGATGGGAAACATGCAGTTTCTCCTCCGCAGCGATCTTGAGCATCAGCCGAATGCTCTCATATTTGACCGTGGGTGAGTAGGTCTCGTGGTAATCCTGTCCTGGTACCTGTGAAAAACCTCTGGCAACCAATCTGGCTTTGTGTCTGACAACCTTGCCATTCTGGTCTGTCTTGGCCTTGAAGACCCACTTGCTGCCAACCAGTCTCATCCCTGGGACTACCGGTACCAGCTCCCAAGTCTGGTTCCTGTTCAAGGAATCAACTTCAGCCTTCATGGCATTAAGCCAAGGCTCAGCATCTTTAGAGGTTAACTCCTGGACCTCTTTGAAGCTTGAAGGTTCCCACACCTTCTCTGAGCTACTAAGAACAGCAGTTGCCGTCTTAGCAAACTCATCAGCAAATCTCTTTGGAGGTCTGCCTTTGGTCGCCCTTTCAGACCTGCGAACTAGACGCAAGTCTTCTGGACTCATCTCCTCCTTCTTAGGAGAAAAGTGACCAATGGTGAACAGTGGTTCTTCCAGTTCATTGTCAGACGCATCAGATGGTCTGACTGAGGCCTTTGCGCTTTTGTAGTCTGCTGTGTCATCACTGTCGCTGACAGCAGCAGCAGCGCCGCCCACTGAACTGGAATCCGAACTCTGATCATCATCATCATCCTCAGTTTCCTCAGCTTTCTCAGCATGATCTGCTTTCTTCACATCACCTTCATCCTCCTCTGGGTAACTCTGGAAAATTCCCACATTTTCCCCCCACTTAGGATTGTACTCAACACTCCTTGTGAACTTTATGGATTTTGAGTTAGTCATCCATACTCTGTATGCACCTTTATCGTACCCCATGAACAAACCATGTGCCCCACGCTTCCCAAGCTTGTTGCTTTGTGGGGTGTGTACCCACATGTCAGAACCAAAGATTCTCAAGTGCTTGGTGTTAGGTTTCTTACCAAACATTTTCTCATAGGGAGTGCAGCCAATAGGAGATGACAGTCTGCGATTAAAAGTGTAAACAAAATTCGAGAGAGCCTCCCCCCAAAACTTCTCAGGGAGGTTGGCATCATGCAACAAGGTTTTTATTCCTTGCAGCAACGTTTGATTTGCTCTCTCCGCAAGCCCATTCATCCATGGCGATCTAGGCGTCGACAAGTCATGCTGGATTCCCTTCTCAGTCAGGAAAGCTTCAAACTGCTGAGAAGTGAACTCCCCGCCCCGATCAGTAAACAGACAGCCAATACGTTTACCATGAGCATTCTCCAACCAAGCACAGAATGCCTTGAACCTAGGAAATGCTTGCGATTTCTGCTCGAGCATGAACACATGAATGTACCTGGAAAAAGAATCAATTAGAACCATGAAGTACCTTGCCCCTCCCAAAGAGGGCGCTAGAGGCCCAACCAGGTCTGCGTGAACTAGCTGGTAGGGTTTGGAAGCCTGCCTGCTAGACTCCTTGCCTTTTGGAGCAACCTTCACCTTGTTCTCTGCACAAGATACACATTTCATGTGAAATTTACAAGGTTTGATGTCCAAACCTTCAACCAACTCAGGCATCTTGGCTAGCGCTTGCCAAGAGAGGTGACAAAATCTTCTATGTGCATCGTGAATGCACCCTGCATGAAGAACCTTGTTAGTTTGTGCAACACAACAAGTATCAGCATTAGATACAACAGCATTGTCATCATAAGTTAGACAGAACAAACCATCCAACAACTTTGCATGCAAAAAGTCCTCTTTGCCTTTTCTGATGACACAGACAGTCCTCTTGAATGTAATTTCAAAACCACGCCCATTCAGCTGTGGAACACTAAGCAAATTGTCCGCAGCTCCTGGAACAAAAAGTACATCTCTGATGGTAGTATGCAGACTTGCAAGTTTCACAGTCCCAACTCCTGCAGCTTGCAAAGTCCTTCCATCAGCCAGGTGGATCTCTCCATCTTGAGGTGTGAAGGAGATGAACAGATGGCGGTCTTTGGCGATATGGCGCGTGCAGCCCGAATCCACAATAAACCTTGCCTTGGCCTTCGGAGCAGCCTTTGCAGCAAGCAAAACCTTGTTTTCCACCGACGTGGGCTTTTGCTGCTTGCCCCCCTGCTCCTGGCCATCAGACTTGCCTTTAGCCTTTGGTGAAGCTGTGCCAGCAAACAAAACCTTGTTTTCCACTGGCGTGGGCTTTTGCAGCTTGCCCCCCTGCTCCTGGCCATCAGACGTGCCTTTAGCCTTTGGTGGAGCTGTGCCAGCAAACATAGCCTTGTTTTTCCCTGGCCTTCCACTCCCCTTCTGCTTCGGGCCATCTGCAGGCTTTTTCCTTTGTTTACTTCTGGCCTTCCGGCCTCTGCAAAGTTGACCTTGGCTCCCATGGGAAACAGAGCTCTCAGCTGCCGACTCCTTGGCTCCCCCTGGAGGCTGGAATGCTGCCTGGGATGACATCACAGTCAGCTCCCCCTGCAGCTTGCAACCGGTGCCCTCGGCATCCTTGCATTCACTCGCATTCTGGGAAACAGCCAGGACCTCCGATGCAGTCAAACTCTGGGCTGGGATGACTGGCAGATGGGCTATCTTCAAAGCATTCCACATCTGACTTGCAGTCGTGTTGCCAGCTAGCGTAGCAATTTCCTCCAGTGAGACGGACAAGACTATTACGTCTATGGCTCTCGAATTCTGAGCCTCCCATCTCCCTTTCAGAGGAACTGGAGGGGCTTCACATACAGTATGCCACAACCCAAACTGACGCAGCAAACTCTCACACCATTTTGCCCAGGTCTCATAATTGTCCCGATTTAATTTTGGACACTCAGCAGCTTCAGAGGCTTGGAAAAACTCCATTCCAGCTCTTAACGCCAGCCGTGAGTCTTCTTCACTTCAGAGACTCCTTATCTTGGCACCCATAAATCACGAAGCCTGCTTGGCTCGGCTCCCAGGCCAATTAGGCCAGCCGGACATCAAAGAGGCTGCCGCGGCAACAGAAAAGCCTCTGCTTTCGCTTTTCCCACACATACCTCAGCAGTCTGTCGCAGTCTTACTCTCCTGCAAGTGCCGTGAATCTGGGCCCGAAACCTGTTGTTGGGATACTGCCAGGGAGATAAAAGTCCATCTGAGGCCCCAAGCTCAGTGCCGGACGATCCATCGACCTCCCGTAGTCACGCAGTATCAGCAATTTAGCGACACTAAGCCTCTGGCTTAGAGCACACTCTGACAGCAGAATTCACACAGCAAAAGTTGCACAAGCATGAGAGCATATTTACAGTTTATTTGGCGTTGGTCAGAACAAAGAAAACATGACCGTCTGCTCCGACTGCTCAGGCAAGACAGCGAAAACGAAAGGAACAGAAAGCATAAACATCCTGTGAGACAGGAACTTACGCAGGCTGTTATACAAACATCCTGCTCCCTTTAAGGTGGAATGGAAATATCCTAACAAAAGCATGGTTTTTGCTGTGCTCCCCTGCACTGGCAGGGGAGGGTCCACACCGCGTTCTTCTAGCCCCCAGCCGGTGCGCGGCTCCTCTGCTCTTTTGCTCCAGCCGCTGGTGATATTGGCTTGGGGTCGGAGCTGGGCTAGGTGGGGCGTTCCCTCCGGGCTTCCCTGTCTCTCCCGATCCCCTCCTATCGTTCTCCTCCCCACCCCCATGTTACCTGTGGGGGCGCCTTACCAATACAGTAGTACCTTGGATCCCGAACGCCTTGCGACACAAATGTTTTGGCTCCCAAAGGCCACAAACCCGGAAGTGAGTGTTCCGGTTTGTGAACGTTCTTTGGAGCCCAAATGTCCGACGGGGCTTCCATGGCTTTGGATTGAGTGCAGGAAGCTCCTGCAGTCAATCGGAAGCCGCGCCTTGGTTTCTGAATGTTTTGGAAGTCAAACGGACTTCTGGAATGGATTCTGTTTGACTTCCGAGGTACCACTGTATATCTTCTCGGAGCAGGGGCAATCCCATTGCTGCCTTCAGTTCTGGTAAAGCTAAGAATTGCTTGTGCAGATCTTGATGCCTTCAAGGCCGAGGCTGTCATCTGATGAGACCCAGTACTCCTATCAGAGAAGCAAATCCTCAAATACAGTCATTCCTCTTGTTCCGCTCGGTTCAGGTTACGTCATTTCAGGTTGCGTCCTGCGGCGACCCGGAAGTAACGGAACGGGTTACTTCCAGGTTTCGCTGCTCGCGCATGTGCAGACGTTCAGAATGACGTCACGCGCATGCGCAGAAGCGGCAAATCGCGACCCACACACGCGCAGACGTGGGTTGCATTCTGCTCATGATGTGAACGGGGCTCCGGAACGGATCCCGTTCGCAACCAGAGGTACGACTGTAGTTGAAATGCCTGGCTTGTTCAATGGCTTGTCCATTTAGGAACCATTTCTGCTTCCTGGGCTGTGCCCCCAATACTATGGCTTCTGTCTTGGAATAATTTGTATTCAACTCTTTGTTACGACACAGTCTCCCAAAGTTCTTTAGTAATCGCCTCATACCCATTTGCGTTTGTGCTAACAACACCGTATCGTTGGCATGTAGCAAAATAGATACATTATGGGATAAAACTGAAACAGGGAAATATCTGGCCATTTGGGTTCCTTTATTACATCATTTACATAAAAGTTAAAAAGCAGAATTTTAGAAAGTATTTCAAAGTGTTTAAAATGATTTAGGAATTACAAGGTTAACTTTTTTAAAAAGATATTAAATAAGTTTTAAAAGCCTTTATGTGTAACTGATGATGATGTTGGGGGGTGGGGGGGTGGCAGCTGTGCTTCTAAGACTCCCTTAAAACTGATTTACAGTGCTGGCTCTTGGGGATTGAAAGGGCACATAAAAAGGCCTTGCCCCAAATTAAAGAAAAACCAACAAACAATCCCAGTCAAACAATTATAAAAACCAGCCTGTGGAGCTCAGATGAACAAGTCCCACTTCGGTGCAACTTGACCGGAATGACATGCACAGATGCTCCCTTCTTTTTCTGAGTTAAAGCAGTGATTTTGGCTGAGGTGTGGCATGGAGCTGAAACAGTACTTAAGGAAACTCAAGCATTGCGTGTAAAGCTCCAGGAGCTTGAAGAGAAACTCCAGGCATTGCCAGCAACACTCCAGGAGCCGCAAGCCAGAGGTATTTTTGAGAATCCTGTCTTCACATGGCCCTCCCTCCCAATGGGTTTCAAGTCCCATCATCCATGATGAGCGCTGGCCATGTTGGCTGGGGCTTAGGGGAGTCCCACCACAGTCTGGAGCCCAGTTCAGTGCGCCTTTGTGGGCAGCTGGTAGCCATGCCAGGGTCGCCTTCGCTGCGTGGAAGGGGTGGCCTCCCCCCCACCCCCACCCCATGCGCAGGAGACCAGAGGCCAGTAGCAGACTGCGCATGTGCCTCTGAAGGGCACAAAGGTTTGCTGCCTCCTTGTGTGCCCATTTTCTTGCCAAAAAGAATAAAAATACAGCATATGGTTGCATATGGCTTTTCCTTCAGGTGAGGAACACGAGGAGGAGGAGGAGGAGCAGCAGCAGCAGGAGGAGAAGGGAAAATATTTTTTTTTTAATAGTATTTTTTATTGCGTTTCTTTCCAAATTTTGTACATTGCAAGCAAATGAGGAGTTTACAAGAAACCATTTTTTTTTTTTTTTTTTTTTTTTATAACAAACCAATAAAAATCAAAACAAAAATAAATCCCAACTTGGACTTCCCCACCCCTTCCGATTCTGCGTTCTTTATATTAACCTTGTCAGCAATTTATTACCTTATGTCCTACCTTATTGTAACTTTTACATGTTATGTATCTAAATTCAATATATTATATCACAATTTTTATACCTTTAAAATAAACGTAACATGTTCAATTCATATTATCTCCTTTTCTCTTTTATCACTTGATTTACTATTTACTTAATCATGATTGCTAAAGCGTATCCTTTCCAAATCATGCACAATCTTAAGATTCATACAGTTTATAATACTTTTGCAAGTAGTCTTTAAACTTTTTCCAGTCCGCCTCAATTGTTTCTACATCCAAATCTCGGATTCTGCCGGTCAGTTCAGCTATCTCCATGTAGTCCATCAACTGCGTCTGCCATTCCTCCAGCGTGGGTAAATCTTGTGTCTTCCAGTTCTTTGCAATGAGTATTCTTGCTGCTGTACTAGCATACATAAACAAAGCTCTGTCCTTCTTTAACACTTTCTGGTCCACCATGCCCAACAGGAAGGCCTCTGGTTTCTTGGGAAAGGTATACCTAAATACCTTTTTCAACTCATTATAAATCATTTCCCAGAAAGCCTTAACCTTTGGGCATGTCCACCAGAGGTGAAAGAAAGTCCCCTCTGCTTCCTTACACTTCCAACATTTATTGTCAGACAGGTGATGTATCTTAGCTAACTTGACTGGGGTCATGTACCACCGGTATATCATTTTCATAATGTTTTCCTTCAAGGCAGTACTTGCCGTGAATTTCATTCCGGTGTTCCATAACCTTTCCCAGTCTTCAAACATAATGTTGTGTCCAACATCCTGTGCCCATTTAATCATAGCAGATTTAACTGTCTCATCCTGTAAATTCCACATAAGCAGCAAGTTATACATTCTAGATAACAGCTTTGTCTTTGGTTCTAACAATTCTGTCTCTAGTTTCGACTTTTCCACCTGGAAACCAACTTTTTTATCCATTTTGAAAACCTCTTGAATTTGAGCATAATGTAGCCAATCTCGCACCTTATTTTTTAGTTTATCCTGGCTCTGCAACTTCCAATTGTCTCCAATTTTTTCAGTTAGTTCCCAATATTTCGGCCAGTAGGCCTCCATATTGGGTCTTTTTCGGGCCTTGGCCTCCACTGGTGATAACCACCTCGGAGTTTTACTCTCTAGTAAGTCTTTATATTTCATCCAGACTGCAAAAATTGCTTTTCTGACAATGTGGCTTTTAAACAATTTATGTGCTTTAACCTTGTCGTACCATAAGTATGCGTGCCAACCAAAAGCATTATTAAAACCTTCCAGATCTAGGACATCAGTGTTTTCCAACAAGGACCAATCTTTCAACCAGCAGAAGGCTGCAGCTTCATAGTACAACCTCAGGTCCGGCAGGGCAAACCCCCCTCTTTCTTTTGAATCTGTTAATATTTTGAACTTTATTCGGGGCTTTTTGCCCTGCCAGATAAATCTAGATATATCCTTCTGCCATTTTCCAAAGCAATCCACTCTGTCCACGATCTGTAAGGTTTGAAACAAAAATAACATTTTCGGCAACACATTCATTTTTATAGCTGCGATTCTTCCCAACAAGGAAAGTTTCAATCTTGACCAAATTTCTAAATCCTTTTTAACTTCCAACCAACATTTCTCATAATTATCCTTAAATAAATTCAAATTTTTGGAGGACAAATAGATCCCAAGGTATTTCACTTTTTTAACCACATTCAGCTCTGTTTCTCTCTGAAACCCCTCTATTTCTGTAATTGTTAAATTTTTGGTCAGAACCTTAGTTTTTTGTTTATTCAACCTAAATCCCGCCACCCGACCAAATTCAGATATAAGTTCAAGAACTTTTTTTGTACTGGATTCTGGCTCCTGCAGTGTCAAAACTAGGTCATCTGCAAAAGCTTTCAGTTTATATTGTTTCACTCCGACCTCTATCCCTTGTACCAACCGGTCCTCTCTGATCATATTCAGTAGCACCTCCAGGACTGAAATAAATAACAGAGGGGATAGAGGGCACCCTTGTCGTGTCCCTTTTTCAATTTTAAATTCCTCCGTCACCACATTGTTCACTATTAATTTAGCTTTTTGTTCTGAATAGATTGCATGTAATCCATTCTCAAACCCCCGTCCTACTCCCATCCCTTCCAAGTTCTTCTTCATAAACATCCAAGATATGTTGTCAAAAGCTTTCTCCGCATCAATAAAAATTAACACCGCCCTTGTGTTCCTGTTAGTCTGCAAAAGTTCTAAAATGTCAATGATGTTTCTAGTGTTCTCATATAAATGTCTACCAGGGAGAAAGCCTGCTTGGTCTTTATGAATTACTTCATTTAAAACTTTTTTAAGTCTATTTGCCAAAATGTCTGCAAATATTTTGTAATCCACATTTAGGAGTGAGATAGGACGGTAGTTTTTAAGCTGAGTCTTTTCAGATTCTGACTTAGGTATCAATGTGATGAAGGCTTCTTTCCACGTTTCTGGTGCCCTCTTCCCATCCATGATCTGGTTGCATACCTCCAACAAAGGTTGTATCAAATAATCCTTCAGAACCTTATAATATTTGGAGGTAAGCCCATCCGGGCCTGGAGATTTGCCTAGTTGCATGTTCTGAATGGCACCTTCAATTTCCTGTGAGGTTATTGTAGAGTTCAAGATTGATCTTTTATCTTGAGTTATTTTTGATAGTCCATTTATCTTTAAAAATTGATCTATCTCTAATTCTTTCTGGGGCCCCTGTGCATACAGTTCTTTGAAGTATCTGTGGAAACACTTCCTAATTTCTTCTGGTTTCTGTACTATCCTTCCATCAATCTCTAGATTTGTTATCGTATTTAGCTTTTGTCTTTTTTTCAGCTGCCAAGCTAGCAGCTTTCCACATTTATTTGCTGATTCAAAGGATCTTTGCTTCATCTGTTTTATTTTCCATTCAATCTCCTGATTGATCAATTTTGAGTATTCTGCTTGGTGGAATTTAATTTCTCTCAGCACCTCCTTGGACTTTGGTTTGGTTCTCAGTTTTTTCTCTCCTTGGTGTATTTTCTCCAGTATTTTGTCCTTCTTTCCTTTCCAGAGTTTTTTCTTAATTATATTCTGTTGTATCAGAAACCCTCTCATAACAGCTTTGCTTGCATCCCAAATCGTTCTTTTTTCAACTGTAGTATTCAGATTTATCTCAAAATAATCCTTTAATGTTTTTTGGGCCTTTTTCACAATCTCTTGATCTCTTAGTAGTGTGTCATTCATTCTCCATCTGAAGGAACCGGGTTGAGTTAATCTAAGTTCTATTTTCAAGGCGTTGTGGTCGGAGCATGTTTTTGGGCAGATTTCCACCTTTTTAGTCTTAGGTGCCAGCCCCCTGGAAGTCCAGATTTGGTCGATCCTTGACCAGGACAGGTGGGCCTCAGAGAAAAAAGTTCCTTCTTTACCTAGGGGGTTCTTTGTCCTCCATATGTCGATCAAATCCAGATTGTCAGTCAATTCGAAAAAAGTTTTAGGCAGTCTGCCGTCTGATGTTAAGTTCTGGTTGTAAGACTTATCCATATGTGTAGACACCACTCCATTCATATCTCCCATCATTATGATGTTAGCATAATCCAGATAGTCCAGCAGCGTCTCATGCAGCTTCTTGAAAAATTCTAATTTCCCGTCATTTGGGGCGTAAATTCCTAATATCAATATTTTTTCTCCTTGGGTTTGAATTTCAATTGCCAAAATTCTTCCTTGTTCATCCTTAAATAAAAATTTAGGTGTCAGGCTCTCCTTGGCATAAATCACCACTCCTCTTTTCTTTACTTTGTCAGACGAAATAAATTCTTGGCCTAGTCTTTTATTAACCAAAACCTTCCTGTGGAGCCTGGTCACATGGGTTTCTTGTAAGCAAATAATGTCCAATTGTTCTTTCTTCAATATGTGAAATAACCTCCTTCTTTTCTCCGGGGAATTTCCGCCATTTATATTCCAACTGAGTAGCCGCAGAGACATCCTGAACTATTCTGCCACACCTAGAGCGGTGTGTCTTCTTTCTCCTCTGGTTCCGAAGGTGCAGGTGTTGCTCCACCTGGGTTGAGTATAGGCCAATTAGCTGCTGCTTCTTTTTGGAGATCTTCTCCGTGGTCGTGCAGGAACTTTTGTAGGTCCTCTGGTGATCTTATTTTAACCTTCTTCTGTTTGTAAGTAAATGATAGCCCTTGTGGGAACTCCCACCTATAAGGAATTGTGTTGAGTCTCAGCAACTTAGCCAATTCTGAATAGGTGGCTCTCAAGTCCAATAACTGTTTAGGAATATCTCGGTAAATTTCCACCCTTTTCTCTTGTATCACAATTGAGTTTTTGAAATGTAGGCCTAGTATTTTGTCTCTCTCTTCCCTTGATCTCAAAGCTATTAAGCAGTCTCTGGACCTGTCTTTTCTTACTAATCTTCCCAACCGAAAAGCCGATACAATTTTGAAATCACTTTCTTCTTTTAAGTCCCAGAACTTTGTAAACTCTGTTGTCAAAAGTCCAATCAGATCTTCTTGTTCAATTTCTGGGACTGCCCTTAGCCTGAGGTTGGTCTCGCGATTTTTCAATTCCACCAACGAGAGATAGGTTTGTTGGTCCCCTATCTGTTTATGGAGAGGCTTGACTTCCGCTTTAACTTCCTCGACTTCTTTTTTAGCTGATGTTGCAATTTGAGCGGCTTCCCCTGCCAGTTTACGATTCTCTTCTGTTGCTCCTTGCAATTTTTCAATTGCTAGGTTATGTTGGGAAACCTGATCTGTCAATTTCTGGATCGAGGATGTTGCTTGATCAATTTTTATTGATTGGTTATCAATTTTTTGATTTATTGCTGACAATTGTTCCAAAACTTGTTTCAGTATTCCCTCAGCTCCTCCTGCTGCCATATCTTCCTCTTCAGATCTTTCAGGCTTTTCGGTTTCTACTTTTTGTGTCGCAAGCACAGCTGGAACTGATAATCTACGTCCCTGAGTTAAAGTTGTTTGCAAAAGCTGTGCTTGCTTTTTTGCTTTCTCTTTCTCCTTAGCTTCTTTAGCTTTGGCTGCTCTTGTCTTTCCTGTGCCACTCATCAGTCAATGTTCAAGGTCAAATGTTGTAGTCCCATGGGAAAGGCAAGCCCAAAATTAAAAACAGTCTATTGAGAGAAGATAAACAGAAAAACTTTTCCCAGGCCTCTATATTCCCAATGTCCTCTAGGGGGAGTGCCACCAAAGTTTTAGTAAGAAGAAGATAACTTTTCCGCCATTAAAGTCCCTTTGTTCCAACTTTAAAAACAATTTTAAAGGCAAATTAGTTCCAGCACACTAAGAAAAAAGTCCTGCAGGGCACTTTTAAACATGTAACAAAGTTCCAGCAAGGTGCCTGCAATTGTATCCACTTCAGCTAAGTAAGCTCAAAATTACACTCTCCAGTTACAAAAGTATCTGGAAGTTTGCAACAGTTCCGCAGTTTAAACAACTTTACCCGGCCACCCGGGAATTTGGGGTTAGAATCTTCCCTTGCCCCTTGGGGGACCGCTCCAGGTCAAATTTATGCTGTATTTATTCTTTAAAAGGAAAATTCAAGTGTGCACGAAAGTCCCAGTTTAAAGCTTTAAAGCTTCCCTGTTCACAGCGCTTTCCGCTCTTTAGACCGTCTGCTTTGATCTTGAAAGCAGTGCCGGAAGACGGACTTCCTCTTTCTCGTCTCCCGTTTTTAGCCAAATTTTCCAAATTAATTTGTAGGATCTTGGGTCCTTACTCACGGGTTTGATGTTTCAGCCCGATGTTTCTTGGAAGAAAGGTCAGCGCTCATCCGTGACAGCCGCGCGGCTTCGCCTCCGCAGAAAGAGCGATGAACCCACAGCACCGCTCCCCCTCCTTCACTCCGGAGCCCCTTACGGGGTTCCTTTTGTGATTTCGGGGTCGCTCCAGGTGCCCGCCGGGTCCCACGGCCACGGACTCACTCTGCCCGTGGTTTATCTTGATGGGTTGCCGCTGCGCCGTCGCGAACAACCCTTTTCTGCGGTGCCCCTCTTCAGAGCTCGAAGAGGTCCGCCATCACGGTTTCGCGCCGCCTCCGGAAGTATCCAGGAGGAGAAGGGAAAATAAAGAAAATGGGGGGGGATATATATTTTCCTATATATTTCTATTATTAGTTCTATGTATTGCTTGTTTATTTAATAAAATATATTTTTAAAAGCCTGCAAAGTGGTTTACCAAAACAAAAAACAAAAAAAACCACCACAGCAGTCAAATCAAGAAAAATCAACAATCCTACTTTAAAACATACAAAAGCTAAAATATTAAAAGAGATGAAAATTACTTCAACTTCCTAAGCTTCTAGGTATGCCTCCCTCAACAAGAATGCTTTTAGCAGGTGCCTGAAAAGCGTCTAGCAAAGGCACGTGCTTTGTTGCAAGAGGCGGGGAGTTCCAAAGGGCAGGTGCTGCCACACTAAACAATGCAGTACAGATATTCTGCGGAACCTGTGGTAGCGCTTGAAACTGTGAGAATTCCAGCTCCATGATTGCAGTCATGGGATTGTTGTCTATGTTTTGACTCCACAGAGTGGGAAGTGACGGTGACAGGATGTTTGTGTTCCTGTGTTCCGTGAAGTGGGACTATTGTCCTTTGTTCTTTTTCTCTTTGCTGTCTGATGCTCGAGAGAGAGGGAGCCATGTTGCAGTGCTCCGTGTGTGTGTTTACATGTAAATAAAGTAGATTAGCCAAAATGCTGAGTTGCTGAGGTCTGTCACGCATGATGCACAAACTCATGCGGATCCCTAAGTGTGCCGGTGTCGCTTGGCATCGGTCGCTGTGGTGTTCGGGCTGAAGAAAGCTTATGAAGCTCCCAAACGATCGACCAGGAGGGAGGGAACATGCCAGTCGGGCACGTGTCTCTGCCAGGGTGCTACTCGAGTGTAGGCTGAACTCCTGACAGAAACTACGGAAGGGGAGGTTTTAGTCATGGGGATTTCACCATGCTCTGAAAAGGAAAACATTGATTTCAACAGCAGGCCTGCACAGCAGCAATCTACTCGCCTGCGAGTCTCATCATGATCAGTGGGACTTCTTCCCGAGCCGGCGGTGCATAAGATGGGCTGCACCCCTTGCACCCAACTTGTACCTAAAACTCTGCACAAGCCTGCACCAGAGAAGAGTGGAGCTGGAAGGGACCCCTGAGGGTCATCAAGCCAACCCCCTGGGGCAATGCAGGAATCTCAAGTAGACTATCCCTGACCGATGGCCCCCCGTCTTCTGTTTTTCCTCTCAGCCAGGACCCACAACAACGGAGACTGGAGGTCAGGGATTTGTCAGAGGGAAACTCACTTTCCCTTTTTAGAAACCGGCCAAGATCCCTTCTGCATTTGCAGCGCTGCCCCCAAAGTGACCCTTTCAATCCACTTGGTAGTCCAGCTGTAGGCGCTGGTCTTCCAGGCAGAATGAAAGGCGCACCCACCGATCCCGCTTCCTTCCTCTCCCCTTCCTGCCCCCCTCCGTTCTTTGCTCACCTGCCTCCTTCCCGTCCTCTCCCCTGCCTGCCTCCTCCAGCCGGGAGCGCCCACCCACAGTAAAACACCCCAAAATCTTTCCCTGCACTTGAGAGCAGTCAGCTAACGTAGGGGTACAGGCCAGGCCACAGGCCACTCCCAGCTCAATCCCCTCACCTCAGCATCGGCCGCCTCATCAGAGGTCCGGCCCTGCTTGGGAATATGAGTGGGAGAGGGCCATTGCACTCAGGTCCTGCTTATGGGCTTGTTGTGAGCCTCTGCTGGGCAACTATGGGGAACAAGGTGCTGGACTAGATCATCCATTGGTCTAATCCAGAAGGACTGTTCTTACATCTGGGGTGGACTGGAGGCAACTCCAACTTGCAAAAAGCCCTGGAACACCAAGAATTGCAGACTCCCACACTCAAAAGCAAATGAGCTATTGCTTCGCTTCTTAAAACAAAAGAAAAAAACAAAACAAAAGGGGTTTGGCGACCACGTCCAGTAGCAAACAGACCAATGAAAGTTGCATTTTTGCGTGGGTAGGAAGGGTGTCATTTTCCTTTGGCTGATTTAGGTCCTCGGCTTTTAGACTCCAGAACTGGCACAAACAGGGATGGAACTCTGCTTCAGTTCAAAGGGAGGTATGATTGGCAGGCAAGGTGACACAGCCAGTTATGTGGAAGGGAGGAGGAGGAGGGTGGGGAGGTCACAAGGGAGGAAAGAGCTCTGCACCTCAGCTCGGAATTATTTTGGAAGAGTGGAGGGGAACAGAGGAAACCTTTCTTCCCTTTCAGTCTTTTCTCCCCCCCTCCTTTTTTCTCCCCCCCCCCTTTTCTAAGAATATGCTATACGGAATTTCCGAGGGGGAAATTCGCTACGGATCTCGCCTTCCCCAGAAACCCCTCCACATAGCTAGGGCGCGAGACAATGAGCTCGAGAAAGCCCTTTCCTTCCCCTGTCGCACCAAGCACCACATCTTTTTTTATTAATAAAAGACCCTGCTTCCCTCTTTCTGGTATGAAAGCGTATCAATATGAACGGGGACTTGGGAATGAACTCTGTATTTACATACTGCTGCGTATAGCCCAATCAAAAGCATCGGATTTGGACAGCTAGCCAATAGCGCTTAGCGGATAGCGGCCTCTAGTGGACAGAATCTTACCTCTGCCTGTTTCCGTTCAGCGGAGCAGCGGAGCTTCGCCAGCTTGACTGAGCTCCTGAGTGGCCGCCTGCTGAGAGAACAATGGACTCAGTCCATCAAAAGCCCATTAACTGGTTTCTATTGCCAAAAGTGATCCTTTGTTGCAAGAAATCTGTCAAGCCCCTTCCCTTATGGACTGCCGGCTTAGGAAAAGCCCTTCACTTCAGAAAATCCTCGAAAATCAACCTCCTGCATCAATTTCCTCCATTCCAACGCCATTCTTGCCCTTAAGGAAAGGACTCTTTCCCCCTCTATCTCCCGCCAAAATCCCTCAAGCGTGAGGACACGTGTACACCCAGGGAAGTGCCCAAAGGTGACAATTACTGAGCAGTTAGGTGGCCAAAGAAACCAAGAGCCCATCACCAGACTTGCCCCAGGGTATGGATGTGCAGGAGGGACGCGGGTGGCGCTGCGGTCTAAACCACAGAGCCTAGGGTTGCCGATCAGAAGGTCGGCAGTTCGAATCCCCGCGACGGGCTGAGCTCCCGTTGCTCGGTCCCTGCTCCTGCCAACCTAGCAGTTCGAAAGCACGTCCAAGTGCAAGTAGATCAATAGGTGCCGCTCCGGCGGGAAGGTAAACGGCGTTTCCGTGCGCAGCTCTGGTTCGCCAGAAGTGGCTTAGTCCTGGTGGCCACATGACCCGGAAGCTTTATGGCGGCTCCCTTGGCGGCCAATAAGGTGAGATGAGCGCTGCAACCCCGAGTCGGTCACGACTGGACCTAATGGTCAGGGCTCCCTTTAGCTTTAGCTTTACTTAAGAGGTGCCTGGACATGTTTGCCTGTGTTAAGCTTGTACTGAGTGAGAAGTCTGGACATGTTTGCCTATGGCCTGTCCACCGTCCCTCAGACCTGTGGGAATGTTCAGGGATGCAGGAGAGGATATATTGTCTGATTATATCCTTATCCAACTGGTCTTAACAAGTTCCACAATTTAGCAGAGTAACATTCCCGTCTTCTAAAATTTGCAGCGGATGCGTTTGCTCAGGCTCGCTAAAGCCTCTATAATAACTCTTCTGGTATTTCCCCCTTATTCCCTCATAAAAGATAAGACATGACACAGTCTTCTATAAAAGTATAAAAAGAGTTTACTCACATTCTGTTCACAATCGGATCCCAGAAGGCAGACTTAGCTTAGAAAAGTAACATACACTTGAAAACTATTCCATAAGAAGACAGTCCCTTTGTCCTCTCTTGGCTGAGGGCATCTTTGGCTAAGCAGATGTTGCTTCTTCGATGCATGTGGTGAAAGAGAGAGAGAGATGGCTGCCCTGCCCTGTGCTTTTGTCGTTACCTGCACAGGTGAGGCCACACCCACCTTTAGTCACATGTAAAGGAAGTTTGTCCCAGCCCAGATTCCTATGCCCCACAAATAACCCAGAGATGCATTTTCAGTAAGAGGATACATTCTACTCATGTTAAAACACGCTGATTCCTGGACCATCCGCGGGCTGGATTGAGAAGGCGATTGGGTCTGTATGCAATGTATTCTGGGTGACCGTGGGAAGTTTTAAAAGTCAATGTCACCCCATGTTCGGGGTTCTTACTCCTGTGGGAACCTGTTGCGCAACAAAAAAAGATCTTGGTCTCCTGACCGCTGTTTTGCTCCAATTTGTGGCTGGAATCTCCTTCATTTCTGACCGCAAGTACCCGCGGGCTCTGCCCGACGAGCTGGGCTGTTGAGTAGCCTCACACCCCGGAATTTTCCTCATCAATGCCAACTCACCCATAGAGGCAGAATAGGAAGCCAGCCCTCCAGGACTTGCTCCTCTGCTGTAAACATAGTTAAAGTTGAGCTGCAGCTAGTAAGACCAAGCACTGGGCGCCTCTCACAGAACCAAAGGCTAAAATTGGGTCGAGTGCTTCTCTCCAGAATCTCTTTCCAGGATGATGGCTTCACATGCCTCCTTCTAATAGCAAATTCATCTGGGGAGACCCGATAGACGGCGGCCAAACACATGGAAAGCACATTTGGTGGTGGGGAATAAGAGGGTGCTGCTCCACAAACCTTAAAAAGCACCCTCTCCAATGGCATGGCACTTGGATGACCCTGTGGTTCTACCCCTGGGGCTGAGGGTGATGAAACAATTCCTGAGACAGCTAAAGTGCTGGTGGTGAAAAACCCACGTCAAATGAGACCAAACACGGGTTAGAGCTCAACGTCGAGCCTACCAAGTGGCGATAGCGACGGTGAGGAGGACCATTGTTGCTGGATCTGTTGGTGAAAACAGTACCAGGAGACTCTTTCAGGTGGTTCATAGTCTAACAGAACCACCTTTGCCATCAGGGTCTGATACAGAGTCCAAGATCTCCTGTAATGACTCCTGTCATGAGTTTTTCTGCAGATAAAAAGAGGTAGACTCCACCAAGGTAGGAGGGTGCCAGAGCTCTGCCTAGTCGGAGACATAGGATGGCTTGCCAGTTCCCGGGGCCACGTGGAGGAGGGGGTAGGAGGGAGGGAAACAGATGGAGTATGCATGCACATTTGACTGCCTAATGGCATCCACATCACCCAGGGGATCACAGCCACAGAGATAAGAAAAGAAGAGCCACCCCATTGTCTGGAGAGGTCACTTACCTGATCGCATGGACAAGCCATTGTCATCGGACCCCAGTGATGGAAGTGTGCAGCTGTATTGAGGCAGCACCAGGTGTTGAAATTGTGCACCTCTAACAAATTTGTGCCTTGGGCAACTGCCCCTGTGCCCCGCAGCCCACTACGCCACTGGGTCTAGTCAAGTTGGATGGGATCCATTACAACCTCTTGCCTCTGAGGATGTGGACAGACTTGAACGAGTGAAACCTACCACCTAAAGAAGTGATTGTTTAACTGCTTATTAAAAAGACATATTTGCACCTGGCCATTATGTCCAATTATCGTCCAGTCTCAAACTTTCCATTCCTGGGCAAGGTAATTGAACGGATGGTCATTGAACAACTCCAGGCATGTCTGGAGAATAATGCAAAATATAGATGTCTTGGAAAAATCTCAGGATATACTATAAATAGGTCCAAATCAGAGTTGATGTTATTAGGAAATATATATTTTTGTTCAACTGTATAAACAATACCAATTTCATACTTGTACTGAAAATGTTAATTATCTAGGCACATTACTACCATCAGATTTATCAGCAAAGTATTCCCCTCAGCTCCTCCTCCTGACTAGGCTGCTTCTGTGGGAGAAGAGAGCTGTCACGTGCCTTGCCCGCTACCTTTCTAACAACCCAGCTGACCTCCGTGCATTTTGTCCTTTCCCTCAGGCAGCAAAATGTCTTAGGCTGGCCTTGGGCATAAGTACTCGCCAAGTTGCAACGTTTTGTTTCAGAACCCACTTGCATAAATTAAAAAAGGAAAAGAAGGGAATGCTTTTTTTAAAAAATGATGTGCCCAGAACTCCTTTCTCTGATCAGTGAGTAAGCCCAAACAGCTCCCACACATCTGGCCTTAGGACTTCCAGAGCGGATGTGTGATCCCAAGCTATTGTTTGACATGCCATATTTTTCGTTTCAGCATTGGAGCGCTCTTGCAGAGACTGTCCCTTTGTTCAGAAGGTCACAGGCCCAGAGTGAAAAACTGACACTCCTAATTTCAAGCTCAGGCCCTCCAGGTGTTTCTGGACTCCAGATCCTATAATCCCAGACCATTGGTCATGATGGTGATGGGCATTGGAGACCAGCAAAATCTGGAGGGACACAGATCAACTCTGAGCCAAAAGTTTGGCTTTTGCTATTTTTGGACACCCTTGGTCATGAGCCAAGTTTGATTCTCGAACTCTGAATGCTGACTTTGCCAAATCCATACAGGCCCTTTTCATCTCTCATGCTCAGGAAGTCGCAGCCACAGCTCAGGAGAGGATTTTTCATTTGCTCCTTTTCCATGGGTTGGGGAAAACTCAACACTTTTAATCTTGTCTTATTTTTATGCAAATTGGGTGGTCCAAAACAAGGAGAGTTATATCTGCACCCTCTCTTTAGCACAGATGGCCTGCAGGAGAATTTCCTGTCCTTAAAAGTAAAACTGAACCTTTTTGGCAGTGCAACTGCAGGGAAGGCATTGTCTGCCACATTTGCAGTTGAAGGCTGAGCTTGGGGGCGGGCAGGAATGTTCAGCAGAAGGCAACCAAAATTATCAAGGGGCTGGAGCAACTCCCAGATGAGAAGCTAAAACATTTGGGGCTTTCTAGTTTAGGGGGGAAATGAGTAAGGGAGGACACGGTCAGGGGTACACGCATAGTGTAGAGAAAGTGGAATGCGGTAAGTTTTTCATCCCTCCATAATTCCAGAACCCAATGGGGCCATCCAATTGTGGGTTACTGGGTGGTTGTTGTTTTTATTTTGATTACAGTTGTACGTTGGAAGTTGAATGGAATCAGTTCCGGGAGCCAAAACGTTCAAGAACTAAGCTGTTTGAAAACGAGGGTACAACTGTATTTATTTTTTTGTTTTATATTTTAATTTTACTTTGTGAAACACCCTGAGACCTGTGGGTATAGGGTGGTATATAAATTCAATAATTAATAAATAAAAGCAAAAAAAGAGGACAGCCTGAGGCACTGCCAACCCGAGCTGGGAAAAGAGGTGGGCGGGGTCGCCACTGCCATGCCCCTTTCCCCAGCTCGGGCTGGCAGGGGCCATGACGGGCAGAGCAGCCCAATCCCGAGCCACCTGAGCCCGAAACCCCAACAGCTCCCCCTCGACCTGGACATTTCCTTTAAAATGTAAAAAATCGCCCAGATAGGCATGTTGGTCCCCCAAAAGAGGACATGTCCGGGTTTCCCCAGACATATGGCAACCCTAAATTGTGGTGGAAGATGACCCTGAAAATACTGGCAAAGCCTTGTATGGTACGGCATGGAAAGGGGAACTAGAATAAAGGACTGAAGGGGCTGCATTAGTGAGGTTGTTAGAGCAAGTTTCCTTGGAATGAGGCTCAGCGGAGACTGTGGTGTCTTTATGATATATGGTTTATTCACACACATATACAACCTGAACCGAAGATGGAGAGGCTCACAGCATTAATGCCCCAGAAGGTCTTGCTTCCTCCAGTTACAGCCTTCGAATCAAGAAGAAATCAGGCATGGCTCTCTCTCGGTGACTTCTGCCAACTTCCAGCCCAGCTCTCTCACACAACTCTGACCTTTCCCTTTCTCATTCCCAGCCAGGCGAGGGAGGAGGCCCACCCTCATTTGCCCTCTGGCACAGAGCAACCACAAGGTACATAGGTGGCAACTATGACCCTTGCTTGGTTAATTCAACAATGGAATCCTCCATTAGATTTTCACCCTTGCAGACTAGCTCCCAAACTCACAAGGCTGAGGGACTAGGCAAGACCAAGGCTGTTTCAAAACCAGTTTTTAGGTGCATGTAGCTTTGTGTTCTATAGCTTTTAGCCCAATATTGATTGATGGGGAATGGAGGCTTATTTTGGGATGGTTTGTGGTGCACAGCCCTGTCTTGTCTTGTCTTCTTTTGTGTGTGTGTGTGTGTTTGTGTGTGTGTGTTTTTCCAAGGGCTTTTTGCTTGTTCACTGGGATCCTTCAGAAGGAAGAGACAAATGAGTAGTGGCATTTTAGGACAACATAACAAAAACTTATGCAGGCATAGCCTATTTCATCAGAAGCATAAAGGAGACTGAGGAGGTTGATTGATAGTTTGAGGTATTGGTTGAGGCTAAGGCACCTGAAAAATCATATCACCCCTTATATACCCAATGGATGGCTCTGCTCTGCAGATGACGGCTTCCTGCAGCTACCATCTTATCGGGGGTCCCTTCTCTGCTATCTTTTTAATGCCTACTTCCTCTTCCTCTTTCAAGAAGCCTTCTAAGGAGAGATTTTTCTTAGTCTGCTTCTGTGTAGGAACTGTTTTTGGATGTTTTGGTTGTTTAACTGTTGTGTCTTTGCTGCCCTGGACTCCTTTGGGAGGAAGGGTGGGATATAAGGATGCTGAGTAGTGCCTCCTGCCCATACCTGAAGGTTTTGTGGAGGCGCCATAGCCTCAGTGTGTCAGCACCTGCATTGCATGCAGAAGGTCCCAGGTGCAGTCCCTAGCACCTGCAGTTAGAAGCTCAATGTAGGTAGGAGCCTCTCTCTGCCCAAGACCTTGGAGAGCTTCTGCCACTCAGGCTGGAAGTGGGCAATACTGGGCTAAATGGATCAATCAGGTTTAGGATCAGGGACTTGCTTCTCTTAAATGAGCTACCTTCCCAGGTGGATGAGCCCCACTGCTCGTCACTTCCCTCTACAGCAGGGGGAGAAACCACCTTCTTGACTGTTGGACCCCCTAGTGGTCTCATCTGCTCAATTGGCCGCAGCCTGACTGTCAGGGCTGATTCAGCTGCAGTTCAGCATCAAAACTCAGAGATGAGCAGTAAGGTGGACTCTTTCTTCAGAGAGACAAAACCCGACAGAGAAACTCCACAGGCAGGACTAGCCCCAGTTGCCAGAACGGAGGATCTTAGCCTCCTCCTAAGGTAGGGCTATCAGACATCAACAGCTTCTGGGTCTTCCTTTAAGAAGCTCAACAATTTGGGGGTCTTCCTAAAAATAGCTCCACAGCTTTCGGGGTGTCTGTTGCAGCCTCAGCCTCCACCTCCTCCTCCTCCTCCTCCTCAGCTGCCTCAGTCTCCCTTAAACCTGCTGCTTGTTTAGCCTCCAAGCCATCTGCTCCCCCTTCTTCTTCTTCTTCTGACCTGTCTCCTGCATCCCACCAGCAGTCTCCTGGCTTGGAGCCTTCCCACTTTGATGCTTCCCGGGGGGGGGGGGGGTTCCCTGGCTGCAGCCTCCCACCATTCCTCCTCCTCTAGCCAGTACCCGACACTAGCTTTGCATGCAGGGGAAGCCCCTAACTCACTGAGGGTTTGAGACCCATCAACTCCCCTCACCTGGTTAGCCTGCCAGTTGAAGCCATTCCTGGGGTGTGGCTGCTGCTGCAGGCTGACAGTTTCTAAGAGCCGCAGGTGAGAGCTGTAGTGACCAAAGGTGGACAAACTACCCCAGAAGGAGCACAACGTGCCCCCCACCAGAGGTACTACCCCTCCCCTCACACCCTTGAGTCATGAAGGACAGAGAGTGGAGAGTTGAATGTGTGTAGAAACCAGCCTTCCTTAGGAAACCAAAGTTTACATTCATCACTCCACCCACTTTCACCTGTGGCCCCTTCCACCACAGGCACACGGCCCCTGGGAGGTTTCCCAGAGGAGAATATGGCCCTTAAGACTGAAAAAGAGTCCCCAACTCCAAACTAGTGATTAACTGCCATTGATGGCTCCAGCTGGATGTTGAAATCTCCCTCTAAGCTCCTTCTCATATCCATGTTCCCTTTCAACAACTGGCTTCCTCCTGCAGGTCAGACAGTCCCCTCAGTTCAAGGACCCATTGTTTCTCCATGTGCATTTTCAGCAGCCTCCCATGTGACTGCCAGTGATATCATTTTTCCCATCCTCAGATTTTGCCCCACCCCCGGCAGCCTAAAATTCTAATCAGCTTATATCTTCAAAGGAAATAAGACATCTCCAGCTGAGCAAGACCTGGTATTTCCCCCTCTTCAGATAGCTCTGGATCTTCAGCTGCGGAGGGAAAATGCCCACGGTCCTTTCAAAAAATCCCATGTATTCGTAGGAACATCACCTGTCTTGGCAAAAAGGAAGGAACAAATGTCTCAGATGCAAGCCCTTTAATCTGGAATTGCTATTCTTAACTCCATGTGGCTGGGGTGTTCTGGGGCTTCTGTACCTTGAACTAATAATTTCTTGTTTGCATGTTCTACCCCAGCTGCTGCTCCCTGTTCAGTTCAGCTGGGGGATTAATTATGCCTTGTCATTTGATTCATCAGGGTCTGTTCCATACATGCCGGGTGGATAAAACGACTAATTCATGTCATGTCTAACTGGTTTGAGCGAAAGGCTTCTCAGAAGCTAGGGCATGTCATAAAAGACAGCAATGTACAAAAGCGGGTGGAGGGTGGACATTAAAATCAGTGCAAAGAATTCAAATGTCTGGGTGCTCAAGAAATGTTTAAATGATAGCACAGAGCTGTCGGCATAAAAAAGGTCTTCAAGAGATGCCTGAAAGTCAGCATTTCATTCCAGATCAGCCTTCTCACGGATTCAGTCACTTGTGCAGACAGCTCAACTTCTGCAACCAATGACCTCCTGCAGAGTGTAGCCACAAAAGAGAGTTTTGGGAGGACTGGAGGACAGGCTTGCAGTTCATTCAGGGCAGAAGCAATGGGAGAAGGGCCATAGCTTAGTGGTAAAGCAGCTGCTTACATGCAGAAGCTCTCCGGTTCAATCTGTTGTATCTCCAGCTAGAATGTCCTCTGTCTGAAACCCTGGAGAGTTTTTGCCATCCATTGTGGACAAGACTGAGCTAGATAGAGCCATAGTGGGACTCCGTATAAGGCAGCCTCCTATTGTCCCAGCAACAAGCCTTTGCCACGCACAGAGGACTCCTTAAAGACATGAAATAAATAAAGCTGCCCTGGAAAGGGATGCTGAACATGAGTCAGAATTAGACAGCCCTGGGACAACAAAACACTCGGACACAGTGCCTTTAAAGCACGGACCTGGGCCTAGGAAGCATGGGGCACCAGGTACCTGTGGCTGAGCCTTGAGAGACTGCTGTCCAAGGTGCTGAAGGGATTGAATACAAAGATGCAACTGTTAGCATGTCAAGGGGCATGATGGTGCTTTGAATGCATAAAGCAGATGCGGCCTAACTTGCACAGTTGCAGAATGAACTGAATTGAGCTGGAAGAAGCAGGACTACATGGGATGTAGAACGCTATACAGGAAATGGCTCTGGGTGGCCCACTGGGAGAGGCACATGATGCAAAAAGCGGCAGTTCCAACCCATTCATGGGAAACTGAGCTCTGAAATCCTGGAGAGCAGCTGCTGGCTGTGGCAGACCATAGAGAACTAGATGGCCCAGTGGTCTCACTGGGTTTTCAAGCCAGAACACAGCTTCAGCGACCCCAGGACAAACCAATTTTTAATTCCCCAAACTCTTACTAATCAGAGTTTCCTTTTTAAAGCGACAGTAGTTCAAAGCATTGACTAGGGGCTTTTCAATGTTCAAAGGCACTTTGGATGCCTTGACTTGCAATCCTTACAACAACCCTGCAGAGCAGTTCAGTGTTATCTCGAGTTGCAGAATAGCGAGGCGCGATGCCGAGGCGGGCGCAGGGTGACCCACCTAAGGAGTTCATGGTAGGGGGATCTAATGAGGCCAAACTCCGCCTTTTGCAGCCCACTCCTGCATATTGTAATAAGCAAAAATCTGCCCTTATTCCCTTATGGGGAACACAAGAGCCCTTCTAGAGTCCTTTGTAGGTTCTCCATCGGTCGGAGAAAATAACAGAGGCCAAGCAGAGAAGATTGAGAAGCAAAGCAGCTAGTAAGCAGCTAGATCTTTATTGAACTGTTGCAACAGGGTGCTCCCCCCACAGGCAGGAGGAGGAGGAGGAGGACCCACAACAAAGATGTGCCTGCCCTTATAGAGACATTTTAAATTGCCCGCCCTGGAGTCCAAGACCACCCCTAGACACATCATACCTACATCACAGAAGGGGTGTAGCTCAAGACCACCCCCCAGATACATCGTACCTACATCACAGAAAGGGGTGCAGCTCAAGACCACCCCTCAGATACATCATACCTACATCACAGAAAGGGCGGTCTACAACAGACATCTGAGTGCGTTGTTTACCTCCTGTCTGGCAGGTTACCTGTTAGTGCTCACTTGACTGGGTACCCTGGGGAGCCTGGCCAGTCTTTTGTAATGACAAAGACTTAGTTCCTGAGCCAGGTCACAGGCTCAGCCTATGTAGGAGTGCAAATATCGAGAGATGTAGTGATCAGATGGGATTACTATGAGGAATTATAAAAGACCCTGATGCTGGGAAAGATGGAGGGCACTAGGAGAAGGGGACGGCAGAGGACGAGATGGTGGGACAGTGTTCTCGAAGCTAGCAGCATGAGTTTGACCAAACTGCGGGAGGCAGTGGAAGACAGGAGGGCCTGGCGTGCTCTGGTCCAGGGGGTCACGCAGAGTCGGACACGACTAAACGACTAAACAACATCTAGTTTTGATTGGATTAAGAGGGTAACGAGGTTTCGATTGACTCAGTCCATTGTTCTCACAGCAGGAGCTCTTCTTGAGCTTTCTCTAGAGAAGGGGCTGTTTTGTATATTGGAGCAGGCTAGTGCATTAGCTCTCATGTTTTGTGTAAAGCAAGCCCTTGTTAAGTACCGTCAGCTGAATTGGGCTTGTGCCCAGATCTTAGCACACTAACCGATGAAACAGGTGAGGGTAACCTCTGGCCCTCCAGACGTTGCTGAACTACAATTCTCATCATCCTGCCCATTGGCAATGCTGGCTGGGGCTGAGGAATTTCAAGGAAGCTTTCGACTTGCCCCGACCTACACCTACCTACCCACTGAACGAAGGAGCAAGAAAGCAAAAGGCAAGTTCAGCATTCCAGAGTTTTCCAAATGCCATGGCATAGCAATCAATTCAGGTGTGATAGTCTTATGTTTGCATACTTATGGGAAAATAAAACTAATTTATTTTAGAGCTTGTATTTGTGTGTATTCATGGTATCATTTGTAGACCCAGTAGATGGCAGTGTGGTGTGGACAGTGTTTTTGGCAGCTCGTGAAAGGATAGAGGGTGGAACGTTGACCGTTCAAAGGCACTATAAGCAATATATATATATATATATATATATATATATATATATATATATATATATATCCACACTTTCCTAGCTACGTTTTCCCATAAAAGTATACCCTTGAATACATTTGAATCAAATACATTTGGAACAAGTGATTGTTACATTTAAGGAACATTCTCTAGGCGATGAGATCGGGGGGAAATACAAAAACCCGTTCGGATACATTTGGATACATTTTGAAAAGTACAGCATTTTGAGGAAAAATACATTTGAGTCGAAAAATACATTCAGATCCATTCTTAAAGTCAATGAGAAAGATACAGCAAAAAGGCACAGTTGACCTTCTTGTAGGGTGTTAAGGCAGAATACGATCTATTTGATATTGGTAGGGTCCTTCTCCTTCATTTCCCTCTCTGACCCTGACTCTCTTACGACACAGGGACCTTTCATAGCTCCAGTTTTCTTGAACAGATCTCTGGTTCTTCCCATTCTGTTGTTTTCCTCTATTTCTTTGCATTGCTCGTTTAAGAAGGCCCTCTTGTCTCTCCTTGCTATTTTTTGAAAATCTGCATTCAATTTCCTGTATCTTTCACTATCTCCCTCGCATTTTGCTTGCCTTCTCCAAGTCCACCTTTCCTTTTGAAGCAAAATGTCATTGAAATAGGGGAGAAATGCCCTGCATGAAGTCTTGGGTTTGCAATTTGGGGAGAGGGAAGACTGTCTGCGGCGCTGGGGAGCGGGCAGGCTGGCGAGGCCCCCTAGATCTAGAGGCCCTAGGCTTCTGCCTACTTAGCCTATACATAAATCCGGCCCTGCCTATGTCACAGTGAGCACAGGCCCATCGATCACGTGCAAGGCATTCTGCATGTTGGGAAGGAGCCTCCTGTTCTGGGCCAGGGGGAAGAGTGACACCAGCAGAAGACTGGGTGGTGGGGTCGAAGCTGATCCCGGGGAGCACGTGAGGAGTCAAGGCTTCCCGCATGAAGGCCTCGCTTCCCCTAGAAGTCCCTGCCTCCTGGTCTGTGTTCGCTTTCTTCTTCAGGTACAGCGCCAGCATGTTCTGGATGGTGCACCTGCTTTCGGGGGAGAGCTTGTCGAACTGGTCCACACTAGAAGAATAGCCATGAGACGGGTGAGACTCCTGCAAGGCGTCCCCAAAGTCAGGGGAACATAAGCGCATTTGAAGAGCCTTGCTGGGTCAGGCCAAGGCCCATTCAGTCCGACATCCTGTTGGCATGTAGTTGGTCCACCACAATTGCAAGATTATTGCATCCTTCAGGAATGGTGTGTCCAGCTCCATCTGAGTCATCATCCAGGCACGCTGTGGAGCTGCATGGATGAGAGATGGGCATCTTCGGCCAGTCAGGGGTGAAGAGCTGGCAAGATCCCCTGTACTGAGCAGAAAAGCAAACTCTTTGGCCTCCAAGATCTCTCCCAACTCTCAGCAGCCCTCACTGTGAGCCATCCTAGAGGAATTTTGTCCTGCTTTTGCTGAGCTACAACACAGGAGCGCACCCCCAGGTGGCCATGATGTGGTAACCCTGGCGAAGCATTGCAGAGCAACTGAGAAAGCAGAATGATGTTTGCGTGGACAGTCCATTAGAAAGCTGCACTATTATTGCATCGATAGCACATTGCAGAATACGGCCCCCCTCCAGGCAAAAACATCCATCTGGAGGCACAGTAGCTTTCATTTCGGAGGTTATGGTTTTACACCTTCCTATTTATTTATTTGTTTGTTTGTTTGTTTGAAATTATTTATTTATTACATAAAATTTATACTCCCAATATTTCTGCTCCTAACCTGGTTAGCCATAGCCCGGAAGCTGAATCTCAGGGGAACGCCTTTGGGCTGAGAAGGGCTCATCTTTTCTGGGCCTCTTCTCCCCCTCAGGAAGGGGTGCTTGGCTCCTGGCCTGTGAAATGCGCTCAAAATGTAAAGATGCCTTCTTTCCAGGGAGCCAAGGGAGAAGGGGGGAATTTGAAATACCTCCAAACCTTCCCACTTCAGAGATGCAGGAGTTGCGTCACCTCCAACTTCCTCAGGGATGAAGCAGCTACGAAAAACAAAACATCCCACCTGGGCACGGTTTCTGAGAGAGCAACAGCAGAAGACCCAGACTCTGGCAAGATGAGCATTTGCCCAGTGGATTCTGGCCGGTCCGTGAGGGCAGACAGGGGATGGCTGCGGTGGCCGCCAGCCCCTTCCCACTCCATCTCAGATACAGAACGCATTTGCTCAGCCACTCCTTGGCTCTGGCACCACCTACTGTTGGCCTCCTTGCCTTCCACCCTCCCAGTCCCAATGAGCACCATTCACCCCTGGTCCAGAGGCGCAGAGCAGTAATTAGGTGATCTTGCGCCCCGGCAGAACCGTCCAGATTGCGCCCCCAGCCACGGACAAGTTAGCTCTTCTTTCCTCCGCTCGTCCAACCCCCCCCCCCACCCATTCAATTCACCCTGGAAGTACAAGTATCGAAAAGTAAAATGTTAGAGGTTTCCCCCCACCCCATAGCAATATAATTGGATTCAGCTAGCTGGTCAGTCTGCTTCGTTTTGATCTCTCTTGGAGATCAAAACGAAGCAGGGCATCACCGAAATGAAAAATAAATGCAAGAAAGCAAAGTGGCTGTCCAACGAGGCCTTACAAATAGCGGGGGAGAGAAGGCAAGCAAAATGCGAGGGAGATAGTGAAAGATACAGGAAATTGAAACATCGAAATCTGATTGATTATATTTTCTGCAGCCAAAGATGGAGAAGCTCTATACAGTCAGCAAAAACAAGACCTGGAGCTGACTGTGGCTCAGATCATCAGCTTCTTATAGCAAAATTCAAGCTTAAACTGAAGAAAGTAGGAAAAACCACTGGGCCTGTAAGATACAATCTAAACCAAATCCCTTATGAATACACAGTGGAAGTGAGGAACAGGTTTAAGGATTTAGATTTGCTGGATAGAGTGCCTGAAGAACTATGGGTGGAGGCTCGCAACATTATACAGGAGGCAGCAACTAAAACCATCCCAATGAAAAATAAATGCAAGAAAGCAAAGTGGCTGTCCAACGAGGCCTTACAAATAGCGGGGGAGAGAAGGCAAGCAAAATGCGAGGGAGATAGTGAAAGATACAGGAAATTGAATGCAGATTTCCAAAGAATAGCAAGGAGAGACAAGAAGGCCTTCTTAAACGAGCAATGCAAAGAAATAGAGGAAAACAACAGAATGGGAAGCACCAGAGATCTGTTCAAGAAAATCAGAAATATGAAAGGAACATTTCGTACAAAGATTACCATAATAAAGGACAAAAGTGGTAAGGACCTAACAGAAGCAGAAGACATCAAGAAGAGGTGGCAAGAACACACATAGGAATTATACCAGAAAGATATGGATGGCTCGTACACCCCAGGTAGTGTGGCTGCTGACCTTGAGCCAGACATCCTGGAGAGTGAAGTCAAATGGGCCTTAGAAAGCACTGCAAATAGCAAGGCCAGTGGAAGTGATGGTATTCCAGCTGAACTATTTAAAATTTTAAAAGATGATGCTGTTAAGGTGCTATACTCAATATGCCAGCAAGTTTGGAAAACTCAGCAGTGGCCAGAGGATTGGAGAAGATCAGTCTACATCCCAATTCCACAGAAGGGCAGTGCCAAAGAATGCTCCAACTACCACACAATTTCACTCATTTCACACGCTAGCAAGGTTATGCTTAAAATTCTACAAGGAAGGCTCAAGCAGTATGTGGACCGAGAACTCCCAGAAGTGCAAGCTGGATTTAGAAGAGGCAGAGGAACCAGAGACCAAATTGCAAACATTCGCTGGATTATGGAGAAAGCTAGAGAGTTCCAGAAAGACATCTACTTCTGCTTCATTGACTATGCAAAAGCCTTTGACTGTGTCAACCACAGCAAACTATGGCAAGTTCTTAAAGAAATGGGAGTGCATGATCACCTCATCTGTCTCCTGAGAAATCTCTATGTGGGACAAGAAGCTACAGTTAGAACTGTATATGGAACAACTGATTGGTTCAAAATTGGGAAAGGAGTACGACTAGGCTGTATATTGTCTCCCTGCTTATTTAACTTATATGCAGAATTCATCATGCGAAAGGCTGGGCTGGATGAATCCGAAGCCGGAATTAAGATTGCCGGAAGAAATATCAGCAACCTCAGATATGCAGATGACACAACCTTGGTGGCAGAAAGTGAGGAGGAATTAAAGAACCTTTTAATGAGGGTGAAAGAGGAGAGCGCAAAATATGGTCTGAAGCTCAACATCAAAAAATCGAAGATCATGGCCACTGGTCCCATCACCTCCTGGCAAATAGAAGGGGAAGAATTGGAGGCAGTGAGAGATTTTACTTTCTTGGGCTCCTTGATCTCTGCAGATGGTGACAGCAGTCACGAAATTAAAAGACGCCTGCTCCTTGGGAGAAAGGCGATGGCAAACCTAGACAGCATATTAAAAAGCAGAGACATCACCTTGCCAACAAAGGTCCGTATAGTTAAAGCCATGGTTTTCCCAGTAGTGATGTATGGAAGTGAGAGCTGGACCATAAAGAAGGCTGATCGCCAAAGAATTGATGCTTTTGAATTATGGTGCTGGAGGAGACTCTTGAGAGTCCCATGGACTGCAAGAAGATCAAATGTATCCATTCTGAAGGAAATCAGCCCTGAGTGCTCACTGGAAGGACAGATCGTGAAGCTGAGGCTCCAATACTTTGGCCACCTCATGAGAAGAGAAGACTCCCTGGAAAAGACCCTGATGTTGGGAAAGATGGAGGGCACAAGGAGAAGGGGACGACAGAGGATGAGATGGTTGGATGGTGTTCTTGAAGCTACCAGCATGAGTTTGATCAAACTGCGGGAGGCAGTGGAGGACAGAAGTGCCTGGCGTGCTCTGGTCCATGGGGTCACAAAGAGTCGGACACGACTAAACGACTAAACAACAACAACAGCTGGTCAGTCTACTTTCGGTTTCACTTCTGGCTCCTTGTTAAATTAATACTGCATCAGAAACCTCCCAAGCAGATATCCAAAGTTCTTTGGCATTTCTCCAGTTGTTAATGAGATGTCTCTTCTAGTCCAGGGGAGTCTTTGGATCATCTTCCAGGAAACCAAGAGTCATAAACCTTGATTTTCCTTTTTTCCCTTTTCCAGTCATTTCCACACAGTCATTATTAGTGTTATTAAAACCTTCTTATATCAACAAATGCAAAATTTTTAGTCTCCCTTGCTTTCCTGCTGACCTTCAGCTTAAACACAAACTGCTCTGGAGTGAGAAAAATCCATCACACTCAAAAAGCCCAGCTGGAGGGACCTGGAAGTGTGCGGGGAAGAGCAATTTTGTAGTGGGTTTGTTGCACAGGAGCACCAAGTTCACTAACTGGCTGATTCAGATTGAATCCCATTCAAAAAGAGTGCAATGGTGTGTGTTTCAGCCAGCCATCCGGCTGCTGCAACTATTCCCTGGGTGCCACCACACTGTCCTGTCTCTGTGTTTGGAAGGTCATGGCAGCTATGCTCCCCCCGGAGACACTCCACTGCTTCTTCCTTAGCTGTGTTGCTCAACAGTTGAGGCAACCTTCACAGTTCTGGGATGCCGAGGAAGCAAACCAATAGTCACGTTCATCTGTACTGGCTCAGTATGACCTATTCTGACAGATGCTGCCTTTCATATTCACACCCAACGCCCAAGAGCCTTTCCGCTCCAGAGATCTGGGGCTGAACCCAGGATCTGCACGCCAAGGCTGGAGTAAGAAAGAGCCCTTGCCACCTGGCCACGTTGGGCGCCTGCCTAGAGAGTGGAAGCCGGGGGTTGGAGGGACATCGTGCTGCTCCTGGCAACCCCCACCCAATCCGACGTCCTCCTCCGCCTGAATCCCGCTTCCCCCGGGACGCACTTCCCATTCTGGAGCGGCTGGGGTGGGAGGCTAAGCTGGCCCAAGGACTGGCCCAAGGTAGCTCAGCCAAGTTGCCAAGGCCAGCATTTAAGACCGCGTATCCTTTCCCCTCAGATGATAAAGCCGGGATGAGTCATGCTAGCAGCCTGTGGCCTTGATGGGCTTTGAGGCAGCCCAGCCCAGCTGCTATAGTCCACCTCTGAACCGAGGAAGCGCAACTGGAGAGACAGAGCCCAGCACTTTTCTCACGGGACAGAAGCGCACAACTTCCCCCTCCCACTTGCTGCCCGCCCCAGTCTTTCTCCGGCGGCTCAGTTTAGTGCGCCAAGCGTCTCATCCCAGGTGGGAATTCGGGTGGCGCTGCTTGCAGAAGGAGAAGTGGCTGGCGCTAGCGGAAACTCCCATTGTTCTTCTCAGGTAGGACTTCCGGGATCCAGACGAACATTATACCAAAAAGTATGGCTTGACTACTGATTTCCCATTTAAAGGAAGGCAAAACGACCTAAGTTTGGCGGACAGGTGAAAAAAACCACGAATTACATTTAAAGTTCTGTGAGATGCAAAGGAAAGCTTGCCTTTTAAACTTGCATTTCACAGCTTGTTGCTTGGTGCGGTTAACGGAATGGGGATATTGAGAAAGAAGAGACTTGGAATCAGAAGGTTAGGATTTAAGGTAAGGTTACCAGATTTTTTTCAAAGAATCTGGGGACACTTTTTTTTTTTCAAAAGAGAAAAAAATGTTATTTTTTAAATCATTTTTTTTAAAAAATAAGAAGTAATACCTTCTCTTCTGGGTCTCCTATGTCGCATGGCCTTCCTCTGGGCCCCAGCCTGATCTCTTGGAGTGCTATCTGCCATGGAGTAGGCTCGGGTCGGGCCTGGGCTCGGCCCCGTGTCCTTGCCCTCCTGGTGCAATCCTACCTCTCTTCCTCAGCGGCAGCAGCGCGGAAAGGTCGGGGCTCCCCTCTTTTTTCTCCTTCCTCTTTCTCTCTCTTCCTTCTCCTTCTCCTTTCCTCCTTCTCCTTGGGTTGGCTCCGGGGTTTTTACTGGCCCTGGAGCGCCACTGGGCAGTCGGCCATGTGGCCGGGCGCTCTCGCTCCCGCCTCGATTTGGGTACTGGGGGGGGGTGTCAGCGGTTCCCCCAGTCGACGCGCCGGGCATCCCTGGTTCCCCTTCGGCAGTGGCAGCGCAGGCGGCAGTCTCAGCAGCCCGGAGCCAGCCTGGTAGTGCACTTGTCTCTGGCTGGCTTCAGGAGCTGCTCATTGCCATGGCACCCGCCATTTTGCCTCGCCGGAAGTCCCCATATGATGTGTCTTGTGCCATTGAACCAATCACGCAACATTCCTTCCCTACTAATAAATCTACAACACTTAAAATATAAATCTGGGGGCCTTATATGAAATCCGGGGACATTCCGGGGACGGATTTTGTTGGGGACAGATTTGTAAATCCAGGGACTGTCCCTGGGAGACGGGGACATCTGGCAATCATTCCGTAATAGGGCTTCTCCTGCCTTTGCCAGTATGTCAGCCTTCTCAGCCTCCTTAAAGAGGGCATTCAGAAGCACTTGTACGTCTGGCCATATGGGATTGTGAGTGGAGAAGGTGGCGCAGTCTGGATGAGTCCCTCTGTCTTGCTCTTTGGTCACTGTGACCGAGCACCTTTTTGGGCCGATCAGGATCTATGGGGAAGGGGATCCACCCAGAAGTTGTGGAGGGAACGGGAAGAGAAGCTTGGTCAAGAGACTGGCTCATGTCAGAAGGAGGCCTGGCTGCATCCTTGGCGAAGCCCAGGGCAGGGCAGGAAGGCAGCATTGCCCAGCGGGAAGGCATTCGGAGGCAAATCATCAGCAAGGAGCAGAAAATCCCCTCCCCTTCCCTCAAGAAGACTGAAGAATCTCTAGTCGGCCTTCAGGTGAGTTCAGCATCCCAGGTCTCTGGGGTGTTCCTGTCCATTACAAAGCTGACTCGAGGCTCCGTCAACTGAGCCCCTACACTCCTTGCGTACATGAAAGGGGCACAGAAAGGATGGGAGGCAGCCTTTTCCTGGAGCCATCTTACCTGCAGCAGTTCACTCGCTGGCTGCTGACCCTTTTCCTCCATCACCTGGATGATCCTCTCAAGAGAGGAGAGTTTCCTGCAGAGTCTAGCCAGCTGCTCATCCCTTCTCCCTGCAATCTCCTTCTCCACCTCTTCCACATGATTCAGCAGACGCTTTTCTTTTTCTTCCAGGAACTGGCGCAGTTGTATGAACTTCTCCACAGTCTTCAGCCTCTCCGGTTCTGAGGAGGTCTGAGTGAGGAAGAGGGTCAGCCTTCAAAACATCAGCAAGAGAATTATGATTTGAATCGAACTGCTTCCACCCTCTCAGCTCACAAGTCCTCAGGCTTCTCCTTGACTGCTTTTCACATAATAAACAACAATGGGAAATAAACTCCATTTAGCTGCATTCAAAGGTGAACTTACCTAATTCACAATTCTTGGAAAAATATGGAGACCAAAACAGCAATCTTTTGAAATTCACACCTCTGAATTTCTCAAGGTTGACCCAGCCAGGTAATATTCACAAAAAAATGTATTTATGAGGGTAAAGCACGTATCAAACTATTTATACGAGAAGGTAGCCACCCTAGCATTTGATTCATTTTCAGAATAATAAATAAATAGCAAACCGATATGGAAAAAGGAGAAATGGGGAGAAGTTGAAATGGGCAGATTTTCCCCTCCCTCCTCAGTCCGGACTTGCTTCTTGAAGTGCTTGTTCCCTCACTAGTAACAAGAGTGACACTTCCAAGGAGGTCTTTGCTTTCCTTGTCCAGGTCTGCTTGATAGGCCAGAATTTCCCCTCTCTCTTTCCTCCGAATCTTCAGGCAGCGACAGATCTCTCCCTGACAAGAAAAGGGAAAACTCAGCTTTGATTGAGACATAAAGAGAGGAGATGAATATTATACTGGCTTCTTGGGTCCAGTGGCCTTGCTATAATAGCAAAGTAATTTACTGGAGGAAAGAAAAGTACAGAACACATACATAAATACCGTAAGTAGTTATCATCACAAAAGAATATCCAGGTAAACCCATGAACAGCCAGGTAAACCCATCAACAGGTTTCCTGCCAGACAGGAGTCTGTTGTAGACCCCCCCCACCCCTTCTGTGATGTATGTATGATGTATGGAGGGGTGGTCTTGGGCTCCAGGTGGGCAATTTCAAATGTCTATATAAGGACTTGGTTCGCGGTCTCCTCCTCCCTCCTGCGTGGGGGGGGGGGTGAGCACCCTGTTGCAACAGGTAATAAAGTTCTGGCTTACCAGCTGCTTTGCTTCTCAATATTCTCTGGTTGGCCTCTGTTATTTTCTCCTACCGATAGAGAAGCTACAAAAGGACTCTATATGGGCTCTGAGGTACCCCAGAAGGGAAAAGGAGCCCCCAGTCCCCACCCCCTTGCAGCTGACCCCTTGCTGCTATCTGCTTGGCAGGGTATAGAGGAGGCATCCTGCTAGCCAAAGGAGACATGGACTTAGTTGTGTATGTACAATTCACATTTGTAGTGTTCTAAATATGTACAAAGCAACCTTGCTGGGGGATGTGGATGAGGTTAACGCTTTCTCTCCCTGCCATGGTCCCATGAAGCTGCTGTATTTCAAGGGAAGATCCCTTGGTCCCCCTGGCAGAGAGAAAGACTTCGACTCCCTCCTCCCAGCCATCCCAGCAGCCCTCAGGCTTCCCCTTGGCTGCTTCTAAGGTAATAAACAACCACCAATGAATACCATGCCTACTTTGGATCTGAGAATTAAGAAGATAACCTGCCAAGAAGAATACACAGCTATTTCTCCCCCTCAAGGTACCTTGTATTCCTCGACAGCCTCTTCCAGAGGAATCACCTCGTGGTGTTTGTGCTTCATGGATCTGCCCCAAACCACACAGATGGGGGCTTCATCCTCCTTGCAAAAGAGTTTCAGGGGCTCCTGGTGCTTCTCACAGATTCCTCCTTTCCCTCTTGAAAACTGAGACTCTTGGCTACTTCGACAAAGGTAGCCAATTGCCGATTGCGGACGAGGCTCCTTCTCTGGACTTCAACTCGGCTTTGAGGACAGGAAGCCAGCCTGCTTTTTGCCCCGCTGCACTGGATCAGGCCGGACCGGCAGAAGTTTGTGAGATTATATCCTAATCCAACTTGTGCTAACAAGTTTCCAAAATATCAGCAGAGTTTATAAACAGTGGCGTAGCGTGGGTTGTCAGCACCCGGGGCAAGGCAAGTAATTTGCGCCCCCTAACTCGTGGATTTGCGCCCCCTAACCCGTGGATTTGCCCTAACCCCCAGATGTTGCGCCCGGTGCGGCCGGCCCCCCCCTGCACCCCCCACGCTACGCCACTGTTTATAAACATTCCCCCTTTAAGTTCGCAACGGTAACGTGTGCACAGGTTCACTAGAACCTCTATAATAATTACTCTGGTAATTTCCCCTTTTGTTCCCTCTTAAAATACAAGACACGACACAGTCTTTGTAAAAGCATAAAAGAGTTCACTCACGTTCTGTTCACAATATGATCCCAGAAGGCAGATAGGCTTAAAAAGGTTACATACATTCAGAATCTATCTTATAGCAAGATAGTCCTTTCCTCCTCTCTTGGCTGAGAGCCAAGAGAGCATCTTTAGATGCTTCTTCTTCGAAAGAAAATGGCAGAGAGAGAGAGATGGCTGCCTGCCCTGTGCTTTTATCATTTACCTGCACAGGTGAGGCCACACCCACCTCTGGTCACATGCGGAGGAAGTCCGTCCCAGGAAGTTTACCTGCTTGCTGGACAGACATCCCTCTCCATGTTCTAACATGTACACTCTAGGAATGTTGTCATTGACTGCTCCTGTGTTTACATCCCACATACCCCTTCTCAAGCAATACAACATACACAAAACATAAACAACTTTACTCAACCACCCAGCGTCCCAGCTTGACACGTAGATTCTGGAAACTCTCTCTTGGTAGGGGTTTCGTCAGGATGTCAGCAGTCATCTCTTGGGTGCTGCAGTAGGATAGTTCCACAAGTCCATCCTGGATCATCTGGCGTATGTAGTGGTATCTAACTCCAATGTGTTTTGTTCTGGCTAGGAACTTCTCACTCTGCGTCAGCTTCAGGCAACCTCGATTGTCCTCTAGCAAGCTGACAGGCCCTTTTCTCACCAACCCAAAGTCCTTTATGAGTTGATCAAGCCAGGCGATCTCTCTGCAGGCTTCTGTTGCTGCAACGTATTCTGATTCTGTGGAAGATAATGCTACACAGCTCTGTTTATAACTGCCCCATGCGACAGGTCCATCCCCAAACATAAAAACATGACCACTTGTTGATTTATAATCAGCATTATCCCCAGCCCAATCTGCATCAGTATACCCAACCAACTTAGGGTCTCTGACGGCTGGTAACCTTAATTTACATTCATGGTACCCTTCAAATATCGCACCACCCTCTTTACACCTGCCCAATCATGCTCAGTGGGAGAATTCACTTTTCTGCTAAGAATCCCCACAGCATTAGCTTAGTCAGGTCTACATGTGGTAACTAAATACAAAAGTTTACCAATTGCCGACCTGTAGTCATTGTTGTCTGGCAACTGCTTCGAATCCTGCTGATTCTTCAGGAAGTCAGTGGCCATCGGTGTAGCAACTGGATGTGCGTCTTGCATCTGCATGTGCTCAATCAGCTCGTGGATCTTCTGTCTTTGGCTGAGAAGAAATGAGCCGTCCTCTTCTCTTTCCACCTGGATCCCGAGGTAGTACTGGACATCTCCTAGCTCCTTGACCTCCACCTCTTTGCTAAGGTGCTTTACTATCTGTGTATAGTCTTTCTCACTTGCTGTGGCAATAATCAGGTCATCGACAAAAGCTAAGATATACGAGAATTGTCCATTATTTGACTTACTGTACAAGCACTTGCCAGCATCGCCTTGCTTGTACCCAAGTTGCGTCAGCATTTTATGCAACTTCTGGTTCCAGGCTCTAGCAGCCTGTTTAAGTCCATAAAGTCCTTTCTGGAGTTTGCACACTAAATGTGCCTCATGTGGTTTCACAAAACCCTTAGGCTGTTTCATGTAAATTTCTTCAGAAATCTGCCCATGTAGAAAAGCGGTAGCAATGTCTATGTGTTTCACTCTCATTTTCTTGGAGGCTGCAATGCTTAAAAGCATTCTTACGCTGCTGTACCTCACGGTTGGTGCAAAAACTTCATCATAGTCTTCACCAAAACGCTGTGAAAATCCCTGTGCTACAAGTCTAGCTTTGTAGCGCTGTACTTCTCCTTCAGACCCCTTCTTAACCTTGAAAACCCATTTACTGCCAATGGCCTTCTTACTGGGAGGCAGCTCAGTGAGTGTCCAGGTCTTGTTCTGATGCAGTGCATCCATCTCCTCCTGCGTGGCTTTCCTCCAGAGACTGGCTTCTGCAGCTGGCATCTCCTGTATCTCTTCCCAAGTGGAAGGTTCCTGTGGAAACGCCGACCCTGCAAAGTAGGACAACCGCAATGGTGGGACACCTCTATTGGTTCTGGACGAGCGCGTGACCTCTGGTTCTGTGACCGCATCAGCTTCCTCATCCTCCTCCAACACAGGCATGTCCCCATCTGAGTCCTCCTCTTCGTCTCTGGTTCCGCCAGGGTTCTGGTCCTCTGCGTCTTCTGGTGCGTCGCTTGTAGGGGGCGCTGTAACACTCGAAGGCAGATTATTACCTTGTGGGGTCTCAAAAGGGAAATATACAAACTCTTGAGTCCTTTCTGACTCATCGGAAGAGTCCACAACAGTGTTCTTAGTGTCTACTTTTCCATATTCATCAACATAAACCGCATGGCGTGCATCTGTCTTACCACTTTGTAAGTCCATAATTCTGCATCCTTTGCCTCCAGAGGCATATCCCACAAGGATACCTGCTTTTGCCCTGGAGTCAAGCTTGTGTCTGCGTTCCCTGAGCACGTGGAAGTAACACGGACTTCCAAACACACGTATGTGCGACAGATTGGGAGTTTTCCCATGCCAAAGTTCAAATGGTGTGCGCTCTGCCCCTTTGGTTGGCAGTCTATTCTGCAAATAGACCGACGTGTACACTCCTTCGGGCCACAGCTTCTGTGGCAAACATGCATCCTTTAGCATGCACCTTGTCATGTCCATAATGGACCTAAACTTTGACTCAGCTATGGCATTCTGCTGTGGTGTGTAAGGAAAGCCACTTCCGGCCTGCCCAGGAGGTGGGGTTGCGGGCTTCATGCCCACCCCACGGGAGCGGGGGCTGGTTGCAGCCCCCGCGAGAGCAGGGGAATCCCGGCTGGGTCTGCCCCCCCAGCCAGCCAATCAGCTGGCTGGGGGGCGTGGCCTGCCCTATTTAGGGCCGGCGCAGAGGGGGCTCGCCCTCTTTTCGCCGGCTAGCCCTCACGTTTTTCATCGAAGGTTTGTACTAAGGTCCTTTCTCTCTCACCTTGTCTTAGTTTTTCTCAGGTATCTTGCTCCAGGGTCGCGTCTTTGTTCATCCAGCGGATTGGCAATTGCTTCTCTGGATTGCTTACCTCCGGACCGTCGGACTTTGCTGCCCGCACAAACGCGGCGGCAGCTACCCCCCCCTGAAGCCACTGAGGAGCTGAAGGAAGCCGCGAAAGAGCGCTGCCGCTCAGCCCCTTGGAGCGCAGTTCGCGCCCCCCTGCTGGATTCTCCCCCCGCAATTCGTTGCTCTGCTGGAGGAACACGCTCGGCTGATCAGGTCTTGTGCTGGTTTTATTATAATTTTGTGATTATCGCGGGGATTGGGGCGCCGGTGATTTAAGCGGTTTTTGTGTAGCGACAAGAAGGGGAGCGAGGCGCGCTTCCTTTGCCTTAATTCGTTTGGTTCGGGCAGCCTCCGCGTCAGGGGAGGGAGGCGCGCGTCTTTGGCATATTGTCTGGGTTTATCAGGGCACGTCTTCACATTGGCGAGGGCTTGAGCGATCAGTTCTGCCGGTGGGGGTGTGTTGCAGTTTTAGGCGAGGGGCCAGTGCACGGTAATTTCTTAGCCTTCACACTGTAGGGATCGCTCAACGAGAAGCTTTGCCGTTGCCAGGCGACGGGCCGCCCACGGCCGCCATTAGCATCGCCCACGTGACCTCTTAGGCGGGCGCCATTTTACTAGAGGCAATTTAGTGGGAAGACTTTCTCCGATCGCATAACGTCGCATTGTTTGCTGCTTGTTTTTCTTCGGGGCGGCTCAACGCTTGTTCCGTACAGTTTAAATTCAATAGGATTGCTAGGTCTTTAATAGACAGCGCGTTTGCTTATTTACTGCTGGTCCCGACGCCATTTTAAAAGACGACCGCGTGGTCTGGCGGCCACCATTTTACCATAGGCAACTACATCTGGCCCATCCGGCTGCCATTTTGTCCACCCACGTGGCCTACGCTGTCGGCCGCCATCTTGCTATGGGCAGTTCACGTGGGAATTTTTTTCCACTAAGCCTCCCCTCTCAAGCCTTATAAGCCTTATTGTACGCAGCTGGGGTGGTTTGCTTCAAGGATATATAGCAGTATATGTTACCTTTAATAGTTTATTATTATCGGTATATTTAAATTATAGTTTATATTATCTTTGAGAATTTATAACCGGTGGATCTATAATTGTTTTCAAGGCTTTATACTTACTGCAATATAAGTCATTTGGGTGTTTTGGTTAAAGTGTTGTGGTGCCCCATAGGAGCGTTGCCTGGCCAAAGCAATTCATTGCTTGGAATTTTAATTCAAATAATTCATTGCTCGGAATTAGTCATTGCCTGGAATTAATTCAAATAAGCCTTTAGTTGTCTTTAAAGTATAGTGGCCAGTTTACTAGGATATATTTAGTCTGGCAATTATAGGCTTAGCATCTGTTTAGTTGCAAGGCTATATTAATCTAGCAATTTAATTTAATATAATAACTCAAGTTATCCTTCTTCACTGCTGAAGGGTTGGGTACAATTCATAGTGCAACCTTTGGATTGCTGCATAGCTGATTGCTTTATCAAAGTTCATTTCTGCTTATTATAGATTCCAATCAGTTTTAAGTGTTTAGCTTAAATAACAAATAAAAAATTCGAACAATTTAAATAAAAAATAATATTCAGGAAGCTAGATTGCTTGAAATAGATTGAAATTTGGATGCATCGAACTCATTAAATCTAGAATCAGCTAGAGTTCATACCGGTGCAGACAATACTGAACTACAGTCATATTGCTAGTAGCTAAACACAACTGGCAGGGTTGATAGTTTTAGGTTTGCATTGAAGCTTACCAGTGCAGGCAATACTGAACTACGGTACTGTTGCTTGACGCTCACACATATAAACTGAGCTGCTTGCCACTGATTAATTAATTAATTTGGAGTCTTGATCGCAACTATGTCGGCTCAAGGTAACCAGGATAATGCTGCTGTTTCTGGGGGGGCACTCGGGAACCAGGAGGAGTCCCAGCCATTTATAATACCAAGTAACCCACAGGCTTTGGTGCAGTTTTTCACGGCTTTTCAGGAATTTTATAAGCAAAGCAGGTCTGCAGGCCAAGTGACACCCGTACCAGGGGCAGCAGCACCAATGACAGTCACAACAGTGACAACAGCACCAACGGCAATTGCACCAGTGGTAGTGGCGCCAGTGGCAGCGGCGCTGGTGCCAACTGCACCAATGGCGTTTTCCCAAGAGTTCATCCCGGACACACAACCTAACGAGGTGGTACTTCCGGGTACCTCTGCGTCCACTGCTGCAGTGCTGCGTGCGGCCAAGGATGCAGCAGCCCGGCAAAAGAAGAACTCCCGCGCTCAGTCGGCCACCTCAGGCAAGTCAAAAGGGGGCCAAAGGGGTGGCAGGAGGGGCAAGGCTAGTACTCAAGGTTCCAAGGCTGCTAACCCACAAAAGGACCCAGGTGTCCCTAGTCTCTTTCAGGTTCCGCCTCCACAGGTGGCACTAGCCGAGGGCGCATCAGACTCCACTTCGGACGAGGAAGCGCAGGGACTGCAGGCGGTACAGGCGATCAGTGCACCGGATCAAGCCACGCTGGAAGTCCTCTCTGGGAAGAGGAAGGAAAAAAGGAAACACACATCGAAGAAGAGTAAGAAGAGGAGGCGGTCGGAATCGGAGGATGATTCAGGTACCTCTTCTTCTTCCGACTCCGATAGTGATGCTCCTAGGGAGGAGTATTGGGGCCATGGTGAAGACTGCGTGGGTCTTCCTTCATGGGCCCATGAAAGGAGGGCCAATTCCTACCGTAAGTCCTTTAACGGGACCCTTGAATGGAAGGACGGCGCGCTAGTGCCGGATGTTAAAACCTCCACTCACCTGTCTACAGATTTCATTGTAGGTAACCATTTATCTCAGAGAAAGAGGGGCAACATCCTTAATGGGGACTTTATTGATATGTTCAGATTGTTGCCTCCAGCTAAGCTGACAGGTAAAGGGGAAAAGAGGCGCAGCCATGGAAAACGCAGGTACAGAACACCCAGAGTCGAACGCACTTTTGAAAATTGGCTGGATGGGTTCCAGGTGTTCATGGGTGTGGTCAGCGCTGCTTACCCTAAACGGGCGACACATTTAGTCGCCTACATGGCCCATGTTAGGAGGGCACGAGAACTAGCGGGGGATACTGCTGCTCTAAATTATGATGAAGATTTCCGCAGAAATGCTTCGCTGTTATCTTCCACACGTTGGGATCTGAGGGACCAAAACTATTGGTCAGAGCACATGCGCCCCTACGTAGACAAGAAGCCCCAGGACTCATCAAAATCCTGGAAGACCGCTGCGAGACAGAGGCGACTGTGCTGGGAATTCAATAAAGGGGTTTGTGTGTGGCCTGTCTGTAAGTACAGCCACGAGTGTGAAAAATGCCTCGGTAACCACCCAGCCACTGCCTGCATGAAAGGGAGGCAGCCCTTTCGGGGTGGGAGAGGTTCCTACAACCAGGGACCCAGGGGTGGCCATGGAGCCCCATTTGGACCTCAGGGGAACAGGCAGTAATTTCAATCTGGGCCTGGCCTTCTCCCCCATCAAGTTGACCCCGTTAAAAAAACTTTTACATCTCTATCCCAACAGGACAGCAGCAGCGTATTTATGGGAAGGTTTTAGTACCGGTTTTAGGATCCCAGTAGCTTTCCCCCCCAATTCAGGTGATCCACCAAATCAAAAATCAGTGAGGGAGATGCCCGAGGTTGCCCGAAAGAAAATTAGTAAAGAAATTAAAGCAGGTAGGGTAGCTGGCCCCTTTTCAACTCCTCCAATAGAACGCCTTCACATATCCCCGTTAGGTATAGTCCCTAAGAAAGCGCCTGGTGAGTTTCGCATGATTCACAACCTTTCTTACCCAAAGGGAGGGTCCGTCAATGATGCGATACCGCAGGAACTTTGTACTGTGAGATATGCCACTTTTGACCAAGTGGTCAAGATTATTCGCAAATTCGGTAAGGGTGCGTTGCTGGCAAAATGTGACATTGAGTCGGCCTTTAGACTCCTGCCAGTTCATCCGGAAGACTTCCGGTGGCTTGGTTTCAAATTTGAAGGGGCTTATTTTGTGGACAAAGCGATGCACATGGGTTGCTCAGTGGCCTGTGCAGCCTTTGAGGCATTCAGTACCTTCCTGGATTGCTCGCTTCACTTTAGAACTGGCTCCGAGGGCGTGTCGACCTGGACGACTTTATCCTCGTAGCTAATAGCAGGCTTAAGTGCTCAGAGCTCCTCAAACCCTTCATATCATTAGCCGGGGAGTTGGGAGTTCCCCTAGTCGCCGACAAAACGGAGGGCCCAGCTACCACCATGGTTTACTTAGGTATTGAGTTGGACACGGTAGCTCAGGCCTCAAAACTTCCCAGAGAGAAACTGATCGCGCTTGGTGACCTCATTCGACAGCTCCTCCCCCTAAGAAAAGTTACACTTAGGCAGATACAGTCACTGCTAGGTCATTTAAATATTGCTTGTCGCGTGGTTTCCCCTGGCCGTCCATTCTGCGGCCGCCTCGCGAAGCTATCAGCAGGCCTGTGTTCCCCTCATCATAGGGTTCGCCTATCTAAGGAGGTAAAATCTGACCTGGAAGTCTGGTTGAAGTTCCTGGAGAACTACAACGGTATTTCCTTGTGGCAGGAGAACTTGTTGCTGCAGGTGGACTTTCAGGTGCATTCAGATGCTTCAGGCTCCCTAGGGTTTGGTGTTTACTTTAAGGGGCAATGGTGTGCCCAACGTTGGCCTGCAGCCTGGAAGGGGGGGCCCATAACCAGAGATTTAACCTTCTTAGAATTCTTTCCGATTGTAGTGGCAGTGCACTTGTGGTCAGAGGCCTTTAGTAACTGTGATGGGATGTTGAGCTGCTTGTGCGTAAAGTTCCTAGTCCCTCAGTGTTTGGCTAAGTCCACAAACCACTGTCTGTAACGGAGCGCCATAAGCATGGCTCCGTCAGTCGCTGGCAGAATCCGACAGTGGGCGTTTACGGAATTTCTTCCAGCATAACAGCTCCTTAACGGAAACACGTCTTCTGGACTCTCTACGTGACAATTTCCGGCGAGGAGTGGGTGTCCCTATAGGAGGTCCTGAAACCTCCTCGCTGCTCTCGCTGGAATTGTCTCTGAGCCCTTCTTCTGACTCGCTTTCCCTTGGAGCTCTTTCTCGCCCCCTGCTGGTTCCCTCCTCCGCTGATAAGTCTCTCTCAACCTCTGGGAGCCCTCGCACCCCCAGTTCTTCCGATGACAGTTCCCTGACATCCACCTCCCCTCCAGGGCCCCCTCCACCCCCTCCCCTCCCTTCCTCTGCTGGAGGCGAGGGAGCAAAACCCCTGAAAGAACTTCCCTCATCTTCCGAAGTCTCGAACATTTTCCTCCACCGGTTGCTGTTTCGGGTTTCTAAGTACTCATCCTCCTCGGAATCTATTCCTTCTTCCCACTCTGACCCCGTGAATCCTTCCAATTCCTCCTCCTCGTCGGTGGTGCCAAAGTACTCCCTCCGGAACCTCGCTACTGACTGAGGTTTCCTGGGGAACCTTTGATGGAAAGCTTCGATCAAGACCTCGTCATTGACTTCCTCTGCCGTTACCCAGGTGTTTTCTGACTCCGGTTCCCCTTCCCACGCTACCAAATCCTCCACCTGATTACCCTTCCACCTGGAGTCGAGGATCTCCGCCACATGGTTGCTGCTTTCCCTCTCTTCTAAGACTGGTCCCTGTGGGGAAACCCCTTCTTTCCCCCCCCCATACGGTGACAGTAATGACCTGTGGAATACTGGGTGCAGTTTCATGTGGTTCGGTAACCGGAGTCTGAAAGCTACGGGGTTAACCTGTTGAATGACCTCAAATGGTCCCAATCTTTTGGGTCTCAATTTCTTGCAACCCCCCTTGAACGGCAGTCCTTGGGTGGACAGCCACACCTGATCCCCCACCCTTATGGTTTCACCTTCCCTTCTGTTCTTGTCTGCCTGCTTCTTATATTGTTCTTTGGCCCTTTCTAAGTTGAGTTGGAGTTGACGATGGATCGCTTCCATTTCTTCTACAAAAAGTTCTGCGGCTGGGACGCTCCATCTCTCCCCTCCTCCCCCTGGAAATGCCCTGGGGTGGCACCCATAATTAGCCAAAAAGGGGCTCATCCCGGTGGACACATTCTCCGCATTATTGTAGGCAAATTCCGCCAGCGCCAACTTTTCCACCCAATCGTTCTCTCTGTCATTGACATAACACCTCAGATATTGTTGGAGGATACCGTTTGCTCTTTCCGCCTGCCCGTTGGTTTCTGGGTGCCGGGCAGTCGAAAAATTGACCTCCACGTGCAGTAAGCTCATGAGCTTCCTCCAGAACCTGGACGTGAATTGTTTGCCCCGGTCTTAGACCACCCTCAAGGGGGCGCCATGCAGTCTAAAAATATGTTCTACAAACAATTTAGCTGTCTCTTCCGCCGTGACTGCATGTGAGCAAGCTACAAAGTGGCCCATCTTAGTTAACAGGTCTACTACTACCAGTATGGCGGTTTTCCCCTTGGATTTGGGCAGATCAGTCATAAAATCTATCGATACCGCCTCCCATGGCCTCTCTGGTGTGGGCAACGGTTCTAACAACCCTGCCGGCGCCCGCCTTTCTCCCTTGGCTCGCTGGCATTGGTCACACCCTCTTACATACTCCCTTACATCTTCCCTCACCCTGGGCCACCAAAATTCCCTGGTAACCAACCACATGGTTTTGTGTTGCCCAAAATGCCCTGCTGTAGGGCTGTCGTGCATCTGTTTGAGTACTCTCCCTCTCAATTCCCCTTCGGGTATATATATAGTGCCCCTTTGTAATACAATGCCCCGTTTCTTTCTTCAAAACCTCCGGAGTTTTCTCCCTCCCTCCTTAGACCTTGGAGCTTATTCTGGGCGTATTCATCATTCTGCGTCTCCTCTACCAGTTCCCTTTGCCCCACCAACGCCGCCCCACACACCCAGTGGTCCTCTGGGATGATATGTCTCTCTTCGGGTGCTCCCTCCCCCTCCAAATACTCTGGTTTGCGTGAGAGAGCGTCCGCCCTGACGTTTTCTGGGCCTGGCACATAGCAAATTTCAAAATAAAATTTGGAGAACTCCTGTGCCCATCTCACTTGCCATTGGTTGAGCACTCGTGCCGTTCTCCAGTACTCTAAATTCTTGTGGTCCGTGCATACTTGCACCTTGTGTTGTGCACCAATTAGTAAGTGTCTCCATTTCCGGAACGCTTCGTGAATGGCGAGTAGTTCTCGGTCATATACCGTGTAGTTCTTCTCGGATTTGTTTAACTTCCGCGAGAAGAAGGCACACGGTCTCCACTCCGACTTATCCTTCCCCTGCTGAAGAAGCACCGCCCCCACCGCCCGGTCTGATGCATCAGTTTCCACTCTCATGGGTTTTTGTAAATCCACGTGCAGGAGCTGTTCTTCCGAAGCGAAGGCCTTTTTCAATTCTTCGAATGCTTGCTCCGCTTCTGCCGTCCAAACAAATTTCTTCTTGCTGCTGAGACAGTCCGTGATGGGAGCCGTTAAATGGGCAAAGTTCTTGATGAACTTCCGATAAAAGTTCCCAAACCCTAAGAATCTTTGCACATCTTTTTTCGTTTTCGGTGTCTTCCATTCCAGTACCGCCTGGACCTTGCCTGGATCCATGGCTAATCCCTTGTCTGACAAGCGGTACCCCAGGAATTCCACCTCCTTGGTGTGAAACTGACACTTCTCTAATTTCACCCACAGTTGGTTTGCTTGCAGTCGGCTCAACACTTCTCTGACGTCCTTTACATGCTGCTCCTCATTCTCTGAATAGACTAATACGTCATCTAGGAAGGCCACACAATTCTTGTAGAGCAGAGGCCCCAGGACGTGGTTCATGAACGATTGAAAACATGCTGAGCCTGCTTGTAATCCAAAGGGCATAACGAGATATTCGAAAGCCCCTAGGGGGGTGAACATCGTTGTCTTCCATTCATCCCCCTTCCTTACCCGTATCAGGTTGTATGCCCCCCTTAGGTCCAGTTTAGTGAAAATTTTTCCCTTCCTCACCCGGGTCAAAATGTCATCAATCCTGGGCATGGGAAAAGCCACTGGTTCCGACACTGCATTTATGCTCCGGAAGTCCACTACAAGTCTAGGTTTATCCGTGTTTTTTTTGTCCACAAAAAACACTGGGCTGCCCCCCACCGCTCTGGACTCTCTGATGAAACCTCTCTTCAGGTTTTTGTCAATAAACTCCCTCAACTCCTGCATTTCCCTGTCTGACATGGCATACAGCTTGCCCACAGGGAGCTGGGCTCCAGGGACTAGATTGATCTGGCAGTCAAAGGGTCTATGCGGTGGTAGTTTGTCTGCTTCCCTTTCGCTGAAGACATTGCTCAGGTCAGCGTATTGTTTGGGCACCTTTCCTTTGTCCGTTACTTCTGTTCCTGCTAGAAAGGCCTTTGCCCCTTCTGGAGCCTTGCCCTCTTTGCAATGTTCTAGGCAATGTGCTGACCCAAAGGAGACCACTCTCTGATGCCAACCCACTAGCGGATCATGCAACGCTAGCCAGCTCATCCCCAAAATAATGGGAGCCCCTCCCAAGGTGGCCACATTGAACGCTATTCTTTCGGTGTGCCTGGCTACCCTCATTACCATTGGGACGGTCTGTAAGCTGACTTCTCCTCCCAACAGCTCTCTCCCATCGATCGTGGTCACCTGCAAGGGGTTGCTTAAAGGGATAGTCTGTATCTGGTGTTCTGCTGCAAACTCCTTGCTCATAAAATTACAGGAGCTGCCTGAGTCCAATAGCGCCCTTATCTTTAAGGGATGTCCGTTTGGCAGCTCTAGCAACACCTCTATCACTAGGGCTGGTCTCGGAGGTTCCGGCGTGGGCACTTTTACTGCTCCTTGGCCTGACTGCTGTGCCCTGATGGTGGCAGTCAGGCGCTGGCTTTTACTTGGTCCTGCCCTTCCTCCTCCTTCCCCCCAACAGCTCCTGCCATCCCTTGCCATTCCTTTCTTTGTGGACAGACTCTGGCAAAATGACCTGGCTGCTGGCAGGGATAACATTTCTTGGGGCTCTTCCCCTCCTTCTTCCGCCCTTCACTGGGATTTGAAACTGCCCGCGCGCGCGCTGTTCCAACTTCCATCGGCTCTGCGGGCGGGAAAGTTGGCTCCGGAATCTCTGGAATGCGGAAATCCCTCCAACGCTCCCCTTTCCCTTCCCGCTTCTCCAAGGCTCTAGCCTCCTGGCATGCTCCAATGGTCAGCGCTGATTTGGTCAGCTGGTCCATAGACTCCGCCCTGGGCGCCCGGGAAAGTTCATCTTTCACAGCCGAAGAAAGTCCCTCTTCGAAAAGCATTTGAATGGGTTCCGCTGACAGATCCCACCCCAATTTGTGTATCAACATAGTAAACTCAGTCCAGTACTCACGGACAGATCGGCTCCCCTGTTTACAAGCCATCAACTGTCTGTGCACCACTCCCTGTTCAATGTCGCTGGAAAACATCCGTGCGTCTTTCAAGACTTCATTATGCCCTGCCATCAGGGGTCTAACGCAGTCTCTCGCCCCTCCTTCGAGATGGCTAACCACAAACGCCACTCGCGATTCCTCGTCGGGAAAGTCATCAAACTGCAGATTAAGAGCATACTGCATCTCTGTCCTAAAGGCTTGATAGTTCCTGGGATCCCCCCCAAACTTCTGCACCAATCCTGGCATCTTTCTTGCTTGTGGGGGGCCTTTGCCTTTTCTGCATCCTGAGCCCTCCTCTCATCGAGCCTCGCCGTTTGCAGCGCTAGCTGGACCTCCAACACCCGGTACCTTTCTTCCAGGCTTGGACCGGCTCCAGCTCCTCCTGCATCTCCGTTTCCGGCTGGGTTGCTCATGATGCCTTCTCTGCACAAGCTGCTTTCAGGGACTGTCGGATTGCTGTGATGGGATGTTGAGCTGCTTGTGCGTAAAGTTCCTAGTCCCTCAGTGTTTGGCTAAGTCCACAAACCACTGTCTGTAACGGAGCGCCATAAGCATGGCTCCGTCAGTCGCTGGCAGAATCCGACAGTGGGCGTTTACAGAATTTCTTCCAGCATAACAGCTCCTTAACGGAAACACGTCTTCTGGACTCTCTACGTGACAATTTCTGGCGAGGAGTGGGTGTCCCTATAGGAGGTCCTGAAACCTCCTCGCTGTTCTCGCTGGAATTGTCTCTGAGCCCTTCTTCTGACTCGCTTTCCCTTGGAGCTCTTTCTCGCCCCCTGCTGGTTCCCTCCTCCGCTGATAAGTCTCTCTCAACCTCTGGGAGCCCTCGCACCCCCAGTTCTTCCGATGACAGTTCCCTGACAGTAACCATAGGGTTTGCTTCCACACCGACAACCAGGCAGTAGTAGGAGTCCTTTCCAGGCAGGCCGCACGGTCCCCAAGAGTAGGTGCTCTTCTGCATTCCTTCGTTCTCCGGTGTTTAGAACTTAATATCCACTTCTCCGCCAAATTTGTGCCTGGTGTTAACAATGATATCGCGGATGCCCTATCTCGTTTTCAGATGGACCGCTTCCGCTCGTTAGCACCGGACGCTCAGCCGCTACCTCAGCCGTTCCCGGAACATCTGTGGAGACTTGGGGACCAGAGTCTTGGGAACCAGAAGTGATCCAGGGAGTATTAGCCTCATTGGCGCCTTCCACATTAAGATCTTATAAGAAGGTGTGGTCGGATTTCCTAAAGTTCCGCAATAAAACCCGCGCCGCCAGTAGCAACGCCCCTCCCGTTAAGTCAGAGGTCTTATCCTACTTAGTGTACTTGAAACGCCTGGGCCGCGCCCCTAAAACCCTCAACCTACAGGCTGCGGCAATATCATTCTTTTGCAAGGCGGTATTTTCCTCCGATCCATGCCCCGATTTTGTCACACGAAAGACCCTAGAGGGCTGGCGTAGACTGCAGCCCCCAAGCCGTGATATGAGGAGGCCAATATCATTTGACATACTTTTCCAAATTCATAAAAAGCTGAGAACGGTCTGTTGGTCAAAGTATGAGGCGCGCTTATTTTCAGCGGCATACTCCATCGCCTTTTTCGGCGCAATGTGTGTGGGGGAGGTGGTTTAGGAAGAGGGTCAGCGCGGCTCCTCCCGGGGTTTGCTATTAAGCGATGTTACACTTTCACAGGAAGATCTAGTTTTACGGATACGTAGTTCCAAAACAGGCCAGTACGGGAGGGGGGCTCTGGTTCGGCTCTTGGCAACCGGAGAACCAGGCCCGTGTCCAGTTAAGGACACCAGGCGCTTCTTATTTCTAAGGCCTAATTTGGCAGGGCCATTATTGATCCACGCAGATGGCATACCCCTGACGCGTCACCAGTTCACTCATGTTATGCACTTAACACTGGCAGCATGCGGCCTTCCCCCTGCAGATTTTGCGGCTCACTCCTTTAGGATACGAGCGGCCACCACAGCAATGCACCTGGGCCTTACGACTGAGAGGATTAAGGACTTAGGCCGCTGGAAATCGGATGCTTACAAACGCTACGTGAGAAAAAAATTATGACAATCCAACCGGGACTTGACTGACCATGGCCTGTTCTCTTAATTTCTTCCAGGAGATATGGGGGTGCGCGTCTGGATAATCGAGCACAGCATCGTACATTGGGCCAGGGTCCGCGCCATCAATTCCGGTCTCGGGCCATGCCTTGGCTTACCGACTGGCATCACTATATCCTGGGTCTCGCGGAGGGGAATGCGCTGGGCTGAGATGTTGCCCGCATTTAAGACCAGAGCCGCAGCGGAGGGCCCCCCAGATGCGTTACTGATACAATTAGGAGAAAATGACCTAGCTTACAGAAAGGCAGTTGATTTGCAGTGGCACATATTTAGTGACTTTGAGGAGCTTAAGGCCTCTTAGCCGAACGTCACAATTATTTGGGCCTCTTTGATGGAGAGGCGGGTCTGGAGAGATTGCAGGTGCCCGATAGCCATGAATAGGGCTAGGAAAGCCTTGAATCGGGCGGTGGTGCGTAGAGTGGCGGCCCTGGGTGGGAAGGTCATTGAACACCCGGGCATTCGTTTCAACTGTGAGGCCCTCTACCGGTTTGATGGCGTGCATCTTTCGGATGCTGGAAATGATGTTTGGCTGTGGGATATAGCAAAGGGGATAAGGGATTGGTTTCAGGCATGAGAGTATTGGCGGCGAGCGGTTGCTCGTGTGGCGGTAGGCATTGGTAAGAAGGGGTTAAGAGGATGTGGGGGGGGGAGGAACGCCATCACCTCCCCCCAGTGAGCGAAGGGTGGTCCGTTAAAGGACTCCGGGGGGCGTGGCCCTGTCCAAAGCCTATGGAGGTGTGGGCCAAAGGCACGCCCCAGAGCGGTGACCCGGGGGAGCTCCTAGTCGACGTGCCTCAGCAGGAGACTCCCCCGATATAGTGTTAACCCTTCCCCGTGTCTCCAGTAAATGGGCTGGAGCCGGATAGTCGCTAGGACCAATGCTGAAATACAAAATGAAAAAAGGGGTGGGAATGCCAGTTGAAAGGAGACCATCCAGACAAGAAAATGGGAAAGAAGGGAAAGAAATCAAGGACTATGACAGCTTAATGGTGGAAATAAGGAAAGAATTTAAACGTAATGAACAATATATCGAGAAAAAGTTATTAGAAGTACAGGATACATTGGATAAGAGATTGGAGGGGGTGGTGGGAGAGCTGACAGGAAAAGTAAAAGATTTGACGGTAAGATCCAACGCTCTTGAGGACTCAATGAAGAGGGTGCAAAAAGATATGAAAGAAAGTAGGAAGGATATGGATAGGCTTAAAATAGAGGTCAAGGAGATAAATAAAATACAGGAAGAACTGTTGGACAGTATGGCAATGACTCAGATGAGACAGAAACAATCAAATCTGAAATTCAGGGGGATCCCAGAGGACCCAAATGAAAATATAAGATCTAAACTGGTTAAAGAACTGGCAGCTTGGTTAGATATGAAAGAAGAGGATATGGGATATTCAATAGCAAACATCTTTCGGATAAAAGTAAAATCCGCTAAAGCTAGAGGGAAGAAACTGCCAGGAGACGTATTAGTTATGTTCAACTCTTTGGACATGAGGAATGAAGTACTGAAACAGAACTATAACAAAAAGTTGTGTATTCAGGGAAAACCAATTCTTATATTTAAAGAGATTCCTTCAAGATTTCTTCGAAGGAGAGACGGTTATAAAAAATTAACCAACCAGTTGAAGAAAAATGGGATCCAGTATAGATGGGAATTCCCGGAAGGGATTTCATTCTATTTTAAGGGAAAAAGATTTAAACTATCCAGTCCTCTGGAGCTGGAAAAATTTGCAAGAAGGTACGAAAAGGAACTGAGAAGGATGGGGGGATGGGAGGAAGGGGGGAGCGGATGGGGGGAGAGAGGGGTGGAGATGGAGGGAGTGGAGAGGGGAAAGAGGAGGAAAATTCAGGAGAAGAAAAAGAAGAGGAAGAGACAGAAGATAAGGAACAGTAGATCTAACTTAGATTCGATAACCTATTTACTGTATATCAACCATGGCTTTAAATTATACTGTCGTGGAATGTGAACGGGCTTAATAATAAAAATAAAAGGAACCAGATTGCCCACGTATTATTAAAGAGGAACCTTGATTTAATTTGTCTACAAGAGACCCATGTAACAAAGAAGCATAAAAGAATCTTAAGCAATAAGAGATTAGGGTTGGATTTTGTGGCATCAGATAATGTTAAGAAAAGAGGAGTGGTACTATATATAAAAGAAAAGCTTGACCCAAAATTAATGTATAAAGACAAAGAGGGAAGAATGATAGTAGTACAAATCACTTTTCAAGGAGAAAAGATAATTGTCGCCGGAATATATGCGCCTAACTATAAAAAGTCCAGGGTTTTTTGGAATTGGGTAATAAGTTAATAGACTGGATGGAACAAAAATTGATATTGATGGGTGTAATGGGAATTGGGGTTGCTTGTGCGTAAATTCCAAACTGCTCCCAGCTGTTGGGGTAGCTAAACCTTTCCCTGATTTGACAGCCCTTACAAGGTGACTGTCTCAGTCACTGGCAGAATCCGTCAGTGGGCGTTCCCTAAACTTCTTCCAACATAAAAGCTGTTTGACGCCAAGTCTCCTCCTAGCCTCTCTGCGCGGAAGTCTCCTGCGCAGAGTGGGCGTGGCCAGCGGAGGTCCTGGGCTCTCCCCGCTGGACCCTGTGGAAGGGTCTTGGAGCCCTCTCTCCGAAGACCTTCCCTCCTCCCCTTCTTTCCTGGTGTCACGCTTATTTCCTTCCCCAATGGAAGTATTCTCCCTCTCCCTGCTGGTCCCTTCTCCTGCATCATCGGAGAGCCCTACCTCCGCTCTGAGCTCCGATGTCAGTTCCCTGACAATGGGGGATTTCAATGGAGTGGTTCTACCGAACTTAGATAGATCAACAAAAAAGCAAGAAATGAAGGAAGGTAAATTACCTAGAACCTTCTTTGATTTGGAGGATAATATGGGATTAATTGATGCCTGGAGATTTAAAAACCCTACTATAAAACAGTTTACCTTCTTCTCAAACCCAAACCAGAGTTGGGGGAGAACAGATTATATCTGGATCTCGAAGGAACTGACACAAAGTTTACTTAAATCAGAAATTCTCCCACAAACCATATCAGACCATAATCCAGTATATATGGAGATAAAGGGAAAGGATTCTAGAACATTCAGATGGAGAATGAATGAAAATTTATTTAATGACCAAAAGATAATAAACAAGGCGAAAGAGACAATCAAATAATATTTCAATTGGAATCTAAACAAAGGAACATCTATAGAAATGGTATGGGATGCAGGAAAGGCCGTTATCAGAGGCTTCCTAATCCAGAAAAATATCCACCTAAAAAAAGAAAAAGAGAAAAAGAAAGAAGAAATTTTATTACATCTTATGGAGAATGAAAGACAGCTAACTATTAAACCAGGAGATGAAATAATAAAACAAAATATAAAGATGCTACAAGCTCAATTTTCTATGATAGTGAACCAGGAGATTGAATGGAGGATTAAAATGATGAAACAAAAGAACTTTGAATCAGCGAATAAGATAGGGAAATACTTAGCGTGGCAATTAAGAGAAAGGAAAAAACAAAATATGATATGTAAGATAAAGGACGGAGAAAGGACAGTGGAAGATCCAATAGAGATAAAAAAGATATTTCAGAAATACTATAAGGAATTATATAAAAGAGAAAATGAAATAGCTAATGAAATAGAAGGTTATTTGGAAAAACATCATTTGCCACAAATGACGACTGAAGAAAGAGAACAATTAAATCAGATCATTACAGAAGAAGAGATCAGGAAAGCAATAAAGAAAATGAAAATAGGAAAAGCACCAGGGCCAGATGGCATATCGGCCAAGTATTACAAAATATTAAGTGACCAACTATCACCAATACTATCTGAAGTTATGAATAACATCTTAAAAGAAGGGAAAATTCCAAATACTTGGAAAGAAGCCTACATTACCTTAATCCCTAAAAAAGATGCGGATGGCCTCGAGGTGAAAAACTACAGGCCGATTTCATTATTAAATAACGATTATAAACTATTTGCCGATGTGCTGGCGGAAAGACTAAAAAAAGTGTTAAATAAAAGAATCCATAAAGACTAAGCGGGTTTCCTACCGGGGAGACAACTAAAAGACAACATAAGAACCGTGATAGATATTATTGAATACTTGGAAAGTAGAATAGATAAGCAGGCAGCACTGATATTTATAGATGCTGAAAAGGCATTCGATAATATCTCTTGACGCTTTATGAAGGAAAATTTGAAAATGATGGGGATTGGAGAAGGATTTAGAAAAGGTATTGAAGCTATTTATCAAGAGCAAAAAGCCAAACTTATAATAAACAATAATATATCAGAATCTTTTGATATTGCTAAAGGGACGAGGCAAGGATGTCCTCTGTCTCCCCTGCTATTTATAACAGTGCTGGAAGTATTTAATAAGAAGTTAAGGGAAACAACGGAGGTCAAAGGAGTGAAGGTAGGAAGTAAAGAATATAAAATGAAAGCTTTCGCGGATGACATAGTATTAACATTGGAAGACCCAAAGAATAGTCTGCAAGAAGCATTACAGAAATTAGAAGAGTTCGGCAAAGTGGCAGGTCTTAAACTCAACAAGAACAAGACTAAAATGTTGACAAAAAATATAAGCAAAGAAGATATAGTAGAATTAGAACAAAAAACCGGAATTATGGCAGCAAAGAAGGTGAAATATCTTGGAGTGTGGATTACAGCTAAAAACATAAACTTATATAAAGATAACTATGAAGCTACTTGGAAGAGCATTAAGAAAGATCTAGAAATCTGGGAGAGACTGAAACTTTCTTTTTTGGGGAGGATATCAGTTATCAAAATGAATGTCTTGCCCAGAATGCTATTTTTGTTTCAAACTATTCCAGTAATTAAGGGGCTGAAACAGTGCAAAGAGTGGCAAAGGGCTTTGGCGAGATATATTTGGCAGGGTAGAAGACCACAAATAAAAATGGAAATATTGGTAGATAAAAAAGAGAGAGGAGGTTTCTCATTACCAGATTTGAGTTTATACTATGAAGCGGCGTGTTTAATGTGGGTGAAAGACTGGATAAAACTGGATAAAACTGTTTAATGTGGGTGAAAGACTGGATAAAACTGGAAAATACTGATATTTTGGCTTCGATAACAGGTACGGGTGGCACTCGTACCTGTGGTACGAGAAGGTGAAAGTTCATAGAGGCTTTCTAAATCATATAATTAGAGGACCAATATTTCAAGTTTGGGAAAGAAATAAAGATTTGCTGGAAAAGAAAACACCCTGGTGGATTTCACCAATAGAAGTGCTGACTGTCAAAAAAACTAATATGGAGGGGGGAAAAGCCACTTATGAAGAACTTACCAGGAAAACCGATCAACTTAAACCCTATGAAGATGTAAAGAACTTATTTACAGGGTGGTTGCAATACCACCAGGTAAACAACTTGCTAAAAGAAGACAAAAAGAAATTAGGATTTGAAGATAAAAAATCTAAATTTAATGTGTGTAAAGGGAATTGGGGTTGCTCGTGCGTAAGGGGGCTGCTGCTCTAGGCAACGTTGTCTGGCTAAACCTTTCCCTGGCTGGACAGCCCTTTCTCCGTGGCTGTGTCAGTCACTGGCAGAATCCGTCAGTGGGTGTTTCCTGAACTTCTTCCAACATAAAAGCTGCTTGACGCCAAGTCTCCACCTAGCCTCCCTGCGTGGAAGTCTTCTGCGCAGAGTGGCCGTGGCCAGCGGAGGTCCTGGGCTCTCCCCGCTGGCCTCTGTGGAAGAGTCTTGGAGCCATGTCTCCGAAGTCCTTCCCTGCTCCCCTTTCTTCCTGGTGTCACGCCGATTTCCTTCCCCAAAGGAAGTGTTCTCTCTCTCCCTGCTGGTCCCTTCTCCTGCATCGTTGGGGAGCCTTACCTCCACTCTTGGCTCCGATGGCAGTTCCCTGACAATGTGGAAGCTATAGAAGGTAAAAATAAAACTTTGTCTAGGGTGTATGATCTCTTATTGGATTGGTACACAAAAGACGAAGAGGTGAAGGAGGCTATGACCAAATGGGCCATGGATATTGGTCACAATATTGATTTTGTAATGTGGCATGAATTGTGGAATGTTAATATGAAGTTCACGGCGTGTAAGGCATTGAGGGAGAACCTTTGGAAAATGATTTATAGGTGGTATCTCACGCCAGTGAAGTTAGCTAAGATTTAGAGATTGAAGAATAAGAAATGCTGGAAATGCGGAGAGGTAGAAGGTGACTTCTACCATATGTGGTGGACATGCAGTAAGGTGAAAGGCTTTTGGGAACTGATTTACAATGAGCTTAAAATTTTTTTTGAAATATACTTTTCCAAAAAAGCCTGAAGCCTTCCTGCTAGGAATAACTGGCAAAGAAATTAAAAAAAGAAGATAAAAATCTATTTTTATATGCCACAACGGACGCAAGAACCATGTTAGCACAAAACTGGAAAATGGAGGTAATACCTACTATAAGTGACTGGCAAGTCAAGATGATAAACTATGCTGAGGTAGCTAAAATAACAGGAAGATTAAGGGATCAGGACGAACAGAAATTTCATGACAATTGGAACAAATATTTGAGGTATATAAGAACTAATTGTAGAACTTTGACGACACTGGCGGGACTGGAATAACTCTAACAGCGAACGACTAATAAGTAAAGGAGATAAAATATGTGATTCCAGAATTTATCTGATACTTACCAAAGGAGTGGAGGGAATTCTAAGGCTCGGTGGAGCTTAAAACAACTATGTAATATATGTATGATTCATGGACTGGATATGACACATGTAATTTATGTATTATACTTTGTACTTGTTTATATGTATATATAATGATAAACCAATAAAAACTCATTTGGAAAAAAAAAGAGAGAAAACTCAAGAAAATACAAACTTCGGGGTTTGTAGATGGTTGTAAAGGTTGCTGAAAGGTTTCTAGTTCACTAGTTAGAAACAGCTTCCAGGCTAGGCAGGACCAAGGTTGCTTTGTAACTGTTCCTGTCTGCCTGCTTGCCATTGTGCATATTTGTAAACCATTTTTGCCAAAATATATACATCTGCAATAGTAGTTTCTGGAAGCAGACCCTGCAAGAGTGCACACTCCATGAAGTCCATATGAAGAGTGTTACGGAATGGAGGGGGAAGCCTTACTCTTGAGTAAGAGACGTAGAGCCCGAGGCGATGACCTCAAGGGAACCCTGCCACACTAGGGCTCCCCTCGCCCCGTCACAACGTTGCAGCAAGCACCGCACAAAAGTCCAAAACCCCTTGAAGAAAGCGCCATTTCTGACCCCGTATCCCGATGCTATACACGATCGATGTATTTGATGAATGAACAATGTATTTGCATGAGGATGCGCTCTAGCCAATCAGATGGCATTGAATGTAGCCCTTCAGCCAATCGCAGCAATGCCATGGCTCTGCAGAGGCAGCTCAGCTCCAGATGTTTAGCACGCTCCACTGAGCGCTGACAAGGTGATGACAGCTCCCGCTGCGAGAACAACGGACTGAGTCAATCGAAACCTCGTTACCCTGTTAATCCAATCAAAACTAGATGTTGTTTAGTCGTGTCCGACTCTGCGTGACCCCCTGGACCAGAGCACGCCAGGCCCTCCTGTCTTCCACTGCCTCCCGCAGTTTGGTCAAACTCATGCTGGTAGCTTCGAGAACCCGGTCCCACCATCTCGTCCTCTGTCGTCCCCTTCTCCTTGTGCCCTCCATCTTTCCCAGCATCAGGGTCTTTTCCAGGGAGTCTTCTCTTCTCATGAGGTGGCCAAAGTATTGGAGTCTCAGCTTCAGGATCTGTCCTTCCAGAGAACTCAGGGCTGATTTCCTTCAGAATGGATAGGTTTGATCTTCTTGCAGTCCATGGGACTCTCAAGAGTCTCCTCCAGCACCAGAATTCAAAAGCATCGATTCTTCGGCGATCAGCCTTCTTTATGGTCCAGCTAGATACAATGTAGCAATGTCAGGCCAGGCCACTTCCAAAAAGAACCGTCTGTATTAAAAAAGCCTAAAAACACTTGGAAATTCATAGAAAACCACTGGTTTCACCGATTCTCTTCATTCCACCACCAGTCTGCTTCGTTGGCCAAGGACTTGGGAACCCCTCAGTCCCTGCCAGAATTCCCCAAGGGGGAGGTCACCTACTCACACGAAGGTACTTTACCCGTAGGTGACAATCGCTGGGCAACAGCTCTCCACCGGACTTACCCAGGCGGCAGACTATGCAAACCAAAGTTCTATTGTCCTCTTACAGTAGGTGCTTAGAATGTACTTGGGTGTTGAGACCCCGCAGCCCCCTCCCCTCGTTGGAAATAACTCACACAAGGACACGGATATTAGGTTTATGTTACTGGGCAAATTTTGGCCACAACTTTATTGAAATTAAAGAATGTGAGCGGTATTGGCTTAGGCATTGATTGAACCTGACTATATCTGACTCCTGCCCATTGTCCAGGAAGTCCCAGTAAGGGTAAGCCATCGGTAGGGGGAGCCCTGTCGATGCGAACCAACTCAAGCTCCCCCTGGTGTTCCCGTCGGGGTCATGTCAAGGCCTTAGCCCCCCAGCCGGGCTTCAGACTAGATCAACACCCCCGGATTCCGTTCTCGGGGTTCAATTCCTCTTTGAACCTGTTGCACAATCAACTTTGGTCTCCGCTATTTGCTCCGCTTGGTGGCTGGCCTCCTTCTTTGTTCCGCAGGGACCCACGGGCTCTGAGCAGCCTCCCACCTGGATTTTTCCGTAACAACAGAAACTCGACTAACCCTCTTGAGAGAAGAAAGGTGGCTTTTGCTCCCACTGCAATGTTGTAATCTAAATAAGCACATCTTCCTACAAGTGAATAGTAGCCACCTACCTGGGGGGAAATAAAGTGGTATGCTGAGAGACATGGTTACGGTGGAGAGCAAATCTGTGTTCAACAATCCGAACGTCCCGAGAGAAACCAGATGGCAGCTTTTTTTTACTGTGTCCACAGAACTCAATGAAAGCCAACCAATGGTTTGGGTCAGGTGAAGTAGAAGCATGTTGAAATCTGCAGATGGCACAAAGTTCAGCGGCAGTAAATCAGAAAGAGGGGCAGTCCTTAAACAGCTGAAGAGAAGGGGATAAACCTCAACTGAGCATCCAACTATTAACATCCTGACGGTAAGGACCTTACCCAACCCTAGTCACATGTAAACACCATTTTAAAGTATGGCTTGATGAGCTAAAAGATGAAGAGGAGTACCCATTCAGAAGCACATCATATTGGAAACAATGCAGTTCAGTACTAACACTCAGATATGCACCAGCTTTATTCCCAGTTCGTGATCCAGCAAGAGACAAACGTACTGGAGCTTCTTTGCTGCATTGGGGCATAAGCACTGAGCCCTATCTTTGTGCCCTGGACCAGAGCACGCCAGGCACTCCTGTCTTCCACTAACAGGTAACCTACCAGACAGGAGGTAAACAACGGACTCAGATGTCTGTTGTAGACCGCCCTTTCTGTGATGTAGGTACGATGTATCTGGGGGGTGGTCTTGAGCTACACCCCTTTCTGTGATGTAGGTACGATGTATCTGGGGGGTGGTCTTGTGCTACACCCCTTTCTGTGATGTAGGTACGATGTATCTGGGGGGTGGTCTTGAGCTACACCCCTTCTGTGATGTAGGTATGATGTGTCTAGGGGTGGCCTTGGACTCCAGGGTGGGCAATTTAAAATGTCTCTATAAGGGCAGGCACATCTTTGTTGTGGGTCCTCCTCCTCCTCCTCCTCCTCCTGCCTGTGGGGGGAGCACCCTGTTGCAACAGTTCAATAAAGATCACGCTTACTAGCTGCTTTGCTTCTCAATCTTCTCTGCTTGGCCTCTGTTATTTTCTCCGACCGATGGAGAACCTACAAAGGACTCTAGAAGGGCTCTTGTGTTCCCCATAAGGGAATAAGGGCAGATTTTTGCTTATTACAATATGCAGGAGTGGGCTGCAGAAGACGGAGTTTGGCCTCATTAGGTCCCCCTACCATGAACTCCTTAGGTGGGCCACCCTGCGCCCGCCTCGGCATCGCGCCTCGCTATTCTGCAACTCGAGATAACACTGAACTGCTCTGCAGGGTTGTTGTAAGGATTGCAAGTCAAGGCATCCAAAGTGCCTTTGAACATTGAAAAGCCCCTAGTCAATGCTTTGAACTACTGTCGCTTTAAAAAGGAAACTCTGATTAGTAAGAGTTTGGGGAATTAAAAATTGGTTTGTCCTGGGGTCGCTGAAGCTGTGTTCTGGCTTGAAAACCCAGTGAGACCACTGGGCCATCTAGTTCTCTATGGTCTGCCATAGCCAGCAGCTGCTCTCCAGGATTTCAGAGCTCAGTTTCCCATGAATGGGTTGGAACTGCCGCTTTTTGCATCATGTGCCTCTCCCAGTGGGCCACCCAGAGCCATTTCCTGTATAGCGTTCTACATCCCATGTAGTCCTGCTTCTTCCAGCTCAATTCAGTTCATTCTGCAACTGTGCAAGTTAGGCCGCATCTGCTTTATGCATTCAAAGCACCATCATGCGCCTTGACATGCTAACAGTTGCATCTTTGTATTCAATCCCTCCAGCACCTTGGACAGCAGTCTCTCAAGGCTCAGCCACAGGTACCTGGTGCCCCATGCTTCCTAGGCCCAGGTCCGTGCTTTAAAGGCACTGTGTCCGAGTGTTTTGTTGTCCCAGGGCTGTCTAATTCTGACTCATTTTCAGCATCCCTTTCCAGGGCAGCTTTATTTATTTCATGTCTTTAAGGAGTCCTCTGTGCGTGGCAAAGGCTTGTTGCTGGGACAATAGGAGGCTGCCTTATACGGAGTCCCACTATGGCTCTATCTAGCTCAGTCTTGTCCACAATGGATGGCAAAAACTCTCCAGGGTTTCAGACAGAGGACATTCTAGCTGGAGATACAACAGATTGAACCGGAGAGCTTCTGCATGTAAGCAGCTGCTTTACCACTAAGCTATGGCCCTTCTGCCATTGCTTCTGCCCTGAATGAACTGCAAGCCTGTCCTCCAGTCCTCCCAAAACTCTCTTTTGTGGCTACACTCTGCAGGAGGTCATTGGTTGCAGAAGTTGAGCTGTCTGCACAAGTGACTGAATCAGTGAGAAGGCTGATCTGGAATGAAATGCTGACTTTCAGGCATCTCTTGAAGACTTTTTTATGCCAACAGCTCTGTGCTATCATTTAAACATTTCTTGAGCACCCAGACATTTGAATTCTTTGCACTGATTTTAATGTCCACCCTCCACCCGCTTTTGTACATTGCTGTCTTTTATGACATGCCCTAGCTTCTGAGAAGCCTTTCGCTCAAACCAGTTAGACATGACATGAATTAGTCGTTTTATCCACCCGGCATGTATGGAACAGACCCTGATGAATCAAATGACAAGGCATAATTAATCCCCCAGCTGAACTGAACAGGGAGCAGCAGCTGGGGTAGAACATGCAAACAAGAAATTATTAGTTCAAGGTACAGAAGCCCCAGAACACCCCAGCCACATGGAGTTAAGAATAGCAATTCCAGATTAAAGGGCTTGCATCTGAGACATTTGTTCCTTCCTTTTTGCCAAGACAGGTGATGTTCCTACGAATACATGGGAAATTTTGAAAGGACCGTGGGCATTTTCCCTCCGCAGCTGAAGATCCAGAGCTATCTGAAGAGGGGGAAATACCAGGTCTTGCTCAGCTGGAGATGTCTTATTTACTTTGAAGATAAAAGCTGATTAGAATTTTAGGCTGCCGGGGGTGGGGCAAAATCTGAGGATGGGAAAAATGATATCACTGGCAGTCACATGGGAGGCTGCTGAAAATGCACATGGAGAAACAATGGGTCCTTGAACTGAGGGGACTGTCTGACCTGCAGGAGGAAGCCAGTTGTTGAAAGGGAACATGGATATGAGAAGGAGCTTTCAACATCCAGCTGGAGCCATCAATGGCAGTTCATCACTAGTTCGGAGTTGGGGACTTTTTTTCAGTCTTAAGGGCCATATTCTCCTCTGGGAAACCTTCCAGGGGCCGTGTGCCTGTGGTGGGAGGGGCCACAGCTGAAAGTGGGTGGAGTCATGAATGTAAACTTTGTTTTCCTAAGGGAGGCTGGTTTCTACACACATTCAACTCTCCACTCTCTGTCCTTCATGACTCAAGGGTGTGAGGGGAGGGGTAGTACCTCTAGTGGGGGGCACATTGTGCTCCTTCTGGGGTAGTTTGTCCACCTTTGGTCACTACAGCTCTCACCTGTGGCTCTTAGAAACTGTGAGCCTGCAGCAGCAGCCACACCCCAGGAATGGCTTCAACTGGCAGGCTAACCAGGTGAGGGGAGTTGATGGGTCTCAAACCCTCAGTGAGTTAGGGGCTTCCCCTGCATGCAAAGCTAGTGTCGGGTACTGGCTAGAGGAGGAGGAATGGCAGGAGGCTACAGCCAGGGAACCCCCCAGGGAAGCATCGAAGTGGGAAGGCCCCAAGCCAGGAGACTGCTGGTGGGATGCAGGAGACAGGTCAGAAGAAGAAGAAGAAGGGGGAGCAGATGGCTTGGAGGCTAAACAAGCAGCAGGTTTAAGGGAGACTGAGGCAGCTGAGGAGGAGGAGGAGGAGGAGGAGGTGGAGGCTGAGGCTGCAACAGACACCCCGAAAGCAGTGGAGCTATTTTTAGGAAGACCCCCAAATTGTTGAGCTTCTTAAAGGAAGACCCAGAAGCTGTTGATGTCTGATAGCCCTACCTTAGGAGGAGGCTAAGATCCTCCGTTCTGGCAACTGGGGCTAGTCCTGCCTGTGGAGTTTCTCTGTCGGGTTTTGTCTCTCTGAAGAAAGAGTCCACCTTACTGCTCATCTCTGAGTTTTGATGCTGAACTGCAGCTGAATCAGCCCTGACAGTCAGGCTCCGGCCAATTGAGCAGATGAGACCACTAGGGGGTCCAACAGTCAAGAAGGTGGTTTCTGCCCGTGCTGTAGAGGGAAGTGACGAGCAGTGGGGCTCATCCACCTGGGAAGGTAGCTCATTTAAGAGAAGGAAGTCCCTGATCCTAAACCTGATTGATCCATTTAGCCCAGTATTGCCCACTTCCAGCCTGAGTGGCAGAAGCTCTCCAAGGTCTTGGGCAGAGAGAGGCTCCTACCTACATTGAGCTTCTAACTGCAGGTGCTAGGGACTGCACCTGGGACCTTCTGCATGCAATGCAGGTGCTGACACACTGAGGCTATGGCGCCTCCACAAAACCTTCAGGTATGGGCAGGAGGCACTACTCAGCATCCTTATATCCCACCCTTCCTCCCAAAGGAGTCCAGGGCAGCAAAGACACAACAGTTAAACAACCAAAATATCCAAAAACAGTTCCTACACAGAAGTAGACTAAGAAAAATCTCTCCTTAGAAGGCTTCTTGAAAGAGGAAGAGGAAGTAGGCATTGAAAAGATAGCAGAGAAGGGACCCCCGATAAGATGGTAGCTGCAGGAAGCCGTCATCTGCAGAGCAGAGCCATCCATTGGGTATATAAGGGGTGATATGATTTTTCAGGTGCCTTAGCCTCAACCAATACCTCAAACTATCAATCAACCTCCTCAGTCTCCTTTATGCTTCTGATGAAATAGGCTATGCCTGCATAAGTTTTTGTTATGTTGTCCTAAAATGCCACTACTCATTTGTCTCTTCCTTCTGAAGGATCCCGGTGAACAAGCAAAAAGCCCTTGGAAAAACACACACACACAAACACACACACACACAAAAGAGGACAAGACAAGACAGGGCTGTGCACCACAAACCATCCCAAAATAAGCCTCCATTCCCCATCAATCAATATTGGGCTAAAAGCTATAGAACACAAAGCTACATGCACCTAAAAACTGGTTTTGAAACAGCCTTGGTCTTGCCTGGTCCCTCAGCCTTGTGAGTTTGGGAGCTAGTCTGCAAGGGTGAAAATCTAATGGAGGATTCCATTGTTGAATTAACCAAGCAAGGGTCATAGTTGCCACCTATGTACCTTGTGGTTGCTCTGTGCCAGAGGGCAAATGAGGGTGGGCCTCCTCCCTCGCCTGGCTGGGAATGAGAAAGGGAAAGGTCAGAGTTGTGTGAGAGAGCTGGGCTGGAAGTTGGCAGAAGTCACCGAGAGAGAGCCATGCCTGATTTCTTCTTGATTCGAAGGCTGTAACTGGAAGAAGCAAGACCTTCTGGGGCATTAATGCTGTGAGCCTCTCCATCTTCGGTTCAGGTTGTATATGTGTGTGAATAAACCATATATCATAAAGACACCACAGTCTCCGCTGAGCCTCATTCCAAGGAAACTTGCTCTAACAACCTCACTAATGCAGCCCCTTCAGTCCTTTATTCTAGTTCCCCTTTCCATGCCGTACCATACAAGGCTTTGCCAGTATTTTCAGGGTCATCTTCCACCACAATTTAGGGTTGCCATATGTCTGGGGAAACCCGGACATGTCCTCTTTTGGGGGACCAACATGCCTATCTGGGCGATTTTTTACATTTTAAAGGAAATGTCCAGGTTGAGGGGGAGTTGTTGGGGTCTCGGGCTCAGGTGGCTCGGGATTGGGCTGCTCTGCCCGTCATGGCCCCTGCCAGCCCGAGCTGGGGAAAGGGGCATGGCAGTGGCGACCCCGCCCACCTCTTTTCCCAGCTCGGGTTGGCAGTGCCTCAGGCTGTCCTCTTTTTTTGCTTTTATTTATTAATTATTGAATTTATATACCACCCTATACCCACAGGTCTCAGGGTGTTTCACAAAGTAAAATTAAAATATAAAACAAAAAAATAAATACAGTTGTACCCTCGTTTTCAAACAGCTTAGTTCTTGAACGTTTTGGCTCCCGGAACTGATTCCATTCAACTTCCAACGTACAACTGTAATCAAAATAAAAACAACAACCACCCAGTAACCCACAATTGGATGGCCCCATTGGGTTCTGGAATTATGGAGGGATGAAAAACTTATCGCATTCCACTTTCTCTACACTATGCGTGTACCCCTGACCGTGTCCTCCCTTACTCATTTCCCCCCTAAACTAGAAAGCCCCAAATGTTTTAGCTTCTCATCTGGGAGTTGCTCCAGTCCCTTGATAATTTTGGTTGCCTTCTGCTGAACATTCCTGCCCCCCGCCCCCAAGCTCAGCCTTCAACTGCAAATGTGGCAGACAATGCCTTCCCTGCAGTTGCACTGCCAAAAAGGTTCAGTTTTACTTTTAAGGACAGGAAATTCTCCTGCAGGCCATCTGTGCTAAAGAGAGGGTGCAGATATAACTCTCCTTGTTTTGGACCACCCAATTTGCATAAAAATAAGACAAGATTAAAAGTGTTGAGTTTTCCCCAACCCATGGAAAAGGAGCAAATGAAAAATCCTCTCCTGAGCTGTGGCTGCGACTTCCTGAGCATGAGAGATGAAAAGGGCCTGTATGGATTTGGCAAAGTCAGCATTCAGAGTTCGAGAATCACACTTGGCTCATGACCAAGGGTGTCCAAAAATAGCAAAAGCCAAACTTTTGGCTCAGAGTTGATCTGTGTCCCTCCAGATTTTGCTGGTCTCCAATGCCCATCACCATCATGACCAATGGTCTGGGATTATAGGATCTGGAGTCCAGAAACACCTGGAGGGCCTGAGCTTGAAATTAGGAGTGTCAGTTTTTCACTCTGGGCCTGTGACCTTCTGAACAAAGGGACAGTCTCTGCAAGAGCGCTCCAATGCTGAAACGAAAAATATGGCATGTCAAACAATAGCTTGGGATCACACATCCGCTCTGGAAGTCCTAAGGCCAGATGTGTGGGAGCTGTTTGGGCTTACTCACTGATCAGAGAAAGGAGTTCTGGGCACATCATTTTTTTAAAAAAAGCATTCCCTTCTTTTCCTTTTTTAATTTAAGCAAATGGGTTCTGAAACAAAACGTTGCAACTTGGCGAGTACTTATGCCCAAGGCCAGCCTAAGACATTTTGCTGCCTGAGGGAAAGGACAAAATGCACTGAGGTCAGCTGGGTTGTTAGAAAGGTAGCGGGCAAGGCACGTGACAGCTCTCTTCTCCCACAGAAGCAGCCTAGTCAGGAGGAGGAGCTGAGGGGAATACTTTGCTGATAAATCTCATGGTAGTAATGTGCCTAGATAATTAACATTTTCAGTACAAGTATGAAATTGGTATTGTTTATACAGTTGAACAAAAATATATATTTCCTAATAACATCAACTCTGATTTGGACCTATTTATAGTATATCCTGAGATTTTACCAAGACATCTATATTTTGCATTATTCTCCAGACATGCCTGGAGTTGTTCAATTACCATCCGTTCAATCACCTTGCCCAGGAATGGAAAGTTTGAGACTGGACGATAATTGGACATAATGGCCAGGTCCAAATATGTCTTTTTAATAAGCAGTTAAACAATCACTTCTTCAGGTGGTAGGTTTCACTCGTTCAAGTCTGTCCACATCCTCAGAGGCAACAGGTTGTAATGGATCCCATCCAACTTGACTAGACCCAGTGGCGTAGTGGGCTGTGGGGCACAGGGGCAGTTGCCCCAGGCACAAAATTGTTAGAGGTGCACAATTTCAACACCTGGTGCTGCCTCAATACAGCTGCACGCTTCCATCACTGGGGTCCGATGACAATGGCTTGTCCATGTGATCAGGTAAGTGACCTCTCCAGACAATGGGGTGGCTCTTCTTTTCTTATCTCTGTGGCTGTGATCCCCTGGGTGATGTGGATGCCATTAGGCAGTCAAATGTGCATGCATACTCCATCTGTTTCCCTCCCTCCTACCCCCTCCTCCACGTGGCCCCGGGAACTGGCAAGCCATCCTATGTCTCCGACTAGGCAGAGCTCTGGCACCCTCCTACCTTGGTGGAGTCTACCTCTTTTTATCTGCAGAAAAACTCATGACAGGAGTCATTACAGGAGATCTTGGACTCTGTATCAGACCCTGATGGCAAAGGTGGTTCTGTTAGACTATGAACCACCTGAAAGAGTCTCCTGGTACTGTTTTCACCAACAGATCCAGCAACAATGGTCCTCCTCACCGTCGCTATCGCCACTTGGTAGGCTCGACGTTGAGCTCTAACCCGTGTTTGGTCTCATTTGACGTGGGTTTTTCACCACCAGCACTTTAGCTGTCTCAGTGATTGTTTCATCACCCTCAGCCCCAGGGGTAGAACCACAGGGTCATCCAAGTGCCATGCCATTGGAGAGGGTGCTTTTTAAGGTTTGTGGAGCAGCACCCTCTTATTCCCCACCACCAAATGTGCTTTCCATGTGTTTGGCCGCCGTCTATCGGGTCTCCCCAGATGAATTTGCTATTAGAAGGAGGCATGTGAAGCCATAATTCTGGAAAGAGATTCTGGAGAGAAGCACTCGACCCAATTTTAGCCTTTGGTTCTGTGAGAGGTGCCCAGTGCTTGGTCTTACTAGCTGCAGCTCAACTTTAACTATGTTTACAGCAGAGGAGCAAGTCCTGGAGGGCTGGCTTCCTATTCTGCCTCTATGGGTGAGTTGGCATTGATGAGGAAAATTCCGGGGTGTGAGGCTACTCAACAGCCCAGCTCGTCGGGCAGAGCCCGCGGGTACTTGCGGTCAGAAATGAAGGAGATTCCAGCCACAAATTGGAGCAAAACAGCGGTCAGGAGACCAAGATCTTTTTTTGTTGCGCAACAGGTTCCCACAGGAGTAAGAACCCCGAACATGGGGTGACATTGACTTTTAAAACTTCCCACGGTCACCCAGAATACATTGCATACAGACCCAATCGCCTTCTCAATCCAGCCCGCGGATGGTCCAGGAATCAGCGTGTTTTAACATGAGTAGAATGTATCCTCTTACTGAAAATGCATCTCTGGGTTATTTGTGGGGCATAGGAATCTGGGCTGGGACAAACTTCCTTTACATGTGACTAAAGGTGGGTGTGGCCTCACCTGTGCAGGTAACGACAAAAGCACAGGGCAGGGCAGCCATCTCTCTCTCTCTTTCACCACATGCATCGAAGAAGCAACATCTGCTTAGCCAAAGATGCCCTCAGCCAAGAGAGGACAAAGGGACTGTCTTCTTATGGAATAGTTTTCAAGTGTATGTTACTTTTCTAAGCTAAGTCTGCCTTCTGGGAACCGATTGTGAACAGAATGTGAGTAAACTCTTTTTATACTTTTATAGAAGACTGTGTCATGTCTTATCTTTTATGAGGGAATAAGGGGGAAATACCAGAAGAGTTATTATAGAGGCTTTAGCGAGCCTGAGCAAATGCATCCGCTGCAAATTTTAGAAGACGGGAATGTTACTCTGCTAAATTGTGGAACTTGTTAAGACCAGTTGGATAAGGATATAATCAGACAATATATCCTCTCCTGCATCCCTGAACATTCCCACAGGTCTGAGGGACGGTGGACAGGCCATAGGCAAACATGTCCAGACTTCTCACTCAGTACAAGCTTAACACAGGCAAACATGTCCAGGCACCTCTTAAGTAAAGCTGAAGCTAAAGGGAGCCCTGACCATTAGGTCCAGTCGTGACCGACTCGGGGTTGCAGCGCTCATCTCACCTTATTGGCCGCCAAGGGAGCCGCCATAAAGCTTCCGGGTCATGTGGCCACCAGGACTAAGCCACTTCTGGCGAACCAGAGCTGCGCACGGAAACGCCGTTTACCTTCCCGCCGGAGCGGCACCTATTGATCTACTTGCACTTGGACGTGCTTTCGAACTGCTAGGTTGGCAGGAGCAGGGACCGAGCAACGGGAGCTCAGCCCGTCGCGGGGATTCGAACTGCCGACCTTCTGATCGGCAACCCTAGGCTCTGTGGTTTAGACCGCAGCGCCACCCGCGTCCCTCCTGCACATCCATACCCTGGGGCAAGTCTGGTGATGGGCTCTTGGTTTCTTTGGCCACCTAACTGCTCAGTAATTGTCACCTTGGGCACTTCCCTGGGTGTACACGTGTCCTCACGCTTGAGGGATTTTGGCGGGAGATAGAGGGGGAAAGAGTCCTTTCCTTAAGGGCAAGAATGGCGTTGGAATGGAGGAAATTGATGCAGGAGGTTGATTTTCGAGGATTTTCTGAAGTGAGGGGCTTTTCCTAAGCCGGCAGTCCATAAGGGAAGGGGCTTGACAGATTTCTTGCAACAAAGGATCACTTTTGGCAATAGAAACCAGTTAATGGGCTTTTGATGGACTGAGTCCATTGTTCTCTCAGCAGGCGGCCACTCAGGAGCTCAGTCAAGCTGGCGAAGCTCCGCTGCTCCGCAGAACGGAAACAGGCAGCGGTAAGATTCTGTCCACTAGAGGCCACTATCCGCTAAGCGCTATTGGCTAGCTGTCCAAATCCGATGCTTTTGATTGGGCTATACGCAGCAGTATGTAAATACAGAGTTCATTCCCAAGTCCCCGTTCATATTGATACGCTTTCATACCAGAAAGAGGGAAGCAGGGTCTTTTATTAATAAAAAAAGATGTGGTGCTTGGTGCGACAGGGGAAGGAAAGGGCTTTCTCGAGCTCATTGTCTCACGCCCTAGCTATGTGAAGGGGTTTCTGGGGAAGGCGAGATCCGTAGCGAATTTCCCCCTCGGAAATTCCGTATAGCATATTCTTAGAAAAGGGGGGGGGAGAAAAAAGGAGGGGGGAGAAAAGACTGAAAGGGAAGAAAGGTTTCCTCTGTTCCCCTCCACTCTTCCAAATAATTCCGAGCTGAGGTGCAGAGCTCTTTCCTCCCTTGTGACCTCCCCACCCTCCTCCTCCTCCCTTCCACATAACTGGCTGTGTCACCTTGCCTGCCAATCATACCTCCCTTTGAACTGAAGCAGATTTCCATCCCTGTTTCTGCCAGTTCTGTAGTCTAAAAGCCGAGGACCTAAATCAGCCAAAGGAAAATGACACCCTTCCTACCCACGCAAAAATGCAACTTTCATTGGTCTGTTTGCTACTGGACGTGGTCGCCAAACCCCTTTTGTTTTGTTTTTTTCTTTTGTTTTAAGAAGCGAAGCAATAGCTCATTTGCTTTTGAGTGTGGGAGTCTGCAATTCTTGGTGTTCCAGGGCTTTTTGCAAGTTGGAGTTGCCTCCAGTCCACCCCAGATGTAAGAACAGTCCTTCTGGATTAGACCAATGGATGATCTAGTCCAGCACCTTGTTCCCCATAGTTGCCCAGCAGAGGCTCACAACAAGCCCATAAGCAGGACCTGAGTGCAATGGCCCTCTCCCACTCATATTCCCAAGCAGGGCCGGACCTCTGATGAGCCAGAGTGAGGCAGCTGCCTCAGGCGGCGGATGCTGAGGTGAGGGGATTGAGCTGGGAGTGGCCTGTGGCCTGGCCTGTACCCCTACGTTAGCTGACTGCTCTCAAGTGCAGGGAAAGATTTTGGGGTGTTTTACTGTGGGTGGGCGCTCCCGGCTGGAGGAGGCAGGCAGGGGAGAGGACGGGAAGGAGGCAGGTGAGCAAAGAACGGAGGGGGGCAGGAAGGGAGAGGAAGGAAGCGGGATCGGTGGGTGCGCCTTTCATTCTGCCTGGAAGACCAGCGCCTACAGCTGGACTACCAAGTGGATTGAAAGGGTCACTTTGGGGGCAGCGCTGCAAATGCAGAAGGGATCTTGGCCGGTTTCTAAAAAGGGAAAGTGAGTTTCCCTCTGACAAACGCTTTCTGCCTCCCCTCTGCAAAGCTCCACATGTTTCCGCCCCACCCTGTCCTCAGCCAACCCCCCACTTAGAAGCCACTCTTGGGTTATTGACTTCTGTGTGCTTGTGTATCTGTGTCTCCCGTGTGGGGTTCCTCTCTGCGTAAAGTCTTCAAGCTGTGCCTGTGTGCGCCTGACAAATCTGCCCCATTGCCTTTCCCTCGTCAAAATTTATCTTTCCCCCCACCTCCAGTCTCCGTTGTTGTGGGTCCTGGCTGCGAGGAAAAACAGAAGACGGGGGGCCATTGGTCAGGGATAGTCTACTTGAGATTCCTGCATTGCCCCAGGGGGTTGGCTTGATGACCCTCAGGGGTCCCTTCCAGCTCCACTCTTCTCTGGTGCAGGCTTGTGCAGAGTTTTAGGTACAAGTTGGGTGCAAGGGGTGCAGCCCATCTTATGCACCGCCGGCTCGGGAAGAAGTCCCACTGATCATGATGAGACTCGCAGGCGAGTAGATTGCTGCTGTGCAGGCCTGCTGTTGAAATCAATGTTTTCCTTTTCAGAGCATGGTGAATTCCCCATGACTAAAACCTCCCCTTCCGTAGTTTCTGTCAGGAGTTCAGCCTACACTCGAGTAGCACCCTGGCAGAGACACGTGCCCGACTGGCATGTTCCCTCCCTCCTGGTCGATCGTTTGGGAGCTTCATAAGCTTTCTTCAGCCCGAACATCACAGCGAACGATGCCAAGTGACACCGGCACACTTAGGGATCCGCATGAGTTTGTGCATCATGCGTGACAGACCTCAGCAACTCAGCATTTTGGCTAATCTACTTTATTTACATGTAAACACACACACGGAGCACTGCAACATGGCTCCCTCTCTCTCGAGCATCAGACAGCAAAGAGAAAAAGAACAAAGGACAATAGTCCCACTTCACGGAACACAGGAACACAAACATCCTGTCGCCGTCACTTCCCACTCTGTGGAGTCAAAACATAGACAACAATCCCATGACTGCAATCATGGAGCTGGAATTCTCACAGTTTCAAGCGCTACCACAGGTTCCGCAGAATATCTGTACTGCATTGTTTAGTGTGGCAGCACCTGCCCTTTGGAACTCCCCGCCTCTTGCAACAAAGCACGTGCCTTTGCTAGACGCTTTTCAGGCACCTGCTAAAAGCATTCTTGTTGAGGGAAGCATACCTAGAAGCTTAGGAAGTTGAAGTAATTTTCATCTCTTTTAATATTTTAGCTTTTGTATGTTTTAAAGTAGGATTGTTGATTTTTCTTGATTTGACTGCTGTGGTGGTTTTTTTGTTTTTTGTTTTGGTAAACCACTTTGCAGGCTTTTAAAAATATATTTTATTAAATAAACAAGCAATACATAGAACTAATAATAGAAATATATAGGAAAATATATATCCCCCCCCCCCCATTTTCTTTATTTTCCCTTCTCCTCCTGCTGCTGCTGCTCCTCCTCCTCCTCCTCGTGTTCCTCACCTGAAGGAAAAGCCATATGCAACCATATGCTGTATTTTTATTCTTTTTGGCAAGAAAATGGGCACACAAGGAGGCAGCAAACCTTTGTGCCCTTCAGAGGCACATGCGCAGTCTGCTGCTGGCCTCTGGTCTCCTGTGCATGGGGTGGGGGTGGGGGGGAAGCCACCCCTTCCACGCAGCGAAGGCGACCCTGGCATGGCTACCAGCTGCCCACAAAGGCGCACTGAACTGGGCTCCAGACTGTGGTGGGACTCCCCTAAGCCCCAGCCAACATGGCCAGCGCTCATCATGGATGATGGGACTTGAAACCCATTGGGAGGGAGGGCCATGTGAAGACAGGATTCTCAAAAATACCTCTGGCTTGCGGCTCCTGGAGTGTTTCTGGCAATGCCTGGAGTTTCTCTTCAAGCTCCTGGAGCTTTACACGCAATGCTTGAGTTTCCTTAAGTACTGTTTCAGCTCCATGCCACACCTCAGCCAAAATCACTGCTGTAACTCAGAAAAAGAAGGGAGCATCTGTGCATGTCATTCCGGTCAAGTTGCACCGAAGTGGGACTTGTTCATCTGAGCTCCACAGGCTGTTTTTTTTTTAATTGTTTGACTGGGGTTGTTTGTTGGTTTTTCTTTAATTTGGGGCAAGGCCTTTTTATGTGCCCTTTCAATCCCCAAGAGCCAGCACTGTAAATCAGTTTTAAGGGAGTCCTAGAAGCACAGCTGCCACCCCCCCACCCCCCACCCCCCAACATCATCAGCAGTTACACATAAAGGCTTTTAAAACTTATTTAATACCTTTTTTAAAAAGTTAACCTTGTAATTCCTAAATCATTTTAAACACTTTGAAATACTTTCTAAAATTCTGCTTTTTAACTTTTATGTAAATGATGTAAAAAAGGAACCCAAATGGCCAGATATTTCCCTGTTTCAGTTTTATCCCATAATGTATCCATTTTGCTACATGCCAACGATACGGTGTTGTTAGCACAAACGCAAATGGGTATGAGGCGATTACTAAACAACTTTGGGAGACTGTGTCGTAACAAAGAGTTGAATACAAATTATTCCAAGACAAAAGCCGTAGTATTGGGGGCACAGCCCAGGAAGCAGAAATGGTTCCTAAATGGACAAGCCATTGAACAAGCCAGGCATTTCAACTACAGTCGTACCTCTGGTTGCGAACGGGATCCGTTCCGGAGCCCCGTTCACATCATGAGCAGAATGCAACCCGCGTCTGTGCGTGTGTGGGTCACGATTTGCCGCTTCTGCGCATGCGCGTGACGTCATTCTGAACGTCTGCACATGCGCGAGCAGCGAAACCTGGAAGTAACCCGTTCCGTTACTTCCGGGTCGCCGCAGGACGCAACCTGAAAAGACGTAACCTGAACCGAGCAGAACAAGAGGAATGACTGTATTTGAGGATTTGCTTCTCTGATAGGAGTACTGGGTCTCATCAGATGACAGCGTCGGCCTTGAAGGCATCAAGATCTGCACAAGCAATTCTTAGCTTTACCAGAACTGAAGGCGGCAATGGGATTGCCCCTGCTCCGAGAAGATATACAGTGGTACCTCGGAAGTCAAACAGAATCCATTCCAGAAGTCCGTTTGACTTCCAAAACATTCGGAAACCAAGGCGCGGCTTCCGATTGACTGCAGGAGCTTCCTGCACTCAATCCGAAGCCATGGAAGCCCCGTCGGACATTTGGGCTCCAAAGAACGTTCACAAACCGGAACACTCACTTCCGGGTTTGTGGTGTTTGGGAGCCAAAACATTTGTGTCGCAAGGCGTTCGGGATCCAAGGTACTACTGTATTGGTAAGGCGCCCCCACAGGTAACATTGGGGGGGGGGAGAATGATAGGAGGGGATCGGGAGAGACAGGGAAGCCTGGAGGGAACGCCCCACCTAGCCCAGCTCCGACCCCAAGCCAATATCACCAGCGGCTGGAGCAAAAGAGCAGAGGAGCCGCGCACCGGGGACCGGCTGGGGGCTAGAAGAACGCGGCGTGGACCCTCCCCTGCCAGTGCAGGGGGGCACAGCAAAAACCATGCTTTATGTTATGGAGTTTATTTTCAGTTCATTTCTTATCCGTATTTTAAAACCCTATGAACCCAGGTAGGCGGCCTGAACCATTGGAGCCCATTTCCTGGAACCGCCGTCTCAGCCCCGATCTAGGGACCTGACACCAAGCCCTGGGGGTCCCACGGGAGAATTAAAACTGTCCCTTTTTCTTGTTCCCTTCTCTCTCTCTCTCTCTCTCTCTCTCTCTCTCTCTCTCCTCCTTCTTCTTTAGTTATACACACAACCCTCCCTTTTTTATTAATACATTATTACTCATTATTCATCCATTTCTATTCACTTCTTACTCATTTACTCATTTTCATTATTATTACTCATTTTTTATCTTTTTTTTAAAAAAGGTTGTTTTAGTTTCTCATTAAAAAATTCTATATGCCGTATTTTTTGTCCCATAGGACGCTCCGTCCCATAGGACGCACCTAGTTTTTTTGGGGGGAAATAAAGGAATTTCCCCCCCCCCCTTTATTTCCCCCCCAAAACCGACTTCCGGTTAGCGCCGGCGCTTAATGGCGGATCTCAACCGGAGCTCCGGGAGAGATCTGCTTCGTGGGTTCGGGTCCTGTCAGCTACGGCGAAGCGGGGACCCCTAAAAATCACAGGCGCGTTGCCTGTGAACTGGAGACTCGGCGGGCACCTTTGCGCCCCCCCGACGCTGCGAAATAGCCTTTTTAAAGGCTGCGGAGCAGCGGAGGGGTTTTGGAGCGGTGCTGAGAGTCGTCTTCACCCAGCCTGCGAAGCGAAGCCGCGTCGCCATTAGCGGAGAGCGCTGACTTCTTCCCGTGAAATTGGATTAAAAGATCAACTATCCGTGAGTAGGATTGACCGCTAAAATATAATTGGACTTTAAAATAAAGAAATTGGGCACCGAAACGGACAAGCACTAAAAAGGAAGTCTGCTTTCCGTTCTGTAGCAAGATCAAAGCGAAAGGCACTCTAGCTGTAACTGCTTGAGAGGAAACTTGTGGGAATTAAGAAATCCACCACCAAAGCAAAGAACTCCCTCCCCGAGGCAGGAGGGGGGGGAAGAAGATTTTAAAGTGTTTCCCTGCCAATTTAAAAGAATTGGATTAAGTACCGCTGCTCTTTAACCTGGGATCGGACTGCCGGAGAAAAGGAACCGGCTAAGGACTGTTGCTATAAGAAGGCTAAAAAGTATCTTAAATTGACTTTGGTTACTTCCAATTTGAAACATTGTTTTTGTGGCACTGCAAAGTTACTTACAGGACATTATTGATTGGGATCCCCTTGAAAGAGAAAAGAAAAATTGGAAGGGACTAGGAAAACTTTTATTCTTTTTTTCTGAAGAGTGTGGGATTATTTTGAGAAGTATAGAATTGATTCTACGCCCTCTAGAGGACCTACAAATTGTTTCAGCAACAAGTGGAATTTGAAATCTGAGAACTTTTGTTTGTGAGCTCCAAAGTCTGGGAATGACCTTGACTAAAAGACTTTGTTATGGCAGATGGTAAAGAGAAAGGGGATTTACAAGAAACAATCTTGAGATCTGGTAGACAATATAAAATTGACCCCTTCATGCAAAGAAGGGCTTCTGTAACAGGAGCCTCTGGAACTATAGTTGCTGCAAAGCCAAAAGTGAAAGCAATGTCTACAGAAGAATCATTTGCCAAGGTATTGGAGAAGATAAATGACTCTTTGGAGGAATTAAAAAAGCAAGGCGCAGAGACTAAATTGCAAGTTGCTGAAACTAAAGTACAAGTTGCTGAAACAAATAAAAAAATTGAAGAAATCTCTGGGAAAATTGACTTAAATACAAAAAGTATAACTGACCTTGGGAACAAAGTGAACTCAAATGCAGAAGCAATTGGGAAATTATTGGAAGATTCATCTACAACACGAAAGATAGCTGAGGAAGCTAAGGAAATTGCAACTGCTGCGGAGGAAAAATTTCCACCAGTTTACAAGAAATTGGACGAGTATGAGTTGGCACTCTCTATGCAGGATATGCAACGCAAGGAGAGGAATCTAAGGATCAGACTTGTGCCGGAAAAGGAAGGAGATAACTTGGTGGACTATTTGACAAAAGAATTTTCTGATTTTTGGAAGCAGGAGTTGGAGAAAGAGGACTTTAAGATAGAAAGTGCATTTAGATTGGGAACAAGACAGAAGAAGAATTGACCCAGAGACTGTCTTATTACTCTAAGATCAAAGGAGGAGCGAGATAAAATACTGAACCTGCACTACCAATCAACCCTTCGAATTGAAGATTTTTTTATTGAGATCTTTAAAGACATCCCTAAGAGTATCTTGGACGCAAGAGGACATTATAAGGACCTGGTGACATTGCTGAAGAGGAACTACATACCATTCAGGTGGGAATTTCCCCAAGGCTTGTCTTTTAAATATAAGGGAAAGAAGAGAAGAATAAAGACTGTAAGTGATAAAGACAAGTTCTTGGGAGAACACGAAGAAGACCTACAGAAAGAGACATTTCCAGGACAAGGGCATCCATCACTGGACACGAACACGGCACCACCGACAGACGAGGAACAAAAACAGGGAGCTGTAGGAGGAAGGAATAAATAATCCCATCATGGCTCTGCAACTTCTAACCTGGAATTGTAACGGCTTGAACATTCCCAGGAAGAGAAAAAGTATATTTCATGCCTTAAAGAAAGACCAATTGGACTTGATTTGTCTACAAGAGACCCATGTGACAAGAGCACATAGAAAATTACTAATAAATAAAAGACTGGGACAGGAATTTATATCCTCAGACAGAGTAAAAAAGAGAGGAGTGGTGATCTATGCAAAAGAAAAATTGCAACCGAAACAAATTTTTAAAGATGAGCAAGGAAGATATTTGGCAATTGAAATTCAATCCCAAGGAGAGAAGTATTTGATAGTGGGAATCTATGCACCAAACGAAGGGAAAGCTGAATTTTTTAAGAAGTTGCATGAAATCTTGATGGACCATATGGATTACAACTTAATTTTGATGGGAGATATGAATGGAGTAGTTTCAACAAATATGGACAAGGCACAAAGACAGGTAATAACAAAAGATGGAAGACTACCAAAGACTTTTTTTGAAATGACTGACAATATGGACTTGATTGATATTTGGAGAACAAAACACCCACTAGAAAGAGAGGGAACCTTCTTTTCTGAAGCCAAAATGACATGGACAAGGATTGACCAAATCTGGGTGACTAGCAGTATGGCTCCGAACATAAAAAAAGTAGAAATCTGCCCAAAAACTTTCTCCGACCATAACGCTGTAAAGATGGTGATGAGGCAAACAACAACTGGTTCCTTCAGATGGAGAATGAATGACACCTTATTCAGAGATGAGGAGATCTGCAAGAAGGCCCAAAAAACTTTGAAAGACTACTTTGAAATTAACTTAAGGTCTAAAGTAGAAAAAAGAATAGTATGGGATGCAAGCAAAGCCGTGATGAGAGGGTTTTTGATTCAGCAAAATACTTTAAAGAAAAGAAAGCAAAATGAGAAGAAGGAGAGAATTTTGGAAAAGATAAAAGAAGGGGAAAAACAATTAAGATCAAAGCCAAAATCCCAAGAGATTTTAAGAGAAATCAAATTTCATCAAACACAATATATGGAACTGATGAATCAAGAATTAGAGTGGAAAATTAAACAAATGAGACAAAAGACTTTTGAATCCGCTGATAAATGTGGCAAGTTACTGGCTTGGCAAATAAAGAAGAGACAAAAACTCAACACGGTAACAAATATAGAAGTGGAAGGTAAAAACATAAGCAACCCAGCGGAAATTAGGAATTGTTTTCAGAACTACTTTAGACAACTTTACACACAAGGGCCGCAGAAAGAAATGGACATACAACAGTTCCTCGAGGAAAATGGGCTGAAAAAGGTTTCGCAAGAAAGTAAGACAATATTGAATCAGGAGATATCAGCACAAGAAATAGAAGATGCCATTCAAGGCATGACGCTGGGCAAATCCCCCGGACCGGATGGACTGACTTCCAAATATTACAAAGTTTTGAAGGAAGGGTTGATACAACCTCTGAAGGAAGTCTGCAATGAGATTATGGAGGGGAAAAGGGCACCCGATACGTGGAGAGAGGCCTATATTACACTTATACCAAAGACAGAGACTGAAAAGACCCAACTTAAAAACTACCAACCCATCTCGTTATTGAATGTGGATTACAAAATCTTTGCTAACATTTTAGCAGAGAGACTGAAAAGAGTTTTGATGGAGGAGATTCACGGGGACCAAGCGGGCTTTCTCCCAAAAAGGCACTTGTCGAATAATGTAAGGAATATAATTGACATTTTGGAAAAGCTGGAAGTGAACATAAACACTAAAGCTGTTTTGATATTTGTGGATGCCGAGAAAGCCTTTGACAACATTTCTTGGAGTTTTATGTTGAAGAACCTCCGGGGGATGGGGGTAGGCCAAGGGTTTGAGAATGGTATAGGTGCAATATATTCTGAACAGAAAGCCAAACTAATTGTAAATAATGTGGTTACAGAAGAGTTCAAGATTGAAAAAGGGACACGTCAGGGGTGCCCTATCTCCCCACTACTTTTTATATCGGTCCTGGAGGTTTTGCTTAATATGATTAGGAGGGACCAGTTGGTTAAAGGGATTCAGGTCGGAGCTAAACAATATAAACTGAGAGCATTTGCAGATGACTTAGTACTTACATTACAAGAGCCAGAAGCTAGCACGAAAAGAGTTTTGGAAATAATTCAAGAGTTTGGTCAAATGGCAGGATTTAAATTGAATAAGTCTAAGACAAAGGTTTTGGAGAAAAATCTGACACAGATAGAAAAGGAAAGGTTTCAGAATGAGACAGGGTTAACTGTGGTTAAAAAAGTGAAATATTTGGGTATAAATATGACAGCTAAAAATGTGAATTTGTTTAAAGATAATTATGAAAAAACTTGGAGAGAAGTGAAAAAAGATTTGGAGATTTGGTCCAACTTAAAGCTTTCCTTGTTAGGCCGTATTGCAGCTATAAAGATGAATGTATTGCCAAGAATGTTGTTTTTGTTCCAAGCATTGCAAATAATTGATAAAATGGACTGTTTCAAGAGGTGGCAAAAAGACATATCTAAATTTGTCTGGCAGGGCAAAAAGCCCAGAATTAAATTTAAGATATTAACGGATTCAAAGGAAAGAGGGGGGTTTGCCCTGCCAGACTTTAAACTTTACTATGAAGCGGCAGCTTTCTGCTGGCTGAAAGAATGGCTACTTCTTGAAAACACAGACATTTTGGATTTGGAAGGTTTTAATAACATTTTTGGGTGGCATGCATATTTGTGGTATGACAAGGTTAAAGCACATAAAAGTTTCAAAAATCATATTGTCAGAAAAGCACTATTAAATGTCTGGGTCAGATATAAAGACTTGTTGGAAAATAAAACTCCAAGGTGGCTGTCGCCAATGGAAGCTAAGGCAGTTAAAAAGTTAAATATGGAGTCCAAGTGGCCAAGATACTGGGAAATTTTGGAAAAGGAAGGGGACAAATTGAGATTGCAGAGTTTTGAGAAATTAAAAGGGAAGGTGAGAGACTGGTTGCACTATCATCAAATAAATGAAGCGTTTAAACTGGACAGTAAAATTGGCTTCCAGGTGGAAAAATCAAAATTGGAGACAGAACTGTTAGAACCCAGTACTAAGAATTTGTCCAAAATGTACAATTTACTGCTGAAATGGAATACACAAGATGAAACGGTTAAATCGGTCATGATTAAATGGGCTCAGGACATTGGTCATAATATTTTGTTTGCTGATTGGGAAAAGTTGTGGACCACCGGGATGAAATTTACGGCATGTAATGCCCTAAGAGAAAACATTATGAAAATGATATATAGGTGGTACATAACCCCAGTCAAGCTTGCAAAGATTTACCATGTGCCTGACAATAAATGTTGGAAATGTAAAGAAACTGAAGGTACATTTTTTCATCTTTGGTGGACTTGCCCGAAGATTAAGGCATTCTGGGAAACGATCTATAATGAACTTAAAAAGGTATTTAAATATACTTTCCCCAAGAAACCAGAGGCCTTTCTCTTGGGTATTGTCGACCAAGGGGTGTTAAAGACGGATATAACTTTCTTTATGTATGCTACAACAGCAGCTAGAATACTCATCGCGAAGTACTGGAAGACGCAAGAGCTACCCACACTGGAAGAATGGCAGATGAAGGTGATAGACTACATGGGCTTGGCAGAAATGACGAGCAGAATCCGAAACCAGGGAAGAGAGGCAGCGCAAGAAGAATGGAAAAAATTTAAGGACTATTTAAAGAAATATTATAAAGTTAATGAAAGTTAGAATGATGTTGGACTGGAAAGTAAATGGTTACTATTAGTAATGGTTAAGATAAGGAGAATAAGGAAGAATAGTCTAAATCTAAATTAAAATAAGGGAAGATTTGCTGAACAATTGATAAGAATTTGGAATACAGAAAGGGGAGGCATGAGGAAGTCGGGGAAGAAAGATATATGAAATTAGGATATGAAATGATACATGTTTTTTGTTCTGTTTTTGTTTTTGTATGTTTATGTTTGTTGTGTTGTGTTTATATGGAAAAAATAAAAATATTATAAAAAAAAAAAAAAAAAATTTCCCCCCCAAAACCAGGTCGGGGAAACCGAACCAGGTCGAGGAACAGTGGGATGGTGGCGCTCCGCCTCCCTGCTGTCCCCTGAGCTTGTGGGGCTGGCCGATGTCTGCCTGGCGCGCAGGGCGCTCTGCTTCAGGGTGCCTCTCGCGCGGGGCGGCAGGCTGCTTTCCGCAGCGTGGGGAGCCCTGCGGGGAATTCCTGCAGGGCTCCCCAAGCTGCGGATGTCTGCCCGGCGCGAGGGGCGTTCTGCTTCAGGGCGATCTTCGCGCCGGGCGGCAGGCTGCTATCCGCAGCGAGGGGAGCCCTGCAGGAGTTCCCCGCAGGTCTCCCCACGCTGCGGGTGTCTGCCCAGCGCGAGGGGCACTCTGCTTCAGGGCGCCTCTCGCGCCGGGAGGCAGGCTGCTATCCGCAGCGAGGGGAGCCCTGCGGGGAACTCCTGCAGGGCTCCCCACGCTGCGGATGTCTGCCCGGAGCGAGGGGCGCTCTGCTTCAGGGCGCCCCTCACACCGGGCGGCAGGCTGCTATCCGCAGCCTAGACAGCCCTGCAGGAACTCCCGCAGGGCTGCCTAGGCTGCGGATGTGTTCCCGAAGCTTGGAGAGCGAGAGGGGTCGGTGTGCACCGACCCCTCTCGCTCTCCAAGCTTCAGCGAAAGCCTGCATTCGCCCCATAGGACGCACCCAGATTTCCCCTTCATTTTTGGAGGGGAAAAATTGCATCCTTTAGGGCGAAAAATACGGTATATATCTACTTTTCCATCCCCACTCCCCCCTTTTTCTATTTACTTATTATAATGGTTTTTTTCTTTTCCTTCTCTTTTCTGAACAAACAAACAAACCATTTTCAGTAGGATTTTTTGTGTTTTCTTTTTCTTTCTTTCTTCTTTTTCTCTCTATCTTTTTTCTCTGTTCCTTATCTTTTCTTTTCCATCTTGTCTTTTGTCTGTCACTATAACTTGAACCACCACAGCGACTTTTGATTTTTAAATAGAATTGCATTAGCCTTTACATTTTTAACTTTGGACTCTTATCTGCAAACTCCCAACCCCACCTCCCCACCTTAACACTGGGAGGGCCATGTCCCCGGAATTTGTGAAGACAGGATTCTCAAAAATACCTCTTCCTTGCGGATCCTGGAGTATTCCTGGCAACAGCTGGAGTTTTTCTTCAAGCTCCTGGACCTTCACACACAATGCTTGATCATCCTTAAGTACTGTTTCCGCCCCCGTCTTAGGGCTATTGGGTGCCTTCTTCAGTATTTCAACATCCTGGAGAGGACAGGCACTTCCTGCTAGACATTTACTCCAGACATTTACAGAAGGCACAGAGGCACTGGCTGAAGAAGTTGGGAATGAGCAGACAGTGCTTTTGCTGAGATGGAGCTCCACCCCAGGGTGCTAAAGAGCTCTTTCCCTAGCCTGCAAGTGCCAGAAGGCCAAGCGCTGGTGTTGCAGTGTTGGTACTTCAGAGGAGTATGAGAAAAGGCTGCTCTGGATTCTGGGTATATAAATGGCCTTGCCTGAAGCTGTGGATTGTGCTCTGCATTAGCAGAGAGGCTCTACTTAGTTGCAAATGAAGCACATTTCAGTTCTTATAGAAACCGGTGTTTCCATGCATGCTTGTTCAGGAACTCTGTGAACTAGACAGCCGCTGTTTTAAACTGGCCCTTTTTCTGGCAGGTTAAACGATTAAAGTTGACTTGATTCACTTCATCCGCCAACTACCCTTCTAAGCAACCAGAGCAATTACAAATAAAAGGCTCTCCAACCGTGCGCTATCCCTATCTGCAAGCAAGCTCTCCCACAAAGTTGGGGGGGCAGGGGATCCCCTCTGCTGTGCTTTGCCTCAACGCCCCAAAGACAAGCCGTCCAGCTGGAGAAAAGGGGGGAGGGGTGTACGCCACAGGAACGGCCAAGAACGCTGTTTTTTGCTCAGCAATGAGGCGTTAAAGCAGACATACCTTCCTCTGGGTGTGCTCTCTCGAGTCGGGCTCTCCCTCTTCTCAGCGGCGGCGGCTACACCAAGGTCGGGGCACCCCCCCCAGCCAGCGAATTGGCTGGCTGGAACTGGCTGGAATGTCCCCGGAGAGAAATAAAGTTATATCAAGTGGAACTCATGAAAATGATGAATCAAGAGATTGAATGGAAAATCAAACAAATGAGACAAAAGACATTCGAGTCAGCCAATAAGTGTGGGAAACTCCTGGCTTGGCAAATGAAAAAAAGACAAAAACAAAACACAATCATAAACTTAGAAGTGGAAGGAAGGAATATACAGAACCCAGCTGAAATTAGAAACTGCTTCCAGAGGTATTTTAAACAATTATATACACAAGGGCCACAGAGAGAAATTGATTTGGACCAATTTTTGGTGAAAAATGGATTACAAAAAATCTCTCAAGAAAACAAACTAATGTTAAGTGATAAAATAACTGAACAGGAGATAGAAGGTGCCATCCAAAATATGCAATTGGGTAAATCTCCAGGGCCGGATGGACTGACTTCTAGATATTATAGATCTTTAAAGGAATGGTTAGTGCAACCTTTGAAAGAAGTCTGTAATGAAATAATGCAGGGGAAAGTGGCACCAGAATCGTGGAAAGAAGCATATATTACACTTGTACCGAAAACGGAGACTGAAAAGACTCAGCTTAAGAACTACCGTCCCATATCATTGCTTAATGTGGATTATAAAATATTTGCTGACATTTTAGCAAAAAGACTAAAAAAGGTGCTAGTGGAAGTGATACATAAAGACCAAGCTGGCTTTCTCCCAGGAAGACATCTTTCTGATAATGTGAGAAATATAATTAACATTATAGAAAAATTGCAAGAGAATATAAACACTAAGGCAGTTTTGATATTTGTAGATGCGGAGAAAGCCTTTGACAACATTTCTTGGACTTTTATGAAAAGGAATCTACAGGGTATGGGGGTAGGCCAGGGTTTTGAAAATGGTATAAGTGCAATATATTCAGAACAAAAGGCAAAATTAATTGTGAACAATGTGGTGACGGAAGAATTTAAAATAGAAAAAGGGACACGACAAGGTTGCCCAATTTCCCCATTGCTTTTTATATCGGTTCTGGAGGTTTTGTTAAATATGATTAGAAGGGACCAGTCAGTGAAGGGCATACAGGTTGGAGCTAGACAGTACAAACTGAGAGCATTCGCAGATGACTTAGTTTTGACCTTACAGGAGCCAGAATCTAGTGGTAAAAGGGTTTTAGAGTTGATACAAGAATTTGGTCAGGTTGCAGGGTTTAAACTGAACAAGTCAAAAACTAAGGTTTTAGAGAAAAATTTAACACAAACTGAGAGGGAGAGGTTCCAGAATATGACAGGTTTAACAGTGGTTAAGAAAGTTAAATACTTGGGGATCAATATGACAGCAAAAAATGGGAATTTATTTAAAGATAACTATGAAAAATGCTGGGGCGAAGTGAAAAAAGATCTAGAAATATGGTCAAATCTGAAACTTTCCTTGCTGGGCCGTATCGCAGCTATAAAAATGAATGTATTGCCGAGAATGCTGTTTCTGTTTCAGGCATTACAAATTGTGGACAAGATGGATTGTTTCAAGAAGTGGCAAAGAGATATCTCAAGATTTGTCTGGCAGGGCAAGAAGCCTAGAATAAAATTTAAAATATTAACGGATGCAAAGGAAAGAGGTGGATTTGCCCTGCCGGACCTTAAACTTTATTATGAATCAGCAGCTTTCTGCTGGCTGAAAGAATGGCTACTTCTTGAAAACACAGACATCTTGGACTTGGAAGGGTTCAACAATGTATTTGGATGGCATGCATATCTGTGGTATGATAAGGTCAAAGCCCATAAAGCATTTAAAAATCATATTGTTAGGAAAGCACTGTTTAATGTTTGGATAAGGTATAAAGACTTATTGGAGAATAAAACCCCAAGGTGGCTGTCACCGATGGAAGCGAAAGCTCAGAAAAAGCTTAATATGGAGGCTAAATGGCCGAAATATTGGGAAATTTTGGAACAAGATGGAGATAGATTAAAATTGCAGGGTTTTGAGAAACTAAAGAACAAAGTGCGAGATTGGCTCCATTATTATCAGATAATGGAGGCATATAATCTGGACAAGAAAATTGGCTTCCAGGTGGAAAAATCAAAATTAGAAACAGAATTGCTAGATCCTAAAACTAAGATACTTTCAAGAATGTATAACTTGCTGTTAAAATGGAATACGCAGGATGAAACGGTTAAATCTGCAATGATTAAATGGGCACAAGATGTTGGACATGATATAATGTTTGCTGACTGGGAACAGTTATGGACCACAGGTATGAAATTTACGGCATGTAGTGCCTTAAGAGAGAATATTATGAAAATGATTTATAGGTGGTACATGACACCAGTCAAGCTTGCAAAAATTTATCACTTGCCCGATAACAAATGTTGGAAATGCAAAGAAAATGAAGGCACATTTTTTCACCTTTGGTGGACGTGCCCAAGGATCAAGGCCTTCTGGGAGATGATATATAATGAATTGAAAAAAGTATTTAAATATACTTTCTTGAAGAAACCAGAGGCCTTTCTCCTGGGCATGGTTGATCAATTGGTGTTAAAGAAGGATAGAACTTTCTTTATGTACGCCACAACAGCAGCAAGAATACTTATTGCAAAACATTGGAAGACACAAGATTTACCCACTCTGGAAGAATGGCAGATGAAGGTGATGGACTATATGGAATTGGCGGAAATGACCGGCAGGATCCGAGACCAGAGGGAAGAGTCAGTGGAAGAAGATTGGAAGAAATTTAAAGAGTATTTACAGAAATATTGTAAAATTAATGAATTTTAGAATAATGTTGGATTAAAATTAAGAGATTTCTAGCTGTAATGAGTTAAAAGAATATGGAAAAAAAATAATGGGTTTATAAAAGTAAAATATTAAGAACGTAACAATTTAAGAATAAGGATTTGGGTAGAATAAAGAGGGAAACAAATTGCTGAGTTAATAAAGTGAATTGGAATACAAAAAAGAGAGGTATGAGGAGGTCCAAGAAACAAGTAAATGAAAAATAATGTGATGGAAAGATCTTTTTTTTTCTTCTCTTTTTTCTTTTTCTGTTTGTTTTTATTTTTTGTAATGTAAAAATCTTAATAAAAATATTATAAAAAAAAAGGAATGTCCCCGGATTTAATTAATGTCCCCGGATGTAGTCGGGACCTCTGATGCTGCTTGCTGCCATGGCGTCAGCCATGTTGCAGCGCAGGAAGTCCCCAGGCGTAAATCCGGGGACATTCCAGGGACAAATTTCTGCCGGGGACAGATTGCTGAATCCGGGGACTGTCCCTGGCAACTGGGGACGCCTGGTAAGCCTCCTTCTGGCCTTACCTGAGCAGCAAGTGCAGCTTGTCCTGGATCACCGTGGATCCCTTCAGCTGCCATCAAGCTCCCAGGTTTGGATCTGTTGTGCTGACCTGATTTTTAAATAGAATTCCATTAGCCTTTACATTTTTAACTTTTGACTCTTATCTGCAAACGCGCAGCCCCACCTCCCCACCTTAACACTGGGAGGGCCATGTCCCCGGAATTTCTGAAGACAGGATTCTCAAAAATACCTCTGGCTTGCGGATCCTGGAGTGTTGCTGGCAACGCCTGGAGTTTCTCTTCAAGCTCCTGGAGATTCACACGGAATGTTTGAGTTTCCTTAAATACTGTTTCAGCTGCATGCCACACCTCAGCCAAAAGAGCTGCTATCACTCAAAAAAAGTTTAAAAAGTTTTTTTTAAATTTCTCATTAAAGAATTATATATATATATATATCCACTATTCCATCCCCACTCCCCCCTTTTTCTATTTACTTATTACAATGGTTTTTTTCTTTTCCTTCTCTTTTCTGAAAAAACAGACTATTTTCAGCAGGATTTTTTGTGTTTTCTTTTTCTTTCTTTCTTCTTTTTCTCTCTATCTTTTTTCTCTGTTCCTTATCTTTTCTTTTCCATCTTGTCTTTTGTCTGACACTATAACTTGAACCACCACAGCGACTTTTGATTTTTAAATAGAATTCCATTAGCCTTTACATTTTTAACTTTTGACTTTTACATTTTTAACTTTTAACTTTTGACAAGCTCCCAGGTGTGGATCTGTTGTCCTGACCTGAATACAAAAGAAGTGATTTTACATCTCCATTCCAACACGAAACGAAAGCCCAGAGCCTGAATTCATGCTCCCCCTCATCTGGAATATGGTCACTTCCAGAACCTCCCAGCCCAAGGATCTCCTTGTAGAGGACTGCTTGTATGACAGAGAGGTTTTCTGTGGAGTGCTGCCTCCCTCTGCTGGTGCAAGCTGTTTCTCCAGCAGAAAAATGCTTCCTGGTAGATTGGAAATGGCCACCCCTCTTTCTCCAACCCATTCCATATGCATCCCGACCCCAACTATCAGGATTTGCCATCTGGCCTGACTCTACAGTGCTGCTGATACACAAGATAGGCAATAGCCTGCCACTCACTAACCTAACTGCAGCCTTGCAGGAAAAGATTATAAGAGCAGCCAGAGATTTTAAGATTATAAGAGCAGCCATGTTGGCAAAGGCCTCCTTTCTAGAAGGGGGAGCAGAGGCTGCCCCCACCCACTGCTCTCTTCTCCCAGGCATCTGAAGAGACAAACGGCTCCCCTTCTCTACCTGTGTGCCACAAGCCTGAATTGCAAGACAGTTCCCACTTTGGGGCAACAGGGAACAAACATGCAGAGGACGAGTTCTGAGGCTCCCCCAACAAAGCCATTTCCCTGGGCCCACCTGCCAGCCTGCTGCTGGCTGGCTGCCCACCCACAGGAAAACGGCACGATTCTCCCCACCAAGAGGACATAACAAGAAGATGGGGACTATAACATAGGACTTCCTAACTTGTGAGTTCTGATGAGCCGCTGCTGCTTCCCCAGTTTAAAGGATGGCGGCTCAGGTGAGCCATTAAGCTAGAAGGAGGAAAAGGACCGACCCCGGGATGGGCTGTCTGCCTTCCTTTTGCCTTCCACCTCACGACATCCTTCCCCAGCCTGGTGCACTCCAGGTGTTCTGGGGCTCCATCTCTCACCAGGCCCAGGCGGTATGGCCAGGGGTCAGGGATGGGGGCAGTTGTCCAAAGCAGCTGGAGAGACTCAAGGAGGGCATTACAGCCTCAAAGCCCTTTCCCTACCTCTCAATCTGGACTTACCTGGCCTTGCCCCTGGCCGCCTTTAGCCAGATCAGCTGTGCTCGGAGCTGGGACAGACCCCTCTGGAGACTTAGAGGCAGAGGAAACAGCCTGGGTCCCCTGGAGAGCACTCTCAAAGGAGATGCCCTCAAAGCTGATCATACTTTTCCTACTCCCAGACTGCAGGCTAGAGAACGTCCCTGCACACTGGTGGCCCATTCCCTGGGTGGTGCACTGGGAAGAAGAAACCTCATCCAGAGATGGGAGGGAAGCACTTTGGCCAGTGCCATGGGGCCTTTCTTCGGCAAGCTGCTCGGGGACCTGCAATGGAGCACTGCCCAAGGAGGAGGAAATGTGGGAGGCCTGCTGGGAAGGCTGCTGGGACCCCGACTCTTCCTGGCTAAGGGAAGCAGCTCTTCCAGTGGTATCTCTGGGAACAGAGGGCATTGAAGTGAGCTGGCAAAGAGAAGGCTCAGCCAGGTGGGAGCCGGAGGTCTCTGGGGTCGCACCCAGGGATTCGTTGGGCGAACTTTTCTTCTCCATTCTGTGGACACGAAGGCAAGTCTTCTGACCACTGTACCAGCTGGTTTCAAAGGCTATTTTTTTTGAAAGCTTGAAAAACAAAGAAAACACAATATACAGAAATCAGTGTCAGATATCAAGCATTTTGAAAACATAAAAATGAAAAGAAACAGAAGACGAAAAGCTTTCCTCTTTGTTGCAAAGTAATTCCCAAGAATAAGCCCAGAGTAGGTAGGCCTTTTTACTCCTGGGGAAATCACCGGCAATTTCATGCCAAATGCAGCAGAGGGAAGGGGCACAGGAGCTGCTATGAAACAGACGATCCTCCAATCACAGCTGTTTGATACAGGGATGGAATCAATCCTTTTGCTTCAGTAAAAACCTCAAGGGTTGTAGGTTGTGGTTAAATGAACTGGATGGTGTTACAAAGGATCTCAAAATGAAACACCGTTTTTCAATTTGAAAACTGTTGAATGATCTTTACCTATCCTGGGAACGGTACATGAAGAACTACATGAAGATGACATACAGATGGTATACAACACCAGTGCAGTTAGGGAAAATGTACAAAACTAGTTCAAATATATGTTGGAAGTGTAAGGAAAAGGAGGGAATATTTTATCATATGTGGTGGGAGTGTAAGGTAATTAAAACATTTTGGGAAATGATATACAATGAATTGAAGAAAATGTCCCATTTAACATTTGTTTAAAAACCCGAGGCATTTTTGTTGGGGATTGTAGGGAAAGATCTGCCAAAAAAGTTGAAAAACATCTTCATGTATGCGACAACGGCCGCGAGAGTTCTGGTTGCGCAAGGATGGAAGACTGAAGAAACCCAACTAAAGAATCATGGCAAGAAAAGTTGATGGACTATGCAGAAGTGGCAAAATTGACATATAAGCTACGGGACAAGGATAACTATGACTTTAAGGATGAATGGGAACCTTTCACAAAGTCTCTGAAGACGCAACAAAGTGAATTGGACTCCTTGGCAGGTTTTGAATAAACATCCACAATTTTTTTTTTACTGATAATAATCAGCTATACAGTTTGAGGATCTATACAACTTTGTAACATGCAGTAAATAGCAATATTAGAGAAACCAAAGACTGGAACTGAGGGAAGTTGGGAGGTGGGGTGGGGGGTGGGTTCTGGGGGGGAGGGGGAGGGGGAGGGAGGAAAAATGGGGGGAATAAGGATATGTTTTTGGATAATATGTCTTGTTATAACTTTGAATATATTTTTTTTTTAATATCCTGGGAACAGTACACCGCAGTGGTGGGCAGTTCCACAGACCCTCCTCCTCTGCTCAAAATGCATACAGACCCATCTTTGCGTGGGGAAGATCCAGACAAAAGGAGTCTGTTTTCAAAGTACCCGCGGAGGGGTTTAGATGGCTCCATCCTCTTGCCTCCCCCGCCCCCCGATCACTGTTTCACTCCGGAAGGCGTCTCAGACCTGGGTGGAGCAGCCACAAATGACAGGCAAAGAGACAAGGTCCTGCCCAGATTCAGGCTTCCTCATAATCGTGTGGAATCTGTACACGTTTCTGTTGGCGCTTCCACTAGTGTTTGATCTGTACAGGATCGGACTTCATTTCAGCCAACCACATCCTTCCTCTTCCCCCTCCCTCTTCCCCCGACAGCATACTAGAGTTCATATGGATTTCAAAGCATGCTTTGAGAACTTGTATGCTTAGCTTTAAACTCCACAAAATTAGCCTACTGCTAGGATGCTATTTATCAAAGTCTGTGCCCATTAAAATATGGTCAGATACAAGTATGCTTTCCCCCTTGTTATACAATTATTATTTTTAAAATTGCATTCAACCATTTACTATTTAAACAGCTTATACACCACTTGACTATAATCATCTCTGAAGTGACACATGAGAAATACATTGCAGAAAAAGTTAACATTGATGACATCAGACTTCCGTGAAAAAGACCTGCTGGAATAAAAAAAGGATTTGGTAGGTGCTGGGTGCTCTGCCTGATGCTCTCAACTGACAAGATGTAGGTGTGGTTGAATCAAATGGGAACAGTGACCACAGTGCTATCAAATTCAACATACACAGTATGGAAGTGGACAATTGCTAAGGAAATCCAGAACAGTCACATTTGACTTCAAAAGAGGAGACTTCCTCAAAATGAGGGATTGGGAGGCTTCCGGAGGCGGCGCCAACGGCAATGGCGGTCTCCTTCTAACCGGGAGGGAGAAGCTCTGCGGAAAGTGGGTCTGTCCGCTACGGCGAAGCGGAGACCCTTCCAAAAATGACAGGCAGGAGAAGCCTGTGAGCGTGGGACTCGGCGGGCACCTTTAGCGCCCCCCGAATTGGCAAAGGAACCCCGTAAGGGGTCCCGGAGCGTAACGGGAGGCGCGGTGCTGAGAGTCAATTGCTACTTCTGTGGGGCGAAGCCGCACAGCTGTTGCCGGAGAGCGCTGACCTTTTTCCTGTGACAATTTGGCTGCTAAACAACTACCCGTGAGTAGGTGAAGCTTAAGAAATTGGGACTAAAGGAAGAAAAAAGGGATCAAATTGACACTGAAGCAGGAAGGTGTAAACAGGAAGTCCACCTTCCGTTTTTGTACACAGATCAAAGCAAAGACGCTTCTAAGCTAAGACCTGTAGAGCGGTGCTTTTAAACTTCTAAATCCGGACATTAAAGTGAAAGAACTCCCCCCCCCCCCAGGATAGTGGAGAGGTTGGGGAAGAGGGGAAAGTGACTTTGTTTCTTCTGGGGGAAATAGAGACAATTGCTTAACTCCTGGGACGGACTGCCAGGTGCATTAGAACTGTTGCATTGAGAGTTGCACTTTCTATAGACATTGTAACTTTTTAATGGTTAACTCTGCAAAGGAGATACTTGTTGAAGGTCTTCTCTGGACTTGAAACTCTTGTTTGCTTTTTCTCTTTTTTCTTGAGGGTGTTTAAGAAAGTTGGAAAAGACTTTTTTACTATTGTAAATTGAATGACTGCTACAGTATCCCCCTAGAGGAATATTGAAGTTGTACATCCAGCTGGGGCATTTTTCCACTCTGGACTTTGGGGATTTTCCACGGCAAGATCTGACTGTGGGAACGACCTTGACTCATAGACAGAGGTGGGATGACGGATAGGACAACACGATCGGGAAAGGCCAGAGTGCAGCAGCCCAGCACAGTTTCCCAGCAACGCAGACCATCTGTTCCTGGCCCTTCTGTGACACAGGGGGAAGACTCTGTACAAGTTGAGCCAAAAGGAATGGCATCAGAAGGGGATTTTACCTCTGCGCTAAATAAAATCTTTGAAAAATTGGAAGGCCTAAGCAAACAAGTTACGGAACAATCAACTAAAATAGACAATTTGGGACAGAAGGTGAATTCTGATACAGAATCTATTGAAAAACTGTTGGAAGAATCTGCGTCTAATAGAAAAATAGCTGAGGAAGCAAGAGAAAAAGCAGTAGCTGTAGAGGAAGAAATAAAACCTATGCGTAAACAGATTGGGGATCATCAGTCACTTCTGTCTATGATTGAACTGAGGGAGAAACAGATTAATTTAAGGATCAGGGCAGTACCAGAACTTGAAAAGGATAATTTAAGTGACTATCTTACGCAGGAATTTGGAAAATTTTGGAATTTGGAGTTGGAGAAAGACTTTAAGATAGTAAGTGCGTTTAGACTTGGAAGAGGAGGAAGGAAAAACAGGGTGAGAGACTGTCTGGTTACCCTTCGAACGAAAGAAGAGAGAGATAAAATACTGAGTGCGCACTTCCAGAAGACTTTGGAGATAAACGACTCGAGAGTGGAGATTTTTAAGGATATACCGAAACATCTATTGGACCTTAGATCTAACTACAGTGATCTGGTGACCCTACTGAGAAGAAACAGAATTGTTTTCAGGTGGGAATTCCCCCAGGGATTATCCTTTACTTTAAAGGGAAAAAGTTCAAAATAAGATCGTTGGAAGATAAGGAAAATTTTTTGAAAGACCACGAAGAAGAAGTGATAGAAGAATTAAGAGCTTTAAGAGCAGGAGTACTAGACATAGCACCACCACCTTTGGGATTGGAAAAACAAAAAGAAGTGATACCACCGTCAGAACAAGAAGAACTTTTGGGAGCAGTTGGAGGAAAATAGAATAACTACATCATGTCTCTGCAATTATTAAGTTGGAATATTCATGGATTTAACTCCCGGAAGAAGAGGAAGAAAATCTTTCATTTACTGAAAAAGGAACAATTGGACTTAATTTGTTTACAGGAAACTCATGTGATAAGGCTTCACAGGAAAGTACTGATTAATAAAAGATTGGGTCAAGAGTTTATTTCATCGGACAAGGTTAAAAAGAGAGGAGTTGTTATTTATGCCAAAGAGAGCCTATCACCGAAATTTGTTTTTAAAGATGAACAAGGAAGATGGGTGGCAATTGAAATTCAATCACAAGGAGAAAAATTTTTGATTGTAGGAGTTTATGCACCAAATGAGGGGAAATCTGAATTTTTTAGGAAATTGCAATAGACATTGCTTGACTACATGGACTATAATATTATCCTGATGGGAGATATGAATGGAGTGGTATCTACAAATATGGATAAGGCGCAGAGACAAGTTGTAACTAAAGATGGCAGACTACCAAAAACCTTTTTTGAACTGACTGACAATATGGACTTGATTGACATTTGGAGATCCAAGAACCCCCTTGGAAGAGAGGGAACATTCTTCTCTGAAGCCAACATGACATGGACAAGAATTGACCAAATATGGATAACTAGAGGACTGGCACCTAAGATTCGAAAAGCGGAAATTTGCCCAAAAACCTGCTCCGACCACAATGCGGTGAAGATGGAGATGAAATTAACACCAATCGGTTCCTTCAGATGGAGGATGAATGACACCTTATTTAGAGATCAAGAGGTCACTAAGAAGGCCCAAAAAATCCTGAGAGACTATTTTGAGATAAATTTGAATACTACGGTTGAAAAAAGAGTAATCTGGGACGCAAGCAAAGCGGTTATGAGAGGGTTTCTGATTCAACAGAATGCATTAAAGAAGAGAATACAAAATGAGAAAAAAAGATAAAATCTTGGAAAAAATAAAAGAAGAAGAGAAGAAATTAAGAGCGAAACCAAAGTCGCAAGAGATTCTGAGAGAAATAAAATTATATCAAGTACAATACATGAAAATGATAAATCAGGAAGTTGAATGGAAAATTAAGCAGATGAGACAAAAGACATTTGAATCAGCTAATAAATGTGGGAAACTGCTAGCCTGGCAGATGAAAAAAAGATAAAAATTAAATACCATTACAAATCTGGATGTGGAAGGAAAGAACATACAGAATCCATTGGAGATTAGAAAGTGTTTCCAGAGATATTTTAAACAACTATATACACAAGGGCCACAGAAAGAGACTGATATAGACTAATTTTTAAGAACAAATGGATTACAAAAAATCTCTCAAGAAAATAAGATAATGTTGAATCACAAAATTACAGAACAGGAGGTTGAAGGTGCCATTCAAAATATGCAGTTGGGCAAATCTCCAGGGCCGGATGGTCTAACCTCCAAATACTATAGATCTCTGAAAGATTGGTTAATTCAGCCACTAAAGGAGGTTTGTAATGAAATTCTGGAGGGGAAAAAGGCACCAGAGTCGTGGAAGGAAGCTTACATTACACTCATACCGAAAACTGAGTCTGAAAAGACACAACTTAAGAACTACCGCCCCATACCCCTGCTTAATGTGGATTACAAAATTTTTGCTGATATTTTGGCTAATAGATTAAAAAAGGTATTAACTGAAGAGATACATAAAGATCAAGCCGGCTTTCTCCCAGGTAGACATTTGTCTGACAATACGAGGAACATAATTAATATTTTGGAGAAGCTGCAAGTGAATATCAATACCAAAGCAGTTTTAATTTTTATAGATGCGGAAAAAGCTTTTGACAATATTTCTTGTAATTTTATGAAGAAAAATCTTCAGGGAATGGGGGTGGGCCAAGGGTTTGAAAATGGTATAAGTGCAATTTATTCAGAGCAAAAAGCTAAGCTAATAGTCAATAATGTGGTGACAGAGGAATTTAAGATAGAGAAAGGGACACGACAAGGCTGCCCAATCTCCCCACTGCTTTTTATTTCAGTCCTGGAGGTTTTGTTAAATATGATTAGAAGGGACCGTCTGATTAAAGGTATTCAGGTTGGAGCCAAACAATACAAACTGAAGGCTTTTGCAGATGACTTAGTTTTGACGTTACAGGAGCCAGAATCTAGTACGAAAAGAGTATTAGAACTGATTCAAGAATTTGGTCATGTGGCAGGATTTAAACTGAACAAGTCAAAAACTAAAGTTCTTGAGAAAAACTTAACACCGATTGAGAAAGAGAGGTTTCAGAAGGAGACTGATTTGACATTAGCTAAGAAAGTAAAATACTTGGGGGTTAATATGACTGCTAAGAACTTAAACTTATTTAAAGATAACTATGAGAAATGCTGGTCAGAAGTGAAAAAAGACTTAGAAATATGGTCAAATTTGAAGCTTTCCTTGTTGGGTCGAATTGCAGCTACAAAGATGAATGTAGGCTACCATCCCAAACATACCAAACAGTCCATTGTATATAGCCAGGCACTACGTTACAGCCGTATCTGTTCCAATTCTACAGACAGAGACTCTCACCTAAGAGATCTACAGCAAACTAAAATACCCAGCAGATGAGGTTAGACAACAGATCAACAGAGCCAGACAGATACCCAGAGAGAACTTGCTGCAAGACAGACCCAAAAAAGAAAATAACAGAACACCTCTAGTCATCACATACAGCTCCCAAGTCAAAACAGTACAACGCATCATCAGAGATCTACAACCTCTCCTGGACAATGACAGTTCTCTTTCTCAAGCTCTGGGAGGAAGACCTTTCATTGCCTACAGACAGCCACCCAATCTTAAACAACTCCTAACCCACAATAATACTACAACCAGACGTAACACGGACACTGGCACCAGAGCCTGCAATAAACCCAGATGCCAACTTTGCTGCCACATACACCCGGACAACACCATTACTGGCCCCAACAACATCACACATACCATCTCGGGACTATTTAATTGCTCATCGTCTAACACTGTATATGCCATCAAATGCCAACAGTGTCCCTCAGCTCTCTATATTGGACAAACAGGCCAAACCTTACGCCAAAGAATAAACGGACATAAATCGGACATCAAGAATCACAAGACAGAGAAACCAGTAGGAGAACACTTCAATCTCCCAGGACATTCTATACAAGATCTCAAAGTAGCTGTATTACTACAAAGGAATTTCAGAAATAGACTGGAAAGAGAAGCTGCTGAATTGCAACTCATTACCAAACTTAAAACCATGGAGAGACCTGGTCTGAACAAAGACATTGGATTCTTATCTCATTATACATGACAAAGCCATTTTTCACCTTCTCACCCCTTGCTTTTTCCTGTAAGACTGCTTTTTCCTGCAGTCGTTAAGAGTCGTCAACAGGCTCATCTCAGCTATCTGCCAACCACCCATTCCCACCACCCTTCTGAGTAATACCCCTCCCCACCTTCTCACTATATAGAAGGATCTGGCAACTTCTGTTTCAGTGTATCTGAAGAAGTGTGCATGCACACGAAAGCTCATACCAAGAACTAACTTAGTTGGTCTTTAAGGTGCTACTGGCAGAAAAAAAATTTTTTTGTTTTGACTATGGCAGACCAACATGGCTACCTATCTGTAACTGGAACTTTCAAGAATGTATAACTTGCTGTTAAAATGGAATACACAGGATGAAACGGTTAAATCTGCTATGATTAAATGGGCACAAGATATTGGTCATAACATTATGTTTGCTGACTGGGAACAGCTGTGGACCACCGGTATGAAATTTACAGCATGTAATGCCTTAAGAGAGAATATTATGAAAATGATTTACAGGTGGTACATGACACCAGTCAAGCTTGCAAAAATATATCATTTGCCCGATAATAAATGTTGGAAATGTAAAGAAAATGAAGGTACATTTTTTCGCCTTTGGTGGACGTGCCCAAAGATTAAGGCTTTCTGGGAGATGATATATAATGAAATGAAAAAGGTATTTAAATATACCTTCCTGAAGAAACCAGAGGCCTTTCTCCTGGGCATAGTCGGCCAATTGGTGCCAAAGAAGGATAGAACTTTCTTTATGTATGCAACAACAGCAGCAAGAATACTTATTGCAAAGTATTGGAAGACACAAGAGCTACCCACCCTGGAAGAGTGGCAGATGAAGGTGACGGATTATATGGAATTGGCGGAAATGACTGGCAGAATCCGAGACCTGGGAGAAGAGTTGGTGGAAGAAGACTGGAAGAAATTTAAAGACTATCTTCAGAAATACTGTAAAATTAATGAATGTTAAAATGATGTTGGATTGAAAATAAGTGGCATTAGCAACAAAGTTAATAAGAATATGCAAAAATGAATTGATAATGGATGAAAATATAGAGTTATAATATGTTAAGATACAGAGTTAAGATAAACGAAAGAGGGTAAGGATTTGCTGATTTGATTATTTAAATGGGAATACAAAAAGGGGAGGTGTGAGGAGGCCAAGGAAATAAGCTAATGAGTTCAAAGTTACAAAAAACAGATTTGTTTTTAATTCTTTGTTAACTATTTGTCTTTTGTCTTTTGTATTTTTATTCCTCTTTTTTCTTTTTCATGTATTTTTCTGTTCTTTTTTGTATTTTTTTCTTTTTATATGACCTTTTTTCATTTGATAAACTTATGTTTGTAAAACTTCAATAAATATCTTTTTTTAAAAAACAAGTGTTTCAAGGTTTGGGAAAAGGGTACCAAAAGAAGGCCCACTTATGTTTGCACTGCCTCTCCACTGACTAGAATCTTTAGCAGGGGCAGCCCTTTCCCAGGGAACTCCTGCTCTTTCAAGTATGGCAGGGCCTTTTCAGTCATGGCACCCTACCTTTCAGAATAATCTCCCAAAGAGGTTCACCTGGCCCCTGCTTTGATGTCCTTTCAGCAAAGACTTTTAGAATTTCCCCTGGTTCTTGAATTCATGGGCAGGGCTCTTGTGGCCCTCCAAACCCTGCTGTAGTACACAGGAACATAGGAAGCTACCTTATATTGAGGCAGACCATTGACCCATCAAGCTCAGGACTGACTACATGGCCTGGCAGCAGCTTTCAGGCAGAGATCATGCCCAGCCCGATCTGCACACACTGGTGACTGAGCCGGGAACCTTCTCCATGCAAAATGGCCGCTCTGCTTTTGCGTTACTGCCCTTAACAAACTGCAACTCCCACCCCGATCACTGGAGAAGTTGCCCACATTTGCTATAATCTAATCTAATACATCTCTGCCACTCGGTTTATCTTGCTCTCTATTTTTTTTTTCATTTCTTTTTTTTTTTTAAATAATTTTTTATTAAAGTTTTACACAAGAAAAAAGTAAAAATTTACAGAATAATAAAAAAAAAGAAACCTCAGATAAAGATAGACAATACAAAAAAAAGAAAACACACAAAATACACCAAACACAACTAATTAAGAAAAAAAAAGAAGTTAAAAAGATAAAACAAGTCCATTTTTCTCTATATCCTCAAAGTCATATGCTTGTATCCTTGACCTCCTCACACCTCCCCCCTTTTGTGTTCCCATTTACATACTTAATTCAGCAAATTCTTACCCTTTTTCAAATATCTTAACTTTGTGTCATAACATATTATACCTCAATATTTTCAACCATTTATCCATACATTTTTTACATAATCTTATTGACTTTTGTCACTAGTTACCACTTATTACCAATCCAAGCATAATTTTAACATTCATTAATTTTACAGTATTTCCAAAGATAATCTTTAAATTTCTTCCAGTCTTCTTCCACCAACTCTTCTCCCAGGTCTCGGATTCTGCCAGTCATTTCCGCCAATTCCATATAGTCCATCAGCTTCATCTGCCACTCTTCCAGGGTGGGTAGCTCTTGTGTCTTCCAATACTTTGCGATGAGAATTCTTGCTGCTGTTGTTGCATACATAAAGAAAGTTCTGTCCTTCTTTGGCACCAATTGGCTTATCTTGCTCTCTACTGGCTGCTCTAGTAGAAACCTTAGTGGTGCAGCTGCAGCAGCAGGGATCGCCGACACTGCACCCTCCTGGTGTTGCTGAAGTGGAACTCTCATGAGCCCCAGTCAGCAAGGCCAATTCTTAGCAATTATGGGAATTTTGGTCTATCAACATTTGGAGAGCACTATGCTGCCTGCCATAAAGAAGGCTGATCACCGAAGAATTGATGCTTTTGAATTCTGGTGCTGGAGGAGACTCTTGAGAGTCCCATGGACTGTAAGAAGATCAAACCTCTCCATTCTGAAGGAAATCAGCCCTGAGTGCTCACTGGAAGGACAGATCCTGAAGCTGAGGCTCCAATACTTTGGCCACCTCATGGGAAGAGAAGACTCTCTGGAAAAGACTCTGATGTTGGGAAAGATGGAGGGCACAAGGAGAAGGGGACGACAGAGGACGAGATGGTGGGACCGTGCTCTCGAAGCTACCAGCATGAGTTTGACCAAACTGCGGGAGGCAGTGGAAGACAGGAGGGCCTGGCGTGCTCTGGTCCAGGGTGTCACGAAGAGGCGGACACGACTAAACGACTAAACAACAACAAATGCTGCCTACCCTGAGCTACACACAGGCAGGAAAGTTACAGAAACATGACTCAGTTTGCTTCTCCAGATAGCGGAGACCAACAAGTTACATCAGCCAAGGCTCTCTCCCTCCAAGCCCTCAAAACGCACTTGTGTTTCATGATTGTCAGCTGCGGCAGACCCTGGTCAGGGGGCAGGAAGCTCATCTGGGCACAGATATCCTTGTAATCCTGGTTTCGGCGCCCAAAGTCTTCCACGTGGGCAGCAAGGTGGGAATTGACCATGCAGAAGCTGGTATTGTTGCAGACAAGCCTCACGGCCACACACCCCTTGTTACCCTGCAGGGGCGGAGCAAAGATGGCTGTTAGTGAGCAAGCAGGAAAGAGGGGGAAACTGGTTGGCAGAGATTAGAAAAACAGATAGACAGACAGAAAGATCGACGTAGGGAATTCCGCCGTCAGGGTCTACTCCCCATTTTCCCCATGATGCCTGTGCCCACTGTCTCCCTCATCACTTCCTTGATGCGGCTGAGCTGGTCCTTCCTGACAAAGATGAGCACCAGCTGCACCTAGAAGATGCAAGGTACTGGGATGTCTACCAGCTCTTTTCATTGCTTGCTGTCCTGGGCCGGCTGGATGCAGATAGGAGTGGCAGGTGGCACCAGCTGGGGATCCCCCAAGTGAAGAAGGCTCAGAGCCAGGGAACTAGTGAGGGGTCGTCTGAGGGAGAAGAGGGAGCAGACTGTGAGCAAGAGGAGGTGTTGGAAACTGAAGAGGCAGGAGGGCAGGAAGATTCTGTGGCAAACAGCAGTCCAGAATCCGAGGCAGAAGTGGAGGCTGGAGGCGGGGGTCAAGAGGCAGAGATCAGGCAGGCTGCTGAAGAAGCCAGGGGGTCTCCCCATCCTGCTGCGATCAGCTCCCCTCCCTGCTGGTCTCCCAGAACACAGAGAAATTAAGAGGAGGGAGCAAAGACAGGCAAGGTGTCAGAGTCTCAGGTTGCTTGGGAAGGACCAGGGGGAGGAGGAGACTTCAGAGAGTGGTGGAAGGGTAGCAACCTTCAGCCTTCACAACTACCTCACTGGGGCAAGACCTGTTGGGAAAGGTTTCTGTGATCACGAGGCCTGCACGGTTTGGGTTTCTTTGAATAAAGAATGTTGGCTTCTTGTGAATAAAACACCAATGACACCAGGTGTTTTTTCTTGCTGACCTCCTCCTCCTCCTCCTCACTCCAGCTCCTGACAGCTGTCTGGCTGCTGAAGAAATGGGTGGGGTTGGACTTACTTTCTTGTACTTGGATTTGGAACGCAAAGCCTTTTCCACAGCTGTCAGCCACTCTTGCTCCTTTGTCGAGTCCAAGTAGAAGAAAGCCTCTGTGCTCAGGTCCAGCTCCTGGAACCGAATGCCCAAGTGCCAAAGAGAAGGATGTGGAATTGTAGGACTCCAATCGGAACAGACGTGCTGGTTAAATATGCAAAGACAACAGGAGTGTGCAAGGGCAGGCAAGATCAGGACCAAGAACAAACAAGTAATACCAGCCAATTCTTCCTCAGCTTAGCTATTCTGGGCCCCAAAGGAGCTTTGCTAATGAAAGAAAAAAAGCTTTTTCCTTGTATTTTTTAAGATGTGTCAGCCAGCCTGATATTTAAGCACTATCCCAGTAGCCACAGGCAACCAGAAATTCTTTGAAGGCAAGTGAGTTGGTTCATCTCTCCCTTCTTCCTTCACCTGGCAACCTGGTTTCCAGGCTGGCTTTCCGGGAGCAGAAAACCACCTCTCAGATCTGCTGTGCCAAGCTTGTTTGCTAGAAGATTACCCCGTAACACCCTTGTCCTCTTTGCAAGCCTCCTAAATGGCTAGCCTTCTGTGTTTCCATGCTGGCCATGAAGGAATGGGCATTCCCCACTCTGAAAACAGCACAGAAATACAGCCTGTCTAGTAAAGGGGTAAAAAGAGCAAGCTAATCAGCCTCTGTAAAACAGTAGCATCTGAAGCTGCTAACCGCATACTGATAAACATATCATAAAAGCAGACATGAAAAACAAATTGCCACTGGGTACTACTAACAGTGGGACATGGGTGGCGCTGTGGGTTAAACCACAGAGCCTAGGGCTTGACGATCAGAAGGTCGGCGGTTCGAATCCCCGCGACGGGCTGAGCTCCCGTTGCTTGGTCCCTGCTCCTGCCAACCTAGGTTTTGCTTCAGTTTTGGATTAACTGCATCTTGTCACAAGGTCTGAAGCTGCACAAACCGCTTCATTTGAACCATGGCTCATTGAAACAAGCCAACTTCCAATCGTGGGTTTACAAACCTGGTAAAATGAACCACCATAGGATCTGGACACACCAAACTGTGGTTAATTTAAAATCCAAGTGGAAGCTTCCCAATAGGCTTGGGGTGGGGGAGAGGTGTGCAAACCTGGAGGAGAGGCTGCCGTCCTGCTCATAATATGAAGCCACGGTTCAGTATGTGGCACCAAGGGAAATTGCCCACCACAACTAATACTTTCCATTACCCACCCATGTGGCCTGAGTGAACAGGACAGACTTTGCCTGGCACCCAACAATAAAGCTGTCATGTAGATGTCGCTTTCTCCAGCCCCAACTCTGATACAGGTTCCACTGGTCTTTGCATGGTGTTTGCACTTTTGCATGATCTGACCTGAAATTCTGGGTGTTGACATATTCCTTCTCTCTCTTGGCGAGGACGTGCTTGATGAGTCCCTCTCTCTGTCCGGACTGCGTATGTGTGGAAGGCACAAAGAGCTTGCGCATAGTGTGGGTCATTGGGGTTGCTTCTTGCTCATGCTCTCCTTGTCACGGATACGCCTCAGGGAGATGAGAACAGAACTCAAGTAGTCCTTAAAAGCAAGGAGGCGGGAGGACACAGTACACCTCTAAGGCAACTTACAGCCTGCTTGGTGGCAGCGGTGGGGGTGGAGGCCCTCAGCGGGCACTCATTTGCTGATTCTGCAGGTTTCTTTCCTTCTCCATGAAGTTATCCTCGAATCCCAGAATTCCCGAGAGACGAAAAGACTTCTGAGGTTAGAGAGGCTTCAGAACCGTTTGGGGAAGTTTCGGGAAAGGAACTTAGAAAATACTTAACTGCAGGAAAATGTTCCTGCCTCCCCACAGCACCACATTTGCCGGACAATTGCCTCTCAGCTTATCCACGTTTAGGAAGGATTGTGGAGGCAACAGGTCCTCCCCTCAAGGCCTTTTCCTCTAAAGGAGGTAGACTGGTCTTCTCCAATCCTCTGGCCACTGCTGAGTTTTCCAAACTTGCTGGCATATTGCGTGTAGCACCTTAACAGCATCATCTTTAACAAAATTTAATAGTTCAGCTGGAATATCATCACTTCCACTGGCCTTGTTATTAGCAGTGCTTTCTAAGGCCCATTTGACTTTGCTCTCCAGGATGTCAGGCTCAAGGTCAGCAAGCACACTACCTGGGGTGTATGAGACATCCATATCTTTCTGGTATAATCCCTCTGTGTATACTTGCCACCTCTTCTTGATGTCTTCTGCTTCTGTTAGGTTCTTTCCACCTTTGTCCTTTATTATGGTAATCTTTGTATGAAATGTTCCTTTCATAGCTCCAGTTTTCTTGAACAGATCTCTGGTTCTTCCCATTCTGTTGTTTTCCTCTATTTCTTTGCATTGCTCGTTTAAGATGGCCCTCTTGTCTCTCCTTGCTATTTTTTGGAAATCTGCATTCAATTTCCTGTATCTTTCACTATCTCTCTCGCATTTTGCTTGCCTTCTCCAAGTCCACCTTTCCTTTTGAAGCAAAATGTCATTGAAATAGGGGAGAAATGCCCTGCATGAAGTCTTGGGTTTGCAATTTGGGGAGATGGAAAACTGTCTGCGGCACTGGGGAGCGGGCAGGCTGGCGAGGCCCCCTAGATCTAGAGGCCCTAGGCTTCTGCCTACTTAGCCTATACATAAATCCGGCCCTGCCTATGTCACAGTGAGCACAGGCCCATCGATCACATGCAAGGCATTCTGCATGTTGGGAAGGAGCCTCCTGTTCTGGGCCAGGGGGAAGAGTGACACCAGCAGAAGACTGGGTGGTGGGGTCGAAGCTGATCCCGGGGAGCACGTGAGGAGTCAAGGCTTCCCGCATGAAGGCCTCGCTTCCCCTAGAAGTCCCTGCCTCCTGGTCTGTGTTCGCTTTCTTCTTCAGGTACAGCACCAGCATGTTCTGGATGGTGCACCTGCTTTCGGGGGAGAGCTTGTCGAACTGGTCCACACTAGAAGAATAGCCATGAGACGGGTGAGACTCCTGCAAGGCGTCCCCAAAGTCAGGGGAACATAAGCGCATTTGAAGAGCCTTGCTGGGTCAGGCCAAGGCCCATTCAATCTGACATCCTGTTGGCATGTAGTTGGTCCACCACAATTGCAAGATTATTGCATCCTTCAGGAATGGTGTGTCCAGCTCCATCTGAGTCATCATCCAGGCATGCTGTGGAGCTGCATGGAAGAGAGATGGGCATCTTCGGCCAGTCAGGGGTGAAGAGCTGGCAAGATCCCCTGTACTGAGCAGAAAAGCAAACTCTTTGGCCTCCAAGATCTCTCCCAACTCTCAGCAGCCCTCGCTGTGAGCCATACTAGGGGAATTGGCTGCCCAGGAGGACTCCCCTGAGTGAGTGCCTGGGGGCTCTGCTCTTGCCACTTACCATCTGGCCTGGGGCGGGGCCTGAAGCCTCACAAGGACTGCTTGCTGCTTGCTGCCTGCTGCCCAGGAAGACTCCCCTGTGTGAGTGCCTGAGGGCCCTGCTCTTGCCACTTACCACCTGGCCTGGAGCGGGGCCTGAAGCCTCACAAGGACTGCTTGCTGCTTGCTGCCTGCTGCCCTGGAGGACTCCCCTGAGTGAGTGCCTGAGGGCCCTGCTCTTGCCACTTACCACCTGGCCCAGGGCGGGGCCTGACAGGCCTCACTAGGACAGTTGCTGTTACTGCTGGAGGGGCACAGAGTGGTTTTAAAATGTTTTTAAAAAAATTCTTTTGAATTTTTTGTATGTGGGGGGTGGGGGTGGGGGATGTTTGGTTGGGCTTGGGGAATTATTTTTTTATTTTGATGTTTTTGTAATTTTTACATTTTTTTGTTTGTATTGTTTTATTGGTTTTGTTTGTTTGTTTAAGGTGTTATTTTGTTCTTAAGGGGAAGGGTCAGGGCTGCCGGGGAGTGGGCCCCACCCCACAAAATGGCTGGGGCATGTTCCACAGGGGGGGATGCACTGGGACAACCGATCTCAGTGATCACGGGTAGGAGGAGGAGTTACGCTAAGACTAGACCATGTCATTACAGAGGGGGTAGGTTTAGTCGTTGTCTGAGGACTATTCCTGCCTCCGGGTCTGGTCCTGACCGGATGGATACTAGAATCAGCAAAGGATACCCACATGACCTGAAGGTGTTGCTGTGCAATGCCAGGTCAATGATTCATAAGACCACTGCCATCCATGACTTGATCATGGATGGAGGATTGGACCTGGCATGTGTAACAGAGACTTGGTTGGATGAAGCAGATGGGCCTGTCCTTGCCGCTGCTTGTCCACCAGGTTTCTCTTATGCACAGCAACCCAGGCCTTGTGGGCGGGGAGGGGGGGTTGCAGTGATTTTTAGGAAGTCATTAGTTTGCACCAGGCGTCCTATTGGGAAGACCCAGTTTTCCGAGTGCATGTTCTGGAAGTTGGGCAATAGGGGCAGTACAGGATTCCTTTTGGTGTACCGACCTCCCCGCTGCACCAAGGATTCCCTGCCTGAGCTGCTTCAGGTCGTGGCGGATGTTCTCCTGGAGACACCTAGCTTGGTCGTCCTAGGGGATTTTAACATCCATGCCGACACGACCTTACAAGGGGCCGCTTGGGACTTCGTGGAAAGCATGGCCTCCATGGGGCTGTCCCTGAATAAGTCTGGCCCAACCCATAGCCACGGACATGCCTTGGACCTGGTGTTTACCTCTATGGATGTTGGTGATCTGACACTAAGTAAAAGCGAAACGAAAGAAGTGCCATGGTCAGATCACTTCCTGGTGCAACTGGACTTCTCTGTGACCCATCCCCTCTGCAGGGAGGTGGGACCAATTCGGATGGTCCGCCCCCGCCACTTAATGGATCCAAATGGTTTCCAGAGAGTGGTAGGGGATGCTTTATCCCATGTTGATAGCCTTTCAGCTGATTCCCTGGTGGCCCGCTGGAATATGGAGTTAACCAGGGCTATTGACTGTTTGGCTCCGAAGCGCCCTCTCCGATTGCATGGAGCCCGGACAGCCGCGTGGTTTTCCACAGATCTGAGGGCAATGAAACAATTGTTGAGACGGCTAGAGCGCCGGTGGCGGATAACTCATTCTGAATCTGACCGGACACAGGTTAGAGCTCAACGTCGAGCCTACCAAGTGGCGATAGCGACGGCGAAGAAGAATTTCTTCACCGCCTCTATTGCATCTGCAGAAAACAGCAGCAGGAGACTTTTTCAGGTGGTTCACAATTTAGCGGAACCACCTGCAACATCGGGGCACAGTACGGGCCACATGTTCTCCTGCAAAGTTTTTTGCAGATAAAATCGCTCAGATTCGGGAAGAAGTAGACTCCACTGTGGGAGCAGGGCCGGGGCGGGAGAGTGCTAGAGTTCTGTCTAGTCAAGTTGAGTGGGATCAATTCCAATCTGTTACCAATCTGTTACCTCCGAGGATGTGGACAGGCTGCTTGGACGAGTAAAACCAACCACCTGTCTCCTGGATCCTTGCCCATCCTGGTTTACAAAAGCTAGCTGGGAAGGACTGCGCGATAGGCTTCGTGGGGTGGTGAATGCTTCCCTCCGTGAGGGAGCCTTCCCAGACCCGCTGAAAGAGGCGGTTATTAAACCGCTTCTTAAAAAACCATCTTTAGATGCGGCCACGATGGCCAACTATCGCCCAGTCTCAAATCTTCCATTCTTGGGCAAGGTGATTGAGCGAGTAGTTGCTGAACAACTCCAGGCACGCCTGGAAGAAGCGGACCATTTGGATCCCTTCCAGTCGGGATTCAGGCCTCATCATGGTACTGAAACTGCCTTGGTCGCACTGGTTGATGATCTCCGGCGGTCTAAGGACAAAGGTGAGAGTTGTTTCCTAGTTCTGCTGGATCTCTCAGCGGCGTTTGATACCATCGACCATAACATCCTTCTGGACCGTCTTGAGGGGCTGGGAGCTGGGGGCACTGTCATACAGTGGTTCCACTCCTTCCTCCTGGGCCGTGTTCAGAAAGTGGTGGTGGGGGATGAGTGTTCAGACCCCTGGGCTCTCACTTGTGGGGTGCCTCAGGGTTCTGTCCTCTCCCCCATGCTTTTCAACATTTACATGCAGCCGCTGGGAGAGATCATCAGGAGGTATGGGCTGGGTGTTCATCAGTATGCGGATGATACCCAGCTCTACCTCTCTTTTAAATCAGAACCAGTGAAGGCGGTGAAGGTCCTGTGTGAGTGTCTGGAGGCGGTTGGAGGATGGATGGCGGCTAACAGATTGAGGTTGAATCCTGACAAGACAGAAGTACTGTTTTTGGGGGACAGGAGGCGGGCAGGTGTGGAGGATTCCCTGGTCCTGAATGGGGTAACTGTGCCCCTGAAGGACCAGGTGCGCAGCCTGGGAGTCATTTTGGACTCACAGCTGTCCATGGAGGCACAGGTCAAATCTGTGTCCAGGGCAGCTGTTTACCAGCTCCATCTGGTACGTAGGCTGAGACCCTATCTGCCTGCGGACTGTCTCGCCAGAGTGGTGCATGCTCTGGTTATCTCCCGCTTGGACTACTGCAATGCACTCTACGTGGGGCTACCTTTGAAGGTGACTCAGAAACTACAACTAATCCAGAATGCGGCAGCTAGACTGGTGGCTGGGGGCGGCCGCGAGACCATATAACACCGATCTTGAAAGACCTACATTGGCTCCCAGTACGTTTCCGAGCACAATTCAAAGTGTTGGTGCTGACCTTTAAAGCCCTAAACGGCCCCGGTCCAGTATACCTGAAGGAGCGTCTCCACCCCCATCATTCTGCCCGGACACTGAGGTCCAGCGCCGAGGGCCTTCTGGCGGTTCCCTCATTGCGAGAAGCAAAGCTACAGGGAACCAGGCAGAGGGCCTTCTCGGTAGTGGCGCCCGCCCTGTGGAACGCCCTTCCAGCAGATGTCAAAGCGATAAACAACTACCTGACATTCAGAGGACATCTTAAGGCAGCCCTGTTCAGGGAAGTTTTTAACGTGTGATATTTTTGTGTATTTTTGGTTTCTATGGAAGCCGCCCAGAGTGGCTGGGGAGGCCCAGCCAGATGGGCGGGGTATAAATAATAAATTATTATTATTATTATTATTATTATTATTATTATTATTATTATTATTATTATTTTGTCCTGGTTTGGATGAGCTACAACAGAGGAGCGCACCCCCAGGGGGCCATGATGTGGTAACCCTGGCGAAGCATTGCAGAGCAACTGAGAAAGCAGAATGATGTTTGCGTGGACAGTCCATTAGAAAGCTGCACTGTTATTGCATCGATAGCACATTGCAGAATACGGCCCCCCTCCAGGCGAAAACATCCGTCTGGAGGCACAGTAGCTTTCATTTCGGAGGTTGTGGTTTTACATCCTCCTATTTATTTATTTATATATTTATATATTTATTTATTTATTTGATCACAATTATATATGTATTTCATAAAATTTATACACACCAGATGGTAAGAAACATCAAAGCCGTTTACAGAAATATAAAACCATAAAATCAGGAAAAACCTACAGTACATTAAACGCTGAAAAAGTGAATACCAGAATAGATCAGAACTCACTCCCAAGGTAAGGGGAAGAGACATGGCTAAGATGGCAGGACAGCTTACTCTATGGTGTTAACCCCTTCATGCACTAATTAGACTGAAGCATGTTGGTTATATGAAACTGGTTATCCCGCACAACATGCTCTCACGCAACCCATGCCCTCCAACTGAAAACCCATTTCCTGGACAATATCAACTTTGTGTTTTGTGCCTGTGAACTGCACAGTGAATATTTTTATTAGAAAAGAAAACAGCCCGGTGTTTCAGCTTCTCAGAGTTGTTTTATTCAGTGCGCTGCTACAGCTTGTCACACCCAAATCCTCCAAAGGAATCTGCCAAAGTGCTTTTCCAGGCAAAAGGGGGCAGAGGGAGAGAAACCAAGAACCTCAAATTCACTACACCAGGGATGGGGAATTGTGTGGCCCTCTACATGTTGTTGGATTCCATCACCCCTGACCGTCGGCCATGCTGGCAGAGGCAGAAGGCCATTGGATCTGGCAATATCTGGGAGCCCACAAGATTCCCAGCCTCCGCCCTACACAAACAACCAGGCACTCAGCTGTGAGGCACGCCTCTTACCGGAGGGAGGGTCACTCCAGAGGCAGCTGTGGCATGAGGGTGCTGGATCATGCCTTTGTGGGCACATTTGAGGATTAAAGTGGAGTCCGTAGGAAGCATACTTGGAGATCTTCCTTACCAGGTGGCTCTCTGGCAAAAGCAGAACAGTACTAACGGCCATATGGAACCACACCTCAAAGCTGGATCAGACTTTCCAGATCCTGTAGCCTACATCAGGAGGAAGACTGGGGCAGCGGGGCCTAGAGTGGGAGTCAGAGCTGCTCTTAGGGCTGCATGTCTGAAGCATGGGCAGAAATCTTTGGATGTGAGGTTGCATGGGGCTGTCTCTGTGTTTTGGTGATGCCAAGCCACCAGCCAGCCACAGGCAGGCAACCAACTGGCTTCAGGGGCAAGCTCCTTTGCAAATCCAGTCTGATTTCACCGAATGCAATGACAGAGTGACCATTCGGCCCATGTTCTGCTTCGCTGTGAAATGGCGTGTGTTCCTCAACCCAGAGAACCTCTTTTTCAACGTCAAGGAAGAAAAGCATAAGAGTTAGTCTTGAATCCCCACACACATGTGCTGGGAGATGCCTGCACACCGCACATGTAAAGCACATCTCCTCCCACCCACACCCCAAAAGTCCTGGGAACAATGGTTTGTTAAGGGTGCTGGGAATCGTAGCACTGTGAAAGGAAAACTAAGGTTCTTAGGATTCTTTGGAGGGGGTGGAATGTTGAATACACAGTGGCCACATGGACGGACGGACACACCCACACCCACACATACCCCAGCATAGCTTCAACTTTTAGCACAAAAAGTCTTCAGCCAGATGTCATGCAACCCTTTGGCAGGGGCAACTTATCATTTTATTGATTTTCCATAACAATTAAAAAGGCGGCCAATCTTGCAAAGGAGTGTTGCCATTTAAACTGCTGGTGTGACGCGGGGGAAGCCTGTGAACGTGGGGACTCGGCGGGCACCATTTGCGCCCCCCCAATCTGCAAAAGGACCCTTTTTTTAAAAAAAAAGGGTTCCGGAGCAGAACGGGGTGAGCAGCGCGGTGCTGAGAGTCGACTGCTTCTTCCACGGAGTGAAGCCGCACAGCTGTTATCGGAGAGCGCTGATTTTTTCCTCGGACAATTGGACTTGAAATTAACTACCCATGAGTAGGAATAAACTGGATGTGAATTGGACTTTAAACAGTAAGTAAATTTGGTACCGAAACGGGAACGTATAAACAGGAAGTCTGCCTTCCCTTACTGTAAACAGATCAAAGCAAAGAGTCTGTAAAGCGGAAACTTGGAAAGACGTTTTGGAAAAAGACTTAAATCTTAACATCAGGAAAGCGGTCTCCCCTCCTGTTTGCAGGAGAGGAGGGGGGAAAGTTTGAGGTGTATTTACCTGCAAAAATAAGAGGAAAAGGAACTTAAAATCCGCAGCCTGAAACCTGGGAACGGACTGCCTCTAGATAAGGAAAGCCGCTCAGTGGAAAGCAGAGGACTCCTGATTTAGCTCTGCAAAAAGAGATACAGTGTTTCTGGACTTCTCCTGGTTTTAAAGTAACTTTTTAAGTGGACTGAAACTGTTGTTTTTAAGTGAATTGGGGGACCTATAAGGACTATATTTGTTTTTAAAAGTGGCAAGTTTTGGTTGTTAATGTGTCCCCCTAGAGGAGGTTTGCCATTGCTACAAAAACAACTGGCCTACAGGAAAATTCCTTTTCAAAACAATCTCTAGCCGTGGGATTGGCCTTGGATTTTCATGAGAGTGTTATGGCAGATGGGAGAGGAAAGTTAGAGCTGGCGCAAGAAAAGATTACTAGGTCTGGAAGACAATACAGGACAGATACTGCGCAGCAGCGTAGGCCTTCAATATCTGGTGCATCTGGAACATCAGGGGCTGCACCTCCACAGGTCAAACCAAAAGTTATGTCGTCTGAAGATGTCTTGGCACAAGCACTTGGAAAAATTAATGAATCTTTGGAAAATTTAGCTAAGCAGGTGGCAGAGACAAATAAGCAAGTAGCTGAAGCATCAGTTAAAATTGATTTGAATACTACAAGTATTAATAATTTGGGACAGAAGGTGAACACCAATACACAGTCTATTGAAAAATTACTACAGGAATCTGCTTCGACTAGAAAGATAGCTGAAGAAGCAAAAGAGATTGCAACTGCTACTCAAGAGAAGATACCACCAGTATATAAGCAATTGGAGGACCACGGTTTGACATTGTCTATGATTGAATTGAAAGAGAAACAAAAAAAATTAAGAATCAGGGCTGTACCAGAACGTGAGAAAGATAATCTGGCTGATTTTCTTACACAGGAATTTACAGATTTTTGGCAACAGGACTTGGGGAAGGAAGAATTTAAGATAGTGAGTGCATTTAGACTCGGAAGAGGACAAAGGAGGAACAAGGTGAGAGACTGTTTGATTACTTTTCGAACAAAAGAGGAGAGAGATAAAATTTTGAATTTGCACTATCAAAGGACTTTGGAAATTGACAATTCAAGAGTGGAGATATTTAAGGATATCCCAAAACATCTTCTGGATTTAAGGCTTAACTACGGAGATCTGGTTGCCCTGTTGAGAAAAAATAGAATTCTTTTTAGGTGGGAATTTCCTCAAGGCCTATCTTTTAAATACAAAGGAAGAAAGATAAAAATAAGATCAGTCAATGAAAAAGATAGGTTTCTGAAAGACCACAAAGAAGATCTACAGAAAGAAGTGGAATCTGGAGAAGAGCCAAGAGCACTGGAAAAAGGAATACTGGATATAGCAAATTTATCTTTTGGATTGCACGGCCCAGAGAAAGAGACACAGTTGACAGAACAAGAACAGACACTTGGTGCAGTCGGAGGTAAAGCGAAGTAACCCCATCATGGCTCTGCAACTTTTAAGCTGGAATTGTAACGGCCTTAACTCTCCTCGGAAGAGAAAAAGTGTTTTTCATTTATTAAAAAAGGAGCAATTGGACTTGATTTGTCTACAAGAAACTCATGTAACAAGGTTACACAGGAAATTACTTATTAATAAGAGATTGGGACAGGAGTTTATCTCATCTGATAAAGTTAAAAAAAGAGGAGTTGTGATATATGCAAAAGAGAGACTATTATTTATCTTTAAAGACGAACAAGGAAGATTCCTGGCAATTGAAATTCAAGTTCAAGGAGAGAAATTTTTGATCGTAGGAATTTATGCACCGAATGAGGGGAAATCTGAATTTTTTAAAAAGTTGCATGAGACATTATTGGACTATCTGGATTACAATCTGATTTTGATGGGGGACATGAATGGAGTTGTATCTACAAACATGGACAAGGCACAAAGACAGGTAGTTACCAAGGATGGTAGACTACCAAAAACTTTTTTTGAAATGACAGACAATATGGACTTAGTGGATATTTGGAGAACAAAGAACCCCTTGGGAAGAGAGGGAACCTTCTTTTCTGAAGCCAAGATGACATGGACTAGAATTGACCAAATATGGGTAACTAGAGGAATGGCACCAAAGATAAAGAAAGTGGAAATCTGCCCAAAAACTTGCTCCGACCATAATGCTGTAAGGATGGAGATGAAGCAAATATCAACTGGCTCCTTCAGATGGAGGATGAATGACACCTTATTTGGAGATGAAGAAGTGTATAAAAAGGCCCAAAAAACTTTGAGAGACTATTTTGAAATAAATATGAACACCAATGTAGAAAAAAGAGTGATCTGGGACGCAAGCAAAGCTGTTATGAGAGGGTTTTTGATACAACAGAATGCAATAAAGAAGAGAAGTCAAAATGAGAAGAAAGGTAAAATTTTGGAGAAAATAAAAGAAAGTGAGAAGAAATTGAGGGCAAAACCAAAGTCACAGGAGATCTTGAGAGAAATAAAACTATATCAAGTACAATATATGGAAATGATGAATCAGGAAATAGAATGGAAAATTAAACAAATGAGACAAAAAACATTTGAATCAGGTAATAAATGTGAGAAATTGCTGGCCTGGCAAATGAAAAAAAGGCAAAAATTAAATACTATTACAAATTTAGAAGTGGAAGGAAAGAACATACATAATCCAAATGAAATTAGAAATTGCTTCCAGAGGTACTTTAAACAATTATACTCACAAGGGCCACAGAAAGACATGGACATAGACCAATTTTTAAGAACAAATGGATTACAAAAAATCTCTCAAGAAAATAAGATAATGTTGAATCACAAAATTACAGAACAGGAGGTTGAAGGTGCCATTCAAAATATGCAATTGGGCAAATCTCCAGGGCCGGATGGTCTTACCTCCAAATACTATGGATCTCTGAAAGACTGGTTAATTCAGCCACTAAAGGAGGTTTGTAATGAAATTCTGGAGGGGAAAAAGGCGCCAGAGTCGTGGAAGGAAGCTTACATTACACTCATACCGAAAACTGAGTCTTAAAAGACACAACTTAAGAACTATCGCCCCATATCCCTGCTTAATGTGGATTACAAAATTTTTGCTGATATTTTGGCTAACAGATTAAAAAAGGTACTAGCTGAAGAGATACATAAAGATCAAGCCGGCTTTCTCCCAGGTAGACATTTGTCTGACAATACGAGGAACATAATTAATATTTTGGAGAAGCTGCAAGTGAACATCAACACCAAAGCAGTTTTAATTTTTATAGACGCGGAAAAAGCTTTTGATAATATTTCTTGGAATTTTATGAAGAAAAATCTTCAGGGAATGGGGGTGGGCCAAGGGTTTGAAAATGGTATAAGTCCAATTTATTCAGAGCAAAAAGCTAAGCTAATAGTCAATAATGTGATGACAGAGGAATTTAAGATAGAGAAAGGGACACGACAAGGCTGCCCAATTTCCCCATTGCTTTTTATCTCGGTCCTGGAGGTTTTGTGAAATATGATTAGAAGGGACCGTCTGATTAAAGGTATTCAGGTTGGAGCCAAACAATACAAACTGAAGGCTTTTGCAGATGACTTAGTTTTGACATTACAGGAGCCAGAATCTAGTTCTAAAAGGGTTTTAGAACTAATTCAAGAATTTGGTCAAGTGGCAGGATTTAAATTGAACAAGTCAAAAACTAAAGTTCTTGAGAAAAATTTAACACTGATTGAAAGAGAAAGGTTTCAGAACGAGACAGGTTTGACTGTGGTTAAGAAAGTGAAATACTTGGGGATTAATATGACAGCAAAAAATGGGAACTTATTTAAAGATAATTATGAAAAATGCTGGACGGAAGTGAAAAAAGACTTAGAAATTTGGTCAAATTTGAAGCTTTCCTTGTTGGGTCGAATTGCAGCTATAAAGATGAATGTATTGCCAAAAATGTTATTTCTGTTTCAGTCATTGCAAATTTTGGACAAGATGGACTGTTTCAAGAAGTGGCAGAAAGATATTTCTAGATTTGTCTGGCAGGGCAAGAAGCCCAGAATAAAATTTAAAATACTAACTGACGCAAAGGAAAGAGGTGGATTTGCCCTGCCGGACCTTAAACTTTACTATGAATCAGCAGCATTCTGCTGGTTGAAAGATTGGCTGCTTCTTGAGAACACAGACATTTTGGACTTAGAAGGTTTTAACAATGTTTTCGGGTGGCATGCATATTTGTGGTATGACAAGGTTAAAGCACATAAAGCATTTAAGAACCATATTGTCAGGAAAGCTTTGCTCAATGTTTGGACAAGATATAAGGATTTATTGGAAAATAAAACACCAAGGTGGCTGTCACCAATGGAAGCAAAAGCTCAGAAAAAGCTCAATATGGAGGCCAAATGGCCGAAATATTGGGAAATTTTGGAACAAGAGGGAGATAGACTAAAATTGCAGAGTTTTGAGAAACTAAAAAACAAAGTGCGAGATTGGCTTCATTACTATCAGATAATGGAGGCATATAATTTGGACAAGAAAATTGGCTTCCAGGTGGAAAAATCAAAATTAGAAACAGAACTGTTAGAACCCAAAACTAAGATTTTGTCAAGGATGTATAATTTGCTGTTGAAATGGAACACTCAGGACGAAACGGTGAAATCTGCTATGATTAAATGGGCACAAGATGTTGGACATAACGTTATGTTTGCTGACTGGGAACAGTTGTGGACCACCGGTATGAAATTTACGGCATGTAATGCCTTAAGAGAGAATATTATGAAAATGATATACAGGTGGTACATGACCCAAGCTTGCAAAAATATATCACCTGCCCGATAATAAATGTTGGAAATGTAAAGAAACTGAAGGTACATTCTTTCACCTTTGGTGGACGTGTCCAAGGATTAAGGCTTTCTGGGAAATGATTTATAATGAAATGAAAAAGGTATTTAAATATACCTTCCTGAAGAAACCAGAGGCCTTTCTTCTGGGCATTGTCGGCCAATTGGTGCCAAAGAAGGATAGAACTTTTTTTATGTACGCTACAACAGCAGCAAGAATACTTATAGCAAAGTATTGGAAGACACAAGATTAACCCACTTTGGAAGAATGGCAGATGAACATGATGGACTATATGCGACTGGCAGAAATGACTGGCAGAATCCGGGACCAGGGAGAAGAGGCGGTGGAAGATGATTGGAAGAAATTTAAAGACTATTTACAGAAATATTGCAAAATTAATGAATGTTAGAATGATGTTGGATAAAAATTAAGTGGTTTCCAGCTGTAATGCTCTAAGAATATGGAAGAAGGGTATAATTAGGTAAAAAAATAACTAAAATGGTGTTGGATTGGAAATAAGTGGTATTGGCAACAAAGTTAATAAGAATATGCAAAAATGAATTGATAATGGATGAAAATACTGAGTTATACAATGTTAAGTTATAGAGATGAGATAAATGAAAGAGGGTAAGGATTTGCTGATTTGATTATTTAAATGGGAATACAAGAAGGGGAGGTGTGAGGAAGTCAAAGAAACAAGCAAATGAGTTTTATGTTATGAAAAACAATTGTTTTTAATTTTTCTTGTTTTTTCTGTATGTTTTACTTATCTTTTTTATTATTATTATTATGTGTTTTTGTATATTTGTCTTTGTAAAATCTTAATAAATATTTCTTTAAAAAAAAATTAAACTGCTGGTGTGACGTAGGAACCCGAACAAAGAAAAGGAACCAACTACCCACAGTCTGCTTCCGATTGCCCTTGTTCTCCACCTCCCTCTATCCTAATCAGCCGCAAACAAGAGTTCAGATTTGAAAGCCTTGTTATCACCTCATTCCCTTCAATTAGCCAGCTGCTCTGGCAGATGACATCAGTTCCTTCCCGCTCCCAATATTCCTGCTCCTAACCTGGTTAGCCATAGCCCGGAAGCTGAATCTCAGGGGAACGCCTTTGGGCTGGGAAGGGCTCATCTTTTCTGGGCCTCTTCTCCCCCTCAGGAAGGGGTGCTTGGCTCCTGGCCTGTGAAATGCGCTCAGAATGTAAAGATGCCTTCTTTCCAGGGAGCCAAGGAAGAAGGGTGGAATTTGAAATACCTCCAAACCTTCCCACGTCAGAGATGCAGGAGTTGCGTCACCTCCAACTTCCTCGGGGAGGAAGCAGCTACGAAAAACGAAACATCCCACCTTGGCACGGTTTCTGAGAGAGCAAGAGCAGAAGACCCAGACTCTGGCAAGATGAGCATTTGCCCAGTGGATTCTGGCCGGTCCATGAGGGCAGACAGGGGATGGCTGCGGTGGCTGCCAGCCCCTTCCCACTCCATCTCAGATACAGAACGTATTTGCTCTGCCACTCTTTGGCTCTGGCGCCACCTACTGTTGGCCTCCTTGCCTTCCACCCTCCCAGTCCCAATGAGCACCATCCACCCCTGGTCCAGAGGCGCAGAGCAGTAGTTAGGTGATCTTGCGCCCCAGCAGAACCATCCAGATTGCGCCCCCTAGCCATGGACAAGTTAGCTCTTCTTTCCTCCGCTCCTCCAACCCCCCCCCCCCACACACCTATTCAATTCACCCTGGAATCGAAAAGTACAATGTTAGAGGTTTCCCCCCACCCCATAGTAATATAATTTGATTCAGCTGGCTGGTCAGTCTACTTTCGGTTTCACTCCTGGCTCCTTGCAGATAGCAGAGGAAGTGAACCAATAGTCACGTTCATCTGCACTGGCTCAGTATGACCTGTTCTGACAGATGCTGCCTTTCATATTCACGCCCAAGAGCCTTTCCGCTCCAGAGATCTGGGGCTGAACCCGGGATCTGCACGCCAAGGCTGGAGTAAGAAAGAGCCCTTGACAGCTGGCCACGTTGGGCACCTGCCTGGAGAGTGGAAGCCGGGGGTTCAAGGGATATCGTGCTGATCCTGGCAACCCCCACCCAACCCAACGTCTTCCTCCGCCTGAATCCCGCTTCCCCCGGGACGCACTTCCCATCCAGGAGCGGCTGGGGTGGGAGCACTTCCCACCCCCCTTTCCAGACCCCACTCTCCTCCTCCTTCTTCTTCTTCATGCCTCGGGTGTTTTCCTGAGTGTATCTTCAGACCAACCCTCTGTGAGGGAGGCTAAGCTGGCCCAAGGACTGGCCCAAGGTAGCTCAGCCAAGTTGCCAAGGCCAGCATTTAAGACCGCGTATCCTTTCCCCTCAGATGATAAAGCCGGGATGAGTCATGCTAGCAGCCTGTGGCCTTGATGGGCTTTGAGGCAGCCCAGCCCAGCTGCTATAGTCCACCTCTGAACCGAGGAAGCGCAACTGGAGAGACAGAGCCCAGCACTTTTCTCACGGGACAGAAGCGCACAACTTCCCCCTCCCACTTGCCGCCCACCCCAGTCTTTCTCCGGAGGCTCAGTTTAGTGCGCCAAGCATCTCATCCCAGGTGGGAATTTGGGTGGCGCTGCTTGCAGAAGGAGAAGTGGCTGGCACTAGCAGAAACTCCCATTGTTCTTCTCAGGTAGGACTTCTGGGATCCAGACGAACGTTTTACCAAAAAGTATGGCTCGAGTACTGATATCCCATATAAAGGAAGGCAAAACGACCTAAGTTTGGAGGACAGGTGAAAAAAACCACGAATTATATTTAAAGTTCTGTGAGATGCAAAGGAAAGCTTGCCTTTTAAACTTGCATTTCACAGCTTGTTGCTTGGTGAGGTTAATGGAATGGGGGATATTGAGAAAGAAGAGACTTGGAATTAGAAGGTTAGGATTTAAGGTAAGGTTACCAGATTTTTTTTTCAAAGAATCCGGGGACACTTTTTTTTCCCCAAAAGAGAAAAAAATGTTATTTTTTTTAAATCATTTTTTTTTTTAAATAAGAAATAATATCATTTCTTCTGGGTCTCCTCTGTTGCGTGGCCTTCCTCTGGGCCCCAGCCTGATCTCTTGGAGTGATATCTGCCATGGAGTAGGCTCGGGTCGGGCCTGGGCTCGGCCCCGTGTCCTTGCCCTCCTGGTGCTCTCCTACCTCTCTTCCTCAGCGGCAGCAGCGCGGAAAGGTCGGGGCTCCCCTCTTTTTTCTCCTTCCTCTTTCTCTCTCTTCCTTCTCCTTCTCCTTTCCTCCTTCTCCCTGGGTTGGCTCCGGGGTTTTTACTGGCCCTGGAGCGCCACTGGGCAGTCGGCCATGTGGCCGGGCGCTCTCGCTCCCGCCTCGATTTGTGTCCTGGGGGGGTGTCAGCTGTTCCCCCAGTTAACGCGCCGGGCATCCCTGGTTCCCCCTCGGCAGTGGCAGCGCAGGCGGCAGTCTCAGCAGCCCGGAGCCAGCCTGGTAGTGCACTTGGCTCTGGCTGGCTTCAGGAGCTGCTCATTGCCGTGGCACCCACCATTTTGCCTCGCCGGAAGTCCCCATATGATGTGTCTTGTGCCATTGAACCAATCACGCAACATTCCTTCCCTACTAATAAATCTACAACACTTAAAATATAAATCTGGGGGCCTTATATGAAATCCGGGGACATTCCGGGGACGGATTTTGTTGGGGACAGATTTGTAAATCCAGGGACTGTCCCTGGGAGACGGGGACATCTGGCAATCATTCCGTAATAGGGCTTCTCCTGCCTTTGCCAGTATGTCAGCCTTCTCAGCCTCCTTAAAGAGGGCGTTCAGAAGCACTTGTACGTCTGGTCATATGGGATTGTGAGTGGAGAAGGTGGCGCAGTCTGGATGAGTCCCTCTGTCTTGCTCTTTGGTCACTGTGACCGAGCACCATTTTGGGCCGATAAGGATCTATGGGGAAGGGGATCTACCCAGAAGTTGTGGAGGGAACGGGAAGAGAAGCTTGGTCAAGAGACTGGCTCATGTCAGAAGGAGGCCTGGCTGCATCCTTGGCGAAGCCCAGGGCAGGGCAGGAAGGCAGCATTGCCCAGCGGGAAGGCATTCGGAGGCAAATCATCAGCAAGGAGCAGAAAATCCCCTCCCCTTCCCTCAAGAAGACTGAAGAATCTCTAGTCGGCCTTCAGGTGAGTTCAGCATCCCAGGTCTCTGGGGTGTTCCTGTCCATTACAAAGCTGACTCGAGGCTCCGTCAACTGAGCCCCTACACTCCTTGCGTACATGAAAGGGGCACAGAAAGGATGGGAGGCAGCCTTTTCCTGGAGCCGTCTTACCTGCAGCAGTTCACTCGCTGGCTGCTGACCCTTTTCCTCCATCACCTGGATGGTAATAATAATATAATAATAATTTATTATTTATACCCCGCCCATCTGGCTGGGTTTCCCCAGCCACTCTGGGCGGCTTCCAACTGAATATTAAAAACAGTACAGCATCAGACATTAAAAACTTACCTAAAGAGGGCTGCCTTCAGTTGTCTTTTAAAAGTAAAATAGTTGTTTATTGGTTTGACATCTGCTGGGAGGGCGTTCCACAGGGCAGGCGCCACTACCGAGAAGGCCCTCTGCCTGGTTCCCTGTAACCTTACTTCTCGCAATGAGGGAACCGCCAGAAGGCCCTTGGCGCTGGATCTCAGTGTCCGGGCTGAACGATGGGGGTGGAGACGCTCCTTCAGGTATACAGCTGTGAGTCCAAAATGACTCCCAGGCTGCGCACCTGGTCCTGCGCACCTGATCCTCTCAAGAGAGGAGAGTTTCCTGCAGAGTCTGGCCAGCTGCTCATCCCTTCTCCCTGCAATCTCCTTCTCTCTGCAATCTCCTTCTCCACCTCTTCCACATGATTCAGCAAACGCTTTTCTTCTTCTTCTTCCAGGAACTGGCGCAGTTGTCTCAACTTCTCCACAGTCTTCAGCCTCTCTGTTTCTGAGGAGGTCTGAGTGAGGAAGAGGGTCAGCCTTCAAAGCATCAGCAAGAGAATTAGGATTTGAATTGAACTGCTTCCACCCTCTCAGCTCACAAGTCCTCAGGCTTCTCCTTGACTGCTTTTCACATAATAAACAACAATGGGAAATAAACTCCATTTAGCTGCATTCAAAGGTGAACTTACCTAATTCGCAATTCTTGGAAAAATATGGAGACCAAAACAACAGTCTTTTGAAATTCACACCTCTGAATTTCTCAAGGTTGACCCAGCCAGGTAATGTTCACAAAAAAATGAATTTATGAGGGTAAAGCACGTATCAACATCTTTATACGAGAAGGTAGCCACCCTAGCATTTGATTCATTTTCAGAATAATAAATAAATAGCAAACCGATATGGAAAAAGGAGAAATGAGAGAAGTTGAAATGGGCAGATTTTCCCCTCCCTCCTCAGCTTCTTGAAGTGCTTGTTCCCTCACTAGTAACAAGAGTGACACTTCCAAGGAGGTCTTTGCTTTCCTTGTCCAGGTCTGCTTGATAGGCCAGAATTTCTCCTCTCTCTTTCCTCCGAATCTCCAGGCGGCGACAGATCTCTCCCTGACAAGAAAAGGGAAAACTCAGCTTTGATTGAGACACAAAGAGAGGCGTTGAATATTATACTGGCTTCTTGGGTCCAGTGGCCTTGCTATAATAGCAAAGTAATTTACTGGAGGAAATAAAAGTACAGAGGTTTTCAAGCTTTTTGGGTCCACGGCTCCCTGGACCAACTCCCTTCTCTCTGCGGCACCCCTGTGGGGCTCAGGAGACCTGTTAGGTCCCCCCTTGCTTGCCTCCCCTCCCCCTTTCTCGAACAGCCTCCCTTGCGGAGTGCTCTCTCTCTCTTGCCTGTCCATTCCCAACAGCAAGGGCCCCTCGCCAGTTGGCTTGCTTCCTCTGAGGCCGCCTCAGCTCCTGGCAGCCCACACCCCCTGGCCAGCCCCAGAGGCACCATTCTCTGGGGGAGAACAGCTGGGCAAGCCTTGGGGAGGCAGAGATGGCATCCGAGGAGGGAGGGAAGGAAAGAGGGACAGAGGCCAGTGTCTCCCGCGGCACCCCTGGCCATCATTCAAGGCACCCCAGCTGCCACAGCACACTGCTTGAAAACCACTGCAGAACTGGGATGGGAAAGGTTTCTAGTCCAACTAACTGGTCTGGAGAAGAGGAAAGGCAGCCATGCTTGCTCCTTTGTCTTCTCCGAGGAGACTTCCAGCCTGACTTCTCATCTTGAGGCCCCAGCGAGAAGTGGGAAGAGGAGGAGGAGGAGGAGGAGGAGGAGGAGGAGGAGGAGGAAGCATCCCCAGAAGAAGTGTGCTCCCCACCAGTAGGTGCTTCCACTCCTAAATCTGCTTCCAACAGATACTTGGGGGGGGGGGGCAGCCTGCACCATCTGGTCAATTCCTGGTGCTAGGAGAATTAGAAGGTCTAAGATATAAACACATACATAAATACCGTAAGTAGATGTCATCACAAAAGAATATGCAGGTAAACCCATGAACAGCCAGGTAAACCCATCAACAGGTTTCCTGCCAGACAGGAGTCTGTTGTAGGCCGCCCCTTCTGTGATGTATGTATGATGTATGGAGGGGTGGTCTTGGGCTCCAGGGTGGGCAATTTCAAATGTCTATATAAGGACTTGGTTTGGGGTCTCCTCCTCCCTCCTGCGTGGGGGGGGGTGAGCACCCTGTTGCAACAGGTAATAAAGATCTGGCTTACTAGCTGCTTTGCTTCTCAATATTCTCTGGTTGGCCTCTGTTATTTTCTCCTACCGATAGAGAAGCTACAAAAGGACTCTATATGGGCTCTGAGGTACCCCAGAAGGGAAAAGGAACCCCCAGTCCCCACCCCCTTGCAGCTGACCCCTTGCTGCTCTCTGCTTGGCAGGGTATTGAGGAGGCATCCTGCTAGCCAAAGGAGACATATGCAATTCACATTTGTAGTGTTCTAAATATGTACAAAGCAACCTTGCTGGGGGATGTGGATGAGGTTAACCCTTTCTCTCCCTGCCATGGTCCCATGAAGCTGCTGTATTTCAAGGGAAGATCCCTTGGTCCCCCTGGCAGAGAGAAAGACTTCGACTCCCTCCTCCCAGCCATCCCAGCAGCCCTCAGGCTTCCCCTTGGCTGCTTCTAAGGTAATAAACAACCACCAATTAATACCATGCCTACTTTAGATCTGAGAATTAAGAAGATCACCTGCCAAGAAGAATACACAGCTATTTCCCCCCCCTCAAGGTACCTTGTATTCCTCGAAAGCCTCTTCCAGAGGAATCACCTCGTGGTGTTGGTGCTTCTTGGATCTGCCCCAAACCACACAGATGGGGGCTTCATCCTCCTTGCAAAAGAGTTTCAGGGGCTCCTGGTGCTTCTCACAGACTCCTCCTTTTCCTCCTTCCTCCTTTCCCTCTTGAAGACTGAGATTCTTGGCTACTTCGACAAAGGTAGCCAATTGTCGACTGCGGACGAGGCTCCTTCTCTGGACTCCAACTCGGCCTTGAGGACAGGAAGCCAGCCTCCTTTTTGCCCCGCTGCACTGGATCAGGCCGGACCGGCAGAAGTTGTGCCCACACTCTGGGATGGTCCCTGTGTCGTAAGAGAGTCAGGGTCAGAGAGGGGAATGAAGGAGAAGGACCCTACCAATATCAAATAGATCGTATTCTGCCTTCACACCCTACAAGAAGGTCAACCCCTCTGTCCTTCCACGAGCTGCCAAAAACACTCTCCACACCACAGAATAAAAAGCGAGTTCCTTCAAAATAACACATTCCTTTTTATCTTACCAATTTCTCATATTGTAAGAAGCGGAAGAAGAAACCATAGAGAGCATTCATATTTTCCTTCTGATCAATGAAGTCAAACGTTACAATTATCCATTTTAGAATGAGCACCTATAGGGAGAAGACAGATCTCAGTAAGCCAAAGCAAGGCCAAGACAACAAACCCCTTCTGGAATATGGTCAGCGTGTACAACATCTAGCTGAATCATTACCAGGATAGCTAAGTCAGACTGGGGGAAATATCATTCTTCAGAACCAAGACATCATTACCATGCTTTCCAAGTTACCTGAAAGTCACTAGAACACTTGCGAGCAAAGAGCCAAGACACAGCTGAAATAAGAGAATCCTCTGTTATTACGGAAATGGGAATCAGAGTCTTCAGTAGCCTAGTGCTTATCACTGTGCCTGCAAGACATTGAAAGACACTGCTTAACATGCTTAACATCTTCACTCTTTATAATTTCTCTCAAGCTAGAAGCAGCCCCGGTTCTTGTTAAGGGAGAAGGCAGGGCAATGCAGCTCCGTTGACATACTTTGCTGTCAAGGGGAAAGAGAAGAAGCCAAAACATGTTTTCTTTACCAAGCTTGGCACTGAGTGCGATGTTCAGCAAGTTATGAATTTCTTCTGGTGCCAAGCCTCTCTCTTGCGCAATCTTTTCCACAGTCTCCAAAGGACTCTGCAAAGCTCCCTGATTCCGTGAGGCACTATCTTGAATTAGAAAAAAGTCAAAGTGTGATTCAAATCCATTCGAAAAACCGTCCTCATGCATGATGGCCTGTCCAATGGCTTGCTTTACCATCAATTGGCAAGGGAGCCCCATTGAGATGCCATGGCATTTTGAAAACTCTGGCATGCTGAACTTGCCTTTTGCTTTCTTGCTCCTTCGTTCAGTGGGTAGGTAGGTGTAGGTCGGGGCAAGTCGAAAGCTTCCTTGAAATTCCTCAGCCCCAGCCAGCATTGCCAATGGGCAGGATGATGAGAATTGTAGTTCGGCAACGTCTGGAGGGCCAGAGGTTACCCTCACCTGTTTCATCGGTTAGTGTGCTAAGATCTGGGCACAAGCCCAATTCAGCTGACGGTACTTAACAAGGGATTGCTTTACACAAAACATGAGAGCTAATACACTAGCCTGCTCCAATATACAAAACAGCCCCTTCTCTAGAGAAAGCTCAAGAAAATACAAACTTCGGGGTTTGTAGATGGTTGTAAAGGTTGCTGAAAGGTTTCCATTTCACTAGTTGGAAACGGCTTCCAGGCTAGGCAGGACCAAGGTTGCTTTGTAACTGTTCCTGTCTGCCTGCTTGCCATCGTGCATATTTCTAAACCATTTCTGCCAAAATATATACATCAGCAATAGTAGTTTCTGGAAGCAGACCCTGCAAGAGTGCACACTCCATGAAGTCCATATGAAGAGTGTTACGGAATGGAGGGGGGGCATATGAACGAAGTCTTACTCCCGAGTAACAGACGTAGAGCCCGAGGCGATGACCTCAAGGGAACCCTGCCACACCAGGACTCCCCTCGCCCCGTCACAACGTTGCACCAAGCACCGCACAAAAGTCCAAAACCCCTTGAAGAAAGCGCCATTTCTGACCCCGTATCCCGATGCTATACACGATCGATGTATTTGATGAATGAACAATGTATTTGCATGAGGATGCGCTCTAGCCAATCAGATGGCGTTGAATGTAGCCCTTCAGCCAATCGCAGCAATGCCATGGCTCTGCAGAGGAAGCTCAGCTCCAGCTGTTTTGCACGCTTCACTGAGCGCTGACAAGGTGATGACAGCTCCTGCTGTGAGAACAACGGACTGAGCCAATCGAAACCTCGTTACCCTCTTAATCCAAACTAGATGTTGTTTAGTCATTTAGTCTTGTCCGACTCTGCGTGACCCCCTGGACCAGAGCACGCCAGGCCCTCCTGTCTTCCACTGCCTCCCGCAGTTTGGTCAAACTCATGCTGGTAGCTTCGAGAACACAATCCAACCATCTCGTCCCCTTCTCCTTGCGCCCTCCATCTTTCCCAGCATCAGGGTCTTTTCCAGGGAGTCTTCTCTTCTCATGAGGTGGCCAAAGTATTGGAGTCTCAGCTTCAGGATCTGTCCTTCCAGTGAGCACTCAGGGCTGATTTCCTTAAGAATGGAGAGGTTTGATCTTTTTGCAGTCCATGGGACTCTCAAGAGTCTCCTCCAGCACCAGAATTCAAAAGCATCCATTCTTCGGCGATCAGCCTTCTTTATGGTCCAGCTAGATACAATGTAGCAATGTCAGGCCAGGCCACTTCCGAAAAGAACCGTCTGTATTTAAAAAGCCTAAAAACACTTGGAAATTCATAGAAAACCACTGGTTTCACCGATTCTCTTCATTCCACCGCCAGTCTGCTTCGTTGGCCAAGGACTTGGGAACCCCTCGGTCCCCGCCAGAATTCCCCAAGGGGGAGGTCACCTACTCACACGAAGGTACTTTACCCGTAGGTGACAATCGCTGGGCAAAAGCTCTCCTCCGGACTTACCCAGGCGGCAGACTATGCAAACCAAAGTTCTATTGTCCTCTTCCAGTAGGTGCTTAGAATGTACTTGGGTGTCGAGACCCCCTCGTTGGAAATGACTCACACAAGGACACGGATATTAGGTTTATGTTACTGGGCAAATTTTGGCCACAACTTTATTGAAATTAAAGAATGTGAGCGGTATTGGCTTAGGCATTGATTGGACCTGACTATATCTGACTCCTGCCCATTGTGCAGGAAGTCCCAGTAAGGGTAAGCCATCGGTAGGGGGAGCCCTGTCGATGTGAACCAACTCAAGCTCCCCCTGGTGCTCCCGTCGGGGTCGTGTCAAGGCCTTAGCCCCCCAGCTGGGCTTCAGACTAGATCAACACCCCCGGATTCCTTTAACGGAATATCCTTAAGCATGGAGGGGCAGGTGGTGGCCACACCTCCCCTCCCCCACACAAGGTCAAACAATGCCTAACCGCAACCCTATCAAAGTTGTGACAATTGCTACGAGGTAGGCGAAAACCAAGTGGCCAGTGCCAATTTGCCCAGTGGAAAAATTCCTACCAGGCCCCTCGGACAACCAAGGTGACCAACCGTAGTCCATAGCAAGGCCATTGCCTAACCTGCAAAATAGGGAGGGAGGGCGGGTGATTGAGGAAGCGAGCCAAAGAGAAAGTTCTCTGGGGTTGGCTGGCCGGGCTCTGACGTGGCCGGGATCCCATAGGCAACGGGGGACAGAGTCCCCCGCCCCTGGTGGGGAGTGGGTGGCCACGTGGTCCACCACAACTCCTCCCCACTGGGAAGTGGAGCGGATTTCCCAAGACATATCCTGTATTTGCATGTTACCCCAACACATTCCTCCTATGTTAACCATGTATAACCCTCCCCTTTTCTGATGGAGTGGTGATGTTTAGCGAACTGTCTGCTGGGATAAGATAGGCACTTTTAAAAGTCCTTGTCACCCCGTTCTCGGGGTTCAATTCCTCTCTGAACCTGTTGCGCAATCAACTTTGGTCTCCGCTATTTGCTCCGCTTGGTGGCTGGCCTCCTTCTTTGTTCCGCAGGGACCCGCGGGCTCTGAGCAGCCTCCCACCTGGATTTTTCCGTAAGAACAGAAACTCGACTAACCCTCTTGAGAGAAGAAAGGTGGCTTTTGCTCCCACTGCAATGTTGTAATCTTAATAAGCACATCTTCCTACAAGTGAATAGTTGCCACCTATCTGGGGGGAAATAAAGTGGTATGCTGAGAGACATGGTTACGGTGGAGAGCAAATCTGTGTTCAACAATCCGAACATCCAGAGAGAAACCAGATGACAGCTTTTTTTTACTGTGTCCACAGAACTCAATGAAAGCCAACCAATGGTTTGGGTCAGGTGAAGTAGAAGCATGTTGAAATCTGCAGATGGCACAAAGTTCAGCGGCAGTAAATCAGAAAGGAGGGGCAGTCCTTAAACAGCTGAAGAGAAGGGGATAAACCTCAACTGAGCATCCAACTATTAACATCCTGACGGTAAGGACCTTACCCAACCCTAGTCACATGTAAACACCATTTTAAAGTATGGCTTGATGAGCTAAAAGATGAAGAGGAGTACCCATTCAGAAGCACATCATATTGGAAACAATGCAGTTCAGTACTAACACTCAGATATGCACCCTCCTGCACATCCATACCCTGGGGCAAGTCTGGGGATGGGCTCTTGGTTTCTTTGGCCAACTAACTGCTCAGTAAGTGTCACCTTTGGGCACTTCCCTGGGTGTACACGTGTCCTCACGCTTGAGGGATTATGGCGGGAGATAGAGGGGGAAAGAGTCATTTCCTTAAGGGCAAGAATGGCGTTGGAATGGAGGAAATTGATGCAGGGGGTGGATTTTCTGAAGTGAGGGGCTTTTCCTAAGCCAGCAGTCCATAAGGGAAATGGCTTGACAGATTTCTTGCAACAAAGGATCACTTTTGGCAATAGAAACCAGTTAATGGGCTTTTGATGGACTGAGTCCATTGTTCTCTCAGCAGGCGGCCACTCAGGAGCTCAGTCAAGCTGGCGAAGCTCCGCTGCTCCGCAGAACGGAAACAGGCAGCGGTAAGATTCTGTCCACTAGAGGCCGCTATCCGCTAAGCGCTATTGGCTAGCTGTCCAAATCCGATGCTTTTGATTGGGCTATACGCAGCAGTATGTAAATACAGAGTTCATTCCCAAGTCCCCGTTCATATTGATACGCTTTCATACCAGAAAGAGGGAAGCAGGGTCTTTTATTAATAAAAAAAGATGTGGTGCTTGGTGCGACAGGGGAAGGAAAGGGCTTTCTCGAGCTCATTGTCTCTTTTTTTATATATAAATTTTTGTTGATTTTCCAACACATATTAAAAAACAATACAAGACAATACATAAACAAAAAAACATATAAACACGTATAATTTCTTAACCTCTTTTTCTTAAACCTTGTTTCAACGACTTCCCCATACCTCCCTTTTCTGCATCCCTGTTTTAAATTTTCCCAGCAACCCCTAATTTCAATCCAATTACTTATCACTTTACTTACTTATAATTCACTTCCTTTAATCCTTTTTCTCTTACCCAATTATTTAATCCTTCTTCTCTTACCCAATTATTTATCACTACAATTCTGTTTTACATTACCCATGACATTTTAGCACTCATTAATTTTACAACAGTTCTTAAGATAAACTTTAAATTTCTTCCAATCTTCTTCCACCGTCTCTTTCCCTTGGTCACGGATTCTGCCAGTCATCTCAGCCAGTCCCATATAGTCTATCACCTTTGTCTGCCATTCTTCCAGCGTGGGTAGCTCTTGTGTCTTCCAATACTTTGCTAAAAGAACTCTTGCTGCTGTTGTCGCATACATAAAAAACGTCCTATCTTTCTTTGACACCAATTGGCCTACCATGCCCAGGAGAAAGGCCTCTGGTTTCTTCACGAAAGTGCATTTAAGCACCTTTTTCATTTCATTATAAATCATTTCCCAGAAGACCTTGATCCTTGGGCACGTCCACCAAAGGTGGTAGAAAGTACCTTCCGTTTCCTTACATTTCCAACATTTATTATTGGGCGTATGATAGATTTTTGCAAGCTTGACTGGGGTCATGTACCACCTATAGATCATTTTCATAATGTTCTCTCTTAAGGCATTACATGCCGTAAACTTTATACCGGTAGTCCATAACTGTTCCCAGTCAGCAAACATAATGTTATGACCAATGTCTTGTGCCCATTTAATCATAGCTGATTTAACCGTCTCATCCTGTGTATTCCATTTCAACAGCAAGTTATACATTCTTGACAGATTCTTAGTATTGGGTTCCAATAGCTCTGTTTCTAATTTTGACCTCTCCACCTGGAAGCCAATTTTCCTGTCCTGTTTGAAGACTTCATTTATCTGGTAGTAATGAAGCCAGTCTCTTACTTTAGACTTCAATTTCTCATAACTCTGCAATTTCACTTTTCCCTCCTCATGCTCTATAATTTCCCAGTATTTTGGCCATTTGGATTCCATATTAAGTTTTTTCACTTCCTTAGCTTCCATTGGTGACAACCACCTAGGGGTTTTATTTTCCAGCAAGTCTTTATACCGAATCCAAACATTATATAGTGCTTTCCTAACAATATGGTTTTTGAAACCTTGATGGATTTTAACCTTGTCATACCATATATATGCATGCCAGCCAAATCTGTTATTGAACCCTTCCAAATCCAAAATGTCTGTGTTTTCAAGAAGCAGCCAGTTTTTCAGCCAGCAAAAAGCCGCTGATTCATAATACAATTTTAAGTCCGGCAGGGCAAACCCCCCTCTTTCTTTTGCATCAGTTAGTATCTTAAATTTTATTCTGGGCTTTTTGCCCTGCCAGACAAATCTAGATATGTCTTTTTGCCACCTCTTGAAACAATCCATTTTATCCACAATCTGCAATGTTTGAAACAAAAATAACATTCTCGGCAAAACATTCATCTTAATAACAGCGATTCGGCCTAACAAGGAAAGTCTCAAATTTGACCATATTTCTAGATCTTTCTTCACTTCTGTCCAACATTTCTCATAATTATCTTTAAATAGGTTCACATTCTTAGATGTCAAATTAATCCCCAGGTATTTCACCTTCTTTGCTACCATTAAACCAGTTTCACTCTGGAACTTCTCTCTTTCAGCAACTGTTAGATTTTTATCCAGTACTTTCGTTTTTTGTTTGTTCAACTTAAAACCTGCTACTTGACCAAATATTTGTATTAACTCTAAAACTCTTCTCGTACTAGTGTCTGGCTCTTGTAAAGTTAATACTAGGTCATCTGCAAACGCTCTCAATTTATATTGTTTAGCTCCGACCTGAACCCCTTTAACCAGCTGGTCCCCTCTGATCATGTTTAATAAAACCTCCAAGACAGATATAAAAAGTAATGGGGACATTGGGCACCCCTGTCGTGTCCCTTTTTCAATAGCAAATTCTTCAGTAACCACATTATTTACAATCAATTTTGCTTTTTGTTCAGAATAAATTGCACCTATACCATTCTCAAAACCTTGGCCTACCCCCATCCCTTGGAGATTCTTTTTCATAAAGCTCCAAGAAATATTGTCAAAGGCTTTCTCCGCATCCACAAATATTAATACTGCCTTGGTATTAATATTAACTTCTAATAACTCCATAATATCTATTATATTTCTCACATTGTCTGACAGATGTCTTCCTGGAAGAAAGCCCGCTTGGTCTTTATGAATCTCCCCCACCAAAACTCTTTTCAGTCTTTTTGCCAAAATGTCTGCAAAAATTTTGTAATCCACATTGAGTAGTGATATAGGGCGGTAGTTCTTAATCTGGTTCTTCTCAGTCTCTGATTTTGGTATAAGTGTAATATTCGCTTCTTTCCATGATTCAGGTGCCTTCTTCCCCTCTAAGATTTCGTTACAGACCTCCTTCAACGGTTGTATAAGCCATTCTTTCAAAACTTTGTAGTATCTGGAGGTTAGTCCATCAGGTCCTGGAGATTTTCCCAATTGCATACTTTGAATGGCTCCCTCGATTTCTTGATCAGTTATCTTCTGGTTCAAAATCACTTTACTTTGTTCAGAAATTTTTTGTAATCCATATTTTTAAAGAAATTCTTCTATTTCTTTTTCTTTCACCGGCCCTTGTGCATAAAGTCTCCTGAAATAACTCTGAAAACAGTTTCTAATCTCATTTGGTTTATAAATGTTCTTTCCCTCAACTTCTAGATTTGTAACCGTATTTTGTTTTTGTCTCTTCTTCAGTTGCCATGCCAGAAGTTTCCCACATTTATCTGCTGATTCAAATGTCTTTTGTCTCATTTGTTTTATTTTCCATTCTATCTCTTGATTCATCAATTCCATATATTGGCTCTGGTAAAACTTAATTTCTCTCAAAATTTCATGTGACTTTGGTTTGGATCTCAATTTTTTTTCTCCTTCTTTTATCTTTTCCAAAATCTTATCTTTCTTCTCATTCTGTCTCTTCCTTTTTATAGCATTCTGTTGTATTAAAAATCCTCGCATAACGGCTTTGCTTGCGTCCCAAATTACTCTTTTTTCCACTTCTGTTCTCAGATTTATCTCAAAGTAGTCCTTTACCACTTTCTGGGCCTTTTTATACACCTCTTCATCTCTAAACAGGGAGTCATTCATCCTCCATCTAAAGGAGCCAGCTGTTGTTGGGTTCATCTCCATCTTTACAGCGTTATGGTCGGAGCAAGTCTTTGGGCAGATTTCCACTTTCTTAATCTTTGATGCCATCCCACTAGTTACCCATATTTGGTCAATTCTGGTCCAAGTCATTTTTGCCTCAGAGAAGAAAGTTCCCTCCCTCTCAAGAGGGTTCCTTGTTCTCCAAATGTCAATCAGGTTCATATTGTCAGTCATTTCAAAAAAAGTCTTTGGTAGTCTCCCATCCTTGGAGACCACCTGTCTTTGTGCTTTGTCCATGTTTGTAGAGACCACTCCATTCATATCTCCCATCAAAATTACATTATAGTCCAAATAGTCCATTAATGTCTCATGCAATTTCTTGAAAAATTCTGACTTCCCTTCATTCGGTGCATAAATTCCTATTATCAGTAATTTTTCTCCTTGAACTTGAATTTCGATTGCCAAATACCTTCCTTGTTCATCTTTAAAAATTAATTTGGGGGCCAACTTTTCCTTTGCATAGATCACCACTCCTCTTTTCTTCACTTTGTCCGATGAAATAAATTCCTGTCCTAATCTTTTATTAATAAGTAATTTTCGGTGTACTCTAGTCACGTGAGTTTCTTGTAAACAAATCAAGTCCAAATGTTCTTTTTTTAAAATGTGAAAAACCTCACGTCTTTTCCTAGGAAGATTAAGTCCATTACAATTCCAGCTTAGAAATTGCAGAGACATCTTGTTGTTTACTTAATTGTTCCTCCAACTGCTCCAAGCAAGTCTTCTTCTGTTGGTGTTTTAAGCCCAAAAGATAAGTTTGAAATGTCTGGTAATTCTGTTAGGTCTGTAGGTTCCACTGTTTCCTTCAAAAGGTCCTCCTCGTTCCTTTCCAAGAATTGTTCTTTATCTTGCACTGTTTTTATTTTAATTTTCTTTCCTTTGTAATTGAAAGACAGGCCTTGTGGGAACTCCCATCTGAATGGTATGTTGTTCTTTCTCAATAGAGTGACCAAATCCTTGTAATGGGTCCTCACTTCCAAAATATATTTAGGAATATCTTTGAATATCTGCACACGGGAATCTTCAATCTCAAGAGCTCTTTGAAAATGTAAATTTAATATCTTATCTCTCTCCTCCTGAGATCTCAAAGTTATCAAACAGTCTCTTGGGCTCTTTCTGTTTTGTCTCCTGCCCAGTCTAAAAGCGGTTATTATCTTGAATTCCTCTTCTTTCAAATTGTCCTGCCAAAATTCCAGAAACTCTTTTGTAAGAAAGTCTATCAAATTGTCCTTTTCACTTTCTGGGATCAGCCTCAATCTCAAATTCCTATTTTTCCTCTGTAGTTCCAGCAAAGACAGGGCCGCATCATGCTCTTCCAGCTTTTTGCAGACTGGTACTAACTTTTCCTGTGTAGTTTCTGCAGAAGTTTTTGCCTCTTCTGCAGAAGTTTTTGCCTCTTCAGCGATCTTTCTAGTTGTCTCATTTTCTTGAACCAATTTGTTTATTGACTCTGTATTTAAATCCAATTTTGTTGACAATTCTTTCAACTGTTTAGAGTTTTCCGTACTCTGCTTTGTAAGCGTTTCCAGAGCTTCATTTATTTTGACTAATGCCTGTGCCACTGGATCCATAGATAAAGTTGTAGCCACGCCTGCTGCAGCTGAAGTTGAGATAGAACCCCTTTTTTCTGAGCAGCTTTACTCTTAACTCTTGTTGTTATCTCTTCTGCTGGGCCACTCATGTCCCAAGGTCGTTCCCACGGGAATTACTTTCAGATGGAAAACTCCACAAGCCTGTTCCTTACAGTGAAAATAATAACTATTTCCCTGCAACCCTCTAGAGGGAGCAGTCCGAAGTTTCAAATACAAAGAAACAAGGGTTCCCTTCAAAGGTAACAAAAGTAACAACCAATTGTCCAATATTTCCCAAATGTTGTCAAATTGTAACTTTCCAGAGTGCCAGACTTGTAGCAAATAAGTTCTTTACTTGTTGTAAAAAGGCAAAGCACCAACTTTGTAACAAGTCTCTAATGACAGTTCTCAGTCCCGGTGGCTCACTTTCCAGGCAGTCCTCCCCAAGGGTTCAAAACGGCAGAAAATTCCCCTTCTATACTTCTTTCATGCAGGTGATGCAAATCAAAAGTCTCCCCCCCCCCGCCCCTGCCTGCTAAGGGGGGGATTTAAGTCCAATGTCTGAGTCCGTCAATTTTAAAGCTGCTTCCTGTCAAATTGCAGCTTCCTATTTCGTTGCTTTAGTTAACATGCAGTCCGGGGAAGGCAGACTTCCTTACTTTTTACCTTCTCCGTTTTCAGCCAATTTCCAGGTATTTTCTTTTAAAGTTGTTGTTCAGTCTTACTCACGGATAATCCAATTAAATTCCAAATGTCAGGAAGGAATCGGCGCTCTCCGTCAATGGCGATGCGGCTTCACTCCACGGGCTGGGTAGCGGCTCTCAGCACCGCGCTCCCCGATGCCGCTCCGGAGCCTTTAAAAAGGCTCCTTTGCAGTGAGGGGGGGCGCTTAAGGTGCCCACCGAGCCTCCGTGCTCTCAGGCTTCCGCGCCTGAGATTTTAGGGGTCCCCGCTTCGCCGTAGCGGTCAGACCCGAACTCGTGGAGCAGTCTCCCTGAGCGGAGCTCAGCGGGAGACCGCCATTGAGCGCTGGCGCCAACCGGAAGTCTCGAGCTCATTGTCTCGCGCCCTAGCTATGTGAAGGGGTTTCTGGGGAAGGCGAGATCCGTAGCGAATTTCCCCCTCGGAAATTCCGTATAGCATATTCTTAGAAAAGGGGGGGGGGAGAAAAAAGGAGGGGGGGGGAGAAAAGACTGAAAGGGAAGAAAGGTTTCCTCTGTTCCCCTCCACTCTTCCAAAATAATTCCGAGCTGAGGTGCAGAGCTCTTTCCTCCCTTGTGACCTCCCCACCCTCCTCCTCCTCCCTTCCACATAACTGGCTGTGTCACCTTGCCTGCCAATCATACCTCCCTTTGAACTGAAGCAGAGTTCCATCCCTGTTTGTGCCAGTTCTGGAGTCTAAAAGCCGAGGACCTAAATCAGCCAAAGGAAAATGACACCCTTCCTACCCACACAAAAATGCAATTTTCATTGGTCTGTTTGCTACTGGACGTGGTCGACAAGCTTGGCCAAAGGGGTTTGTTTTTTTCTTTTGTTTTAAGAAGCGAAGCAATAGCTCATTTGCTTGCGAGTGTGGGAGTCTGCAATTCTTCGTGTTCCAGGGCTTTTTGCAAGTTGGAGTTGCCTCCAGTCCACCCCGGATGTAAGAACAGTCCTTCTGGATTAGACCAATGGATGATCTAGTCCAGCACCTTGTTCCCCATAGTTGCCCAGCAGAGGCTCACAACAAGCCCATAAGCAGGACCTGAGTGCAATGGCCCTCTCCCACTCATATTCCCAAGCAGGGCCGGACCTCTGATGAGCCAGAGTGAGGCAGCTGCCTCAGGCGGCCGATGCTGAGGTGAGGGGATTGAGCTGGGAGTGGCCTGTGGCCTGGCCTGTACCCCTATGTTAGCTGACTGCTCTCAAGTGCAGGGAAAGCTCCTGTCCTTTCCAAAGTACTTGGAAGAAGATTCATCAGTCAATCCAATTGGCTTCAGTACAGGAAAGATTTTGGGGTGTTTTACTGTTTTGGATGTTTCAATTTGCTGGCAGCGCCCAGAATGGCTGGGGCAACCCAGTCCGATGGACAGCATAGAAATCTCAACGTTGAATTTGTCTGATTTCCTTTCAGAGCCATTCAAGTTGGTACTTTTCAGCACCTATGGGTGTAGTGGCATCTGGACCATGGACCTCTCAGCTGGTGACTTGTGGGAGTCAGTCTGCAGCTCACCACACCTCAGCCAGTGGGATGTATCACCAGAGATTACAGAACCCCAGCCGAGACTTCAGAGATGTCATGCTCTCAGCAGAACAGCTTCTTCCAGAGCAGTGGCGGAGCAGGGTGGGGGCGGTCCGCACTGGGTGTCATCCTGCGGGGGGGGGGGGACACATTCACTGTAGGCTTGGGAAGCTGGGGGTCGTGGGTGGGCGCTCCCGGCTGGAGGAGGCAGGCAGGGGAGAGGACGGGAAGGAGGCAGGTGAGCAAAGAACGGAGGGGGGCAGGAAGGGAGAGGAAGGAAGCGGGATCGGTGGGTGCGCCTTTCATTCTGCCTGGAAGACCAGCGCCTACAGCTGGACTACCAAGTGGATTGAAAGGGTCACTTTGGGGGCAGCGCTGCAAATGCAGAAGGGATCTTGGCCAGTTTCTAAAAAGGGAAAGTGACTTTCCCTCTGACAAACGCTTTCTGCCTCCCCTCTGCAAAGCTCCACATGTTTCCGCCCCACCCTGTCCTCAGCCAACCCCCCACTTAGAAGCCACTCTTGGGTTATTGACTTCTGTGTGCTTGTGTATCTGTGTCTCCCGTGTGGGGTTCCTCTCTGCGTAAAGTCTTCAAGCTGTGCCTGTGTGCGCCTGACAAATCTGCCCCATTGCCTTTCCCTCGTCAAAATTTATCTTTCCCCCCACCTCCAGTCTCCGTTGTTGTGTGTCCTGGCTGAGAGGAAAAACAGAAGACGGGGGGCCATCGGTCAGGGATAGTCTACTTGAGATTCCTGCATTGCCCCAGGGGGTTGGCTTGATGACCCTCAGGGGTCCCTTCCAGCTCCACTCTTCTCTGGTGCAGGCTTGTGCAGAGTTTTAGGTACAAGTTGGGTGCAAGGGGTGCAGCCCATCTTATGCACCGCCGGCTCGGGAAGAAGTCCCACTGATCATGATGAGACTCGCAGGCGAGTAGATTGCTGCTGTGCAGGCCTGCTGTTGAAATCAATGTTTTCCTTTTCAGAGCATGGTGAAATCCCCATGACTAAAACCTCCCCTTCCGTAGTTTCTGTCAGGAGTTCAGCCTACACTCGAGTAGCACCTTGGCAGAGACACGTGCCCGACTGGCATGTTCCCTCCCTCCTGGTCGATCGTTTGGGAGCTTCATAAGCTTTCTTCAGCCCGAACATCACAGCGAACGATGCCAAGTGACACCGGCACACTTAGGGATCCGCAGAGTTTGTGCATCATGTGTGACAGACCTTAGCAATTCAGCATTTTGGCTAATCGGCTTTATTTACATATCAACACACACACGGAGCACTGCAACATGGCTCCCTCTCTCTCGAGCATCAGACAGCAAAGAGAAAAAGAACAAAGGACAATAGTCCCACTTCGCGGAACACAGGAACACAAACATCCTGTCGCCGTCACTTCCCACTCTGTGGAGTCAAAACATAGACAACAATCCCATGACTGCAATCATGGAGCTGGAATTCTAACAGATTCAAGCACTCCTACAGGTTCCGCAGAATATCTGTACTGCATGGTTTAGTGTGGCAGCACCTGCCCTTTGGAACTCCCCGCCTCTTGCAACAAAGCACGTGCCTTTGCTAGACGCTTTTCAGGCACCTGCTAAAAGCGTTCTTGTTGAGGCAAGCATACCTAGAAGCTTAGGAAGTTGAAGTAATTTTCATCTCTTTTAATATTTTAGCTATTGTATGTTTTAAAGTAGGATTGTTAATTTTTCTTGATTTGCCTGCTGTGGTGGTTTTTTGTTTTTTGTTTTGGTAAACCACTTTGCAGGCTTTTTAAAATAAATTTTATTAAATAAAGAAGCAATAGTAAAGGGAAAGGGACCCCTGACCATTTGATCCAGTCGTGACCGACTCTGGGGTTGCGGCTCTCGTCTCGCTTTACTGGCCGAGGGAGCCGGTGTACAGCTTCCAGGTTATGTTGCTAGCATGACTAAGTCGCTTCTGGAGAACCAGAAGAGCAGCACACGAAAACGCCGTTTACCTTCCCGCCGGAGCGGTACCTATTTATCTACTTGCACTTTGACGTGCTTTCGAACAAAGAAGCAATACATAGAACTAATAATAGAAATATATACGAAAATATATACTCCCCCCCCCCCCACATTTTCTTTATTTTTCCTTCTCCTCCTCCTGCTGCTGCTCCTCCTCCTCCTCCTCCTCCTCCTCGTGTTCCTCACCTGAAGGAAAAGCCAAAGAACTACCATTAAAATTGGTGCCTGGTATGTGCAACCGTATGCTGTATTTTTATTCTTTTTGGCAAGAAAATGGGCACACAAGGAGGCAGCAAACCTTTGTGCCCTTCAGAGGCACATGCGCAGTCTGCTACTGGCCTCTGGTCTCCTGCGCATGGGGTGGGGGTGGGGGGGAAGCCACCCCTTCCACGCAGCGAAGGCGACCCTGGCATGGCTACCAGCTGCCCACAAAGGCGCACTGAACTGGGCTCCAGACTGTGGTGGGACTCCCCTAAGCCCCAGCCAACATGGCCAGGGCTCATCATGGATGATGGGACTTGAAACCCAACATCATTGGGAGGGAGGGCCATGTGAAGACAGGATTCTCAAAAATACCTCTGGCTTGTGGCTCCTGGAGTGTTTCTGGCAACGCCTGGAGTTTCTCTTCAAGCTCCCGGAGCTTCACACGGAATACTTCAGCTTCCTTAAATACTGTTTCAGCTCCATGCCACACCTCATCCAAAATCGCTGCTTTAACTCAGAAAAAGAAGGGAGCATCTGTGCATGTCATTCCGGTCAAGTTGCACCAAAGTGGGACTTGTTCATCTGAGCTCCACAAGCTGGTTTTTTTAATTGTTTGACTGGGGTTGTTGGTTGGTTTTTCTTTAATTTGGGGCAAGGCCTTTTTATGTGCCCTTTCAATCCCCAAGAGCCAGCACTGTAAATCAGTTTTAAGGGAGTCTTAGAAGCACAGCTGCCACCCCCCCCCACCCCCCAACATCATCAGCAGTTACACATAAAGGCTTTTAAAACTTATTTAATATCATTTTTAAAAAGTTAACCTTGTAATTCCTAAATCATTTTAAACACTTTGAAATACTTTCTAAAATTCTGCTTTTTAACTTTTATGTAAATGATGTAATAAAGGAACCCAAATGGCCAGATATTTCGCTGTTTCAGTTTTATCCCATAATGTATCCATTTTGCTACATGCCAACAATACGGTGTTGTTAGCACAAACATTCTGAGCGTCTGCACATCATTCTGAGCATCTGCACATGTGCGAGCAGCGAAACCTGGAAGTAACCCGTTCCGTTACTTCCGGGTCGCCGCGGGACGCAACCTGAAAAGACGTAACCTGAACCGAGCGGAACAAGAGGAATGACTGTATTTGAGGATTTGCTTCTCTGATAGGAGTACTGGGTCTCATCAGATGACAGCCTCGGCCTTGAAGGCATCAAGATCTGCACAAGCAATTCTTAGCTTTACCAGAACTGAAGGCGGCAATGGGATTGCCCCTGCTCTGAAAAGATATACAGTGGTACCTCGGAAGTCAAACGGAATCCATTCCAGAAGTCTGTTTGACTTCCAAAACATTTAGAAACCAAGGGATTTGACGATAAAAAATCAAAATTTCACATAGATATTATAGAAAGCAAAAATAAAACAATGTCCAAAATATATGAGTTATTATTAAATTGGTATACTAAAGATGAAGAGGTGAAGGAGGTTATGATTAAATGGGCCATAGACTTTGGTTATAATATAGAATTAGAAGTCTGGCAAGAATTATGGAATGTGAACTTAAAATTCACGGCTTGTACGGCATTACAGGAAAATGTATGGAAAATGATATACAGGTGGTACCTCACGCCGGTAAAACTGGCAAAGATGTACAGAATGAAAAATAACAAATGCTGGAAATGTGGAGAGGTAGAAGGAGATCTTTTCCATATGTGGTGGAATTGCAGTAAAGTGAAAGGCTTCTGGGAATTAATTTACAATGAGCTTAAAAAAATGTTTAAGTATACTTTTTTTAAAAAAACCCGAAGCCTTTCTACTGGGACTAGTTGGAAAAGATGTTAAAAAGAAAGATAAAAACTTATTCCGGTATGCCACAACAGCAGCAAGGACTATGTTAGCCCAGAATTGGAAAACAGAAGTAATACCAACTATTACTGAATGGCAGGTCAAAATGATTAATTATGCGGAACTGGCTAGAATATCGGGGAGAATGAAAGATCAGGATGAACAAAAGTTTTATGAAAATTGGAGTAAATACTTGGATTATATAAGAGATAGCTGTAAATCTGTAAAGACACTGGCAGGATTTGACTAACTTCAACAGCTTATGATCAAATAGATAAATGTATAAAATACGTGACTGTCAGGGAATCAGGAGCAGGAGCACTGGGGAGAGAGGAATTGGAGAGCGAAGGGGAAGAATCCGAGGGCAGCGTAGGGGAGTATGACAGTGGCCCGAGAGATTCTATGAGCTTCTCCAGCGAATCAGAAGATTCCCAGAAGGGGGCTCCGATGGTCAGGGCAAGGGGGGTCCCAGGGGGGACGCACCAGAAACAAGGAGCCAGAGGGGAACCCCAAAGCAGCAGTGGAGGATCGGGACCAGTTTCCCCACCAGAGCGTAGTGGGGGGGAAGAGTCACATGTGTCAGGGCCAGCGTCTCCTCCGGAGGGGAGGGAGAGTGAGTCAGGGCTGACCACGCCTCCATCGGAGAGTGGGGGAATGGAGGGGAGGTCAGTTGCAGCTAGCCCACCCGAAGGGGGAAGCAGTGACAGCAGCAGTGAAACGGTTAGGAGGAAAACTGCTGGCTGGGCGCGCGCGCCAAGTTCAAATGTACAGGCGCGCGGGACAGCAGGAGACCCGGATGGGGAACCAGCTCCTAAAGCCCGCCGGAGGGAGGGAGAAGGCTCAGGGGAATCAGCGTCAGAAGAGGCTAGGAAGGGCGAGACCCCGGCGGGCAGGCGGACCCAGAGGAGGAAGGAGCAGCGGAAAAGGTGGAGCAAGGCGAGGGTCTTAAATTGGTGTACAGGGGGAGGAGATTCAGAAGGGTCATCAGCGGTCAAAAGCTTGAGACGTGGGGCTGCGCGCTGCGGCTCTGGAAGTGAAACTGAACTTCAATAAAGACTTTTTGTATTTAACAACAAAGCAGCGTTGGTCCTTTGTGAGCTGGGACCTTGGGCAGCTCTGACAGTGACATAATGAAAATATATGATACTTACTGAAGGGGAGGAAGGAAGTCCAAAGCTCAATAGAGCTAATGTTATGTATGAGATGTATTAATACAATGAATGTATTGGAATGTATGTTTGATGAAAACTAATAAAAATTTAAGTTGGGGGAAAAAAAACATTCAGAAACCAAGGCACGGCTTCCGATTGGCTGCAGAAGCTTCCTGCACTCAATCCGAAGCCGCGGAAGCCCCGTCGGACATTTGGGCTCCAAAGAACATTCACAAACCGGAACACTCACTTCCGGGTTTGTGGTGTTCGGGAGCCAAAACATTCGAGTTGCAAGGCGTTTGGGATCCAAGGTACGACTGTATTGGTAAGGCGCCCCCACAGGTAACATGGGGGGGGGGAGGAGAATGATAGGAGGGGATCGGGAGAGACAGGGAAGCCCGGAGGGAACGCCCCACCTAGCCCAGCTCCGACCCCAAGCCAATATCACCAGCGGCTGGAGCAAAAGAGCAGAGGAACCGTGCACCGGGGACCGGCTGGGGGCTAGAAGAACGCGGCGTGGACCCTCCCCTGCCAGTGCAGGGGGGCACAGCAAAAACCATGCTTTATTTTATTTAGTTTATTTTCAGTCCATTTCTTATCAGTATTTTAAAGCCCTATGAACCCAGGTAGGCGGCCTGAACCATTGGAGCCCATTTCCTGGAACCGCCGCCTCAGCCCTGATCTAGGGACCCGACACCAAGCCCTGGGGGTCCCACAGGAGAATTAAAACTGCCCCTTTTTCTTGTTCCCTTCTCTCTCTCTCTCTCTCTCTCTCTCTCTCTCTCCCTCCCCCCCTCCTCCTCCTTCTTCTTTAGTTATACACACAACCCTCCCTTTTTTATTAATACATTATTACTCATTATTCATCCATTTCTATTCACTTCTTACTCATTTACTCATTTTTATTATTATTACTCATTTTTTCTTTTTTTAAAAAAAGGTATTTTTAAAATTTCTCATTAATGAATTCTACATATACCGTATTTTTCGCTCTATAGGACGCACTGGAACATAGGACGCACCGGACCATAGGAGGGAGAGAACAAGGGGAAAAAAATTTTTCCCCCTCTCTGCTAAACGTCCCTTCAGCGAAGCGGCAGGAGAAATGGAGCCCCTTCCATTTCTCCTCCCGCTTCGCTGAAGGGGCGCTGCACAGAGAGGGAAACTGTGCAGCGCCTCTCCAGCAAAGCGTAGCCTGGAGAGCAAGAGGGATCGGTGTGCACTGACCCCTCTCACTCTCCAGGCTTCAGGCGGCTATCCGCAAGCCTTTGGAGCGCAGAATTCCATTAGCCTTTACATTTTTAACTTTGGACTCTTATCTGCAAACTCCCAACCCCACCTCCCCACCTTAACATTGGGAGGGCCATGTCCCTGGAATTTGAGAAGACAGGATTCTCAAAAATACCTCTTCCTTGCGGCTCCTGGAGTATTGCAGGCAACGGCTGGAGGTTTTCTACAGGCTCCTGGACCTTCATAGGCAATACTTGATCATCATTAAGTACTGTTTCCGCCCCCGTCTTAGGGCTATTGGGCGCCTTCTTCAGTATTTCAACATCCTGGAGAGGACAGACACTTCCTGCTAGACATTTAGTCCAGACATTTACAGAAGGCACAGAGGCACTGGTTGAAGAAGTTGGGAATGAGCAGACAGTGCTTTTGCTGAGAAGGAGCTCCACCCCAGGGTGCTAAAGAGCTCTTTCCCTGAATTGTTGGAACCCAATACTAAGAATTTGTCAAGAATGTATAACTTGCTGTTGAAATGGAATACACAAGATGAGATGGTTAAATCAGCTATGATTAAATGGGCACAAGACATTGGTCATGACATTATGTTTGCTGACTGGGAACAGTTATGGACTACCGGTATAAAATTCACGGCATGTAATGCCTTAAGAGAGAACATTATGAAAATGATGTACAGGTGGTACATGACCCCAGTCAAGCTTGCAAAAATCTATCATACGCCCAATAATAAATGCTGGAAATGTAAGGAAACTGAAGGTACTTTCTATCACCTTTGGTGGACGTGCCCAAGGATCAAGGCCTTCTGGGAAATGATCTATAACGAAATCAAGAAAGTACTTAAGTGTACTTTTCATAAGAAACCAGAGGCCTTCCTCCTGGGCATGGTAGGCCAATTGGTGTCAAGGAAAGATAGGACGTTCTTTATGTATGCTACAACAGAAGCAAGAGTTCTTTTAGCAAAGTATTGGAAGACACAAGAACTACCCACGCTGGAAGAGTGGCAGACGAAGGTGATAGACTATATGGGACTGGCTGAGATGACTGGCAGAATCTGTGACCAAGGGAAAGAGACGGTGGAAGAAGATTGGAAGAAATTTAAAATTTATCTTAAGAACTGTTGTAAAATTAATGAGTGTTAAAATGTTATGGGTAATGTAAAACAGAATTGCAGTGACAAATAATTGGGTAAGAGAAAAAGGATTAAAGAAAGTGAATTATAAGTAATTGAAATTAGGAGTTGCTGGGAAAATTTAAAACAGGGATGCAGAAAAGGGAGGCATGGGGAAGTCGTTGAAACAAGGTTTAAGAAAAAGAGGATATGAAATTATACGTGTTTGTATGTTTGTTTGTTTGTTTGTGTACTGTCAGCTGTGTTGTGTTTTGATATATGTTGGAAAATCAATAAAAAATTATTAAAAAAAAAATAAAGAGCTCTTTCCCTAGCCTGCAGGTGCCAGAAGGCCAAGCGCTGGTGTTGCAGTGGTGGTACTTCAGAGGAGTATGAGAAAAGGCTGCTCTGGATTCTGGGTATATAAATGGCCTTGCCTGAAGCTGTGGATTGTGCTCTGCATTAGCAGAGAGGCTCTACTTAGTTGCAAATGAAGCACATTTCAGTTCTTATAGAAACCGGTGTTTCCATGCATGCTTGTTCAGGAACTCTGTGAACTAGACAGCCGCTGTTTTAAACTGGCCCTTTTTCTGGCAGGTTAAACGATTAAAGTTGACTTGATTCACTTCATCCGCCAACTACCCTTCTAAGCAACCAGAGCAATTACAAATAAAAGGCTCTCCAACCGCACGCTATCCCTATCTGCAAGCAAGCTCTCCCACAAAGTGTTCTATGAGACACATGAGCCAAATAGCCGAGGAGACAGCTTTTTAGCTGCCTGTCATTCATACACTTTTTACGGAAAGGATTTCAGGGGCAGATGCTCTTTTTCTGCATGGAGGGTGGGGGTTTCCAAAGGAGCACTATTCAGACCTGCATTCATGGCTTATGAGTCGTAGCCGTGTGACAACTGCACCTCATGCTGATGTGTTGAAGGGCTGATGTTGCACTTCCAGGTAGAAGAGCTCGTTGGCATTATTTTAGGCTCTGTGTCAATTGACTTTGTGACATGATGGGGGGGGGGTTCTTATTTTTAGAGTATTTACCTGCAACCTATTATGTGGGAATCTCAAGGTACTTTACAACTAGGTCAGAAAATAGGCAAACATTGAAATGCAGCAGAATAAACAGGCCTACAGTAAAAAAATATCCTTCAAAGCCCATATTGGCTGGCAGCAGCATCCCCCCAAGTCCATGATGGATAAACACTTTCCCCACATGGAGCAGAATTGCACCCATGTTGGCAAAGGCCTCCTTTCTAGAAGGGGAGCAGAGGCTGCCCCCACCCACTGCTCTCTTCTCCCAGGCATCTGAAGAGACAAACGGCTCCCCTTCTCTACCTGTGTGCCACAAGCCTGAATTGCAAGACAGTTCCCACTTTGGGGCAACAGGGAACAAACATGCAGAGGACGAGTTCTGAGGCTCCCCCAACAAAGCCATTTCCCTGGGCCCACCTGCCAGCCTGCTGCTGGCTGGCTGCCCACCCACAGGAAAACGGCACGATTCTCCCCACCAAGAGGACATAACAAGAAGATGGGGACTATAACATAGGACTTCCTAACTTGTGAGTTCTGATGAGCCGCTGCTGCTTCCCCAGTTTAAATGATGGTGGCTCAGGTGAGCCATTAAGCTAGAAGGAGGAAAAGGACCGACCCCGGGATGGGCTGTCTGCCTTCCTTTTGCCTTCCACCTCACGACATCCTTCCCCAGCCTGGTGCACTCCAGGTGTTCTGGGGCTCCATCTCTCACCAGGCCCAGGCGGTATGGCCAGGGGTCAGGGATGGGGGCAGTTGTCCAAAGCAGCTGGAGAGACTCAAGGAGGGCATTACAGCCTCAAAGCCCTTTCCCTACCTCTCAATCTGGACTTACCTGGCCTTGCCCCTGGCCGCCTTTAGCCAGATCAGCTGTGCTCGGAGCTGGGACAGACCCCTCTGGAGACTTAGAGGCAGAGGAAACAGCCTGGGTCCCCTGGAGAGCACTCTCAAAGGAGATGCCCTCAAAGCTGATCATACTTTTCCTACTCCCAGACTGCAAGCTAGAGAACGTCGCTGCACACTGGTGACCCGTTCCCTGGGAAGAAGAAACCTCATCCAGAGATGGGAGGGAAGCACTTTGGCCAGTGCCATGGGGCCTTTCTTCGGCAAGCTGCTCGGGGACCTGCAATGGAGCACTGCCCAAGGAGGAGGAAATGTGGGAGGCCTGCTGGGAAGGCTGCTGGGACCCCGACTCTTCCTGGCTAAGGGAAGCAGCTCTTCCAGTGGTATCTCTGGGAACAGAGGGCATCAAAGTGAGCTGGAAATGAGAAGGCTCAGCCAGGTGGGAGCCGGAGGTCTCTGGGGTCGCACCCAGGGATTCGTTGGGCGAACTTTTCTTCTCCATTCTGTGGACACGAAGGCAAGTCTTCTGACCACTGTACCAGCTGGTTTCAAAGGCTATTTTTTATGAAAGCTTGAAAAACAAAGAAAACACAATATACAGAAACCAGTGTCAGATATCAAGCATTTTGAAAACATAAAAATGAAAAGAAACAGAAGACGAAAAGACTTCTGATTCCTTGTCTATCAGCTTAAAAAACTTATGCAAAACTCTTACTTCCCACCTGGGATGAGCCACTTGGCACACTAATCTGAGCCGCTGGAGAAAGACTGGGGTGGACGGCAAGTGGGAGGGGGAAGTCGTGCGCTTCTGTCCCTTGAAAAAAAAATGCCGATCCTCCCAGGAGGCAGCCTGCTTGCAGACAAGGGGGCTGGGCTGCCTCAAAGCCCATCAAGGCCACAGGCTGCTAGCATGACTCATCCCAGCTTTCTCATCTAAGGGGAAAGGATGCGCGGTCTTAAATGCTTAAATGCCTTGGCAACCTGGCTGAGCTACCTTGGGCCAGTCCTTGGGCCAGCTTAGCCTCCCTCACAGAGGGTTGTTCTGAAGATACACTCTGGCGGAGGAGGACGTCGGGTTGGGTGGGGGTTGCCAGGAGCAGCACGATGTCCCTCCAACCCCCGGCTTCCACTCTCTAGGCAGGCGCCCAACGTGGCCAGCTGGCAAGGGCTCTTTGTTACTCCAGCCTTGGCGTGCAGATCCCGGGTTCAGCCCCAGATCTCTGGAGCGGAAAGGCTCTTGGGCGTGAATATGAAAGGCAGCATCTGTCAGAATAGGTCATACTGAGCCAGTACAGATGAACGTGACTATTGGTTTGCTTTCTCTGCCTCAGAGGTGGCAGAGAGAGGCAGGGGAGAGACTCCGGCCTCTACAGAAGGCTGCACCCCTTTCCTCCATGTCCCCACCCCAACTCTTAGGACCAGAAGCAAGAGACAGCTTTGCTGAGCACGTGCCCCTTCCCAGGGAGATGCAACTCTGCACTACTGTTCCCTGAATTGCTCGGGAAGCAGCCATACTCCAGGCTCTTATTGTCACAGCCCTGCAGGATCAGACCAAGGCCCATCTAGTCCAGCTCTCAGCAGCCCAGCAGATGTCCAAGGGAAGCCCCAAGCAGACTCCAAATGCAGCCCCACTCTCCCCACTGGGGACGCCCGCAACGGGTATGCAGAGGTAGACTGCCTCTGCGGCTGGAGGTGCAACATGGTCTAACCCTCCATGAATTTGACGAATCCTCTCTTAAAGCCATCCCCCTCAGTGCCTCTGGAAGGAGGAAATTTCAGTGTCACTAGGCACTCTGTGTCTGGCCTGAATCTGCCAACATTCCTCTTTCTTAAAGAGATTCAGGTTCTGATATTATGAGGGAGAAAACATCGCTCTGCACCTTTCCCACATCATGCATACTTCTATGATGTCTCCACTTTCCCCCGTCTCCCAAAGCCCCAAAGCCTCCTACACTGCAAGCCTTCCTTACAGGGGAATCATCAGAACCACCTGTGCTGCAGAGCTTCTGGCTGAAAGGCGACTCAGGAGATTTGCAATGACTGCTGCAATGCACCCCTAATGATTCAGATTGTATCATTATAGCCTTATTGTGTTTATTTGTTGTTGATATATTAAATTTGTATAATCTTAAAAGCGGTGTGGCTGTGAGTACCATGAAGGGAGCCTGCACTTTGTGATTTGCCAGGGCACTACTGCAGGTTAGGAAGGAGGAAGAGGCAAAGATCATTTCCCCACTAAAACATGTTTGCACCCAGGGTGTTTCCAGACTGTCAGTATTTTGTGGAAGGGATTCAGGTCCAGCCCAGAACTTCAGCTTTTCCAATGAGAATGGATTAAAGCACTCTGACCATTCCCTTAGTAGAGTCTAACCACTGTGTTAAGTTTTGGGCAAGCAAGACATGAACGTAAAACAAACAAGTGGTCGTCTCCTCCGGAGGAACCCCTGCACTGTAAATATATCGACAGCACACTTACAGGTCTTTGGCATTGGCACCCCAGAACTGTGAAGGTTGCCTCAACTGTTGAGCAACACAGCTAAGGAAGAAGGAGTGGAGTGTCTCCGGGGGGAGCATAGCTGCCATGACCTTCCAAACACACAGACAGGACAGTGTGGTGGCACCCAGGGAATAGTTGCAGCAGCCGGATGGCTGGCTGAAACACACACCATTGCACTCTTTTTGCATGGGATTCACTCTGAATCAGCCAGTTAGTGAACTTGGTGCTCCTGTGCAACAAAGCCACTACAAAATTGCTCTTCCCCACACACTTCCAGGTCCCTCCAGCTGGGCTTTTTGAGTGTGATGGGGTTTTCTCACTCCAGAGCAGTTTGTGTTTAAGCTGAAGGTCACCAGGAAAGCAAGGGAGACTAAAAAAATTGCATTTGTTAATATAGTAAGGTTTTAATAACTCTAATAATGACTAACTGTGTGGAAATGACTGGAAAAAGAAAAAAAGGAAAATAAAGGCTTTCGACTCTTGGTTTCCTGGAAGAAGATCAAAAGACTCCCCTGGACTAGAAGAGACATCTCATTAACAACTGGAGAAATGCCAAAGAACTTTGGATATCTGCTTGGGGGGTTTCTGATGCAGTATTAATTTAACAAGGAGCCAGGAGTGAAACCGAAAGTAGACTGACCAGCTAGCTGAATCCAATTATATTGCTATGGGGGGGGGACCTCTAACATTTTACTTTTCGATATTTGTACTTCCAGGGTGAATTGAATGGGTGGGTGAGGGGGTGGAGGAGAGGCAGAAAGAAGAGCTAACTTGTCCGTGGCTGGGGGGCGCAATCTGGACGGTTCTGCCGGGGCGCAAGATCACCTAACTACTGCTCTGCACCTCTGGACCAGGGGTGGATGGTGCTCATTGGGACTGGGAGGGTGGAAGGCAAGGAGGCCAACAGTAGGTGGCGCCAGAGCCAAGGAGTGGCAGAGCAAATGCGTTCTGTATCTGAGATGGAGTGGGAAGGGGCTGGCGGCCACCGCAGCCATCCCGTCTGCCCTCACGGACCGGCCAGAATCCACTGGGCAAATGCTCATCTTGCCAGAGTCTGGGTCTTCTGCTGTTGCTCTCTCAGAAACCGTGCCCAGGTGGGATGTTTCGTTTTTCGTAGCTGCTTCATCCCTGAGGAAGTTGGAGGTGACGCAACTCCTGCCTCTCTGACGTGGGAAGGTTTAGAGGTATTTCAGATTCCCCCATTCTTCCTTGGCTCCCTGGAAAGAAGGCATCTTTACATTTTGAGCACATTTCACAGGCCAGGAGCCAAGCACCCCTTCCTGAGGGGGAGAAGAGGCCCAGAAAAGATGAGCCCTTCCCAGCCCAAAGGCGTTCCCCTGAGATTCAGCTTCCGGGCTATGGCTAACCAGGTTAGGAGCAGGAATATTGGGAGCGGGAAGGAACTGATGTCATCTGCCAGAGCAGCTGGCTAATTGAAGGTAATGAGGTGATAACAAGGCTTTCAAATCTGAACTCTTGTTTGCGGCTGATTAGGATAGAGGGAGGTGGAGAACAAGGGCAATCGGAAGCAGACTCTGGGTAGTTTGTTCCTTTTCTTTGTTCGGGTTCCTGCGTCACACCAGCAGTTTAAATGGCAACACTCCTTTGCAAGATCATCCGCCTTTTTAATTGTTTGTTATGGAAAATCAATAAAATGATAAGTTGCCCCTGCCAAAGGGTTGCATGACATCTGGCTGAAGACTTTTTGTGCTAAACGTTGAAGCTATGCTCGTATGTGTGTGTGTGTGTGTGTGTGTGTGTGTGTGTGTGTTGCAGAATGGTTTAATTAGCTCATTCTCCTCCTAGCACATCGTCTTCATTCAACTCTGGCTGTTGAATGAATGCTTTCTTATAATCATTCTTATGTTTAAGTGGGCTTTGGCCTCCTTCCAGACAGCAGCTTGAAAGGGAAGCAGAGGAAAGCTCAAATGATGACAAAAGGCAGGGGCATCCAACAACCCAGAGTTTTGGTTTGGATGTGACACTTTGAGAATTCCCCAAGCCATCCCGAAGCCCCCATTTCACTCTGGTCCATCTGAGTATCTCCTTTCCACCCATGCCTCCCCTCCCCCCAAATATTCACAATTAAGAAATCAGAAAACAACCCCCACCTCTCTTTCGACAGAACTAGATGGAATGATCAGGCATAGCAACTCCTGCAGAGAGGATAAAACCAAAATGTTTCCAAGGGACACATTTATCAAACAAGATATCTGCCCATAGCTCAGTCAGTAGAGTGTGAGACTCTGCATCTCAGGGTCGTGGGTTTGAGCCCCACGTTGGGCAAAATATTCCTGCATTGCAGGGGGTGGACTAGATGACTCTTGTTGATTTGTCGCCACGAGGGGTTGTAGTTGTGGAGGTATAGTTTGATGAGGTTTCTGGTTATTTGTACCCTAGGTGCCCACTCACACACAAAAACAAATCTCCCTGCAGCCAACCAAAGACCACCAACCACACCCTAGGTCACCCCCCAACCTCTCTCACCACCAAGGAAATGCAACAAGGGAATAGTAAGTGAACCCACACAAGTGATGCTGACACAAAACCCCACACATACAGGGGAAACTCGGAAAATTAGAATATCGTGGAAAAGTTCATTTATTTCAGTAATTCAACGTAAAAGGTGAAACGTCTACTTCTCAGAGGTCAATCTCTATTCTCTATTTGCAATCCTTGTTTTGCTGATTTCATTTCATATTCTAATTTTCTGAGATTGTTAATTTGGGGTTTTCATCAGCTGTACGCCATAATATCACAATCATAACAAATAAAGGCTTGACATATCTCGCTTTGCATGTCATGAGTCTATCTCATATATTAGTTTCACCTTTTAAGTTGAATTACTTGAATAAATGAACTTTTCCATGATATTCTAATTTTCCGAGTTTCCCCTGTACACTAAGTAGAAGAGAAGCATTGCCACCCGACCCCACCCTCCCCCTCTGTTCTTCCTAACCCAACACTGCATGCAACACTAATGTCTCACAACAAATGAAACTGATCTGTAGAGAACACAACTTGAAAAAAGAGACAAGGAACGGTTTTTTTTGTAAACTAAGAAATCTTCTATCATTTGTTTATTTATTTATTTAAAAAAAAAAAAAACAAGGAAAGGAGCAGGAAGGAGTTATCCAAGATGATCGTGGCCTTGGAGAGAAAGCAGATGGAGGGAGAGCTTTGAATCAACTCATTTGAGAATGCTGGTGGGAACTTCTTCACATCAATTTCAATTTCAATTTATTTATTTACGGCTATTAGCCCATAAAATATGTACAAACATAAAAACACAGGGACATAAAAACAGATATATCCGACATTGAAGGGTGGGTCATTGAGCAGAGCCAAGTGACAGCTTGGGGCCAGGAGAGCTCCAAGGGACGGATCACAGAAAAGGAAAACTGAAGACGAACTCCGACATGCACTCTCATCATAACAGTCCGATTAGTTTTGATGTTGTTTTTGTTTTTTGGTGGTTTTTGAGTGTGAGATAACCGCATTCAGAAATCTCGCCACCTGCAGAGTTACAGAAGGATCTGTATCCTGCAAAAGCAGTGCGGCGTGTGACTCAACAGGCCTGCCAACCAAGCGCAGTAAAGCAGGACCCAGGAATTTAGCCCTGGCTATGCTATGTAGGACAGTTGAACATTATATGTGAAAGAGATTCAACAGTTTCCCCGTCACACACGCATAGCGGAGACACCAAACCCTTGGAAAATCTGTGGTTCAGCAGGTTTGATGGAAAGACATTGAACCTTGCACGAATAAATGCACGTCGGTGTGGTACTGATGAAAGAGATGACATGTATGATGGAAGGCCAAGTGGTGGGGTTATTCCGTGATACCTGGGGGAGCAGACACCACCACCCCTGGCGAGGTTGTGTTGATTTTCAATGTCCGCTAATCTTTGCTCAATAAGGCTTTTGGCTGAGCGTAAGTTCATCTTTAAGGAGTCCGCTGGGGAAATTCCGATGCTCAGAAGTTTGGCATGGATTTTCCCTACCCACGGATTGACAAAGACGTCCCGCCAGAGGCACTGAAAAAGGTAATGGTCGGGAAGCCTGTGCCAGCTGGACAGCCAATAGCCAAAGACTCGCTTCCAGATGACAGTCTCCAATGATGCAATCCTTAACTCCAGACGTATGGCTGCGTTGCTCACACACATGGGGAGTTTCAGAAGGTGACGGAGAAACTGATTCTGCAATGTCCCCAGTGATGTTAAATTGGACCCTGGGGCCCAGAGCGGGGCAGCATAACAGAGGGTGGAAACCACTTTTGCGTGGTATACCTTCAATGCAGAAGGGATGTGAGAGGCTGTGAAAGGAGTCATCAACTTCCATATTTTGATTGGGCATAAGGTCTGAGACGGGAGTATTGAGTTTATCAACTTCCTCCACGGTAGAATGGTGCTGTTGATCAACAGGTGACTGCTGATTCAGATCAGTAGGGGGTAACAAGGTAACAGGTTGAGCAATTATCAGGGCATTTGATGGAGACGCCATGTGGGACGTGGAGCGCCTGCTCTCCTCTCTCATCGGTATAGAGGGGTCCCCCTGCGATAGAAGTCTTTGTTTGAGTAGATCCAATCTATCGAGAATAGCCTGCTGTTCTTCTGAAGGGAGTTTTCCATAAGAGGAGATAAGATTTCTCTCTTCAGGGATATTCCAATCTCCGCTTGCAATTGGATCATTCCTCAACATAACTAGATGGGCACTTGGGGTCGCAGGTGGAACAGGGGATACCCGGCTAGGTGTTTTTCCCGTTATTATAGGAACAGAAGGAGGAGACGAGCGTTCACTGCCAGTTAAGATGTTGGCAAAAAGAGGTTTAACACTCGTGTCCTTAAAGACTCTTGTTGTTACAATCTCCCAGGGTGCCAGCCGATCTTTTTGTCTTGCAAGAAGATGTGGGATCCTTGCAGACTGGAAGGAGAGCATAAATTTCCTTGGCCAGGGCGTGGCATTTAGGGGTGCTACAGATATAAGATCTATCTGGAAAAAAGGAATATTTAACAAATCACGAAGGTACCCTTTAGCCATCCTCAGGTTATTCCACCTAAGACTGGGGGCGTCACGGGAAAAAATGGATAAACATATTTTGTTAGGTTGAAGAATCAAAGATTGCTTATTCCTTTGGAGCAGTGGCTGCCTGCATCTTAGGCCCTTAAGGAGAGATTTCTGATCAAGTTGTCTCTTTAAGGCACTTACAAGCTGCACAGGAGATTGATGCAAATTAGATAGCTCAGTTGAGGAAGGTAGATGAGCCAGAAGGGCCCGTGAAAGTTTGTTCAATGACAAAGAAATCCCCTCCAATTCCTTGAAAATGAAGCTTAAAGTCCTGATTACCAGTTGGATTTGATCAGGTACTAAATCATGGGCAGTTTGCCCTAATGCTTCCCGTTTCAGTGACGGAGGGGTAATTAAGGTGTCAGGGAGGAGGGCTTCCCTATGGCTTCCATCCCCCGCTGAATCAGCTAGCTTTTCCAACTCTCCTTGATCATACAGAGGCCAGAAGCGGTTGTATGTTTCGACCGCAGAAACAATTACTTGCTCCGTTTTGCTGTTATTGTTAGTAGATGGTGGGGGAGATTCAAGCTTTGACTGCTTTGCTCTTGGAGGTGAACAACCTTTCTCAGCAGATCTTGGTCGCTTGCCATGACCCATTTGTCGCTGTCTCACTGACTACGGAGGTTCAAAGTAGAGGTAAACGGAGACAAAAGAGAACTTATCTTTTATGGCCGCAACTCCTCTGCTACTCCTCCTCCACTGCTCAGCATAACCCAATCTTCAAGGCGGCGTTACTAATCAGCAGAAGGTTTGAATATCCTTGTTGATACGTATATTGGCCAACCATAGAAGTAAAACGATTAAAACTTCTAACAGAGGTAAAATGATTTAAAAGTCTAATAAAAACAGCTAAAAAGACGGCTGTAAAAGGCTATAAAAGGCTATAAAAGGTTTGTAATCCGGAGGGTTCATGAAGGAGAAGTTGTTACAGCCGCCATCTTCGGGCGTCTCCTCTTCACATCATGTTTACTCCGTTGCTGAAATTTGCAGGTAGCCGATGCTACAAGGACAAGTAGCCTGCAGGGCTGGGAAGCAGATTACACCAATTGTTGGAGGAGAACAACAGCATCTCTCACTATTACGGTACTCAGCATAGCAATATAGAGCTTCCAGGAACAGAGGCACTCTACCTCTGAAGCCCACAGCTAGAGGAGAAGCAGCAGGAGTGGGCTACTGCTTGTGAGTTTGGACTAGATGGGCTTTTCCTCTGATCCAGCAAAGCCACTTCCGCCTACAAAGGAGGTGGAGTTGCGGGCGACTGAGGGAATCCCCGGCCGCGTCAGCCCCTGGACAGCCAATCGCTGGCTCAGGGAGCGTGACCAGCCCTATTTATCGCCGCCTACCTCGTAGCAAATTGTCACAACTTTCTGGGTATTGGCGGTTAGGCATTGGTATTGGTATTGTTCTGTAGATGGAAGAGGGGAGGAAGAGCCATCACCTGCCCCGCATATTGAAGGGTAGTCCGATAAAGGATTCCGGGGCGCGTGGCCCTGTCCGAAGCCTATGGAGGTGAGGGCCTAAGGCACGCCCCTGAGCGGTGACCCCTGGGGGGGGTCCGAGTTGATGTGCATCAGCAGGACTCCCCCTACTGGTGGTTAACCCTTCCCGGACCTCAAGCGGACGGGCTGAATCCGGATAGTCGGTCAGGACCAATGCCTAAGCCAATACCGCTCATCACCTGTAACCAAGAAAGTTGTGGCTATATTTAGCCCATTAACCTTAAATAATTGTGTCATGTGTCTTTATTTCCACTTGGGGGGGGGGCGGGAACTCGCCACGCAATAGGGCTCTTTTTGTTTTTTTATGCACCCACAGACCCCAAACGGCTCTCCACAGGAACACAGTGGTGCATCTCATGTATGTGTGTGGGGGGGATTCCAACACTCCCCCCACCCCCATCCCCAGCAAAGGAAAGATAAGGGAAGCATTTCCAGCATTTAAAAGAGCCCTCAGCATAATGCTGTTAGGACAGCAGCCCTGCCTGGAGAGCGAAGGGGGCTGCTAGGAAGGTCGTCAAAGCATCAAGGCATAGATGAGCCAAAGAATGCAATGAAAACTCTCTTAGAGCCAGAGTGACTGACAGGAAGACTGACAGAACCCCTGTGTGTTGCAGTTGATGGCTGAAGAGTTGAGAAACGGAGAAGGGGTAGAGAGGGGGGGGTGTATAGTGGCTAGAATTCTGAACTAGGAGGACCTGGGAGATCCGAGTGCAAATCCCCACTCAGTCATGAAGTGCACTGTTTGATGTTGGGTCCAGTCACTCTCATCCTAGCCTGCCTAACAGGTTTGTTGTGAGGGGGAAAATGGGGGGAAAGGCAAGCCATCAATGCCACCTTGAACTGCTTGGATGAAAAGTGGGCTATGAATGTAATAAAAAGCATCCCAAAATAATGATCATGGAAGGTACCCTGGGGATCATCTAGTCCAACCCCCTGCAATGCAGGAATATGCAGCTGTACCTTATGGGAATTGAACCTGCAACCTTGGTGCTATCTGCAGCTCCCTATAACCAGCTGAGCTGCAATGAGATTTGAGGGAGAATGGGAAGGCGGGGAAAGGGAGGGGGGTGGGAAGAGAAGTTAAGCTGTTCAGGAAGGGGTTAAATTCCATGGGGATGCTGGCCGTGTGGGGGACCCCAAGCCCTCGCCCCAGAAGATTAAAAAAAAGAAGCAGACGAAATCCTACTTACAGATTCACGATGATGGCCATCTCTTCAGGTGAAATCCACTCCTGTTTAAACTCAACTGCTTTAAAATGCTCACACAACACTAACTCTGAACCTTGGCTCTAACCCTATTGCTACTCCTCTCTGTCTAAAATATACAGGAAAATATGTGCACAAAATATACAAATGAAAATGAAATGATAAAGTGAAAGCAAAGCAAAGTCTACACCTATCTCCCCTGTTGGTCCCTCGCTTGCTCGCTTGCTTCTCCGTCCCAGTTCTGTCTCAGCCAACTCCTCCCAACTATCCCACGACGGGGATGTGTAGTTTCTGTCTTTTCTACAAGCAGCACGAGATGTCACAAAGATGGGCAGGACACTGTTTCCTTGACAACCCATCCAGCTTGACCCTGAACTAATCTCCCCCCTCTTTCGTTGCCATGTTTTCTCCCTAACCTTGGGACACCTGCTGTTTGCAGCTTTACGAATCACTTTTTATCACAAACAGGTTCATACATTTTCTGGCAACGTTTCTCAAGAGAGGCCATCCAAGCAATTCACCACCCACAATTTGCGGACACCGCTATGCCATCATATTGGCATCAGGTGTTTTCCAGGCCAGTGAATGTCAGCAACCCCTTCTTCTAAAGCTGCTTCCCCAGTTTCATCCAAAATAGAAAGAAATGCCATTTGGTAGCCCATTGAGAAGCTTCGGGAAGTAATGAAATACATTTCTGAAAGTTATTTATGGATGCACAAGGTCACCACATCTTTGCTTAAGGTGAATGGAAAGGAACATTTCCCCAGGCGGCACACCACTGTCCCCGAATCTCGTCCGCTGCTTGGTCATTTCAACAGATTGTGTGTCTTAGTAAGATTTTGTACATTTCAGAAAGCTTTCCCTTGCCTACAAATGAAGTGCATGATTTTTCAAAAACTTATTAATGCCCCGTGCTTTTACTTCTGGTGTGGTAAAAAATTGCAGAATCTGGCTATCATTTAAAGCAGTGTAAGATGCTGGCTTACGTTTCCCCTCACATTTGGTGACTAGGTAGGGATATGCAGTTTTGTGTTTTGTTTTTTGAAGAGTTCCTAAGGAGTCCTGCTGCTTCCGAGTTTTATTTTGGGGGTTGTTGTTGCTTTTGTTTACAAAAAGGTAATCCAGTTGTAACCTTTTTCTAGGTACAATTCTGTACATTCTGGTACTACCTGTTCACTCATGGTCCCTCCAAATCCCTTTGTTTCTTTTAGCAATGTGTCCTTGTGTATCTGCACAAGCTTTTCAAAGCCTGCTACCTTTGCTTACAGAATTTCTCCTTGGTCTGACTCTGTGGAAGGCACCATGCTATTCCCCTTTAAATTAGCCATTTTGACAGAAAACATGAGAACTGGAATTTTGCTCTTGAATGGATTTCTGGATCGCCTGCATGCCAAGCACATACTTCTCCCACTGGGCCAGCACCCTTCCTCAGTGACTGAGCTCTCATTGCACACAGCCATCCAGCAAGCAAAAAAATGTTCTTGTTAGAAGGGCAGAGTGGGGAGCAAGAGATTCAGGGGCCGGTTTTAGACCCACAGTGCTCGGGTTTATTCTGTTGCCTGCTTGACATTGTGCCTCCTTCCCCCCTACCTTTTATTCCTATGAAAGTTTCACAATGTCGCTGCTTGGGATTCTGGATAATCTATGGTGGTTTTCTTTTCAGTTTTTTAAATTAATTTTTCAAAAAAATTTTAAGACAAACAAACAAACAAACAAACATCCTAATTGCAATTAAACCAATCTTGATAACATTGTTAAGTGACTTCCTCAAATCCCCCTGGTTGAATTTCATTGTATTTCATTTTAACAGTTTTCCAAAATCAATCTTCTCAAAAAAAACACAAAAAAACTTGATCACATCTTTCATTCTTTCTAATCTAGCTTGAAACATCTTAATTCCTATCCTTACATATTTAAATCCTAAGCCTATCTCGTATTTGCAAGCTTTTCCAATTAGGTTATCTTGACATATTTAGCTAAATAATCTTTGAATTTTGTCCATTCTTCCTGGTACTCCTCCTCCTTCTGGTCGCGGACTCTTCCCGTCAGGTCGGCTAGCCCCGGGATGTGACTAGATGCTTGTAATGTATGCCAGGCAATCTGGCACAAGTGGGTAGGGTTGCCATCCGCCCGGAATTGCCGGGATTTGGCCGTTGGAAACAAGTGTCCATGCGGGAAACGCTTGAATGTCCAGGAAAATCCAAACGTATAGCAATTCTACACGTGGGGAGTAGGGACGCAAGCGCAAATCAGAATAAATCAAAGGCTGGGAAAGTTCAAACAGAACCCCCCCCACACACACGCTATTCCTCAAGATTTGTGTTTAAGACACAGGATCATAGAATTGTGGAGTTGGAAGGGACACCAAGGACCATCTAGTTCCGTTATTCCCCCCCTTTTTTATATATAAGATATTTATTAAAGTTTTAAAAGTTTATATAAAATAGAAAAAACAAAAAACAGAAACAGCAAAAGTACATACAAAACACATACAACAACAAGTATAATTTCAATCCCTTATATTCATAAAACTTACTTTCCCGACCTCCTCATACCTCCCCTTTCTGTATTCCAATCTCTAATTAATTCAATTCAGCAAATCCTTCCCCTAATTTCTATATAATTTTTGACCTTTCTTTTCTTGATTACATAATCATTACAGCTTAAAACCACTTAATTTCTGAATCAACATCGTTCTAACATTCAATAATTTTACAATGTTTCTTAAGATAGTCCTTAAATTTCTTCCAATCTTCTTCCGCCGTCTCTTTTCCCTGGTCTCGGATTCTGCCGGTCATTTCTGCCAGTCCCATATAATCTATAACCTTCATCTGCCATTCTTCCACGGTGGGTAGATCTTCTGTTTTCCAATACTTTGCGATGAGTATTCTTGCTGCTGTTGTAGCATACATAAAAAATGTTCTGTCCTTCTTTGACACCAATTGGCCGACCATGCCCAGGAGAAAGGCCTCTGGTTTCTTCAGAAAGGTATATTTAAATACCTTTTTCATTTCATTATAAATCACTTCCCAGAAAGCCTTAATCCTTGGGCATGTCCACCAAAAGTGAAAGAATGTACCTTCAGTCTCTTTACATTTCCAACACTTATTATCAGACAAGTGGTAAATTTTTGCAAGCTTGACTGGAGTCATGTACCACCTATAAATCATTTTCATAATATTTTCTTTTAAGGCATTACATGCCGTAAATTTTATACCAGTGGTCCACAACCGTTCCCAGTCCTCAAACATAATGTTATGACCAATATCTTGTGCCCACTTGATCATAGCTGATTTAACTGTTTCATCCTGTGTATTCCATTCCAACAGCAAGTTATACATTTTTGACAAGTTCTTTGTTTTGGATTCTAACAATTCTGTCTCCAATTTTGATTTTTCCACCTGGAAACCAATTTTCCTGTCTAACTTAAAAACCTCCATTATTTGATAATAATGAAGCCAGTCTCGCACTTTATCTTTCAATTTCTCATAACTCTGCAATTTCAGTAAATCCCCTTCTTGTTCCAAAATTTCCCAATATTTCGGCCATTTAGACTCCATATTAAGTTTTTTCACAGCCTTTGCCTCCATTGGGGACAACCACCTGGGAGTTTTGTTCTCCAGCAAATCTTTATACTTAATCCAGACATTATACAATGCTTTCCTGACAATATGGTTTTTAAAAGCTTTATGAGCTTTAACCTTGTCGTACCACAAATATGCATGCCACCCAAAAGTATTATTGAACCCTTCTAGGTCCAAAATATCTGTATTCTCCAGAAGTAGCCAGTCTTTCAACCAGCAGAAAGCTGCTGATTCATAATAAAGTTTAAAATCTGGCAGGGCAAATCCCCCCCTTTCTTTTACATCAGTTAATATCTTGAATTTTATCCTGGGCTTCTTGCCCTGCCAGACAAATTTAGAAATATCTTTCTGCCACTTCTTGAAACAGTCCATCTTATCAACAATTTGCAATGTTTGGAACAAAAATAACATTCTAGGCAATACATTCATCTTTATAGACTTCCGGTTAGCGCCAGCGCTTAATGGCGGATCTCCCCCGGAGCTCCGGGAGAGATCTGCTTCGTAGGTTCGGGTCCTGCCAGCTACGGCGGAGCGGGGACCCTTAAAAATCACAGGCACGTAGCCTGTGAACTGGAGACTCGGCGGGCACCTTTGCGCCCCCCCGACGCGGTGAAATAGCCTTTTTAAAGGCTGCGGATCAGCGGAGGGGTTTTGGAGCGGTGCTGAGAGTTGCTTTCACCCAGCCTGCGAAGCGAAGCCGCGTCGCCATTAGCGGAGAGCGCTGATTTCTTCCGGTGAATTTGGACTAAAAAGAACAACTATCCGTGAGTAGGATTGACCTCTAAAACTAAATTGGACACTAAATTTTAAGAAATTGGGTACCGAGACGGACAAGCACCAAAAAGGAAGTCTGCTTTCCGTTCTGCAGCAAGATCAAAGCGAAAGGCATTTAAGCTGTAACCGCTGGAAAGGAGAGTTGCGGGAACTAAGAAATTCAACACCAAGTAAAGAACTCCCTCCCCGAAGGCAGGAGGGGGGGGGAAGAAGACCTGAAAGTACTTTCCTGCCAATTTAAAGGAAATTGAGTTATTTACCGCTGCTCTTTTACCTGGGGATCGGACTGCCGGAGTAAAAGCACCGGCTAAGGACTGTTGCTACAAGAAGGTAAAAAAGTATCTTTGACTGACTTTGGCTACTCTCAACTTGAAATATGTATTTTGTTGCAAAGTAAAGATACTTGCAGGACATTACTGATCTGAAATCTCCAGAAAGAGAAAAGAACAATTGAAAGGGACTAGAAGGACCTTTGTTTAATTTTCTGGAGAGTGTGGGACTAACTAGAAAGTAAAAAACTGACTCCACAATAAGTGGAGTTTAAAATCTGGGAACTTTGTTTGACAGCATAAGAGTGTGGGAATGACCTTGACTAAAAGACTTTGTTATGGCAGATGGTAAAGAGAAAGAGGATTCACAAGAAACAACCTTGAGATCTGGCAGACAATACAAAGTGGATCTTCCCAAGCAAAGAAGGGCCTCTGTAACAGGGGCCTCTGGAATTACAGCTGTCTCAAAGGCAAAAGTGAAGACAATGTCTTCAGAAGAATCATTTGCTAAGGTTTTGGAGAAGATAAACGATTCACTAGAGGAACTAAAAAAGCAAGGTGTAGAAACCAAAGTACAAATTGCTGAAACAAATAAGAAAATTGAAGAAATCTCTGGGAAAATTGACTTAAATACAAAAAGCATAACCGACCTTGGGAACAAAGTGAACTCAAATGCAGAAGCAATTGGGAAATTATTGGAAGATTCATCTACAACACGAAAGATAGCTGAGGAAGCTAAAGAAATCGCAACTGCTGCTGAGGAAAAGTTTCCACCAGTTTATAAGAAACTAGATGAGTATGAACTGGCACTCTCTATGCAGGATATGCAACGTAAGGAGAGGAATTTAAGGATTAGACTTGTGCCGGAAAAGGAAGGAGATAACCTGGTGGACTATCTGACAAAAGAATTTTCGGACTTTTGGAAGCAGGAGTTGGATAAAGAAGAATTTAAGATAGAAAGCGCATTTAGATTGGGAGCAAAGCAGAGGAAGAACAGACCCAGAGATTGTTTAATAACTCTAAGATCAAAGGAGGAGCGAGACAAAATATTGAACCTGCATTTCCAAACAACCCTTCGAATTGAAGATTTTCATATTGAGATCTTTAAAGACATTCCCAAAAGTATTTTGGACGCAAGAGGATTCTACAAAGACTTGGTGACACTGCTGAAAAGGAACTACATACCATTCAGGTGGGAATTTCCCCAAGGCTTGTCTTTTAAATATAAGGGGAAGAAAAGAAGAATAAAGACAGTGAGTGATAAAGACAAGTTCTTGGGAGAACACGAAGAAGACCTACAGAAAGAGACATTTCCAGGACAAGGGCATCCGTCATTGGATAAGGACACAGAACCACCGACAGACGAGGAACAAAAACAGGGAACTGTAGGAGGAAGAGGTAAATAATCCCATCATGGCTTTGCAACTTCTAACCTGGAATTGTAACGGTTTGAACATTCCTAGAAAGAGAAAAAACATATTTCACGCTTTAAAAAAAGACCAATTGGACTTGATTTGTTTACAAGAGACTCATGTGACAAGAGCACATAGAAAACTATTAATAAATAAAAGATTGGGACAAGAATTTATATCTTCAGACAGAGTAAAAAAGAGAGGAGTGGTGATCTATGTAAAAGAAAAGTTGCAACCGAAACAAATCTTTAAAGATGACCAAGGAAGATATCTGGCAATTGAAATTCAATCCCAAGGAGAAAAGTATCTGATAGTGGGAATCTATGCACCAAATGAAGGGAAAGCTGAATTTTTTAAGAAGTTGCATGAAATTTTGATGGACTATATGGATTATAACTTAATTTTGATGGGAGATATGAATGGAGTAGTTTCAACAAATATGGACAAAGCACAAAGACAGCTAATAACAAAAGATGGAAGACTACCAAAGACTTTTTTTGAAATGACTGACAATATGGACTTGATTGATATTTGGAGAACAAAACACCCATTAGAAAGAGAGGGAACCTTCTTTTCTGAAGCCAAAATGACATGGACAAGGATTGACCAAATCTGGGTGACTAGCAGTATGGCGCCGAATATAAAGAAAGTGGAAATCTGCCCAAAAACCTTCTCCGACCATAATGCAGTAAAGATGGTGATGAAGCAAACAACAACTGGCTCTTTTAGATGGAGAATGAATGACAACTTATTCAGAGACGAGGAGATTTGCAAGAAGGCCCAAAAAACTTTGAAAGATTACTTCGAAATTAACTTGAGGACTAAAGTAGAAAAAAGAATAGTATGGGATGCAAGTAAAGCCGTGATGAGAGGATTTTTGATACAACAAAATACATTAAAGAAGAGAAAGCAAAATGAGAGGAAGGAAAAAATTTTGGAAAAGATAAAAGAAGGGGAAAAGAAATTAAGATCGAAGCCGAAATCGCAAGAGATTTTAAGAGAGATTAAATTCCATCAAACACAATATATGGAGCTGATGAATCAAGAATTAGAGTGGAAAATCAAGCAAATGAGACAAAAGACCTTTGAATCTGCTGATAAATGTGGCAAGTTATTGGCCTGGCAAATAAAGAAGAGACAAAAACTCAACACGGTAACAAATATAGAAGTGGAAGGAAAGAACATAAGTAACCCAGCGGAAATTAGGAATTGCTTCCAGAACTACTTTAGACAACTTTACACACAAGGGCCGCAGAATGAAATGGACATACAACAATTCCTCGAGAAAAATGGGCTGAAAAAGGTTTCACAGGAAAGTAAGTCAATTTTGAACCAGGAGATATCAGCACAAGAAATAGAAGATGCCATTCAAGGCATGGCGTTGGGCAAATCACCCGGGCCGGACGGACTGACTTCCAAGTACTACAAAGTTTTGAAGGAAGGATTGATACAACCTCTGAAGGAAGTCTGTAATGAGATTATGGAGGGGAAAAGGGCACCCGATACGTGGAGAGAGGCTTACATTACACTTATACCAAAGACAGAGACTGAAAAGACTCAACTTAAAAACTACCGACCCATCTCGTTACTAAATGTGGATTATAAAATTTTTGCTGATATTTTAGCAAAAAGATTGAAAAGAGTTTTGATGGAGGAGATTCATGGGGACCAAGCAGGCTTTCTCCCGAAAAGGCATTTGTCGGACAATGTAAGGAATATAACTGACATTTTGGAAAAGTTGGAAGTGAATATAAACACTAAGGCTGTCTTGATATTTGTGGATGCAGAGAAAGCCTTTGACAACATTTCTTGGAATTTTATGCTGAAGAACCTCCGGGGGATGGGGGTAGGCCTGTTACGAAAAAGGAGCAATGCTGCTGAGTGCTCCAGATGGCTGGAAAGCCAAACAGGATGTTGATGTTATGGGACTGTACCGTGGCAACAAAGGACAGTCTATTATGTGCACTGAGCACCGGATGTTAGCTCAGAGTGTCACATGACCCTGTACTGGAAGTACATGGGTGGAGTTATTCTCTCTCTGGCTGCTGATATCAGAGGGTACAGACATGTTTTCTCTGTACTGCTGGAACGACAGAAATAAAGACATGTAGATATATTTCTGTCTGTCTCTTTCCCCTCCCTGGGAGAGGAGGGGGAGGAATGGTGTGTTCTTCTTTCACGTTGGGAAGAATCGCCGATTGGAGACCTCCCTTGATCCTGCCGGGAGTCGCAGACAGGAGGTCACAAGGATTCAAGCCGGGCACCTGGAGAGTGGCCAAATTCCTCTGATATATGGCTTGATATCAACATATGGTAGCAGAAGCTGCTGGTTATCTGATCCATGGGAATCAGCATGAGAGGTGAGAGGTTGATGGATCGTGTGCCATCCTCTGCACCAAGGAAAGAAGATAACGTCTGCATTGCAGCAGAGCTGAACAGACGGCTGGGCACCAAGAGGGGGTGTTTTCCAAGCAACGGAGCCCCAAAAAGGTATGCTGAATATCGGGCTAAAAGTGTGAATGCAGATTGATTTATTCTCTGGTTCACGAGAGCTGCGTTTGGAAAATACAGCTCTGAGAGTAAAGGCTTGCATACCACAGATTTTTGTGGTGAGATAACGCAGAAGTATGCACAGTTGCTAAGCAACGACAGTCGGACAGTGGAAAACTACTGACACCTGGGGCTGGCTCAGTCAGAGCCGGGAAAGCGAAAGTTGTTTTGACTTTGAGACAGCTTGGAGATTGCCTGCCTGAGAGAGAGGCAGAAAGACAGCTCAAAAGGAGCTTTTGGGATTTTACTAGCTCGAGGGTGAAGAGCTGAGACTTGGATTCAAAATGGATCCCAAGAAGGGGGGAGCCTTGCCTTACCCGCCTCCCCTGACTAATGACAATTATTCATCTTGGTCTGTAAAGATGAAGGCCCTGCTGCAGAATCAGAGGATTTTTGGGGTAATTGAGAACCCCATCCCTCAAGCACCAACCCGAGGTTGGGAATCACAGAATGTGAAGGCCAGGACGGCTATAATTCTGTGTGTCTCGGATGATCAACTTGTGCATATTCAGGATTTGTAATATGCGCGTGAGATTTGGGAAACGCTGCGTAGAACACACCAGAGAGATGCAGGTTCTTCAGCGTTGCTGTATTTTGAGAAGCTGACCAATCTGAGGCTTGCGCCTGATGGAGATGTTCAAGCGCACCTGACGGAAATGAAATATCTGCGCCAACAGATGGTGGAACGCAATTTCCGTCTGCAGGAGGAAGTGTTTTGCTTCATGATGATTAACAGCTTAAATCGGACTTACAAAACCGTTGCCAGTCAGCTTGGTTCCCTCCCCGCGAACGATTTGACCGCGGAGAGGGTGACTGCCGTTGTTTTGAATGAACACGACAGGCTTGCTGCACTGGAGGTGAAGGACAGGGGGAGGGAAGAACGGAGTTCTAATTCCCCCACTGTTGTTGCTACTGGAGAGGATGCTGTAGCTTTGAACGTTGTCCGATGCTACAATTGTGGACAGGCTGGGCATCTTCAGCGGAGCTGCAAGAAGCCATGCCAGCCGAAAGGAGCGAAGGGCCGCTCAGCAAAGCCTGAGGCAGCAGGCAGAGGGCATACAAAGTCTTCGGTGAAACCTGCAAAGGCCCTGATGGCGAAAGGAACCACGCCAGATGTTGGAAATTCATTTGTGATTGATACGGGCTGTAATTTTCATATGTCCCCGCACAGAGGACTCTTTTCGACGTTTAAGAAGCAAAGCTTCGCTGTGGAACTGACCAACGGTCAGGAGCTGGAAGCGACCGGTGTAGGGACTGTCTATCTTAAGAGTCTGAACTTGACAATAAACAATGTTTACTTGGTTCCTGAATTGAAGTTCAATCTGCTGAGTGTTTCGCAGATTGCAAAGAAAGGACTGAGATTGTCCTACGATGCTGAGAGCTGCGAGATTTACAAAGATGGAGAGTTATTTCTTTCGGCCAGAGAGAAGGATGGACTATATTTGTTGGACTTTAAGCAAAGTGATTACATGGAATGTAATTCTGAGTCTAACATGATTTCTCTTGCAGGTGTGACCAAGACGAGCGCCAAGAAGGTGGCCAGGGTCGACAGAGCGTTTCAGCGGGTGTATGCTGATGTGATTGGTCCTCTAGAACCATCTAGAGGCAATGCAAGATTTTATCTTGTGTGTGTGGATCATTTCTCTAACTTTGTCTGGATTTATGTGCTGAGAAAGCCACAGGAAGCCTTGGAGAGGTTTCAGGAGTTTTGTGACAAAGTTAAGAATATGCATGATGCTAACATTGATTGTCTATTCACAGACGAGAAGCAGATTTTTCTTTTACAGGATTTCCAGAGGTTCCTGCAGAAGAAGGGGATCAGACACAAGATTGCTGTTTCAGCGGAAGCGTGGAACAGGGGTGTCTGTGTAAAAGTGAACAAAGAATTGCAAAAGGGAATGAATGCGCAATTGCTTAGTTCACATCTGCCACATGAGTTCTGGGCGGAGTCACTCATGTCGTATTGTCATGCATGGGTGAGAAAGGTTTCGAAAGAGTTGGGAAGTTCTCCTTTTGAGAAACTGTTCCAGAGAAAACCTTCTGTTGCCCATTTCAGGGTTTTTGGGTCTCATGTGAGGACAGAAGCTCCAGGTGGAGTAAAGAATGCCAGAGGCATTTTTGTGGGATATGAAAAGGGTCTCTACAGAGTAATTTTGTCTGAATCTGGTCAGGTGATTCTTACAAAATTTCTAGAGAGTGCTCCTGAAAAGGAGAGAGTGATAGTTCACACATTTCCCACAGAGGACGATTCAGATGATGATGATGATTTTACAGATTACAGTGGTACTGAGAGCGACAGTGATAGCTCGGAGAGCTCAGTTGTCACAGTCATTGAGAGGAAGTCTCACACAATGGATAGACCTTCACAGGTGAAGGATGAACCACTGTTTACTGTTGGAACTGGTTCTCCTAAGAGTCCTGAGACAGAACCAGTGAGCAGAGAGGATCAACACCTCTTACGTAGGTCTGAGAGAGTCACAAAGGGTGAACCACCCAAAAGGTACTCAGAAGAGTATGCTAATTTAGCTGTTGCATGTGTTGCTGTTGTACACAACCGAGGACAGGTTGGAGCTGTGTCTAAGTCAGAGACAAAGACACAACAGAGAGTTGCTAGCCAAGGTAATGCAGATGCACTCATTCCTTGGAAGCCAGACAACCAGAGAGGTACACTGGGGAAACCAGTAGCGGGTAGTTCCAAGGGTGGAACTGAAACAACAGGGGAGTGTTATGTGTATAACAACTGTTTGTTTTCTTCTCTGGATCACGCTTTGCTTGCCGCAACATGCATTGATTCTTTTGGGGGAGGTTGTTACGAAAAAGGAGCAATGCTGCTGAGTGCTCCAGATGGCTGGAAAGCCAAACAGGATGTTGATGTTATGGGACTGTACCGTGGCAACAAAGGACAGTCTATTATGTGCACTGAGCACCGGATGTTAGCTCAGAGTGTCACATGACCCTGTACTGGAAGTACATGGGTGGAGTTATTCTCTCTCTGGCTGCTGATATCAGAGGGTACAGACATGTTTTCTCTGTACTGCTGGAACGACAGAAATAAAGACATGTAGATATATTTCTGTCTGTCTCTTTCCCCTCCCTGGGAGAGGAGGGGGAGGAATGGTGTGTTCTTCTTTCACGTTGGGAAGAATCGACGATTGGAGACCTCCCTTGATCCTGCCGGGAGTCGCAGACAGGAGGTCACAAGGATTCAAGCCGGGCACCTGGAGAGTGGCCAAATTCCTCTGATATATGGCTTGATATCAACAAGGCCAAGGGTTCGAGAATGGTATAGGTGCAATATATTCTGAACAGAAAGCAAAATTAATTGTAAATAACGTGGTTAAAGAAGAGTTCAAGATCGAAAAAGGGACACGTCAGGGGTGCCCTATTTCCCCATTACTTTTTATATCGGTCCTGGAGGTTTTGCTTAATATGATTAGGAGGGACCAGTTGGTTAAAGGGATTCAGGTCGGAGCTAAACAATACAAATTGAGAGCATTTGCAGATGACTTAGTACTTACATTGCAAGAGCCAGAAGCTAGTACGAAAAGAGTTTTGGAAATAATCCAAGAGTTTGGTCAATTGGCAGGATTTAAACTGAATAAGTTAAAGACAAAGGTACTAGAGAAAAATTTAACACAGACTGAAAAAGAAAGGTTTCAGAATGAGACAGGGTTGACCGTGGTTAAAAAAGTGAAATATTTGGGTATAAACATGACAGCTAAGAATGTGAACTTATTTAAAGACAATTATGATAAAACTTGGATAGAAGTGAAAAAAGATTTGGAGATCTGGTCAAACTTAAAGCTTTCCTTGTTAGGTCGAATCACAGTTATAAAGATGAATGTATTGCCAAGAATGTTGTTTTTGTTTCAAGCATTGCAAATAATGGAGAAAATGGACTGTTTCAAGAAGTGGCAAAAAGATATATCTAAATTTGTCTGGCAGGGCAAGAAGCCCAGAATTAAATTTAAGATATTAACGGATTCAAAGGAAAGAGGGGGGTTTGCCCTGCCAGACTTTAAACTGTACTATGAAGCGGCAGCTTTCTGCTGGCTAAAAGATTGGCTGCTTCTTGAAAACACAGACATTTTGGATTTGGAAGGTTTTAACAATATTTTTGGGTGGCATGCATATTTGTGGTATGACAAGGTTAAAGCGCATAAAAGTTTTAAAAACCATATTGTCAGAAAAGCACTATTAAATGTCTGGACTAGATATAAAGATTTGCTGGAAAACAAAACTCCAAGGTGGCTGTCGCCAATGGAAGCTAAGGCAGTCAAAAAGTTAAATATGGAGTCGAAGTGGCCAAAATACTGGGAAATCTTGGAAAAGGAAGGGGATAAATTGAGATTGCAGAGTTTTGAGAAATTAAAAGGGAAGGTGAGAGATTGGCTGCACTATCATCAAATAAATGAAGCGTTTAAATTGGACAGTAAAATTGGCTTCCAGGTGGAAAAATCAAAATTGGAGACAGAATTGTTAGAACCCAGTACTAAGAATTTGTCAAAAATGTACAATTTGCTGCTGAAATGGAATACACAAGACGAAACGGTTAAATCAGCTATGATTAAATGGGCTCAGGACATTGGTCATAATATTTTGTTTGCTGATTGGGAGAAGTTGTGGACCACCGGGATGAAATTTACGGCATGTAATGCTCTGAGAGAAAACATTATGAAAATGATATATAGGTGGTACATAACCCCAGTCAAGCTTGCAAAGATTTACCATTTGCCTGATAATAAATGTTGGAAATGTAAAGAAAAGGAGGGTACATTCTTTCACCTTTGGTGGACGTGCCCGAAGATTAAGGCATTCTGGGAAATGATCTATAATGAACTTAAAAAGGTATTTAAATATACTTTCCCTAAGAAACCAGAGGCCTTTCTCTTGGGCATTGTCGGACAGGGGGTGTTAAAGACGGATATAACTTTCTTTTTGTACGCTACAACAGCAGCTAGAATACTTATTGCAAAGTACTGGAAGACACAAGAACTACCCACACTGGAAGAATGGCAGATGAAGGTGATAGACTACATGGGCCTGGCAGAAATGACGAGCAGAATCCGAAACCAGGGAAGAGAAGCAGCGCAAGAAGAATGGAAAAAGTTCAAGGACTATTTAAAGAAATACTACAAAATTAATGAAAGTTAGAATGATGTTGGACTGGAAAGTAAACGGTTACTATTAGTAAGGGTTAAGACAAGGAGAATAAGGAAAGATTAAATTTAAATTAAAATAAGGGAAGATTTGCTGAGTAATTGATAAAAATTTGGAATACAGAAAAGGGAGGCATGAGGAAGTCGGGGAAGAAAGGTATAAGAAATTAAGATATGAAATGGTACATGTTTTTTGTTTTGTTTTTTGTTTATGTCTGTTTATGTATTTGTTATATGTTTGTTACTGTTATAAAAACCTTTAATAAAAAAAAAAATACATTCATCTTTATAGCTGCAATTCGACCCAACAAGGAAAGCTTCAATTTTGACCAAATTTCTAAATCTTTTTTTACTTCTGTCCAGCATTTTTCATAATTATCTTTAAACAAATTCACATTTTTAGCTGTCATATTAATCCCCAAGTATTTCACTTTCTTAACCACAGTTAAACCTGTCTCATTCTGAAACCTCTCCCTTTCCATAGGTGTTAAATTTTTCTCCAATACCTTAGTTTTAGATTTGTTCAATTTAAATCCTGCTACTTGGCCAAAATCTTGAATTAGTTCTAAAACCCTTTTAGTACTAGATTCTGGCTCTTGTAACGTAAGTACCAAATCATCTGCAAATGCTCTCAATTTGTATTGTTTAGCTCCGACCTGTACCCCTTTAACCAGCTGATCCCTTCTGATCATATTCAGCAAAACCTCCAGGACTGATATAAAAAGTAATGGGGAGATTGGGCACCCCTGACGTGTCCCTTTTTCTATCTTAAACTCTTCCGTAACCACATTATTTACAATTAACTTTGCTTTCTGCTCTGAGTATATTGCACCTATACCGTTTTCAAATCCTTGGCCTACCCCCATCCCCTGGAGATTCTTCTTCATAAAACTCCAAGAAATATTGTCAAAGGCTTTCTCCGCGTCCACAAATATCAAAACTGCTTTAGTATTTATGTTCATTTCTAACTTTTCCAAAATGTCAATTATATTCCTTACATTGTCTGACATATGTCTTCTCGGGAGAAAGCCCGCTTGGTCCCTATGAATCTCCTCCATCAAAACTTTTTTCAATCTCTTAGCCAAAATGTCAGCAAAGATTTTATAATCCACATTCATCGCCACAGCTAATGGCTAAGATGGCATCTCCGAACCATAGTTTAGAACTAAATGGGAGGATGGAAGCAACGCCCCAGAGCTCTGGTAACAGTTCACTCAGTGAGCTAGAATCTGGGAGAGAAGTGGTGCCTAACAATGAAGGCAGCAAACCGAGAAATGGGGACGATGCAATGCCCAATCGCGGTGACAACATTATACAAGATGGGCAAGCCTTTACTCAGGCAAGATGTTGGAACTTGATTTTAAATCCCCAAAAATTGGTATTTACAAACTTTCCAAAATCAAAGGGCTTCCTTTCAGGGAAAGATCGAAGAATGAGCTCCTTGAACATTCTGAATGATATATTGCCAAGAGCAGTAAAGCCATATGACATTATTTCTGTAGACTATTTGCATCATGATGGTTGTTCAATGAGAGCAATGATTACATTTAGAGATCAGAACCTGGCCAAGTTTATCTACAGATCAAGATATATATTCTTAAAGGCCCAGATAAAAATTCTCAGATTTTTTGAAAACAAGGCTCCACCGAATCCCCTTCTGGAAACTAAGCATGCAAACCCTAGTAAGGAGAAACAGCCTCCCAGAACCTGGCCCGGTCTCCAGAAACAAGAGCCTCAAAAACTAAAAAGGAAAGATGCTCACCTGCAAGACCTGCAATTTCAAGAGAATGAAGATGAGGACCTTTTCTCCGTGGAAGAAAATACCTTAATTAGGCAATTTTGCCATTTTCCATCTCCAATACAAACTGAAATATTAGAAAGACTAGATTTGCTAAGAGTTAAGCTGGCTGGGAGAGATATAAATAAGGAAATTAATGTGGACGCCCACAATAAGGACCAGATTTCCTATAATTTGAACCCTATACAAGAACAAAACCCAGCAGCCTGTCGGCCACGTTACCTTCAGACAATGGCTGAGATTAACCTACCTCCAATCAAGGAAGCCCAGCACACTGAAGAGAACACTACACCACCTCCAACAAGGAGAACCATCCCCAAGGTGAACTCACCTGGCTCTTGGGACAAGCTGAGGTACCTAGACGAGGCAGAATTAGGCCATAATCAGGTACCGGAAGAATACTTACGGAAAGAGATAACACACTTCAAAGGCCCGGTGATCACTAATGTCAGTATTCAACACTTAGCAGCCGAAACTATAGAACACTTGGCTAGTTTGCCATGTATGGAGAGTAATGGGCTGGCTCATAAAAGAGTAATCCCTAAAAGCACCTTGGGAAATAATTGACAAAGATCAGACCAGAGGCAAACACCAGCCGGCTCCCTATCTCCGCGGAAATTCGACATCATTAGGTATAAACAGACCCAATCCTCATTCACAAATCAAGAAAAAGCAGTTCCTGTTGGGATACTGCCAGGGAGACAAAGGCCATCACTGCCTCCACGTCGACTCCGGACATCCACCGATCTCCCGTAGATACGCAGTTTCAGCAATTAGCGACACGAGCTCGCAGAACTAGCTTGCCACATTCCGGAGCTCATGCACACTCTATCAGCAGGATTCACACAGCAAAAGTCGCACTCAGGAGAGCATTATTTTACAAGTTTAATTCAGCGTTGATCAGAACAAAAAAACATGACTGCCTGCTTCAGTGTCTTCGACACCAAGAGTGAAAACGAAAGCAACAGAAAACATAAACATCCTGTGAACAGGAAATGCGCAGGCTGTGACACAAACATCCTGCTCCCTTTTAAGGTGGAACGGAAATATCCTAACAGTTCCTTCCTTTCAAGACGCATCCAATCCATCTCAGAGCCTTACAATTGTCTCCTGGAATGTTAACGGCTGGGCGACAAAGCAAATGGATCCTGAGGCAATAAACTTCATCTCTTCTTTTGACATTGTGTGCCTTCAAGAGACTTGGTCCCAACAAAGTATCGCTCTCCCTAATTATTGCTCCTTTAGCTCCTGTGCTTGTAAACTAACCAACAGGGGTCGCCCCCAAGTTGGCCTCGCCTGTCTTATTTCAACCAACCTATCCCTCACTATTTGCGAGGAAATTAAATCTTCCCCTTACTTTCTCACTATAAAGATCCATCTTCCAAAGACCAAAAGCCCATGGTTGATAACTACAGTATATCTGCCCCCAGTAATCAATGATTTCGACCGCAATGAAAGGTGGTCTGAACTTTCGTCTTGGCTCCATGACCTTCAAATAACTAACCCTGGACTTCCCCAAATCCTCTTAGGTGACTTTAATGCAGTCAATAGGTCCCAATGACGATGATATATTATCTCCCGCAGCACTCTTGGACAATCCCCTGCAGCCCCCCTGGGGAAACAGATGCTCTCTTGATCCTGTAACAAATGCGTCGGGGAGGCTGATGGCCCAATTGGCCATGGAAAACGATCTTTGCATCGCAAATGGTAACATCACTCCCTTGTCCTCGCAGCAGTTAACGTGCATCACCTCCCGGGGAACCAGTGTTGTCGACTACATTTTATTGACGCCGGAGCTATTCTCAATTTCTACAAAAATGGAAGTGGCTGAATATTTTGGTGGTGACCACCTTCCATTGACTCTATTGTTAAACCTAGTAGAGCCATTTTCAGCCCCCTCAAACTATAGTTCCACGGCACAAAGTCACCCAGTATACAAAACAAAGAAATGGACAAGCCTCAGTTCCTCTCTTGCCCTGGACATACAAAAATCATTTGATATGTCTGCTGTCCCTTCTGACCCAATTCTGCCCGCTGACCAATATCGGAAATTAATTGATGCTTTCTCAACAACTTACACAACCACCACATCGCCTATCCACCAACGCCTCTTCTCTGAATCACCTTGGTTTGACAAGGAATGTAAAGCCCTAAGAAGGCGAATTAGGAAAATGGTCAGAATCATCAAATTTTCCAACGACCCCCAAACTTGTGCAAAGCTCATAGATATTAAAAGGACATACAGAAACATGATTCATTGCAAGAAACAGCAGCACATCCTAGAGGCTTGGTCCACTCTTCGTTCGGCTGTAGAGAGGCATGATTCCCGCTCCTTTTGGCGATTAGTTAGACCTTCGGCACCACTCAATTCAGCTACCCAGATTTCCGCTGATGAATGGATTGCCTATTATTCAACCAGTTTCGCTTCTCCAAATCATCTTACAGATCTCCTTCACCCCCCGTCGGACTTCTGTTCCTGTTCTCTTAGTCCCACTTCTTCAATAAACTTTACCTCAACTCGCATTTTCAACATCATAATGTCCATGTGAAGGAATAAGGCCCCCGGCCCAGACATGGTCCCGTTGGACCTTTTCCTGACTGATCCTATTTGGTGGAGCGAACAGCTGACTCCTGTATTCACCGCTATCTCCTCCGCCCTAGACATCCCCGACTCCTGGAGAGAAGCTATAATAGTTCCGATCTTCAAAGGCGGCCAGCCAAACATCCCTGGGAACTATCGCCCCATTAGTTTATTATCTATTCCGGGGAAAATATTTGCCGCTGTTTTACTGGAAGAACTTCTTTCATGGGTCCAGGAGAGGAACATTCTACCGTTAGAACAGATTGGCTTCCGAAAGTCAGCATCAACCATGGACCACTGTCTAACTCTTTATCACCTTGCCAGTAAATACACTGCACCAAGGCAAGGCCACCTATTTGCCGCTTTCATGGACCTGGAGGCCGCCTTTGATTCCATCCCTAGGCAGAGATTATGGTCCAAACTTGCCCATCTGGGAATTGATCCGCACCTCCTCTCCTTAATTATTTCCCTTTATTCAAACACCACAGCTTGCGTCCGAAGTGGTCCCAACGGCTCCCTTACCACCCCATTCCCAACGGCCAAGGGCGTCCGACAAGGTTGTCTCTTGGCCCCTTTACTGTTTAATCTCTATCTTCATGATACAATTTCCCCTTTGAAGCTAGCAACTAAGTATCCTCCTCACTTAGCAGGTCACCCCGTTGCTTCCCTTTTCTATGCAGACGATGCCGTCATCTTATCCAGAACAGCTGCGGACCTAGCAAATGCAGTTAATGCATTTATCGCCTATTGTAAGGCGGAAGCTCTTAATATTAATTATAAAAAATCGAAAGTCCTTCACTTCACTCGTTCCCGCAAACTCAAGCTGGAACCGCTTAAGATTACAGGTGGCTACTTAGAAAAGGTAAAAGCCTTTAAATATCTAGGCTTAATATTCACTTATAATCTCTCCTGGACCACCCATCTACAATCTGCCTTTTTCGCCGCAACCACGACCTCCAATGCCATTGTCCGATTTTACCACCAGAAGGGCGGCAAACACCTTCCAGCAGCAATTCAAATATTTAATGCCAAAGTTGTTCCTAAACTATTATATGGCTGTGAAGTATGGACTACAGCAATATCAGGTAACTTGGATCGCCCACTTCATATGTTTCTGAGATCTCTTTCCGGTGTTCCGAGATGCGTCTCAGGTGCAGCCCTACGACTTGAGTTCGCCCAGCCCTCAATTGTAAAACGAGCATGGTGTCGAGCCATCTCCTATAGCTCCCACCTACTAGCATCGGATGCTCGAATTAGAGGTGGTTTTTCCAATCTGATTCTAAGAGATATTCATAATTCCCCTTGGAAAACTACAATTAACCTCAAACTCCGCTCTCTTTTTAATCTGAATTGCAAAACTGTTCTTAAATTAGAGTGTATCAGTCCGGCGGCCCTACCTTCAATTAAAAAGAAGCTACAGCAACTTGACTTCTCTAACACAGCTGCCGATGCAAGAGGGCCGTGTTCAGGCCTAGCCCTAGCTATTCCTCCCCCTGAAGGAATCCCTCTATACTGCTTCACAATTTCTTCGGAGGCTAAGCGAAGGGCCTTTACTTGTGCCCGTCTCAACTGTTTTCCTACAGCAGTTCTGTCGGGTCGTTATTCCAGAGTCCCCATCGCAAACAGAACATGCACCTGTAATGACACGGCTCTGGAGACTATGGAACACATAATGCTCTTCTGTCCTAACTGGTCAGATGAAAGATCTCGGTTTTTAACTCCTCTCATGAACAAGCTTCATCTCCCAATCCAGCCCTGGATAGTGTCCCTTTTTTTGCAGGATTCTGATTGTTGGATTACCGAGATGACAGCTAACTTCCTGCTCAGTGTGATGAAGAGGAAAGCGGCACTAACTTCTTTTTTAACACCTCAGCTGCAGTCGATACGCTGCACAATCAAACGAAGTTCCAAGTACCTTTATTGTACAAGGACAATGGAGCTAGGACAAATCTGAGGAGCTGAAGGACCCCTTTAACGATCCTCCTCCAGCCTCAGCAGTTTTTTGTCTTTTTGTTTCTGTACTATTCGGTCACTCGATGTTTTAAATCCTCTGTTGCTTCTGTTATTTCTTTTTTTTTAAGTATTTGCCCAGGACGATATCTACCTTTACCTCCCCACCCCCATTTTATGTTGTTATTTCTATGTATATCATGCTATGGCCATACGGCTAATGCAATAAAATCTAAAATCAATAATCCACATTTAGTAACGAAATAGGGCGGTAGTTCTTAAGTTGATTCTTTTCAGTCTCAGTCTTCGGTATAAGTGTAATATAAGCTTCTTTCCACGTTTCTGGTGCCCTTTTCCCCTCCAAAATTTCATTGCAGACTTCCTTCATAGGTTGTAATAGCCACTCCTTCAACATTTTATAGTATCTGGAAGTGAGCCCGTCCGGTCCCGGGGACTTGCCCAGTTGCATGTTTTGAATGGCACCTTCTATTTCCTGCTCAGTTATTTTCTGATTCAAAACTATTTTACTTTCATGATAAATTTTTTGTAATCCATAAGTCTAAAGAAATTTGTCTATGTCCATTTCTTTCTGCGGCCCTTGTGTGTATAATTGTTTAAAATATCTCTGGAAGCAATTTCTAATCTCATTTGGCTTATATATATTCTTTCCTTCCACTTCTAGATTTGTAACCGTATTTAATTTTTGTCTTTTCCTCATTTGCCAAGCCAATAGTTTACCACATTTGTCTGCAGATTCAAATGTCTTTTGTCTCATTTGTTTAATTTTCCATTCTATTTCTTGATTCATCAGTTCCATATATTGTATTTGGTATAATTTGATTTCTCTCAAAATCTCTTTGGACTTTGGTTTTGATCTTAGTTTCCTTTCCCCTTCTTTTATCTTCTCCAAAATCTTATCTTTTTTCTCATTTTGGCTTCTCTTTTTTATTGTGTTTTGTTGTATCAAGAATCCTCGCATAACGGCTTTACTTGCATCCCAGATTACTCTTTTTTCAACATTGGTTTTCATGTTTATTTCAAAATAGTCTCTCAATGTTTTTTGGGCCTTTTTATACACTTCTTCATCTCTAAATAAAGTGTCATTCATCCTCCATCTGAAGGAGCCAGTTGTTATTTGCTTCATCTCCTTTCTTACTGCGTTGTGGTCGGAGCAAGTTTTTGGGCAGATTTCCACTTTCTTTATCTTTGATGCCATTCCTCTAGTAACCCAAATTTGGTCGATTCTGGTCCATGTCATTTTGGCTTCAGAAAAGAAAGTTCCCTCTCTTTCAAGAGGATTCTTTGTTCTCCAAATGTCAATCAGGTCCATATTGTCAGTCATTTCAAAAAAAGTTTTTGGTAGTCTTCCATCCTTAGTAAGTACCTGTCTTTGTGCTTTGTCCATATTTGTAGATACTACTCAATTCATGTCTCCCATCAAAATTAAATTATAGTCCAGATAGTCCAACAAAGTCTCATGCAACTTCTTGAAGAATTCAGATTTCCCCTCATTCGGTGCATAAATTCCTACAGTCAAAAATTTCTCTCCTTGGACTTGAATTTCAATTGCCAGGAATCTTCCTTGTTCATCTTTAAAAATTAATTTCGGTAGCAATTTTTCCTTTGCATATATCACGACTCCTCTTTTTTTGACTTTGTCAGATGAAATAAATTCTTGTCCCAATCTTTTATTCGCCAATATTTTCCTGTGTAACCTCATCACATGTGTTTCTTGTAAACAAATCAAGTCCAATTGTTCTTTCTTCAATATATGAAAAACAGCTTTCCTCTTTTGAGGCATATTCAAACCATTACAATTCCAGCTTAGAAGTTGCAGAGCCATGATGAGACTATTTACTTACTCCTGCTGCTCCAAGTAGTTGTTCTTCCTCTGTCGGTGGTTTCAACCCGAATGACAAGTTTGATATGTCTGATATGTCCAGTGTTCCTTTTCCCAATGGCATCAGTTCCTCCCCAGATTCCACCTCCTTCTGAAGATCCTCTTCGTGGTCTCTCAAGAATTTGTCTTTATCACTCAGTGTCCTTATTCTTATCTTCCTTCCTTTGTATTTAAAAGATAGGCCTTGTGGAAATTCCCACCTGAAGAATATCTTTTTTTTTTCAGTAAAACAACCAGATCTCTGTAGTAGGTTCTTACATCCAAAATATGCTTCGGGATATCTTTGAAGATCTCCACATAAGAATTTTCAATCTCCAAGGTTTTTTGGTAGTGCAAATTCAAAATTTTATCCCTTTCTTCTTTTGATCTTAATGTTATCAAGCAGTCTCTTGCCTTATTCTTCCTTTGTCTTGTACCGAGCCTAAATGCACTCACTATCTTGAATTCATCCTTCTCCAGGCCCTGTTGCCAAAAGTCCAGAAATTCTTTTGTCAGGAAGTCCGCCAGGTTATCTCTCTCACTTTCCGGAACTGATCTGATCCTTAAGTTTCTCTCTTTTCTTTGCAATTCGATCATAGACAAAGTCAGATCATGATCCTCCAATTTCTTAATGACCGGTGGTATCCTCTCCTGGGTAGTAGCGGCAATTTCCTTTGCTTCCTCAGCAATCTTTCGAGTTGTAGCCGAGTCCTCCAAAAGTCTTACAATAGTCTCTGTATTAGAATTTACCTTCCTTCCCAATTCATCGATACTTTTCGTGTTCAGGTCAATTTTTGCTGAGACCTCAGCCACTTGTTTATTAGTTTCCGCAACTTGTTTACTTGTCTCTGTTCCCTTCTTCGTTAAGTATTCCAAAGATACATTAATTTTGCCAAGTGCCTGTGCCAGAGCATCTTCTGTTGACATAGCTCTTACTTTTGTTTGAGAGGCAGCAGCTGCACCCGTGCCTCCGGATGTTGAAGCTCTCCGCTGGTGGGAAATATCAGTCTTGTATTGTCTACCAGATCTTAAGCTTCTTTCTTCAAATTTCCCCTTTTCTTTATCCATAACACTCTCATTCAGAGCCAAGGTCACGTCCTAAACTTGTACTTTTTTTTTTTTTTGTTAAATATTTATTGGTATTTTCAAGAAACACACAACAAAGAAAAACAAGAAATACACAAAACAAAACAGAAAAAAGCACAAAAATACATAATATTCAAAACTAAACAAAGAAAAAAAATAGAAAAAACCACATAAAATTTCTGATACTTATTATTCTTAACCTTATTTCTCAGACCTCCTCACACCTCCCCTTCTTGTATTCCAATTTAAATTGTCAGTTCAGCAAGTCCTTAACTTATTTCTTTACCTTAACTTAAACATTTGTTCTAACATACTATTGTTTTACTTTACTTCTTTTTTCCATTTCCTCAATTTATTTCTAACAGCCTTATTTTCAATTAATTTAAAAAGAAAAAACCAATTTTACCTTATTAAAATCACACATCAATACTTATACCTCATTAATTATTCTTAAGCCTTTTTCCTAAAGTCGACCAAAATTTCCCTTCCACGATTTACCCAATTTCCTTACCACTAACAAAATATAAAAAGCAAATTATCCTTATGTACCCTTTGGATTCCCAACCTCCACCCACCCTTCTCCCGGTTCCAGTCCCCAACCAATATCCATCAGTCTTTATGTTATTTATTTAGCCTGGAGATCTCACGTCCGAGGCCCTTATATCTCTCTCAGTTCCTTTCTGCCGGTCTCTTTGATAGTCCTTGATGTTAAGCCCCAAGTCTCGGAGGGGCTCCGGCCCAACAGGCTCCATGTTGCTTCCAGCCAGTCCTCCATACTTAAAAACAAAGCCTATGGGGTACTCCAACTCTTGTTTCAAATTTCTTTCAGATCCATATGTCCCCAAAGCTCCAGCTTTCACTTTCAACAAATTTGTAATCCTCAGGTCTTCAGATCTCCTCCAAAGGGGATCTCTCCATTTTCCAAAGTCCCATTCAGACCAGGCTTTCCACATCCAATTTTTATTATCCTTTTTTATCCTCATGTCAGGCCTCATATTGTAACTCTCCTTTGACTCCTGCAAATCTCCTGCTCCTCCTTCATTTTCTTCAAAAACAACATATTGCTCCATCATATCTACACTTTCAGTTTCATTTATTTGTTCAGTTGAATAGGCTTCCTGTTTCAAGTCCTTATCAAGCTCAAAACTGTTGTTTACTGTCCAGTGTAGTAATGATACCTCTGTAGACAAAGCATTGTATTCATCTTGCAAATTTCCCAAGAGAACGAGTGCTCTGTCCAATTCTGCTTGGATTTTACATACTCCAGCCATTTTTGTGGTGTAGTGTCCCTATTACCCCTCTAGGGGGATTTTAGTTCCTTAATGTTCCTTTCGGCTCAAAACCAAAAGTCCAGTTATTTTGTATCAGCCCTCCTTATTTTCAACAAGTTGTACCAAATAAACCAGCAAAAACAGCAGAAACCATGTTCTCTTTTTCCAGCTGACAGCTCACTTGACAGCTGTCAAAATCCTCAATACAACAGGCTTTCTCATAGGACGTTCCCGGGTCTCGGGGGGGGGGTGTGAAATTTCAGCTCCCAAAATTCTTTTTATCCTCCAGTAAATCTTCTTATAATGTCAAAACCGTGAAGTCAGGATCTTTCATTAAAAAGAAACAAGAAACAAATTCTCTCGACCTTAGCTGCCCAGTCCTTTGCTTTAAATTGTTTACAAAGAGGGGGGGTGGACTTCCTTTTTAGCCCCTTCCCGCTCGTTCCAAATCCAAAATTAAAAATTTTTAAAATTCCAATCTCCGTATTACTCACGGGTTTATATTTTAAAGTCCAATCGGTCTTGGAAGAAGTTGGCGCTCTCTGTCAATGGCTTGCGGCTTCACTCCGTAGGCGAGGGAGTACTCTCAGCACCACGCCCCACCCTGCCTCCGTTCCGAAGCCTTTAAAAAGGCTCCGTCGCGGATTGGGGGGGCGCAAATGGTGCCCGCCGAGTCTCTGTGTTCACAGGCATCCGCGCCTGTGATTTTAAGGGTCTCCGCTTCGCCGCAGCGGCCAGACCCAGACGCTACGGAGCCGATTCCCTCCGGAGCTCGGAGGGAATCCGCCATTAAACAATGGCGCCAACCCGGAAGTCCCTAAACTTGTACTTTTGTTTTAGAAAGGAAATTTCCACTGGCTCTCACTTCTAGTGGCTTAGTTGTTATTGTTGCAACAAAGTCTCCACTAGGGGGAAAAGTTCCAAATTCACTTTGGAATTTGTCTCTTTAAAAAAACCCTTTTCTCCAATTAGCCACAGTTTCCAATTTATCTTCAATGCTATTTTATGTAAAAGTCCATCCAAAGACACTGTATCTTTACACAGAGTTACTGCTACAAACAATCCCAATGTGCTGACAGTCCACCATTCAGTTTCCCTGTCAAGGCAGTCCGACTCCAGAGATCAAGGCAGCGGATGTTCTTTTTAAATTCGTTCCTTTCTTACAGGCATAAAAAGTTCAATTTCCACCCCCCTCCGCTCCTGCCAAACGGTGGGGAGAAATCCTCTTCCAAACGATAGATTACTAATTTCAAGAAAATATTCACTCTTAAGTTACAGCTTACAGTCACTTTGCTTTAGATTGTCTACACAACGGGAAGGCAGACTTCCTTTTTGTACCTTTCCCGTGCTAGTGCCAAAATTCTTGTTAATTTAATTTCAATTTAAGTCCGTTAATCCTACTCACGAGTAGTTGCTTTTAAGTCCAAATTCTTGGGAAGAAATCAGCGCTCTCCGATCATGGCGATGCGGCTTCACTCAACAGGCTGGGTAGACGACCCTCAGCACCGCGCCGCTCACCCGCTGCCGCTCCGAAGCCTTTAAAAAGGCTCCTTTGCGGTTTTGGGGGGGCGCAAAAGGTGCCCACCGGGTCTCCTCGTTCACAGGCTTCCGCGCCTGTGATTTTTAGGGGTTCCCGCTTCGCCGTAGCGGCAGGACCCGAACCCGCTGAGCAGACTTCCCCCGGAGCTCGGGGGAAAATCCGCCAATTAATCGCTGGCGCTGACCGGAAGTCCCCGTTATTCCCAATCAGGGGTCCGTGGCCCCATCCCTTGCCTCCCTCCAACTAATTTTCTCTCATTTTGGCATGGCAATAGCATACATTTTATGGGCGGTCTTGTTGTTTTTAGTATACCTAAAATCCTTTGCTTATTACCCCACATTTTGTTCAAAAAATTGCTTTGCAGAGGTAACTACCATAGAGTTATCAAATTTTTCAAAAGTAGGGGGTGGCTTTTGAAAAATAAGGGGTCCTCAGTAATCAGCCAATTAGGAACCACTGATCTAGTTCCATCCCCTACAATGCAGGAATAATGCAGTTGGCCTATACAGGGATCAAACTTATGACCTTGGCATTATCAGCACCCCGCTCTGAACATCTGCGTCATCTTCAGAGTTGTTGTTGTGGGAGCTGTAGTTCACCAAAGTAAATATTGAAAGGATCCTCTTTTCACATCAAGGACAGACCATGCCAAACATCTACTTTATGCACAAAATTGACTCCCCAAGCTCTTCTTGTGTTTTAAGACGCTGGGATGTGGGGAGCCGGAAATTCCACTGGGCTGGCAGAAGCCCCTTTTGTGACTCAATAGAGCTCTGTCTTCAACCCCAATGTTAGTTTGGAAAACTCCTCCCTTTTCCTTTAACACACTCCCCTCCCCCCACTTTCCTGCATTCCACTCTTTTCCATATCGAAAGCAATTTCTAATGTCCACTGCCAGGACCAGCTGAGGATGTTTTTGCTTGAGGCAGAAACATCCTGAGCCTTTTTTTTTTAAAATAATATTTATTACTTTTAAAGATTACAGAAAAGGAAAAGAAAAAGAAAAAAGACAAGAGAGAAAAAACAAAAAATAGAAAAGAAACAATACAATACAATATATAAGCAATACAAAACACAACCTAAACACATTAAACTAAACTAAACAAAACCCTAACCCACCTTAACCCTAAACAAAACAAAACAATAACCATTTAAAAACATACATCACACCTTTTCCATACTCTACCTTTCATTCCCTTGTTTCCTCGACTTCCTCTCACCTCCCTTTTTGTATTCCACTTCTATTAATTGTTTCAGCAAATCCTTTCCATCTTTCTCTATTTTCTGTCATATTATAAATATCTTAACATATTTTTTATCATTAAAACTAAAATACTTATATATGCTTAACTCCTTATAACATTTCTGCTAAGGCCATAAAATTTCTTTCCACCATTTTTCTATCATTCATTAATTGTACAATATTTCTATATATAAACTTTAAATTCTCTAATCTTCTTCCACCATCTCCTCTCCCTGGTTTCGGATTCTGCCAGTCCTTTCCGTCAATTCCATATAGTCCATCAACCTGGAGATCTTATGTCCGAGGCTCTTAACTCTTTTCCAGGTCCCTTCTGCAGGTCTTCTTCATATTCTTTAATGCCAAAGAGCAGATCTCGGGAAGACTCCAACCTAACAATGCTTTTATTCCTTCCGAACAGGTCAGCCAAATTTCCATAGTTGAAGCTGAGGTCTATAAGATGTTTCATGACATGTTTCAAAATTCCTCCAAATCCAAAGGCCCCCAGAACTCCAATCTCCTCCAGACCCAAGTCCATGTCCCAAAAGTCAGTTAATCCCTGCATAGAGGGATCTTTCCAACTTTCCTTCTTCCGTCCAAGCCGGGATCCAATCCTCAAAATCTGGCTTTTTCTAGATTCAATCATAGAAGGCCTCAACTTGTAATCCTCAATTTGCTTCTGTAAGGCTGAGGATCCCGCTTGTATTACTTTAGGCTCAACAACCACAGCTTTCTCTTTCTCCTCCACAATCTGTCCTGCCAAAGTAGATTCTTGTACCAAGTCCTGAATTATTTCTGTGTTGGTGCTCACTTTTTAACTCCAATTAGTCACTTTTTGATCCAAGTTGTCAATTTTAAAAGACATGTCATCCGTCTTCTTATGAAGCTGTTCCAGTGAGTAGCTTATCTTACATAACACCGTCACAATGGCTTCTCCTGTCAACATTTTGAATGGTCCAAGGTCAATCTCTGGTTCTCACAATTACTTATCTTGCAGCTGGTGATTCCCCAGTTGCACTCCTGTGACAGTTTCAAAGACTCCCTCTAGAGGGAAACAGTCTCCACTTGTATCAATCCTTTCGAACACAATTCAAGCCATAAAAATAGTTTCAATTTCCAGTTACTTTCCCTCCTTTTTAAACGCAGAAGAGGACAATGGAAACAGTATCTTTCTCTTATATAACTAGCTGTCAAAAATGTTCTGTTCGCAGTCAATGGACTCTCCCAAAACTTCACTCTTTCTGGCAGCCCTTTTCCAGGTTTGGAGCAGTGGTAATTTGGTTTTTCACTCTCTCCTGCAGGCTCGCTAAGTCCAAAATTTCCCCCCTCTTCTCCTGCTTCCAAGGGGGGTTTTGTAGTTTTAACCGATGGAAATTTAATCCTTTGCCAAAAGCTTTCAAAGACTTTAGCTTATAACGTCTTTGCTTCAATCTATTTACAAAAGGGGAAGGCGGACTTCCTGTTTAAGACCTTCCCCGTTTCGATGCCAAATTAAGATATTTAAAGATCCAAGTTCTACTCACGGGTAGTTGTTTAAAATCCAATTGTCCACAGGAAAAAGTCAGCGCTCTCCGGCAACAGCAATGCGGCTTCACTCCATGAAAGAAGCAGTCAATTCGAAGCACCGCGCCACTCACCCCACATCGCTCCGGATCCCCAAAACAGGGTTTCCCCGCGAGTAGGGGAGGCGCTGAAGGTGCCAGCCGAATCCCAAGTTCACAAGCTTCTCCCGCATGTGATTTCAGAGGGTCTCCGCCTTCGCCGTGGCGATCAGACCCTGCCTTCCACGGAGCAAGTTCCTCCCGATCGGAGGAGCTCCGCCATTGCCGGAGGCGCCAACCCGGAAGACTAGAAACACCCTGAGCCTTGCCTCTGCTTCTCCTTTAGGAAAGGAGGCTGGAGAGGAGCAGGTTGTGTTGGCAAAACCCTCACAAGGGCCTGACCGTGGTCACAATAGTGGCATGGCTGCAAGCATGGTGCTCTATGGACCTTGATCTGCCCCCCCTTGAGCCAATGGCCTCGCAACGCCTCATGCGCAGGTTGGCCCTGCCAATTCCTAGGGTGCCCAGTTGGATTATTTCAGTGGGGAAGGGGGAAGTTCCCAATCCTGTTCCACTGCTCTCCGCCTGCTTCCCCCCCCCAAGTGATCCATCTAGCCTCCACTCCATCCCACTTCAAATGAAAATAAATAATAAAAGAGCTCCCATCCAGACTCTGCAGTCTCCATAGCTGCTCTCAGAGCTCCAGACTCCTTTGGTCATTTTGGGGACTCCCTTGAGAAGAACAAGTGGACATCTAGGAGTTGCTGTTGGTGGTGGTGGCGGGAGCAGGGATCAGCTCCTCCTGCTCTTAAGTGTGCTCTGCTCAGTTCTGCAGCCTTATCCCTTGGCACCAGGTGCACATATGCTCTCATAACCCCCTCAAGCCAAGCCCAGTTCTTTTTCTGCCTCTGTTCTCCCTCCTACCACTGAGCCCTGGAGACAAAGCTTAATGGGGAGAGGGGAGGGCAGACCTCCCCTCAAGAGTCTATGCAATAATTCGCAGCCAGCCGCTGCTGGGCTGAAACTTGCAAGCTGCAAGCAGTATGAGGAAGGAGAGCAATTGAGAAACACCTTGGGGAAGCAATGTAGCCCTCTTTCTGCACCTGCAAGCCTTGTTGTGAAGAGCGAAGTCAGATTCCATGGTATCTGCACGACCTGATGCCCCATGTAGCACCCCCTCTCCACAGCCTCTCCCTCATGTGTGCTGCGAGGGCCCAAGGCGGCTACATTTGGAAAGTCTGGCTGAGTTTCAGAGCAGTGGCGAAACCAGCAAAGGCAATTGTAGCTCCCCTCCAAACACCAGAACAATCTCTGCACAACGGATCTTTCATTTTGAAACAACCGCTTCCCAATAAATTAAGAGTGTGTGTGCACCAAGTACAGGAACCCAGGACAGAAAAGCAGAAAGACAAAGTTGCAGAACTTGGGGGCGGGTGGGGAGCCCAACCCAGCTGTACCCACTGCCTCAGCTCCCCTCCTGCTGCCCAGCCTGCGCCCCCTCCTCCTCCCTGGTCCCTTTAGGCAGTGCTTAGTGTCTCATGAAGAATGAACACCCTAGAACTCTACTTGGCAGAATGGGGACAGATAGCTGAACTATAGAGAGCAGGCTAAGGCGTACGTGGGCCACAGTGGCTGCCCTGCCCCTTCTTGATGAGCATCAAGGCTGGGGGGACAGAGAAAGAGGTCCTGCAATCCCAGGACAGGCCAGGAATCCTTATGCCTGGTACCCACCAAGAGTAGCACATGCTCAGCTGCAGCAGAAGGGGAGAGCGTGGACTACTGCGCAGGGACTGAGAGCAGCAGTGGTGGTAGTAGGATGGGCAGGGGAATGACTGTCCTCCAACAGGGTCCCTCCCCAAGCTCCCTGAACCTGCTGCCAATGCCCTGGAACCATGTGGAAAGCCAAGTGTGCAACCGTGTCAGGAGTCAAGAGGAAAAGGTGGAAAGGGCGAAGCACAGGGAAGGGAGCTGGCACATGGCAAGATGGCACAAGGGGAAGGGCAGGCACCAGAGAACAGAGGCTGGGCCTTGCCTCTTCCCTCCCAACTTCGTCTCCAGTCACGCTTGGCACCTTTCGTAGTCATCTGCCCCCAGCAGGAAGCCCAGGAGGAAGCCGATGGCACTCGGCAGAACGTTGGGCAGAGGCCGTAGCAGGAGGCTGGCGAAGAGGGTGGCTGCAGGGAAGCGAAACATTTGCATGAGAGGAGGCGGGAGCAGGAGGAAGGCCAGCTCCCAGCCAGGACAGGCAGGCCTTACCTAGCATGTTGCCACTGACGTTGTTGCTCTCAGAGTATTTCAGCAGCTCCCGCAGGAAAGCCACCACGAAGCGGAACACGTTCTGGTGCGACCGCGGCAACTGGCAGATCACCTGCAAGACAGGGAGGGGCGGTTTGGAGTTTCAGTGCAGAGCTTTGCTAGAGGAGGGGCATGGATCACTAGCACGGTGTACTTGTTATGTTTGCAGGTTTAGACCTGGCATAAAAAAAAAGAATGTTTAAAATGGTAACCGGACTAGAACTCTGCTGGGAACTTTGGGGAATAATACAACTGTAGAGTCGGAAGGGACCACAAGGGTTAACTAATCGAACCCCCTGCAATGCCTAAGGTGGGACTCGAACTCAGGACACTGAGATGAAGAGTCTTATGCTCTACCAACTGAGATATCTTGGGGGAAGGGCCATAGCTCTGCAGTAAACCACCTGCTTTTCATGCAGAAAGTCTCAGGCTCCACCCCCAGCATCTCCCAGGAGGGTAGGGAACATCCCTTGTCTGAAATCCTGGAGAGCCACTGCTTGTCAATTTCGACAATACTGAGCTAGATGGCCCAGTATATGGCCGCTTCCTGGGTTGGAAATTCAAGCAAGGTTCACTGAAACAGGTGGGCTATTGTTACAAGTCCTGGTCAGAAAGCAAAAAGGCAACATGTGCGCACCCCACGCCCCTCCACAACCGAGAGGGATGGTTATCAAAGGAGACATCAGCAACCTCTGCAGTTAACAAGGCTTCCCAGACCAGACTAGCCCTCCTGCCAGTGTGCCGGTTTACTGGCTTTCAGGGATGTTTTAGTGGATTTCCTGTTACTCGCGGCAACATTTGGACTAGATGACTTTGGAAATCCCTTCTGATTCTATGCTTCTGTACACACCACAGACCAGCCAGGAAGAGATGGGGCTCTGGGGCCGACCTGGCGACAGAGGTGGCTGTCATGTGAGCACTCAAGGCAGTGCTGATACAGTTCATAGCAAAGGACTGGTTCTGGCACTGCCTCCAGGAAGATGAGCAGAGCTTCGGCCACCGAGTGGTCACTGCCAGCTATTGACAGCCTGGCAAGGGAAGTGTTCTGTCCTGTTACCTGCAGCCTGCCTCCTTCCCAGGCTGGTCCAAAGCAAGAAGCTTGGTCCTTATACATCTGGGCCCACCTTGCAAGTTCCCCCTTTTGGCGCAAGGTGGACCTTGAACCCGCAGCCCTAAGATTAAGAGTGTCACGCTCTACCAGCTGAGCCATCCCACTGTAATTATCCCACACCTCCCCTCTTGACGAAGCTGCCTGCAAAGCTGATCTGCCGAGGAAATGTCCTTCTGCAGGCATGGTTTCAATCCAAACAACAAATACTAGTGGTCAACTCCAAAAGTGCGGTCAAGAAACCCTGCTTGCCAAAGAACAATTGAACGCACCCTTGAAGCTGCTTTGCAGCCATGTCTTTACCTGTCTCCACATCTGACACCACGTATGATGCTAGATGTGGGGCCTGCGGGCCTGTCAAGGTTCCCCACCTCTGCTCTATCTAGCCAGGCTGATGTTTTCAAATGGGGGTTAAAGCTGTGAAGCTGTTTGGATGCATGACTGGACTTGACTGTGGGCATTTCATTTTGCTGTGTCTCAGAGCCTTAAGGATGGGCTGGCCTAGCAACCTAAGCCACCAGGTATATAAAAGTGAGGTCCACTCCAGCCAAGAGCGAAAGAAAACCACCAAGCAGCCCTGCTCCCCAACAATGTCCCCCAAAGAGGATACGGATCGTCTCGGGAATGCTGGTGTCCAGGCACTCAATTCTCTCCTGCAACTCGTCCTGCATGCCCGGGGTCTGGAAGAGGTCCTCCTGAAGCAGAGTATCACCCATGCGTTCGGAAGGGATGAGGTACATCCTGGATAGCATGAAGAACAATCCAGCCCTGGGGTGCATAATGTGAGGTCGAGGAATGCCACAATGGAGAGAAGCCCATCACCAAGAGAGCTGGCACAAGGGCTGAGAATTGTATCCCACCTGCTTTCCACAGTAGCATTCCTACTACCCTTCTCCTGATTTGGGGCAATGGGAGAGTGAAATCATTCCCCGCTTCTTCTAGTGGCCAGTCTCAGAGAGCCGCTTTGCTAGGGATAGACAGACAATGGTTGGGAACACTTGGGTTCTTCTGAGCCGCTCTAAGGAATAGTATATGCTAAATGTCCCACCCGCTGCCGCTCCACCAAGGTGCCACTATACTCACAGCAGGAGCTTGTAAGAGCGAGTCGGTAGCTAAGATATAAATCAGTTGTGGGGTTTGGAACCTGCACACCTCAAAACTGGTACTGGATTCCAGCCCACACCCATCCTTTCAATGGTACCGTCCCCCTCAGCTCACCTGGTGGCAGGCATTCTTGAAGAGGTGGTCCACCAAAAGCCAGATCTCCTTGGCCACTCAGTGGAGTCATCACCATCCTGGGGTACGATATCCAGAAACTGCTTCTCCTGGAGGTCCAATGACAAGCGGGACTGGCATGAGAGCCTGACAGAATGTGTGCCTGCATGCATTCTTTCCTTGCTCCAGCTGGGTGGACAAGTCTTGCCCTCTGAGGCCTCAACTAGGGCTGGGCGATAGCTGGCTTTCAACACGGTGATATATCACTAGCTAAACATTGCAATACACCAATATATCACGATGTCTGAAATAAGATGGAGCTATGTAGAGGCATTGTCTGGCTTCACAGTTTCCCCCCACATGGTGTTTTTTGCATAGTACACACACACATCATGATTCACAATATATTGCCAGGTCAGAAATTATGAAACCAGTCTCACTATCTAGACTTCAAGCTGATTTGAAAATATATCTATATTGACATATCGCCCGGCCCTAGCCACAGCAAGCATCTCGAGTGGGGAAACAAAAAACAAATTGCTTGCACCCCAAATCCAAGCTCCCCCTCCCCCTATTAATATGCAGCTAGTAATCCTCCCACTCCGGATGTGCAGTTCACCCAAAAGCTTACTAAATATGCAGCTGTGGACATGGGGTTTGGCTAGAGAGCCAATGTGGTGTAGTGGTTAAGAGCGATAGACTCGTAATCTGGGGAACCGGGTTCGCGTCTCTGCTCCTCCACATGCAGCTGCTGGGTGACCTTGGGCCAGTCACACTTCTCTGAAGTCTCTCAGACCTACTCGCCTCAAAGAGTGTTTGTTGGGGAGGAAGGTAAAGGAGAATGTTAGCCGCTTTGAGACTCCTTCGGGTAGTGATAAAGCGGGATATCAAATCCAAACTTCTCTTCTTCTAACATTTTATTTAAATTGTTGGAACCTGCCCTGGGACCTTAGGGTGAAGGGCAGGAAATAAGTAACAAAAACAGCAACACATGGATGGGCCTTCATAGGTTGATGGGCTGCAGCCCCAGCCAGCAGGATGAGATGATGGGGTCACATGTTCACCACCCCTTGTCTAGAGCACGTTGCAGAGGCAGTGGTAGAAACTGAGCAACAGCTGGAGCCCCAGCCCACGACTTTGTATGGGCAATGCAGCACACAGCAGCTGGTGAACAATGCCTCCGGCCTCCTTCCCATCTTCCTCTCCAGAAATGTTCAGGGTGGTTAGTTCTATCTCAAGCTACCACATTCAAGAGAAAGAGAAAGAGAGGAGGGGGGAGCAATGCATTTTGTTCCCACAATGGCCAACCACATGCCCTTGGGAGTCCATAGGGACACGGGGACAATAGCACTTTGTCCATAATGTTCCCCAGAAACTGGTAATCAAAAGCATGTGGTTTGTGATAATAGTGGCAAGAAATAGCCCTGACCGGTAGCCACTGATAAACATATCCTCCATGATTCTAAATGTCTACAGCTGTCCAAATTGACAGTCACCACTGTCTCCTTGTGGCTAGGATAATACACCCAAGTAGATATGATTTCGAGAGGAGTGACATTTCCCTGAGCCACCCCAAAGCAGCCACTACCGCTTCCCAAATGCCAGTGCTCAGGTGGTAAGAGTAAGGCAGAGTGGCATAGCCTGTGCAGCAGTTGCTGAGCACAGAGACAAGGAGAAAACTGGCTCTTGGGGCCAGAGGGGGCTGGCGCCTGCATCATGAGACTGGGCTTTCTGCCTCCCGGGCTGCCAATCGCAAGCGGACCCAGAGTCAAGCAGCGCAAAATCAGTGACAAGCAGTGATGGCAAATTCTGGTTTCGTCTCCGTTCTCCTCTGCCGAGTTCTACAAGGGCCACGCTGAGACTAGGGAAGAGACCAAAGCAGAGAGCTAGAGCCGCCACCTGGACTGGATTTGAGTCAGAAGGCAGGCAGGTGCGGGTTGCCTGAGAGGAAAGTCAGGTTGGTGGGGTAGTGCCTGGTTTGCCCTAAGGGACCAGCTGCCACTGCATGGAGCAGCTGCTGATCGTTGACAAGGGCAACTCCATTTACGTGCCTTCGAGGCACACGCACACTGCCGCAAAGCTGGAAGGGGCACTTGAAGGGGCAAAAATGTCCCCCCCAAGAGCACAAAAGCGGCAAAGTGGCATGGAAACAGCATCTCGACTCCCTCCCAGGAGCTTTGGCACTGACCTTTCAGGCCTGTGGAGAGTTGGAGCAAGGAGTTTTGCAGGGAGGCTGCTGGTTTTCAAAAGGCCTTTCAAAAGGGTTTCCGGACGTTTAGAGGGTGTTTGCAGGCTTTTCCAATGCTGTCCCCAATATACGCAATTACATTTAGATGTCACGCAATTGCATGACATCTAGCTGAAGACTTTTTGTGCTAAAAGTTGAAGCTATGCTGGGTTGTGTCTGTGTGTGTGTGTGTCCGTCCATGTGGCCGCTGTGTATTCAACATTCCACACTGTTTACACTTTCCCGCTTCAGTGCCAAATTTTCAGGTTTTTTTTCTCTTCGAATTCAAATCTTTTAAATTCACCTACTCACGGATAGTCGTTTAGCAGCCAAATTTTCACAGGAAAAAGGTCAGCGCTCTCCGGCAACAGCTACGCGGCTTCACCCCGCAGAAGCAGCAGTCGACTCATAGCACCGCGCCGCTCCCGTTACGCTCCGGAACCCCTTACGGGGCTCCCTCGCTAAATCGGGGGGCGCTGATGGTGCCCGCCGAGTCCCACACTCACAGGCTCCTTCTGCCTGCGATTTCCAGCCGGGTCTCCGCTTCGCCGTAGCGGACAGACCCACTTTCTGCGGAGCTTCTCCCTCCTACTCAGAAGGAGACCGCCATTGCCGTTGGCGCCGCCTCCGGAAGTCCCACATGCCTCCTTCTAATAGCAAATTCATCTGGGGAGACCCGATAGACGGCGGCCAAACACATGGAAAGCACATTTGGTGGTGGGGAATAAGAGGGTGCTGCTCCACAAACCTTAAAAAGCACCCTCTCCAATGGCATGGCACTTGGATGACCCTGTGGTTCTACCCCTGGGGCTGAGGGTGATGAAACAATCACTGAGACAGCTAAAGTGCTGGTGGTGAAAAACCCACGTCAAATGAGACCAAACACGGGTTAGAGCTCAACGTCGAGCCTACCAAGTGGCGATAGCGACGGTGAGGAGGACCATTGTTGCTGGATCTGTTGGTGAAAACAGTACCAGGAGACTCTTTCAGGTGGTTCATAGTCTAACAGAACCACCTTTGCCATCAGGGTCTGATACAGAGTCCAAGATCTCATGTAATGACTCCTGTCATGAGTTTTTCTGCAGATAAAAAGAGGTAGACTCCAGCAAGGTAGGAGGGTGCCAGAGCTCTGCCTAGTCGGAGACATAGGACGGCTTGCCAGTTCCCGGGGCCACGTGGAGGAGGGGGTAGGAGGGAGGGAAACAGACGGAGTATGCATGCGCATTCGACTGCCGAATGGCATCCACATCACCCAGGGGATCACAGCCACAGAGATAAGAAAAGAAGAGCCACCCCATTGTCTGGAGAGGTCACTTACCTGATCGCATGGACAAGCCGTTGTCATCGGACCCCAGTGATGGAAGCGTGCAGCTGTATTGAGGCAGCACCAGGTGCTGAAATTGTGCACCTCTAACAATTTTGCGCCTGGGGCAACTGCCCCTGTGCCCCGCAGCCCACTACGCCACTGGGTCTAGTCAAGTAAAGTGAAGTTGATCCTCCACTGTGGGTTACTTTTGTTCAAAGCAAGATTCCTCTGGAGGGAGAGGATGTTGCAAAGTAAGTCAGAGGCAAAGCAGCCCCAAGCCAGGTTCTGTGTTTGCACACATGATTTGCAGTGAGCCAAGGGCTGAATTGCTGCTGTTGTTTATAGTCCAGAACAGCAGGTGTAGGCGAAAGGTCTAAAGTTAGACAACCAGGTCTTGGTCAAGGCATCCGCTGACCAGCAGCCCATAGAGAAGAGGAACGTCAGCATTTCAACTCTGAGCCCAAAGTTTGGCTTTTGCTATTTTTGGACACCCTTGGTCATGAGCCAAGTGTGATTCTCGAACTCTGAATGCTGACTTTGCCAAATCCATACAGGCCCTTTTCATCTCTCATGCTCAGGAAGTCGCAGCCACAGCTCAGGAGAGGATTTTTCATTTGCTCCTTTTCCATGGGGTGGGGAAAACTCAACACTTTTAATCTTGTCTTATTTTTATGCAAATTGGGTGGTCCAAAACAAGGAGAGTTATATCTGCACCCTCTCTTTAGCACAGATGGCCTGCAGGAGAATTTCCTGTCCTTAAAAGTAAAACTGAACTTTTTTGGGAAGGCATTGTCTGCCACGTTTGCAGTTGAAGGCAGAGCTTGGGGGGGCAGGAATGTTCAACAGAGGGCAACCAAAATTATCAAGGGGCTGGAGCAACTCCCAGATGAGAAGCTAAAACATTTGGGGCTTTCTAGTTTAGGGGGGAAATGAGTAAGGGAGGACACGGTCAGGGGTACACACATAGTGTAGAGAAAATGGAATGCGATCAGTTTTTCATCCCTCCATAATTCCAGAACCCAATGGGGCCATCCAATTGTGGGTTACTGGGTGGTGGTTGTTTTGATTTTGATTACAGTCGTACCTTGGAAGTTGAATGGAATCAGTTCCGGGAGCCAAAACGTTCAAGAACTAAGCTGTTTGAAAATGAGGGTACAAGAGCAAAAAAAGAGGACAGCCTGAGGCACTGCCAACCCGAGCTGGGAAAAGAGGTGGGCGGGGTCGCCACTGCCATGCCCCTTTCCCCAGCTCGGGCTGGCAGGGGCCATGACGGGCAGAGCAGCCCAATCCCGAGCCACCTGAGCCCGAGACCCCAACAACTCCCCCTCAACCTGGACATTTCCTTTAAAATGTAAAAAATCGCCCAGATAGGCATGTTGGTCCCCCAAAAGAGGACATGTCCGGGTTTCCCCAGACATATGGCAACCCTAAATTGTGGTGGAAGATGACCCTGAAAATACTGGCAAAGCCTTGTATGGTACGGCATGGAAAGGGGAACTAGAATAAAGGACTGAAGGGGCTACATTAGTGAGGTTGTTAGAGCAAGTTTCCTTGGAATGAGGCTCAGCGGAGACTGTGGTGTTTTTTTGATATATGGTTTATTCACACACATATACAACCTGAACCGAAGATGGAGAGGCTCACAGCATTAATGCCCCAGAAGGTCTTGCTTCCTCCAGTTACAGCCTTCGAATCAAGAAGAAATCAGGCATGGCTCTCTCTCTGTGACTTCTGCCAACTTCCAGCCCAGCTCTCTCACACAACTCTGACCTTTCCCTTTCTCATTCCCAGCCAGGCGAGGGAGGAGGCCCACCCTCATTTGCCCTCTGGCACAGAGCAACCACAAGGTACATAGGTGGCAACTATGATCCTTGCTTGGTTAATTCAACAATGGAATCCTCCATTAGATTTTCACCCTGGCAGACTAGCTCCCAAACTCACAAGGCTGAGGGACTAGGCAAGACCAAGGCTATTTCTAAACCAGTTTTTAGGTGCATTTAGCTTTGTGTTCTATAGCTTTTAGCCCAATATTGATTGTTGGGGAATGGAGGCTTATTTTGGGATGGTTTGTGGTGCACAGCCCTGTCTTGTCTTGTCCTCGTGAGTGTGTGTGTGTTTCAAGGGCTTTTTGCTTGTTCACCGGGATCCTTCAGAAGGAAGAGACAAAAGAGTAGTGGCATTTTAGGACAACATAACAAAAACTTATGCAGGCATAGCCTATTTCATCAGAAGCATAAAGGAGACTGAGGAGGTTGATTGATAGTTTGAGGTATTGGTTGAGGCTAAGGCACCTGAAAAATCATATCACCCCTTATATACCCAATGGATGGCTCTGCTCTGCAGATGACAGCTTCCTGCAGGTACCATCTGTGGGATGTAAAACACTGGAGCAGTCAATGACAACATTCCTAGAGTGTACATGTTAGAACATGGGGAGGGATGTCTGTCCAACAAGCAGGTAAACTTGCTGGGGACGGACTTCCTCCGCATGTGACCAGAGGTGGGTGTGGCCTCACCTGTGCAGGTAAATGATAAAAGCACAGGGCAGGCAGCCATTCTCTCTCTCTCATCTCCATCTTTCGAAGAAGCAGGATGCCCTCTTGGCTCTCAGCCAAGAGAGGAGGAAAGGACTATCTTGCTATAAGATAGATTCTAAATGTCTTTTACCTTTTTAAGCCTGTCTGCCTTCTGGGATCATATTGTGAACAGAACGTGAGTAAACTCTTTTATACTTTTATAAAGACTGTGTTGTGTCTTGTATTTTAAGAGGGAACAAAAGGGGAAATTACCAGAGTAATTATTATAGAGGTTCTAGCGAACCTGTGCACACGTTACCGTTGCGAACTTAAAGGGGAATGTTATAAACTCTGCTGATATTTTGGGAACTTGTTAGCACAAGTTGGATAAGGATATAATTAGTCAATATATCCTCTCCTGCACCCCTGAACATTCCCACAAAGGGTTATGGGCCCAGTATTGCATATTTCTGTGTATTTTTGAAGGATTGCATTGGATTGTAATTTTGAGTTGAGTAGTATTTTTCTGAGTTAACTTCCTGGTAAGCACATGGTCCTTTGTTCCATTGTGCAGTGGGGATTAAGCAACCCCCCCCCCCTTCCCTCAGAGTTCACAGTGACCCAAGGCAGTGAAGAATTGTTTTGCATTTTGAGATTTTGATTTTAAAATTAAAAGAAATTTTGAAGAATTTTCAAATTTTGGATTTTGAGATTTCTAGAGCAGCTTTTGATAGTGATGCAAAGCTAGGAATGCCTGTGCTGAATGAACACAATTTCATACACTGGAAGCAGCGCTTGATAGCATGTTTAGATTATAAGCACATTTTGGAAGCTTTAAACCCTCAACCTACAAGATCATCTGAGGAAGCTTTAGCCAAGATAAGTGCTTGGAAACGCATGAACAGCGAAGCTAGACACATAATTTTGAGTGGACTTCGTGATGAGCAGCTATCTTTAATAAATAGTACAGATGATGCATCTCAAATCTTAAGAGATATTGAGCGCGTGTATGGAGAATCTAGCATAAACTGCTTCAGAAACTTGGTGTGTAAATTAACCAGATTGAGGATGAATTCAAAAGAGGAATTCACAGAGCACATCAACAAGTTTACTGAGATTATTCAAAGAATAGATCTGACTCCCAAAGCTTTTGATGAAGATACAAAGATAGCATTTTTGTTATCATCACTTGGACCACGTTTTAGCGCATTTGTAAGTTTGATGGACCATAGACAAGGTCTGACTTTTAAAGACTTGATTGGTTATTTAAAAGAAGAATGCAGAGATAGAGCTGAATCTCCAGTGAGAAATACTAGAAGCAAGGACAGTAGTTATGCATCTAGGCAATTTACAAAGTCGAAAGAGATGCCTAAGAAGGTGATTTGTTTCAATTGTAACAAAGAAGGACACATTGCAAAGAATTGCAGGGCTCCTAAAGCAAAGAAACCCCACCCCTTTCTGCCAAAAGGGGAAAAGAAGGGGAAATGTGAATGCACATGGTTACTGCAAGAAAGGAATTTAACTGTCCAGAATCGTGAAAGTAAACGTAATAAATGGATTTTAGATTCAGGTGCCAGTTCGCACTTTTCATATAAAAAGGACTATTTTAATGAGATAAATGAGATAAATGATGAAGAAGGATCTGAAATTGAGATTGCAGATGGCAACATTGCTAAAGCAAAAGGTGCAGGTTCCATGAGTCTGAAATGCAATGTAAACAATGAATGCATTGAGAACAATGCACTCCCCTCCTGCATCCCTGAACATTCCCACACCATCTTATCGGGGGTCCCTTCTCTGCTATCTTTTCAATGCCTTCTTCCTCTTCCTCTTTCAAGAAGCCTTCTAAGGAGAGATGTTTCTTAGTCTGCTTCTGTGTAGGAACTGTTTTTGGATGTTTTGGTTGTTTAACTGTTGTGTCTTTGCTGCCCTGGACTCCTTTGGGAGGAAGGGTGGGATATAAGGATGCCGAGTAGTGCCTCCTGCCCATACCTGAAGGTTTTGTGGAGGCGCCATAGCCTCGGTGTGTCAGCACCTGCATTGCATGCTGAAGGTCCCAGGTGCAGTCCCTAGCACCTGCAGTTAGAAGCTCAATGTAGGTAGGAGCCTCTCTCTGCCCAAGACCTTGGAGAGCTTCTGCCACTCAGGCTGGAAGTGGGCAATACTGGGCTAAATGGATCAATCAGGTTTAGGATCAGGGACTTCCTTCTCTTAAATGAGCTACCTTCCCAGGTGGATGAGCCCCACTGCTCGTCACTTCCCTCTACAGCACGGGCAGAAACCACCTTCTTGACTGTTGGACCCCCAGTGGTCTCATCTGCTCAATTGGCCGGAGGCTGGCTGTCAGGGCTGATTCAGCTGCAGTTCAGCATCAAAACTCAGAGATGAGCAGTAAGGTGGACTCTTTCTTCAGAGAGACAAAACCCGACAGAGAAACTCCACAGGCAGGACTAGCCCCAGTTGCCAGAACGGAGGATCTTAGCCTCCTCCTAAGGTAGGGCTATCAGACATCAACAGCTTCTGGGTCTTCCTTTAAGAAGCTCAACAATTTGGGGGTCTTCCTAAAAATAGCTCCACAGCTTTCGGGGTGTCTTGGTTTCTACTTTTAGAAATATGGCATCCCTAGCCTAAGGCTCCTCCCCAGTCGGCTGACTTCCCAACAGTCGTGGAGGGGCTCTCTGTGCCTTTTGTTCTGCTCCATGTAATGCCTCCCTTGTTCCTGGGGACAGAGGAGGAGGGGAGAAGGGAACAGTGGACATGGCAGGTGCCTGGGGATCTGTTGCAGCCTCAGCCTCCACCTCCTCCTCTTCCTCCTCCTCAGCTGCCTCAGTCTCCCTTAAACCTGCTGCTTGTTTAGCATACAAACCCATCTGCTCCCCCTTCTTCTTCTTCTTCTGACCTGTCTCCTGCATCCCACCAGCAGTCTCCTGGCTTGGAGCCTTCCCACTTTGATGCTTCCCGGGGGGAGGGGTTCCCTGGCTGTAGCCTCCCACCATTCCTCCTCCTCTAGCCAGTACCCGACAATAGCTTTGTGTACAGGGGAAGCCCCTAACTCACTGAGGGTTTGAGACCCATCAACACCCCTCACCTGGTCAGCCCACCAGTTGAAGCCATTCCTGGGGTGTGGCTGCTGCTGCAGGCTGACAGTTTCTATTTTTTTAAAAAAAAAATAATATTTATTACTTTTAAACACTACAAAGAAGGAAAGAAAAGAGAAAAAAAGAAAGAAAAAACAATACAATACAATACAATATAAAAACATTACATAACACTAATACAATAAACTAAACAAAACAAGACAAAAACAGTTTAAAACACATCATACACACATCATACAATTTCAAAATCTTATCTTTCATTCACTTATTTCAACGACCTCCTCACACCTCCCTTTTTGTATTCCACTTCTATTAATTGTTTCAGCAATTCCCTTCCATCTTCCTCTGTTTTCTGTCGTATTAATTATCTTAACATATTTTAACCTTATTTTCCCTTTAATACTCTAATAATCTATTTGTACTTAATTCCTTATAACATTTCTACTAAAGCCAGATAAGTTCATTCCAACATTTTTCTAACACTCATTAATTTTACAATATTTCTATAAATAGTCTTTGAACTTTTTCCAGTCTTCTTCCACCGTCTCTTCTCCCTGGTCTCGGATTCTGCCAGTTATTTCCGCCAGTTACCTATAGTCCATCAACCTGGTGATCTTCTGTCCGATGCTCTTAGCTCTTTTCCAAGTCCCTTCTGCAGGTCTTCTTCATATTTATATAAAAACTTTAGTTTGTCTTCTGCTGATCTTATTTTTATTTTCCTTCCTTTGAGGCTAAAGAGTAGACCTTGGGGAAACTCCCACCTAAAGACGATTTTATTCCTTCTCGACAGGACAACCAAATCTCCGTAGTTAGACCTAAGATCCAAAAGGTATTTCGGGACGTCTTTAAAAATTTCCACTCTTAACTGTTGTTCTTCTAGGTTCTTCTGGTAGTGCCAACAGTCTCTTATTCTGTTCTTCTTTTTTCCCCCTCCTCTTCCAAGTCTGAAGGCCCTCACAATTTTAATCTCTTCTTGACCCAAGTCCAAGTCCCAAAAATCAGCAAATTCCTGTGTGAGGAAATGTATCAAACTTTCCTTCTCCAGTTCAGGTAGGGCTCTGATCCACAAATTCATCTGATTTTCTTTAAATTCAGTCATAGCAGACATCAACTTATGGTCAACAAGTTGCATCTGTAAGGCTGGGACTCTCTCTCTCTCCAATTGTGTTACTTTACATTCAGCAGCAACAACTTTCTCCCTAGCTTCCTCCACAGTCTGCCATGTCGGAGTAGATTCCTGTATCAATTTCTGGATGGTTTCTGTATTTATGTTCACCTTTTGTCCCAAATTATTTATACTTTCTGTATTTAAATCAATTTTAGTAGTTGCCACATCCACCTTCTTGTTAAGCTGTTCCAGTGAATCATTTATCTTACTTAATGCATCCACAAAGGCTTCTTCTGTCGAGATTTCTCTTGATTTTGTGTATGCTGATACTTTTGCCATAACACTTAATCGATTCAAGGTCAGTCCCAGAGTCGACTTCCGGTCGGCGCCAGCGCTCAATGGTGGTCTCCCGCTGAGCTCCGCTCAGGGAGACTGCTCCACGAGTTCGGGTCTGACCGCTACGGCGAAGCGGGGACCCCTAAAATCACAGGCGCGGAAGCCTGTGAGCACGGAGACTCGGCGGGCACCTTAAGTGCCCCCCTTACTGCAAAGGAGCCTTTTTAAAGGCTCCGGAGCGGCATCGGGTGAGCGCGGTGCTGAGAGTCGCTACCCAGCCCGTGGAGTGAAGCCGCGTCGCCATTGACGGAGAGCGCCGATTCCTTCCTGACATTTGGAACCTAATTGGATTATCCGTGAGTAAGACTGAACAACAACTTTAAAAGAATACCTGAAAATTGGCTGAAAACGGAGAAGGCAAAAAGTAAGGAAGTCTGCCTTCCCTGGACTGCATGATAGCTAAAGCAACGAAATACAAAGCTGCAATTTGACAGAAAACAGCTTTAAAACTGACTGACTCAGACATTGGATTTAAACCTCCCCCTCAGCAGGCAGGAGCGGGGGGGGGGGGGGAGACTTTGATTTGTACTACCTGCATGAAAGAAGTATAGAAGTGGAGTTTTCTACCGTTTTAAACCCTTGGGAAGGACTGCCTGGAAAGTGAGCCACCGGGACTGAGAACTGTCATTAGAGACTTGCTACAAAGTTGGTGCTTTGCCTTTTTATTACAAAGTGAGGACTTTATTTGTTACAAGTTTGGGACTCTGGAAAAGTTACAAATTGACAGTACTATTATTGGAAACATATTGGAAAATTGGTTGCTACTTTTGAAGGGAATCCTTGTTTCTTTGTATTTTGAACTTTGGACTGCTCCCTCTAGAGGGTTGTAGGGAAACAGTTATTAATTACACTGTAAAGAACAAGCTGGTGGAGTTTTCCATTTGAAAGTAATTCCCGTGGGAAAGACCTTGGGACATGAGTGGCCCAGCAGAAGAGATAACAACAAGAGCCAAAAGTAAAGCTGCACAGAGAAAAAGGGGCTCAATATCAGGTTCAGCTGCAGCAGGCGTAGTTACAACTTTATCTATGGAGCCAGTGACACAGGCACTAGTCAAAATAAATGAGGCTTTGGAAGCTCTGACAAAGCAGAGCACAGAGAACTCCAAACAGCTGACAGAACTGTCAACAAAATTAGATTTAAATACAGAGACAATAAATAAATTAATTCAAGAAAATGATGTAACCCGAAAGATTGCTGAGGAGGCAAAAATTTCTGCAGAAACTACACAGGAAAAGTTAGTACCAGTCTGCAAAAAGCTGGATGAACATGAGGCGGCCCTGTCTTTATTGGAACTACAGAGAAAAGATAGGAATCTGAGACTGAGATTGATTCCAGAAAGTGAAAAGGATAACTTGATAGACTTTCTTACAAAAGAGTTTTTGGAATTTTGGCAGGATAATTTGAAAGAGGAGGAATTCAAGATAGTAACCGCCTTTAGACTGGGCAGGAGACAAAATAGAAAGAGTCCAAGGGACTGTTTGATAACTTTAAGATCTAAGGAGGAGAGGGATAAAATACTAAATTTACATTTTCAAAGAACTCTGGAGATTGAAGATTCCTATGTGCAGATATACAAAGACATTCCTAAATATATTTTGGAAGTGAGAGCTCATTACAAGGACTTGGTCACTCTGCTGAGAAAGAATAACATACTATTTAGATGAGAGTTTTCACAAGGCTTGTCTTTTAACTACAAAGGAAAGAAAATTAAAATAAAAACAGTGCAAGACAAAGAACAATTTCTGGAAAGGAACGAGGAGGACCTTCTGAAGGAAGTGGTGAAACCTACAAATCTAGAGGAAGTACCAGATATTTCAAATTTATCTTTTGGGCTTAAAACACCAACAGGAGAAGAACTGCTTGGAGCAGTCGGGGGAACAATTAAGTAAATAACAAGATGTCTCTGCAATTTCTAAGTTGGAACTGTAATGGACTAAATCTTCCCAGAAAAAGGCGTGAGGTTTTTCATATTTTAAAAAAAGAACAATTGGACTTGATTTGTTTGCAAGAAACCCACGTGACTAGAGTACATCGAAAATTACTTATTAATAAAAGATTAGGACAGGAATTTATTTCATCAGACAAAGTGAAGAAAAGAGGAGTGGTGATCTACACAAAGGAAAAGTTGGCCCCTAAATTAATTTTTAAAGATGAACAAGGAAGATATTTGGCAATTGAAATTCAAGTTCAAGGAGAAAAATTATTGATAATAGGAATTTACGCTCCAAATGAAGGGAAGTCAGAATTCTTTAAGAAATTGCATGAGACATTAATGGACTATTTGGATTACAATGTAATTTTGATGGGAGATATGAATGGAGTGGTCTCTACAAACATGGATAAAGCACAAAGACAGGTAGTCTCCAAGGATGGGAGACTACCAAAGACTTTTTTTGAAATGACAGATAATATGAACCTGATTGACATTTGGAGAACAAGGAACCCTCTTGAGAGGGAGGGAACTTTCTTCTCTGAAGCAAAAATGACCTGGACCAGAATTGACCAAATATGGGTAACTAGTGGGATGGCACCAAAGATAAAGAAAGTGGAAATCTGCCCAAAGACTTGCTCCGACCATAATGCTGTAAAGATGGAGAGGAACTTAACAACAGCTGGCTCCTTCAGATGGAGGATGAATGACTCCCTATTTAGAGATGAAGAGGTGTACAAAAAGGCCCAGAAAGCGGTGAAGGACTATTTTGAGATAAATCTGAGAACAGAGGTGGAGAAAAGAGTAATTTGGGACGCAAGTAAAGCCGTCATGCGAGGATTCTTAATACAACAGAATGCTATAAAAAGGAAGAGACAGGATGAGAAGAAGGATAAGATTTTGGAAAGGATAAAAGAAGGAGAAAAAAAACTGAGATCAAAGCCAAAGTCACATGAAATTTTGAGAGAAATTAAGTTTTATCAGAGGCAATATATGGAACTGATGAATCAGGAGATAGAATGGAAAATAAAACAAATGAGACAAAAGACATTTGAATCGGCAGACAAATGTGGGAAACTTCTGGCATGGCAATTGAAGAAGAGACAAAAATTGAATATGGTTACAAGCCTAGAAGTTGAAGGAAAGAACATGTATAAACCAAATGAGATTAGAAACTGTTTTCAGAGTTATTTCAGGAGACTTTATGCACAAGGGCCGGTGAATGAAAAAGAGATAGAAGAATTTCTTAAAAAATATGGATTACAAAAAATTTCTGAACAAAGTAAAATGTTATTGAACCAGAAGATAACTGAGCAAGAAATAGAGGGAGCCATTCAAAATATGCAATTGGTAAAATCTCCAGGACCAGATGGATTGACTTCCAGATACTACAAAGCATTGAGAGAATGGTTGATACAACCACTGAAGGAAGTCTGTAATGAAATTTTAGAAGGGAAGAAGGCACCTGAATCGTGGAAAGAAGCGTATATTACACTTATACCAAAATCTGAGACTGAGAAGAACCAGATCAAGAACTACCGCCCTATATCATTACTTAATGTGGATTACAAATTTTTTGCAGACATTTTGGCAAAAAGATTGAAGAGAGTTTTGGTGGGTGAGATTCATAAAGACCAGGCAGGCTTTCTTCCAGGAAGACACTTATCTGACAATGTGAGAAATATAATAGACATTATGGAGCTATTAGAAGCTAATATTAATACTAAGGTAGTATTAATATTTGTGGACGCGGAGAAAGCCTTTGACAATATCTCTTGGAGTTTTATGAAAAAGAATCTTGAAGGGATGGGGGTAGGCCAAGGTTTTGAGAACGGTATAGGTGCAATTTATTCTGAACAAAAAGCAAAATTAATTGTAAATAATGTGGTTACAAAAGAATTTGCTATTGAAAAAGGGACACGACAGGGGTGCCCAATGTCCCCATTACTTTTTATATCTGTCCTGGAGGTCTTATTAAACATGGTCAGAGGGGACCAGCTGGTTAAAGGGATTCAGGTCGGAGCTAAACAATATAAACTGAGAGCCTTTGCAGATGACTTAGTACTAACTTTACAAGAGCCAGACACTAGTGCAAAAAGAGTCTTAGAGCTAATACAAGTATTTGGTCAAGTAGCAGGTTTTAAGCTGAATAAACAGAAAATGAAAGTATTGGAGAAAAATTTAACAGGTGCTGAAAGAGAGAGGTTTTATAGTGAAACTGGATTAATGGTAGCAAAGAAAGTGAAATACCTGGGGATTAATTTAACATCTAAGAATGTGAACTTATTTAAAGACAATTATGAGAAATGTTGGACAGAAGTTAAGAAAGATCTAGAAATATGGTCAAATTTGAGACTTTCCTTGTTAGGCCGAATTGCTGTTATTAAGATGAATGTTTTGCCGAGAATGTTGTTTTTGTTTCAAACACTGCAGATTGTGGACAAGATGGATTGTTTCAAGAGGTGGCAGAAAGACATATCTAGATTTGTCTGGCAGGGCAAAAAGCCCAGAATAAAATTTAAGATATTAACTGATGCAAAAGAAAGAGGGGGGTTTGCCCTGCCAGACTTAAAACTGTATTATGAATCAGCGGCTTTTTGCTGGCTGAAAAACTGGCTACTTCTTGAGAACACAGACATTTTGGATCTGGAAGGGTTTAACAATAGGTTTGGTTGGCATGCATATATATGGTATGACAAGGTAAAAATTCACAAAGGTTTTAAAAACCATATTGTTAGGAAAGCATTATATAATGTTTGGATTCGGTATAAAGATTTGTTGGAGAACAAAACCCCTAGGTGGTTGTCACCAATGGAAGCTAAGGAAGTGAAAAAACTTAATATGGAATCTAAATGGCCAAAATACTGGGAAATCATAGAACAAGAAGAGGGAAAAGTGAAATTGCAGAGTTACGAGAAACTGAAGTCTAAAGTAAGAGACTGGCTTCATTATTATCAGATAAATGAAGTTTTCAAACAGGAAAGGAAAATCGGCTTTCAGGTGGAGAGATCAAAATTAGAAATTGAATTGTTGGAGCCCAATACTAAGAATTTGTCAAGAATGTATAACTTGCTGTTGAAATGGAATACACAAGATGAGATGGTTAAATCAGCTATGATTAAATGGGCACAAGACATTGGTCATGACATTATGTTTGCTGACTGGGAACAGTTATGGACTACCGGTATAAAATTCACGGCATGTAATGCCTTAAGAGAGAACATTATGAAAATGATGTACAGGTGGTACATGACCCCAGTCAAGCTTGCAAAAATCTATCATACGCCCAATAATAAATGCTGGAAATGTAAGGAAACTGAAGGTACTTTCTATCACCTTTGGTGGACGTGCCCAAGGATCAAGGCCTTCTGGGAAATGATCTATAACAAAATTAAGAAAGTACTTAAGTGTACTTTTCATAAGAAACCAGAGGCCTTCCTCCTGGGCATGGTAGGCCAATTGGTGTCAAGGAAAGATAGGACGTTTTTTATGTATGCTACAACAGCAGCAAGAGTTCTTTTAGCAAAGTATTGGAAGACACAAGAACTACCCACGCTGGAAGAGTGGCAGACGAAGGTGATAGACTATATGGGACTGGCTGAGATGACTGGCAGAATCTGTGACCAAGGGAAAGAGACGGTGGAAGAAGATTGGAAGAAATTTAAAATTTATCTTAAGAACTGTTGTAAAATTAATGAGTGTTAAAATGTTATGGGTAATGTAAAACAGAATTGCAGTGACAAATAATTGGGTAAGAGAAAAAGGATTAAAGAAAGTGAATTATAAGTAATTGAAATTAGGGGTTGCTGGAAAAGTTTAAAACAGGGATGCAGAAAAGGGAGGTACGGGGAAGTCGTTGAAACAAGGTTTAAGAAAAAGAGGATATGAAATTATACGTGTTTGTATGTTTGTTTGTTTGTGTACTGTCAGTTGTGTTGTGTTTTGATATATGTTGGAAAATCAATAAAAATTTATATATAAAAAAAAAACAAGGTCAGTCCCAGAGTCTCACAGCTTTTTATCTTGCAGCTGGAAATTCCCCCAGCCCAACTCTTGTAGCAGTTTAAGAGGCTTCCTCTAGAGGGAAACAGTTTCTGTTTATATTAGTAAGTAATGTCCTTTTTTAGACACAGCTCAAACAATGAAGTTAGTTTCAATTTTCGGTTACTTTTGCTCCTTTTTGAAAGCAGAAGGAGACAGTAGAAACAATGTATTTCTCTTATTAGCTAGCTGTCAATGAACGTTCTAATCGCTGTCAGTGAATATTCCAAAAAAACGTCAGTCCTGCTAGCAGCCCGTTCCCAGGGTCTGAGCAGCGGTATTTTAACTCTCTTCGCTCTCTCCCGCAGGCATATTCAGTTCACAACTTCCCCCCCTCTTCTCCTGCCTCCAAGGGAGGGTTTAATGTTCTTTACCGATGGAAATTTAGTCCTTTACAATACGCTTTTCAAGACTTCAGCTTGCAGCCTCATTGCTTCAGTCTATTAACAAAAGGCGAAGGCGGACTTCCTGTATTGAACCTCCCCGTTACGATGCCAAATTAGACGTTTAAAAATCCAATTCTTCCGATTCAGCTCTACTCACGGGTAGTTACTTTAGAGTCAAATTGTCCACAGGAAAAAGTCAGCGCTCTCCGGCAACAGCTATGCGGCTTCGCTCCGTGGAAAAAGCAGACGATTCAAAGCACCGCGCCGCTCACCCCACGTCACTCCGGATCCCCGAAATCGGTTTCCCCGCGAGTAGGGGAGGCGCAAAAGGTGCCCGCCGAATCCCACGTTCACAGGCTTCACCCGCCTGTGATTTTTAACGGGTCTCCGCCTTCGCCGTGACGGCCAGACCCAAATTCCCACGGGGCAAATTTCTCCTGATCAGAGGAATTCCGCCATTACCGGAGGCGCCAACCCGGAAGTCCGAGGCTGACAGTTTCTAAGAGCTGCAGGTGAGAGCTGTAGTGACCAAAGGTGGACAAACTACCCCAGAAGGAGCACAACGTGCCCCCCACCAGAGGTACTACCCCTCCCCTCGCAACCTTGAGTCATGAAGGACAGAGAGTGGAGAGTTGAATGTGTGTAGAAACCAGCCTCCCTTAATTTGGACAGGATTAAAGTAGAAGTTAAGGAGATAGGTAAAGTACAGGAAGAATTGTTGGATAGTATGGCAATGACCCAGTTGAGACAGAATCAAGCAAACCTGAAATTTAGAGGGTTCCCAGAGGAGACAAATGAGAACATAAGATTTAAAATGGTGAAAGAGCTGGCAAGCTGGTTAGATAGAAAGGAAGAAGAGATAAGCTACTCGTTGGCAAATATTTTTCGGATAAAAACAAAATCAGCTAAAGCCAGGGGGAAAAGATTGCCAGGAGATGTATTAGTTATGTTCAATTCGATGGATATGAGAAACGAAATACTGAAACAGAATTATAACAAAAGGTTATATATTGGAGGAAATCCAATTATCATATACAAAGAAATTCCTTCGAGATTTCTTCGAAGGAGGGATGCCTACAAAAAATTAACTAACCAACTGAAGAAAAATGGGATCCTATATAGATGGGAATTTCCGGAAGGAATTTCATTCTATTTTAAGGAAAAAAGATTCAAACTGTCCAACCCTTCAGAATTAGAAAAATTTGCAAGAAGATATGAGAAAGAACTCGGAAAGATGGTGGGGGGGGAGGAGGAGGGTGAACGATCGGGGAGTGGGGACGGAGGCGGAGAGAGTGGAGAAGGAGAGAGGGAGACAAATTCAGGACAAGAGAGGGAAGGAGAAGAGATAGACGATAAAAAACAGTAGATTTAATTTAGACTTGTTATCTTATTATTTGCATATAAGTGATGGCTCTAAAAGTTCTGACCTGGAACGTGAATGGACTCAACAATAAAAATAAAAGGAACCAGATTGCGCATATTTTACTAAAAAAGAACCTCGACTTAATCTGCCTACAAGAGACTCACGTAATAAGAAAGCATGAGAGAATTTTAAGCAATAAGAGATTAGGATTGGATTTTGTGGCTTCAGATAGAGTTAAGAAACGAGGAGTGGTTCTATATATAAAGGAAAAACTTGATCCAAAATTACTGTATAAAGATGAACAAGGGAGAATGATTGTAGTACAGATTATGTTTCAAGGAGTAAAGATTATTGTCGTCGGACTATACGCACCTAATGACAGAAAAGCAGTCTTTTTCTCTGAATTAGGTATTAAGTTAACAGAGTGGATGGATCAAAAAATGATAGTGATGGGTGACTTTAATGGGGTGGTGTTACCAAATCTGGATAGATCAACAAGAAAACAAGAGATTAAGGAAGGCAAGCTACCACAGACTTTTTTTGATTTGGTTGATAATATGGGACTAATTGACGCGTGGAGATTCAAAAACCCTACTGTAAAACAATATACTTTTTTCTCAAATCCTAACCAGAGTTGGGGGAGAATAGATGGTATTTGGATCACTAAGGAATTGATACAGAACTTAATCAAATCTGAAATTCTCCCACAGACTATATCTGATCATAACCCAGTATATTTAGAGTTAAAGGGTAAAGAGGCTAGAGTACTTAGATGGAGAATGAACGAATCTCTATTTAATGATCAAAAGATAGTGATTAAGGCAAAAGAAACAATTGAAGAGTACTTCAAGTGGAATTTAAATAAAGGGACAGCTTTAGAAACGGTTTGGGACGCAGGGAAAGCCGTCATGAGGGGCTTTCTAATTCAGAAAAACAGCCATCAAAGAAAAGAAAAAGAGAAAAAGAAGGAGGAGATTTTAGTACAGTTAATGGAGAATGAAAGACAATTAACTATTAAGCCAGGTGATGAGACTATAAAACAAAATATAAAGTTATTACAAGCCCAATTTTCTATGATAGTAAACCAGGAGATTGAGTGGAAAGTCAAAATGTTGAAACAGAAGAGTTTTGAATCCGCTAATAAAATAGGGAAATACTTGGCCTGGCAATTAAGAGAAAGGAAAAAACAAAATATGATCTGTAGGATAAGGGATGGAGATAAGATAGTGGAAGACCCAAATGAAATAAAAAGGTTGTTTCAGAAATACTATAAGGATTTATATAAAAGAGGTAAGGAGACAGGCTATGATATAGAACGCTATCTGAAAGAACATCATTTACAACAGATATCAACCGAAGAAAAAGAATTATTAAATCAGCTGATTACAGAGGAGGAGGTAAGGAAGGCAATATCAAAGATGAAAATCGGTAAAGCGCCGGGGCCAGATGGTCTGTCAGCCAAATATTATAAAGTACTAAGTGACCAAATAAGCCCAACCCTATGTGAAGTGATGAACAATACTTTAAAAGAAGGGAAGACCCCGAATACCTGGAAGGAAGCCTATATTACATTAATTCCTAAAAAAGATGTGGATGCCTTAGAGGTGAAAAACTATAGGCCAATTTCATTATTAAATAACGACTATAAACTGTTTGCGGATGTAATGGCAGAAAGATTAAAAAAAGTATTAAATAACAGAATCCATAAAGATCAAACGGGCTTCCTTCCAGGGAGACAACTGAAGGACAACGTAAGAAATGTGATAGATATCATTGAATATTTGGAAACTAGAATAGACAAACAAGCCGCTTTGATTTTCATTGATGCCGAAAAGGCCTTTGATAACGTTTCTTGGTGCTTCCTGACAGAAAATCTAAAAACGATGGGGCTGGGTGAAAGGTTTAGAAAAGGTATAGAAGCTATCTATAATGAACAAAAAGCTAAGCTAATAATAAATAACTCAACATCAGAATTTTTTGACATATCTAAAGGGACTAGACAAGGCTGCCCCCTGTCTCCTCTGTTATTTATAACAGTACTTGAAGTACTTACTAAGAGACTGAGAGAGGCAGTGGAAGTGAAAGGGATTAAGGTAGGGATTAAAGAACATAAGATAAAAGCTTTCGCGGATGATATTGTATTAACTCTAGAAGACCCAAAAAATAGTATGAAAGAAGCCTTGCAAAAATTTGAAGAGTTTGGAGCGGTATCAGGCCTCAAGATTAATAAAAATAAGACTAAAATGTTGACTAAAAATCTAACTAAGGAAGATATTGTAGAACTAGAACAAAAGATGGGAATTATGACAGCAAAGAAAGTGAAATATCTTGGAGTGTGGATATCAGCGAAAAATATTAACCTATATAAGGATAATTATGAAGTCACTTGGAAGAATATTAAGAAAGATCTTGAAATCTGGGAGAGATTGAGGTTATCTTTTCTGGGGAGGATAGCAGTTATCAAAATGAACGTTCTCCCCAGAATGTTATTTTTGTTCCAAACCATTCCGGTACTAAAAGGTCTAAAGCAGTGTAAAGAGTGGCAAAGAGCCTTAGCGAGATACATCTGGCAAGGCAAAAGACCACGAATAAAAATGAAAATATTGGTGGACAAAAAAGAAAGAGGGGGATTCTCTCTACCGGATCTAAGTTTATATTATGAAGCGGCGTGTTTATTGTGGCTGAAGGATTGGATAAGATTGGAAAATAGGGACATCTTGGACTTGGAAGGTTTCGATAACAGGTACGGGTGGCACTCGTACCTGTGGTACGAAAAGGTGAAAGTTCATAGAGGCTTTCTAAATCATATTTTTAGGGGACCACTATTCCAAGTATGGGAAAGAAATAAAAATATATTGGAAAGGAAGACACCTTGGTGGATTTCACCAATAGAGGTGTTAACTATAAAAAAAATAAACATGGAAGGGAAGAATGCCACCTATGAAGAACTAACTTGGAAGACAGATAAAGGGATTAAACTTAGACCATATGAAGAGATCAAAAATTTATTTACAGGGTGGTTGCAATACCACCAAGTAAATGATCTGCTAAAAGAAGACAAAAAGAAAGTAGGATTTGAAGATAAAAAATCTAAATTTAATGTAGAAGTTATAGAAGGTAAGAACAAAACACTGTCAAGGATGTATGATATTTTGCTGGAGTGGTATACAAAAGATGAGGAGGTGAAGGAGGCTATGACTAAGTGGGCGATAGATATTGGATATAACATCGACTTTGAGAGGTGGTTGGAACTATGGAATAAGAATATGAGATTTACGGCATGCACGGCACTAAAGGAAAACCTGTGGAAAATGATCTACAGGTGGTATCATACACCAGTGAAATTAGCGAAGATTTATAAGTTGAAGGATAAAAGATGCTGGAAATGTAGAGAGGTAGAAGGTGACCTCTACCATATGTGGTGGTCGTGTTGCAAAGTGAGAGGCTTTTGGGAATTGGTTTATAATGAACTTAAAAAAATCTTGAAATATACATTTCCCAAAAAGCCAGAAGCTTTTTTGTTAGGAATGGTCGGTAAAGAAATTAAAAAAGAAGACAAGACCTTGTTTCTATATGCTACGACAGCTGCAAGAATTATGTTAGCACAAAATTGGAAATTAGAAGTAATACCTAACATAAGTGATTGGCAGGTTAAAATGATAAATTATGCTGAGCTCGACAGAATATCAGGAAGAGTAAGGGACCAAGACGAACAGAAATTTCATGATAATTGGAAGAAATATTTAATGTATATGGAATCTAAATCTCAGGTGACACTGGCGGGGTTGAAATAACTCTAACAGCGGGAAAGGCCTATGTAAAAGAGTTAAAAAGTACGCGAATATATAATTTATTCGATACTTACCAAAGGAGTGGAGGGAAGTCCAAGGCTCAGTTGAGACTAGTTCAGTTATGTATTTTATTTATGATTTGTGAAGTGGATATAATTTGTATAAGGTATGTGGTGGATTTTTTGTTTATGTTTTTTCTGGATATATGTGCAAATATGAATAAAAATTTATAATTAAAAAAAAAAGAAACCAGCCTCCCTTAGGAAAACAAAGTTTACATTCATCACTCCACCCACTTTCACCTATGGCCCCTTCCACCACAGGCACACGGCCCCTGGGAGGTTTCCCAGAGGAGAATATGGCCCTTAAGACTGAAAAAAAGTCCCCAACTCCAAACTAGTGATTAACTGCCATTGATGGCTCCAGCTGGATGTTGAAATCTCCCTCTAAGCTCCTTCTCATATCCATGTTCCCTTTCAACAACTGGCTTCCTCCTGCAGGTCAGACAGTCCCCTCAGTTCAAGGACCCATTGTTTCTCCATGTGCATTTTCAGCAGCCTCCCATGTGACTGCCAGTGATATCATTTTTCCCACCCTCAGATTTTGCCCCACCCCCGGCAGCCTAAAATTCTAATCAGCTTATATCTTCAAAGGAAATAAGACATCTCCAGCTGAGCAAGACCTGGTATTTCCCCCTCTTCAGATAGCTCTGGATCTTCAGCTGCGGAGGGAAAATGCCCACGGTCCTTTCAAAATTTCCCATGTATTCGTAGGAACATCACCTGTCTTGGCAAAAAGGAAGGAACAAATGTCTCAGATGCAAGCCCTTTAATCTGGAATTGCTATTCTTAACTCCATGTGGCTGGGGTGTTCTGGGGCTTCTGTACCTTGAACTAATAATTTCTTGTTTGCATGCTCCCTGTTCAGTTCAGCTGGGGGATTAATTATGCCTTGTCATTTGATTCGTCAGGGTCTGTTCCATACATGCCGGGTGGATAAAACGACTAATTCATGTCATGTCTAACTGGTTTGAGCGAAAGGCTTCTCAGAAGCTAGGGCATGTCATAAAAGACAGCAATGTACAAAAGCGGGTGGAGGGTGGACATTAAAATCAGTGCAAAGAATTCAAATGTCTGGGTGCTCAAGAAATGTTTAAATGATAGCACAGAGCTGTTAGCATAAAAAAAGGTCTTCAAGAGATGCCTGAAAGTCAGCATTTCATTCCAGATCAGCCTTCTCACTGATTCAGTCACTTGTGCAGACAGCTCAACTTCTGCAACCAATGACCTCCTGCAGAGTGTAGCCACAAAAGAGAGTTTTGGGAGGACTGGAGGACAGGCTTGCAGTTCATTCAGGGCAGAAGCAATGGCAGAAGGGCCATAGCTTAGTGGTAAAGCAGCTGCTTACATGCAGAAGCTCTCCGGTTCAATCTGTTGTATCTCCAGCTAGAATGTCCTCTGTCTGAAACCCTGGAGAGTTTTTGCCATCCATTGTGGACAAGACTGAGCTAGATAGAGCCATAGTGGGACTCCGTATAAGGCAGCCTCCTATTGTCCCAGCAACAAGCCTTTGCCACGGACAGAGGACTCCTTAAAGACATGAAATAAATAAAGCTGCCCTGGAAAGGGATGCTGAACATGAGTCAGAATTAGACAGCCCTGGGACAACAAAACACTCGGACACAGTGCCTTTAAAGCACGGACCTGGGCCTAGGAAGCATGGGGCACCAGGTACCTGTGGCTGAGCCTTGAGAGACTGCTGTCCAAGGTGCTGGAGGGATTGAATACAAAGATGCAACTGTTAGCATGTCAAGGCGCATGATGGTGCTTTGAATGCATAAAGCAGATGCGGCCTAACTTGCACAGTTGCAGAATGAACTGAATTGAGCTGGAAGAAGCAGGACTACATGGGATGTAGAACGCTATACAGGAAATGGCTCTGGGTGGCCCACTGGGAGAGGCACATGATGCAAAAAGCGGCAGTTCCAACCCATTCATGGGAAACTGAGCTCTGAAATCCTGGAGAGCAGCTGCTGGCTATGGCAGACCATAGAGAACTAGATGGCCCAGTGGTCTCACTGGCTTTTCAAGCCAGAACACAGCTTCAGCGACCCCAGGACAAACCAATTTTTAATTCCCCAAACTCTTACTAATCAGAGTTTCCTTTTTAAAGCGACAGTAGTTCAAAGCATTGACTAGGGGCTTTTCAATGTTCAAAGGCACTTTGGATGCCTTGACTTGCAATCCTTACAACAACCCTGCAGAGCAGTTCAGTGTTATCTCGAGTTGCAGAATAGCGAGGCGCGATGCCGAGGCGGGCGCAGGGTGGCCCACCTAAGGAGTTCATGGTAGGGGGACCTAATGAGGCCAAACTCCGTCTTCTGCAGCCCACTCCAGCATATTGTAATAAGCAAAAATCTGCCCTTATTCCCTTATGGGGAACACAAGAGCCCTTCTAGAGTCCTTTGTAGGTTCTCCATCGGTCGGAGAAAATAACAGAGGCCAAGCAGAGAAGATTGAGAAGCAAAGCAGCTAGTAAGCGTGATCTTTATTGAACTGTTGCAACAGGGTGCTCCCCCCACAGGCAGGAGGAGGAGGAGGAGGACCCACAACAAAGATGTGCTTGCCCTTATAGAGACATTTTAAATTGCCCACCCTGGAGTCCAAGGCCACCCCTAGACACATCATACCTACATCACAGAAGGGGTGTAGCTCAAGACCACCCCCCAGATACATCGTACCTACATCACAGAAAGGGGTGTAGCACAAGACCACCCCCCAGATACATCGTACCTACATCACAGAAAGGGGTGTAGCTCAAGACCACCCCCCAGATACATCGTACCTACATCACAGAAAGGGCGGTCTACAACAGACATCTGAGTCCGTTGTTTACCTCCTGTCTGGTAGGTTACCTGTTAGTGGAAGACAGGAGTGCCTGGCGTGCTCTGGTCCAGGGCACAAAGATAGGGCTCAGTGCTTATGCCCCAATGCAGCAAAGAAGCTCCAGTACGTTTGTCTCTTGCTGGATCACGAACTGGGAATAAAGCTGGTGCATATCTGAGTGTTAGTACTGAACTGCATTGTTTCCAATATGATGTGCTTCTGAATGGGTACTCCTCTTCATCTTTTAGCTCATCAAGCCATACTTTAAAATGGTGTTTACATGTGACTAGGGTTGGGTAAGGTCCTTACCGTCAGGATGTTAATAGTTGGATGCTCAGTTGAGGTTTATCCCCTTCTCTTCAGCTGTTTAAGGACTGCCCCTCTTTCTGATTTACTGCCGCTGAACTTTGTGCCATCTGCAGATTTCAACATGCTTCTACTTCACCTGACCCAAACCATTGGTTGGCTTTCATTGAGTTCTGTGGACACAGTAAAAAAAAGCTGCCATCTGGTTTCTCTCGGGACGTTCGGATTGTTGAACACAGATTTGCTCTCCACCGTAACCATGTCTCTCAGCATACCACTTTATTTCCCCCCAGGTAGGTGGCTACTATTCACTTGTAGGAAGATGTGCTTATTTAGATTACAACATTGCAGTGGGAGCAAAAGCCACCTTTCTTCTCTCAAGAGGGTTAGTCGAGTTTCTGTTGTTACGGAAAAATCCAGGTGGGAGGCTGCTCAGAGCCCGTGGGTCCCTGCGGAACAAAGAAGGAGGCCAGCCACCAAGCGGAGCAAATAGCGGAGACCAAAGTTGATTGTGCAACAGGTTCAAAGAGGAATTGAACCCCGAGAACGGAATCCGGGGGTGTTGATCTAGTCTGAAGCCCGGCTGGGGGGCTAAGGCCTTGACATGACCCCGACGGGAACACCAGGGGGAGCTTGAGTTGGTTCGCATCGACAGGGCTCCCCCTACCGATGGCTTACCCTTACTGGGACTTCCTGGACAATGGGCAGGAGTCAGATATAGTCAGGTTCAATCAATGCCTAAGCCAATACCGCTCACATTCTTTAATTTCAATAAAGTTGTGGCCAAAATTTGCCCAGTAACATAAACCTAATATCCGTGTCCTTGTGTGAGTTATTTCCAACGAGGGGAGGGGGCTGCGGGGTCTCGACACCCAAGTACATTCTAAGCACCTACTGGAAGAGGACAATAGAACTTTGGTTTGCATAGTCTGCCGCCTGGGTAAGTCCGGTGGAGAGCTGTTGCCCAGCGATTGTCACCTTCGGGTAAAGTACCTTCGTGTGAGTAGGTGACCTCCCCCTTGGGGAATTCTGGCAGGGACTGAGGGGTTCCCAAGTCCTTGGCCAACGAAGCAGACTGGTGGTGGAATGAAGAGAATCGGTGAAACCAGTGGTTTTCTATGAATTTCCAAGTGTTTTTAGGCTTTTTTAATACAGACGGTTCTTTTTGGAAGTGGCCTGGCCTGACATTGCTACATTGTATCTAGCTGGACCATAAAGAAGGCTGATCGCCGAAGAATCAATGCTTTTGAATTCTGGTGCTGGAGGAGACTCTTGAGAGTCCCATGGACTGCAAGAAGATCAAACCTATCCATTCTGAAGGAAATCAGCCCTGAGTGCTCACTGGAAGGACAGATCCTGAAGCTGAGACTCCAATACTTTGGCCACCTCATGAGAAGAGAAGACTCCCTGGAAAAGACCCTGATGCTGGGAAAGATGGAGGGCACAAGGAGAAGGGGACGACAGAGGACGAGATGGTGGGACCGGGTTCTCGAAGCTACCAGCATGAGTTTGACCAAACTGTGGGAGGCAGTGGAAGACAGGAGGGCCTGGTGTGCTCTGGTCCAGGGGGTCACGCAGAGTTGGACACGACTAAACAACATCTAGTTTTGATTGGATTAACAGGGTAACGAGGTTTCGATTGACTCAGTCCGTTGTTCTCGCAGCGGGAGCTGTCATCACCTTGTCAGCGCTCAGTGGAGCGTGCTAAACATCTGGAGCTGAGCTGCCTCTGCAGAGCCATGGCATTGCTGCGATTGGCTGAAGGGCTACATTCAACACCATCTGATTGGCTAGAGCGCATCCTCATGCAAATACATTGTTCATTCATCAAATACATCGATCGTGTATAGCATCGGGATACGGGGTCAGAAATGGCGCTTTCTTCAAGGGGTTTTGGACTTTTGTGCGGTGCTTGCTGCAACGTTGTGACGGGGCGAGGGGAGCCCTAGTGTGGCAGGGTTCCCTTGAGTTCATCGCCTCGGGCTCTACGTCTCTTACTCGAGAGTAAGGCTTCCCCCTCCATTCCGTAACACTCTTCATATGGACTTCATGGAGTGTGCACTCTTGCAGGGTCTGCTTCCAGAAACTACTATTGCAGATGTATATATTTTGGCAAAAATGGTTTACAAATTTGCACAATGGCAAGCAGGCAGACAGGAACAGTTACAAAGCAACCTTGGTCCTGCCTAGCCTGGAAGCTGTTTCCAACTAGTGAACTAGAAACCTTTCAGCAACCTTTACAACCATCTACAAACCCCGAAGTTTGTATTTTCTTGAGTTTTCTCTCTTTTTTTTTCCAAATGAGTTTTTATTGGTTTATCATTATATATACATATAAACAAGTACAAAGTATAATACATAAATTACATGTGTCATATCCAGTCCATGAATCATACATATATTACATAGTTGTTTTAAGCTCCACCGAGCCTTAGACTTCCCTCCACTCCTTTGGTAAGTATCAGATAAATTCTGGAATCACGTATTTTATCTCCTTTACTTATTAGTCGTTCGCTGTTAGAGTTATTCCAGTCCCGCCAGTGTCGTCAAAGTTCTACAATTAGTTCTTATATACCTCAAATATTTGTTCCAATTGTCATGAAATTTCTGTTCGTCCTGATCCCTTAATCTTCCTGTTATTTTAGCTACCTCAGCATAGTTTATCATCTTGACTTGCCAGTCACTTATAGTAGGTATTACCTCCATTTTCCAGTTTTGTGCTAACATGGTTCTTGCGGCCGTTGTGGCATATAAAAATAGATTTTTATCTTCTTTTTAAATTTCTTTGCCAGTTATTCCTAGCAGGAAGGCTTCAGGCTTTTTTGGAAAAGTATATTTCAATTTTTTTTTAAGCTCATTGTAAATCAGTTCCCAAAAGCCTTTCACCTTACTGCATGTCCACCACATATGGTAGAAGTCACCTTCTACCTCTCCGCATTTCCAGCATTTCTTATTCTTCAATCTCTAAATCTTAGCTAACTTCACTGGCGTGAGATACCACCTATAAATCATTTTCCAAAGGTTCTCCCTCAATGCCTTACACGCCGTGAACTTCATATTAACATTCCACAATTCATGCCACATTACAAAATCAATATTGTGACCAATATCCATGGCCCATTTGGTCATAGCCTCCTTCACCTCTTCGTCTTTTGTGTACCAATCCAATAAGAGATCATACACCCTAGACAAAGTTTTATTTTTACCTTCTATAGCTTCCACATTGTCAGGGAACTGCCATCGGAGCCAAGAGTGGAGGTAAGGCTCCCCAACGATGCAGGAGAAGGGACCAGCAGGGAGAGAGAGAACACTTCCTTTGGGGAAGGAAATCGGCGTGACACCAGGAAGAAAGGGGAGCAGGGAAGGACTTCGGAGACATGGCTCCAAGACTCTTCCACAGAGGCCAGCGGGGAGAGCCCAGGACCTCCGCTGGCCACGGCCACTCTGCGCAGAAGACTTCCACGCAGGGAGGCTAGGCGGAGACTTGGCGTCAAGCAGCTTTTATGTTGGAAGAAGTTCAGGAAACACCCACTGACGGATTCTGCCAGTGACTGACACAGCCACGGAGAAAGGGCTGTCCAGCCAGGGAAAGGTTTAGCCAGACAACGTTGCCTAGAGCAGCAGCCCCCTTACGCACGAGCAACCCCAATTCCCTTTACACACATTAAATTTAGATTTTTTATCTTCAAATCCTAATTTCTTTTTGTCTTCTTTTAGCAAGTTGTTTACCTGGTGGTATTGCAACCACCCTGTAAATAAGTTCTTTACATCTTCATAGGGTTTAAGTTGATCGGTTTTCCTGGTAAGTTCTTCATAAGTGGCTTTTCCCCCCTCCATATTAGTTTTTTTGACAGTCAGCACTTCTATTGGTGAAATCCACCAGGGTGTTTTCTTTTCCAGCAAATCTTTATTTCTTTCCCAAACTTGAAATATTGGTCCTCTAATTATATGATTTAGAAAGCCTCTATGAACTTTCACCTTCTCGTACCACAGGTACGAGTGCCACCCGTACCTGTTATCGAAGCCAAAATATCAGTATTTTCCAGTTTTATCCAGTCTTTCACCCACATTAAACAGTTTTATCCAGTTTTATCCAGTCTTTCACCCACATTAAACACGCCGCTTCATAGTATAAACTCAAATCTGGTAATGAGAAACCTCCTCTCTCTTTTTTATCTACCAATATTTCCATTTTTATTTGTGGTCTTCTACCCTGCCAAATATATCTCGCCAAAGCCCTTTGCCACTCTTTGCACTGTTTCAGCCCCTTAATTACTGGAATAGTTTGAAACAAAAATAGCATTCTGGGCAAGACATTCATTTTGATAACTGATATCCTCCCCAAAAAAGAAAGTTTCAGTCTCTCCCAGATTTCTAGATCTTTCTTAATGCTCTTCCAAGTAGCTTCATAGTTATCTTTATATAAGTTTATGTTTTTAGCTGTAATCCACACTCCAAGATATTTCACCTTCTTTGCTGCCATAATTCCGGTTTTTTGTTCTAATTCTACTATATCTTCTTTGCTTATATTTTTTGTCAACATTTTAGTCTTGTTCTTGTTGAGTTTAAGACCTGCCACTTTGCCGAACTCTTCTAATTTCTGTAATGCTTCTTGCAGACTATTCTTTGGGTCTTCCAATGTTAATACTATGTCATCCGCGAAAGCTTTCATTTTATATTCTTTACTTCCTACCTTCACTCCTTTGACCTCCGTTGTTTCCCTTAACTTCTTATTAAATACTTCCAGCACTGTTATAAATAGCAGGGGAGACAGAGGACATCCTTGCCTCGTCCCTTTAGCAATATCAAAAGATTCTGATATATTATTGTTTATTATAAGTTTGGCTTTTTGCTCTTGATAAATAGCTTCAATACCTTTTCTAAATCCTTCTCCAATCCCCATCATTTTCAAATTTTCCTTCATAAAGCGTCAAGAGATATTATCGAATGCCTTTTCAGCATCTATAAATATCAGTGCTGCCTGCTTATCTATTCTACTTTCCAAGTATTCAATAATCTCTTCTTCTGTAATGATCTGATTTAATTGTTCTCTTTCTTCAGTCGTCATTTGTGGCAAATGATGTTTTTCCAAATAACCTTCTATTTCATTATCTATTTCATTTTCTCTTTTATATAATTCCTTATAGTATTTCTGAAATATCTTTTTTATCTCTATTGGATCTTCCACTGTCCTTTCTCCGTCCTTTATCTTACATATCATATTTTGTTTTTTCCTTTCTCTTAATTGCCACGCTAAGTATTTCCCTATCTTATTCGCTGATTCAAAGTTCTTTTGTTTCATCATTTTAATCCTCCATTCAATCTCCTGGTTCACTATCATAGAAAATTGAGCTTATAGCATCTTTATATTTTGTTTTATTATTTCATCTCCTGGTTTAATAGTTAGCTGTCTTTCATTCTCCATAAGATGTAATAAAATTTCTTCTTTCTTTTTCTCTTTTTCTTTTTTTAGGTGGATATTTTTCTGGATTAGGAAGCCTCTCATAACGGCCTTTCCTGCATCCCATACCGTTTCTATAGATGTTCCTTTGTTTAGATTCCAATTGAAATATTCTTTGATTGTCTCTTTCGCCTTGTTTATTATCTTTTGGTCATTAAATAAATTTTCATTCATTCTCCATCTGAATGTTCTAGAATCCTTTCCCTTTATCTCCATATATACTGGATTATGGTCTGATATGGTTTGTGGGAGAATTTCTGATTTAAGTAAACTTTGTGTCAGTTCCTTCGAGATCCAGATATAATCTGTTCTCCCCCAACTCTGGTTTGGGTTTGAGAAGAAGGTAAACTGTTTTATAGTAGGGTTTTTAAATCTCCAGGCATCAATTAATCCCATATTATCCTCCAAATCAAAGAAGGTTCTAGGTAATTTACCTTCCTTCATTTCTTGCTTTTTTGTTGATCTATCTAAGTTCGGTAGAACCACTCCATTGAAATCCCCCATTGTCAGGGAACTGACATCGGAGCTCAGAGCGGAGGTAGGGCTCTCCGATGATGCAGGAGAAGGGACCAGCAGGGAGAGGGAGAATACTTCCATTGGGGAAGGAAATAAGCGTGACACCAGGAAAGAAGGGGAGGAGGGAAGGTCTTCGGAGAGAGGGCTCCAAGACCCTTCCACAGGGTCCAGCGGGGAGAGCCCAGGACCTCCGCTGGTCACGCCCACTCTGCGCAGGAGACTTCCGCGCAGAGAGGCTAGGAGGAGACTTGGCGTCAAACAGCTTTTATGTTGGAAGAAGTTTAGGGAACGCCCACTGACAGATTCTGCCAGTGACTGAGACAGTCACCTTGTAAGGGCTGTCAAATCAGGGAAAGGTTTAGCTACCCCAACAGCTGGGAGCAGTTTGGAATTTACGCACAAGCAACCCCAATTCCCATTACACCCATCAATATCAATTTTTGTTCCATCCAGTCTATTAACTTATTACCCAATTCCAAAAAACCCTGGACTTTTTATAGTTAGGCGCATATATTCCGGCGACAATTATCTTTTCTCCTTGAAAAGTGATTTGTACTACTATCATTCTTCCCTCTTTGTCTTTATACATTAATTTTGGGTCAAGCTTTTCTTTTATATATAGTACCACTCCTCTTTTCTTAACATTATCTGATGCCACAAAATCCAACCCTAATCTCTTATTGCTTAAGATTCTTTTATGCTTCTTTGTTACATGGGTCTCTTGTAGACAAATTAAATCAAGGTTCCTCTTTAATAATATGTGGGCAATCTGGTTCCTTTTATTTTTATTATTAAGCCCGTTCACATTCCACGACAGTATAATTTAAAGCCATGGTTGATATACAGTAAATAGGTTATCGAATCTAAGTTAGATCTACTGTTCCTTATCTTCTGTCTCTTCCTCTTCTTTTTCTTCTCCTGAATTTTCCTCCTCTTTTCCCTCTCCACTCCCTCCATCTCCACCCCTCTCTCCCCCCATCCGCTCCCCCCTTCCTCCCATCCCCCCATCCTTCCCAGTTCCTTTTCGTACCTTCTTGCAAATTTTTCCAGCTCCAGAGGACTGGATAGTTTAAATCTTTTTTCCTTAAAATAGAATGAAATCCCTTCCGGGAATTCCCATCTATATTGGATCCCATTTTTCTTCAACTGGTTGGTTAATTTTTTATAACCGTCTCTCCTTCGAAGAAATCTTGAAGGAATCTCTTTAAATATAAGAATTGGTTTTCCCTGAATACACAACTTTTTGTTATAGTTCTGTTTCAGTACTTCATTCCTCATGTCCAAAGAGTTGAACATAACTAATACGTCTCCTGGCAGTTTCTTCCCTCTAGCTTTAGCGGATTTTACTTTTATCCGAAAGATGTTTGCTATTGAATATCCCATATCCTCTTCTTTCATATCTAACCAAGCTGCCAGTTCTTTAACCAGTTTAGATCTTATATTTTCATTTGCGTCCTCTGGGATCCCCCTGAATTTCAGATTTGATTGTTTCTGTCTCATCTGAGTCATTGCCATACTGTCCAACAGTTCTTCCTGTATTTTATTTATCTCCTTGACCTCTATTTTAAGCCTATCCATATCCTTCCTACTTTCTTTCATATCTTTTTGCACCCTCTTCATTGAGTCCTCAAGAGCGTTGGATCTTACCGTCAAATCTTTTACTTTTCCTGTCAGCTCTCCCACCACCCCCTCCAATCTCTTATCCAATGTATCCTGTACTTCTAATAACTTTTTCTCGATATATTGTTCATTACGTTTAAATTCTTTCCTTATTTCCACCATTAAGCTGTCATAGTCCTTGATTTCTTTCCCTTCTTTCCCATTTTCTTGTCTGGATGGTCTCCTTTCAACTGGCATTCCCACCCCTTTTTTCATTTTGTATTTCAGCATTGGTCCTAGCGACTATCCGGCTCCAGCCCATTTGCTGGAGACATGGGGAAGGGTTAACACTATATCGGGGGAGTCTCCTGCTGAGGCACGTTGACTAGGAGCTCCCCCGGGTCACCGCTCTGGGGCGTGCCTTTGGCCCACACCTCCATAGGCTTTGGACAGGGCCACGCCCCCCGGAGTCCTTTAACGGACCACCCTTCGCTCACTGGGGGGAGGTGATGGCGTTCCTCCCCCCCACATCCTCTTAACCCCTTCTTACCAATGCCTACCGCCACACGAGCAACCGCTCGCCGCCAATACTCTCATGCCTGAAACCAATCCCTTATCCCCTTTGCTATATCCCACAGCCAAACATCATTTCCAGCATCCGAAAGATGCACGCCATCAAACCGGTAGAGGGCCTCACAGTTGAAACGAATGCCCGGGTGTTCAATGACCTTCCCACCCAGGGCCGCCACTCTACGCACCACCGCCCGATCCAAGGCTTTCCTAGCCCTATTCATGGCTATCGGGCACCTGCAATCTCTCCAGACCCGCCTCTCCATCAAAGAGGCCCAAATAATTGTGACGTTCGGCTAAGAGGCCTTAAGCTCCTCAAAGTCACTAAATATGTGCCACTGCAAATCAACTGCCTTTCTGTAAGCTAGGTCATTTTCTCCTAATTGTATCAGTAACGCATCTGGGGGGCCCTCCGCTGCGGCTCTGGTCTTAAATGCGGGCAACATCTCAGCCCAGCGCATTCCCCTCCGCGAGACCCAGGATATAGTGATGCCAGTCGGTAAGCCAAGGCATGGCCCGAGACCGGAATTGATGGCGCGGACCCTGGCCCAATGTACGATGCTGTGCTCGATTATCCAGACGCGCACCCCCATATCTCCTGGAAGAAATTAAGAGAACAGGCCATGGTCAGTCAAGTCCCGGTTGGATTGTCATAATTTTTTTCTCACGTAGCGTTTGTAAGCATCCGATTTCGAGCGGCCTAAGTCCTTAATCCTCTCAGTCGTAAGGCCCAGGTGCATTGCTGTGGTGGCCGCTCGTATCCTAAAGGAGTGAGCCGCAAAATCTGCAGGGGGAAGGCCGCATGCTGCCAGTGTTAAGTGCATAACATGAGTGAACTGGTGACGCGTCAGGGGTATGCCATCTGCGTGGATCAATAATGGCCCTGCCAAATTAGGCCTTAGAAATAAGAAGCGCCTGGTGTCCTTAACTGGACACGGGCCTGGTTCTCCGGTTGCCAAGAGCCGAACCAGAGCCCCCCTCCCGTACTGGCCTGTTTTGGAACTACGTATCCGTAAAACTAGATCTTCCCGTGAAAGTGTAACATCGCTTAATAGCAAACCCCGGGAGGAGCCGCGCTGACCCTCTTCCTAAACCACCTCCCCCACACACATTGCGCCGAAAAAGGCGATGGAGTATGCCGCTGAAAATAAGCGCGCCTCATACTTTGACCAACAGACCGTTCTCAGCTTTTTATGAATTTGGAAAAGTATGTCAAATGATATTGGCCTCCTCATATCACGGCTTGGGGGCTGCAGTCTACGCCAGCCCTCTAGGGTCTTTCGTGTGACAAAATCGGGGCATGGATCGGAGGAAAATACCGCCTTGCAAAAGAATGATATTGCCGCAGCCTGTAGGTTGAGGGTTTTAGGGGCGCGGCCCAGGCGTTTCAAGTACACTAAGTAGGATAAGACCTCTGACTTAACGGGAGGGGCGTTGCTACTGGCGGCGCGGGTTTTATTGCGGAACTTTAGGAAATCCGACCACACCTTCTTATAAGATCTTAATGTGGAAGGCGCCAATGAGGCTAATACTCCCTGGATCACTTCTGGTTCCCAAGACTCTGGTCCCCAAGTCTCCACAGATGTTCCGGGAACGGCTGAGGTAGCGGCTGAGCGTCCGGTGCTAACGAGCGGAAGCGGTCCATCTGAAAACGAGATAGGGCATCCGCGATATCATTGTTAACACCAGGCACAAATTTGGCGGAGAAGTGGATATTAAGTTCTAAACACCGGAGAACGAAGGAATGCAGAAGAGCACCTACTCTTGGGGACCGTGCGGCCTGCCTGGAAAGGACTCCTACTACTGCCTGGTTGTCGGTGTGGAAGCAAACCCTATGGTTACTGTCAGGGAACTGTCATCGGAAGAACTGGGGGTGCGAGGGCTCCCAGAGGTTGAGAGAGACTTATCAGCGGAGGAGGGAACCAGCAGGGGGCGAGAAAGAGCTCCAAGGGAAAGCGAGTCAGAAGAAGGGCTCAGAGACAATTCCAGCGAGAACAGCGAGGAGGTTTCAGGACCTCCTATAGGGACACCCACTCCTCGCCAGAAATTGTCACGTAGAGAGTCCAGAAGACGTGTTTCCGTTAAGGAGCTGTTATGCTGGAAGAAATTCTGTAAACGCCCACTGTCGGATTCTGCCAGCGACTGACGGAGCCATGCTTATGGCGCTCCGTTACAGACAGTGGTTTGTGGACTTAGCCAAACACTGAGGGACTAGGAACTTTACGCACAAGCAGCTCAACATCCCATCACAGCAATCCAACAGTCCCTGAAAGCAGCTTGTGCAGAGAAGGCATCATGAGCAACCCAGCCGGAAACGGAGATGCAGGAGGAGCTGGAGCCGGTCCAAGCCTGGAAGAAAGGTACCGGGTGTTGGAGGTCCAGCTAGCGCTGCAAACGGCGAGGCTCGATGAGAGGAGGGCTCAGGATGCAGAAAAGGCAAAGGCCCCCCACAAGCAAGAAAGATGCCAGGATTGGTGCAGAAGTTTGGGGGGGATCCCAGGAACTATCAAGCCTTTAGGACAGAGATGCAGTATGCTCTTAATCTGCAGTTTGATGACTTTCCCGACGAGGAATCGCGAGTGGCGTTTGTGGTTAGCCATCTCGAAGGAGGGGCGAGAGACTGCGTTAGACCCCTGATGGCAGGGCATAATGAAGTCTTGAAAGACGCACGGATGTTTTCCAGCGACATTGAACAGGGAGTGGTGCACAGACAGTTGATGGCTTGTAAACAGGGGAGCCGATCTGTCCGTGAGTACTGGACTGAGTTTACTATGTTGATACACAAATTGGGGTGGGATCTGTCAGCGGAACCCATTCAAATGCTTTTCGAAGAGGGACTTTCTTCGGCTGTGAAAGATGAACTTTCCCGGGCGCCCAGGGCGGAGTCTATGGACCAGCTGACCAAATCAGCGCTGACCATTGGAGCATGCCAGGAGGCTAGAGCCTTGGAGAAGCGGGAAGGGAAAGGGGAGCGTTGGAGGGATTTCCGCATTCCAGAGATTCCGGAGCCAACTTTCCCGCCCGCAGAGCCGATGGAAGTTGGAACAGCGCGCGCGCGGGCAGTTTCAAATCCCAGTGAAGGGCGGAAGAAGGAGGGGAAGAGCCCCAAGAAATGTTATCCCTGCCAGCAGCCAGGTCATTTTGCCAGAGTCTGTCCACAAAGAAAGGAATGGCAAGGGATGGCAGGAGCTGTTGGGGGGAAGGAGGAGGAAGGGCAGGACCAAGTAAAAACCAGCGCCTGACTGCCACCATCAGGGCACAGCAGTCAGGCCAAGGAGCAGTAAAAGTGCCCACGCCGGAACCTCCGAGACCAGCCCTAGTGATAGAGGTGTTGCTAGAGCTGCCAAACGGACATCCCTTAAAGATAAGGGCGCTATTGGACTCAGGCAGCTCCTGTAATTTTATGAGCAAGGAGTTTGCAGCAGAACACCAGATACAGACTATCCCTTTAAGCAACCCCTTGCAGGTGACCACAATCGATGGGAGAGAGCTGTTGGGAGGAGAAGTCAGCTTACAGACCGTCCCAATGGTAATGAGGGTAGCCCGGCACACCGAAAGAATAGCGTTCAATGTGGCCACCTTGGGAGGGGCTCCCATTATTTTGGGGATGAGCTGGCTAGCGTTGCATGATCCGCTAGTGGGTTGGCATCAGAGAGTGGTCTCCTTTGGGTCAGCACATTGCCTAGAACATTGCAAAGAGGGCAAGGCTCCAGAAGGGGCAAAGGCCTTTCTAGCAGGAACAGAAGTAACGGACAAAGGAAAGGTGCCCAAACAATACGCTGACCTGAGCAATGTCTTCAGCGAAAGGGAAGCAGACAAACTACCACCGCATAGACCCTTTGACTGCCAGATCAATCTAGTCCCTGGAGCCCAGCTCCCTGTGGGCAAGCTGTATGCCATGTCAGACAGGGAAATGCAGGAGTTGAGGGAGTTTATTGACAAAAACCTGAAGAGAGGTTTCATCAGAGAGTCCAGAGCGGTGGGGGGCAGCCCAGTGTTTTTTGTGGACAAAAAACACACGGATAAACCTAGACTTGTAGTGGACTTCCGGAGCATAAATGCAGTGTCGGAACCAGTGGCTTTTCCCATGCCCAGGATTGATGACATTTTGACCCGGGTGAGGAAGGGAAAAATTTTCACTAAACTGGACCTAAGGGGGGCATACAACCTGATACGGATAAGGAAGGGGGATGAATGGAAGACAACGATGTTCACCCCCCTAGGGGCTTTCGAATATCTCGTTATGCCCTTTGGATTACAAGCAGGCTCAGCATGTTTTCAATCGTTCATGAACCACGTCCTGGGGCCTCTGCTCTACAAGAATTGTGTGGCCTTCCTAGATGACGTATTAGTCTATTCAGAGAATGAGGAGCAGCATGTAAAGGACGTCAGAGAAGTGTTGAGCCGACTGCAAGCAAACCAACTGTGGGTGAAATTAGAGAAGTGTCAGTTTCACACCAAGGAGGTGGAATTCCTGGGGTACCGCTTGTCAGACAAGGGATTAGCCATGGATCCAGGCAAGGTCCAGGCGGTACTGGAATGGAAGACACCGAAAACGAAAAAAGATGTGCAAAGATTCTTAGGGTTTGGGAACTTTTATCGGAAGTTCATCAAGAACTTTGCCCATTTAACGGCTCCCATCACGGACTGTCTCAGCAGCAAGAAGAAATTTGTTTGGACGGCAGAAGCGGAGCAAGCATTCGAAGAATTGAAAAAGGCCTTCGCTTCGGAAGAACAGCTCCTGCACGTGGATTTACAAAAACCCATGAGAGTGGAAACTGATGCATCAGACCGGGCGGTGGGGGCGGTGCTTCTTCAGCAGGGGAAGGATAAGTCGGAGTGGAGACCGTGTGCCTTCTTCTCGCGGAAGTTAAACAAATCCGAGAAGAACTACACGGTATATGACCGAGAACTACTCGCCATTCACGAAGCGTTCCGGAAATGGAGACACTTACTAATTGGTGCACAACACAAGGTGCAAGTATGCACGGACCACAAGAATTTAGAGTACTGGAGAACGGCACGAGTGCTCAACCAACGGCAAGTGAGATGGGCACAGGAGTTCTCCAAATTTTATTTTGAAATTTGCTATGTGCCAGGCCCAGAAAACGTCAGGGCGGACGCTCTCTCACGCAAACCAGAGTATTTGGAGGGGGAGGGAGCACCCGAAGAGAGACATATCATCCCAGAGGACCACTGGGTGTGTGGGGCGGCGTTGGTGGGGCAAAGGGAACTGGTAGAGGAGACGCAGAATGATGAATACGCCCAGAACAAGCTCCAAGGTCTAAGGAGGGAGGGAGAAAACTCCGGAGGTTTTGAAGAAAGAAACGGGGCATTGTATTACAAAGGGGCACTATATATACCCGAAGGGGAATTGAGAGGGAGAGTACTCAAACAGATGCACGACAGCCCTACAGCAGGGCATTTTGGGCAACACAAAACCATGTGGTTGGTTACCAGGGAATTTTGGTGGCCCAGGGTGAGGGAAGATGTAAGGGAGTATGTAAGAGGGTGTGACCAATGCCAGCGAGCCAAGGGAGAAAGGCGGCCGCCGGCAGGGTTGTTAGAACCGTTGCCCACACCAGAGAGGCCATGGGAGGCGGTATCGATAGATTTTATGACTGATCTGCCCAAATCCAAGGGGAAAACCGCCATACTGGTAGTAGTAGACCTGTTAACTAAGATGGGCCACTTTGTAGCTTGCTCACATGCAGTCACGGCGGAAGAGACAGCTAAATTGTTTGTAGAACATATTTTTAGACTGCATGGCGCCCCCTTGAGGGTGGTCTCAGACCGGGGCAAACAATTCACGTCCAGGTTCTGGAGGAAGCTCATGAGCTTACTGCACGTGGAGGTCAATTTTTCGACTGCCCGGCACCCAGAAACCAACGGGCAGGCGGAAAGAGCAAACGGTATCCTCCAACAATATCTGAGGTGTTATGTCAATGACAGAGAGAACGATTGGGTGGAAAAGTTGGCGCTGGCGGAATTTGCCTACAATAATGCGGAGAATGTGTCCACCGGGATGAGCCCCTTTTTGGCTAATTATGGGTGCCACCCCAGGGCATTTCCAGGGGGAGGAGGGGAGAGATGGAGCGTCCCAGCCGCAGAACTTTTTGTAGAAGAAATGGAAGCGATCCATCGTCAACTCCAACTCAACTTAGAAAGGGCCAAAGAACAATATAAGAAGCAGGCAGACAAGAACAGAAGGGAAGGTGAAACCATAAGGGTGGGGGATCAGGTGTGGCTGTCCACCCAAGGACTGCCGTTCAAGGGGGGTTGCAAGAAATTGAGACCCAAAAGATTGGGACCATTTGAGGTCATTCAACAGGTTAACCCCGTAGCTTTCAGACTCCGGTTACCGAACCACATGAAACTGCACCCAGTATTCCACAGGTCATTACTGTCACCGTATGGGGGGGGGAGAAAGAAGGGGTTTCCCCACAGGGACCAGTCTTAGAAGAGAGGGAAAGCAGCAACCATGTGGCGGAGATCCTCGACTCCAGGTGGAAGGGTAATCAGGTGGAGGATTTGGTAGCGTGGGAAGGGGAACCGGAGTCAGAAAACACCTGGGTAACGGCAGAGGAAGTCAATGACGAGGTCTTGATCGAAGCTTTCCATCAAAGGTTCCCCAGGAAACCTCAGTCAGTAGCGAGGTTCCGGAGGGAGTACTTTGGCACCACCGACGAGGAGGAGGAATTGGAAGGATTCACGGGGTCAGAGTGGGAAGAAGGAATAGATTCCGAGGAGGATGAGTACTTAGAAACCCGAAACAGCAACCGGTGGAGGAAAATGTTCGAGACTTCGGAAGATGAGGGAAGTTCTTTCAGGGGTTTTGCTCCCTCGCCTCCAGCAGAGGAAGGGAGGGGAGGGGGTGGAGGGGGCCCTGGAGGGGAGGTGGATGTCAGGGAACTGTCATCGGAAGAACTGGGGGTGCGAGGGCTCCCAGAGGTTGAGAGAGACTTATCAGCGGAGGAGGGAACCAGCAGGGGGCGAGAAAGAGCTCCAAGGGAAAGCGAGTCAGAAGAAGGGCTCAGAGACAATTCCAGCGAGAACAGCGAGGAGGTTTCAGGACCTCCTATAGGGACACCCACTCCTCGCCGGAAATTGTCACGTAGAGAGTCCAGAAGACGTGTTTCCGTTAAGGAGCTGTTATGCTGGAAGAAATTCTGTAAACGCCCACTGTCGGATTCTGCCAGCGACTGACGGAGCCATGCTTATGGCGCTCCGTTACAGACAGTGGTTTGTGGACTTAGCCAAACACTGAGGGACTAGGAACTTTACGCACAAGCAGCTCAACATCCCATCACAGTTACTAAAGGCCTCTGACCACAAGTGCACTGCCACTACAATCGGAAAGAATTCTAAGAAGGTTAAATCTCTGGTTATGGGCCCCCCCTTCCAGGCTGCAGGCCAACGTTGGGCACACCATTGCCCCTTAAAGTAAACACCAAACCCTAGGGAGCCTGAAGCATCTGAATGCACCTGAAAGTCCACCTGCAGCAACAAGTTCTCCTGCCACAAGGAAATACCGTTGTAGTTCTCCAGGAACTTCAACCAGACTTCCAGGTCAGATTTTACCTCCTTAGATAGGCGAACCCTATGATGAGGGGAACACAGGCCTGCTGATAGCTTCGCGAGGCGGCCGCAGAATGGACGGCCAGGGGAAACCACGCGACAAGCAATATTTAAATGACCTAGCAGTGACTGTATCTGCCTAAGTGTAACTTTTCTTAGGGGGAGGAGCTGTCGAATGAGGTCACCAAGCACGATCAGTTTCTCTCTGGGAAGTTTTGAGGCCTGAGCTACCGTGTCCAACTCAATACCTAAGTAAACCATGGTGGTAGCTGGGCCCTCCGTTTTGTCGGCGACTAGGGGAACTCCCAACTCCCCGGCTAATGATATGAAGGGTTTGAGGAGCTCTGAGCACTTAAGCCTGCTATTAGCTACGAGGATAAAGTCGTCCAGGTCGACACGCCCTCGGAGCCAGTTCTAAAGTGAAGCGAGCAATCCAGGAAGGTACTGAATGCCTCAAAGGCTGCACAGGCCACTGAGCAACCCATGGGCATCGCTTTGTCCACAAAATAAGCCCCTTCAAATTTGAAACCAAGCCACCGGAAGTCTTCCGGATGAACTGGCAGGAGTCTAAAGGCCGACTCAATGTCACATTTTGCCAGCAGCGCACCCTTACCGAATTTGCGAATAATCTTGACCACTTGGTCAAAAGTGGCATATCTCACAGTACAAAGTTCCTGCGGTATCGCATCATTGACGGACCCTCCCTTTGGGTAAGAAAGGTTGTGAATCATGCGAAACTCACCAGGCGCTTTCTTAGGGACTATACCTAACGGGGATATGTGAAGGCGTTCTATTGGAGGAGTTGAAAAGGGGCCAGCTACCCTACCTGCTTTAATTTCTTTACTAATTTTATTTTGGGCAACCTCGGGCATCTCCCTCACTGATTTTTGATTTGGTGGATCACCTGAATTGGGGGGGAAAGCTACTGGGATCCTAAAACCGGTACTAAAACCTTCCCATAAATACGCTGCTGCTGTCCTGTTGGGATAGAGATGTAAAAGTTTTTTTAACGGGGTCAACTTGATGGGGGAGAAGGCCAGGCCCAGATTGAAATTACTGCCTGTTCCCCTGAGGTCCAAATGGGGCTCCATAGCCACCCCTGGGTCCCTGGTTGTAGGAACCTCTCCCACCCCGAAAGGGCTGCCTCCCTTTCATGCAGGCAGTGGCTGGGTGGTTACCGAGGCATTTTTCACACTCGTGGCTGTACTTACAGACAGGCCACACACAAACCCCTTTATTGAATTCCCAGCACAGTCGCCTCTGTCTCGCAGCGGTCTTCCAGGATTTTGATGAGTCCTGGGGCTTCTTGTCTACGTAGGGGCGCATGTGCTCTGACCAATAGTTTTGGTCCCTCAGATCCCAACGTGTGGAAGATAACAGCGAAGCATTTCTGCGGAAATCTTCATCATAATTTAGAGCAGCAGTATCCCCCGCTAGTTCTCGTGCCCTCCTAACATGGGCCATGTAGGCGACTAAATGTGTCGCCCGTTTAGGGTAAGCAGCGCTGACCACACCCATGAACACCTGGAACCCATCCAGCCAATTTTCAAAAGTGCGTTCGACTCTGGGTGTTCTGTACCTGCGTTTTCCATGGCTGCGCCTCTTTTCCCCTTTACCTGTCAGCTTAGCTGGAGGCAACAATCTGAACATATCAATAAAGTCCCCATTAAGGATGTTGTCCCTCTTTCTCTGAGATAAATGGTTACCTACAATGAAATCTGTAGACAGGTGAGTGGAGGTTTTAACATCCGGCACTAGCGCGCCGTCCTTCCATTCAAGGGTCCCGTTAAAGGACTTACGGTAGGAATTGGCCCTCCTTTCATGGGCCCATGAAGGAAGACCCTAGCAGTCTTCACCATGGCCCCAATACTCCTCCCTAGGAGCATCACTATCGGAGTCGGAAGAAGAAGAGGTACCTGAATCACCCTCCGATTCCGACCGCCTCCTCTTCTTACTCTTCTTCGATGTGTGTTTCCTTTTTTCCTTCCTCTTCCCAGAGAGGACTTCCAGCGTGGCTTGATCCGGTGCACTGATCGCCTGTACCGCCTGCAGTCCCTGCGCTTCCTCGTCCGAAGTGGAGTCTGATGCGCCCTCGGCTAGTGCCACCTGTGGAGGCGGAACCTGAAAGAGACTAGGGACACCTGGGTCCTTTTGTGGGTTAGCAGCCTTGGAACCTTGAGTACTAGCCTTGCCCCTCCTGCCACCCCTTTGGCCCCCTTTTGACTTGCCTGAGGTGGCCGACTGAGCGCGGGAGTTCTTCTTTTGCCGGGCTGCTGCATCCTTGGCCGCACGCAGCACTGCAGCAGTGGAGGCGGAGGTACCCGGAAGTACCACCTCGTTAGGTTGTGTGTCCGGGATGAACTCTTGGGAAAACGCCATTGGTGCAGTTGGCACCAGCGCCGCTGCCACTGGCGCCACTACCACTGGTGCAATTGCCGTTGGTGCTGTTGTCACTGTTGTGACTGTCATTGGTGCTGCTGCCCCTGGTACGGGTGTCACTTGGCCTGCAGACCTGCTTTGCTTATAAAATTCCTGAAAAGCCGTGAAAAACTGCACCAAAGCCTGTGGGTTACTTGGTATTATAAATGGCTGGGACTCCTCCTGGTTCCCGAGTGCCCCCCCAGAAACAGCAGCATTATCCTGGTTACCTTGAGCCGACATAGTTGCGATCAAGACTCCAAATTAATTAATTAATCAGTGGCAAGCAGCTCAGTTTATATGTGTGAGCGTCAAGCAACAGTACCGTAGTTCAGTATTGCCTGCACTGGTAAGCTTCAATGCAAACCTAAAACTATCAACCCTGCCAGTTGTGTTTAGCTACTAGCAATATGACTGTAGTTCAGTATTGTCTGCACCGGTATGAACTCTAGCTGATTCTAGATTTAATGAGTTCGATGCATCCAAATTTCAATCTATTTCAAGCAATCTAGCTTCCTGAATATTATTTTTTATTTAAATTGTTCGAATTTTTTATTTGTTATTTAAGCTAAACACTTAAAACTGATTGGAATCTATAATAAGCAGAAATGAACTTTGATAAAGCAATCAGCTATGCAGCAATCCAAAGGTTGCACTATGAATTGTACCCAACCCTTCAGCAGTGAAGAAGGATAACTTGAGTTATTATATTAAATTAAATTGCTAGATTAATATAGCCTTGCAACTAAACAGATGCTAAGCCTATAATTGCCAGACTAAATATATCCTAGTAAACTGGCCACTATACTTTAAAGACAACTAAAGGCTTATTTGAATTAATTCCAGGCAATGACTAATTCCGAGCAATGAATTATTTGAATTAAAATTCCAAGCAATGAATTGCTTTGGCCAGGCAACGCTCCTATGGGGCACCACAACACTTTAACCAAAACACCCAAATGACTTATATTGCAGTAAGTATAAAGCCTTGAAAACAATTATAGATCCACCGGTTATAAATTCTCAAAGATAATATAAACTATAATTTAAATATACCGATAATAATAAACTATTAAAGGTAAAATATACTGCTATATATCCTTGAAGCAAACCACCCCAGCTGCGTACAATAAGGCTTATAAGGCTTGCGAGGGGAGGCTTGGTGGAAAAAATTTCCCACGTGAACTGCCTATAGCAAGATGGCGGCCGACAGCGTAGGCCACGTGGGTGGACAAAATGGCAGCCGGATGGGCCAGATGTAGTTGCCTATGGTAAAATGGCGGCCGCCAGACCACGCGGTCGTCTTTTAAAATGGCGTCGGGACCAGCAGTAAATAAGCAAACGCGCTGTCTATTAAAGACCTAGCAATCCTATTGAATTTAAACTGTACGGAACAAGCGTTGAGCCGCCCCGAAGAAAAACAAGCAGCAAACAATGCGACGTTATGCGATCGGAGAAAGTCTTCCCACTAAATTGCCTCTAGTAAAATGGCGCCCGCCTAAGAGGTCACGTGGGCGATGCTAATGGCGGCCGTGGGCGGCCCGTCGCCTGGCAACGGCAAAGCTTCTCGTTGAGCGATCCCTACAGCGTGAAGGCTAAGAAATTACCGTGCACTGGCCCCTCGCCTAAAACTGCAACACACCCCCACCGGCAGAACTGATCGCTCAAGCCCTCGCCAATGTGAAGACGTGCCCCGACAAACCCAGACAATATGCCAAAGACGCGCGCCTCCCTCCCCTGACGCGGAGGCTGCCCGAACCAAACGAATTAAGGCAAAGGAAGCGCGCCTCGCTCCCCTTCTTGTCGCTACACAAAAACCGCTTAAATCACCGGCGCCCCAATCCCCGCGATAATCACAAAATTATAATAAAACCAGCACAAGACCTTATCAGCCGAGCGTGTTCCTCCAGCAGAGCAACGAATTGCGGGGGGAGAATCCAGCAGGGGGGCGCGAACTGCGCTCCAAGGGGCTGAGCGGCAGCGCTCTTTCGCGGCTTCCTTCAGCTCCTCAGTGGCTTCAGGGGGGGGGTAGCTGCCGCCGCGTTTGTGTGGGCAGCAAAGTCCGACGGTCCGGAGGTAAGCAATCCAGAGAAGCAATTGCCAATCCGCTGGATGAACAAAGACGCGACCCTGGAGCAAGATACCTGAGAAAAACTAAGACAAGGTGAGAGAGAAAGGACCTTAGTACAAACCTTCGATGAAAAACGTGAGGGCTAGCCGGCGAAAAGAGGGCGAGCCCCCTCTGCGCCGGCCCTAAATAGGGCAGGCCACGCCCCCCAGCCAGCTGATTGGCTGGCTGGGGGGGCAGACCCGGCCGGGTTTCCCCTGCTCTCGCGGGGGCTGCAACCAGCCCCCGCTCCCGTGGGGTGGGCATGAAGCCCGCAACCCCACCTCCTGGGCAGGCCGGAAGTGGCTTTCCTTACACACCACAGCAGAATGCCATAGCTGAGTCAAAGTTTAGGTCCATTATGGACATGACAAGGTGCATGCTAAAGGATGCATGTTTGCCACAGAAGCTGTGGCCCGAAGGAGTGTACACGTCGGTCTATTTGCAGAATAGACTGCCAACCAAAGGGGCAGAGCGCACACCATTTGAACTTTGGCATGGGAAAACTCCCAATCTGTCGCACATACGTGTGTTTGGAAGTCCGTGTTACTTCCACGTGCTCAGGGAACGCAGACACAAGCTTGACTCCAGGGCAAAAGCAGGTATCCTTGTGGGATATGCCTCTGGAGGCAAAGGATGCAGAATTATGGACTTACAAAGTGGTAAGACAGATGCGCGCCATGCGGTTTATGTTGATGAATATGGAAAAGTAGACACTAAGAACACTGTTGTGGACTCTTCCGATGAGTCAGAAAGGACTCAAGAGTTTGTATATTTCCCTTTTGAGACCCCACAAGGTAATAATCTGCCTTCGAGTGTTACAGCGCCCCCTACAGGCGACGCACCAGAAGACGCAGAGGACCAGAACCCTGGCGGAACCAGAGACGAAGAGGAGGACTCAGATGGGGACATGCCTGTGTTGGAGGAGGATGAGGAAGCTGATGCGGTCACAGAACCAGAGGTCACGCGCTCGTCCAGAACCAATAGAGGTGTCCCACCATTGCGGTTGTCCTACTTTGCAGGGTCGGCGTTTCCACAGGAACCTTCCACTTGGGAAGAGATACAGGAGATGCCAGCTGCAGAAGCCAGTCTCTGGAGGAAAGCCACGCAGGAGGAGATGGATGCACTGCATCAGAACAAGACCTGGACACTCACTGAGCTGCCTCCCAGTAAGAAGGCCATTGGCAGTAAATGGGTTTTCAAGGTTAAGAAGGGGTCTGAAGGAGAAGTACAGCGCTACAAAGCTAAAATTGTAGCACAGGGATTTTCACAGCGTTTTGGTGAAGACTATGATGAAGTTTTTGCACCAACCGTGAGGTACAGCAGCGTAAGAATGCTTTTGAGCATTGCAGCCTCCAAGAAAATGAGAGTGAAACACATAGACATTGCTACCGCTTTTCTACATGGGCAGATTTCTGAAGAAATTTACATGAAACAGCCTAAGGGTTTTGTGAAACCACATGAGGCACATTTAGTGTGCAAACTCCAGAAAGGACTTTATGGACTTAAACAGGCTGCTAGAGCCTGGAACCAGAAGTTGCATAAAATGCTGACGCAACTTGGGTACAAGCAAGGCGATGCTGGCAAGTGCTTGTACAGTAAGTCAAATAATGGACAATTCTCGTATATCTTAGCTTTTGTCGATGACCTGATTATTGCCACAGCAAGTGAGAAAGACTATACACAGATAGTAAAGCACCTTAGCAAAGAGGTGGAGGTCAAGGAGCTAGGAGATGTCCAGTACTACCTCGGGATCCAGGTGGAAAGAGAAGAGGACGGCTCATTTCTTCTCAGCCAAAGACAGAAGATCCACGAGCTGATTGAGCACATGCAGATGCAAGACGCATATCCAGTTGCTACACCGATGGCCACTGACTTCCTGAAGAATCAGCAGGATTCGAAGCAGTTGCCAGACAACAATGACTACAGGTCGGCAATTGGTAAACTTTTGTATTTAGTTACCACATGTAGACCTGACTAAGCTAATGCTGTGGGGATTCTTAGCAGAAAAGTGAATTCTCCCACTGAGCATGATTGGGCAGGTGTAAAGAGGGTGGTGCGATATTTGAAGGGTACCATGAATTGTAAATTAAGGTTACCAGCCGTCAGAGACCCTAAGTTGGTTGGGTATACTGATGCAGATTGGGCTGGGGATAATGCTGATTATAAATCAACAAGTGGTCATGTTTTTATGTTTGGGGATGGACCTGTCGCATGGGGCAGTTATAAACAGAGCTGTGTAGCATTATCTTCCGCAGAATCAGAATATGTTGCAGCAACAGAAGCCTGCAGAGAGATCGCCTGGCTTGATCAACTCATAAAGGACTTTGGGTTGGTGAGAAAAGGGCCTGTCAGCTTGCTAGAGGACAATCAAAGTTGCCTGAAGCTGACGCAGAGTGAGAAGTTCCTAGCCAGAACAAAACACATTGGAGTTAGATACCACTACATACGCCAGATGATCCAGGATGGACTTGTGGAACTATCCTACTGCAGCACCCAAGAGATGACTGCTGACATCCTGACGAAACCCCTACCAAGAGAGAGTTTCCAGAATCTACGTGTCAAGCTGGGACGCTGGGTGGTTGAATAAAGTTGTTTATGTTTTGTGTATGTTGTATTGCTTGAGAAGGGGTATGTGGGATGTAAACACAGGAGCAGTCAATGACAACATTCCTAGAGTGTACATGTTAGAACATGGAGAGGGATGTCTGTCCAGCAAGCAGGTAAACTTCCTGGGACGGACTTCCTCCGCATGTGACCAGAGGTGGGTGTGGCCTCACCTGTGCAGGTAAATGATAAAAGCACAGGGCAGGCAGCCATCTCTCTCTCTCTGCCATTTTCTTTCGAAGGAGAAGCATCTAAAGATGCTCTCTTGGCTCTCAGCCAAGAGAGGAGGAAAGGACTATCTTGCTATAAGATAGATTCTGAATGTATGTAACCTTTTTAAGCCTATCTGCCTTCTGGGATCATATTGTGAACAGAACGTGAGTGAACTCTTTTATGCTTTTACAAAGACTGTGTCGTGTCTTGTATTTTAAGAGGGAACAAAAGGGGAAATTACCAGAGTAATTATTATAGAGGTTCTAGTGAACCTGTGCACACGTTACCGTTGCGAACTTAAAGGGGGAATGTTTATAAACAGTGGCGTAGCGTGGGGGGTGCAGGGGGGGCCGGCCGCACCGGGCGCAACATCTGGGGGTTAGGGCAAATCCACGGGTTAGGGGGCGCAAATCCACGAGTTAGGGGGCGCAAATTACTTGCCTTGCCCCGGGTGCTGACAACCCACGCTACGCCACTGTTTATAAACTCTGCTGATATTTTGGAAACTTGTTAGCACAAGTTGGATTAGGATATAATCTCACAAACTTCTGCCGGTCCGGCCTGATCCAGTGCAGCGGGGCAAAAAGCAGGCTGGCTTCCTGTCCTCAAAGCCGAGTTGAAGTCCAGAGAAGGAGCCTCGTCCGCAATCGGCAATTGGCTACCTTTGTCGAAGTAGCCAAGAGTCTCAGTTTTCAAGAGGGAAAGGAGGAATCTGTGAGAAGCACCAGGAGCCCCTGAAACTCTTTTGCAAGGAGGATGAAGCCCCCATCTGTGTGGTTTGGGGCAGATCCATGAAGCACAAACACCACGAGGTGATTCCTCTGGAAGAGGCTGTCGAGGAATACAAGGTACCTTGAGGGGGAGAAATAGCTGTGTATTCTTCTTGGCAGGTTATCTTCTTAATTCTCAGATCCAAAGTAGGCATGGTATTCATTGGTGGTTGTTTATTACCTTAGAAGCAGCCAAGGGGAAGCCTGAGGGCTGCTGGGATGGCTGGGAGGAGGGAGTCAAAGTCTTTCTCTCTGCCAGGGGGACCAAGGGATCTTCCCTTGAAATACAGCAGCTTCATGGGACCATGGCAGGGAGAGAAAGCGTTAACCTCATCCACATCCCCCAGCAAGGTTGCTTTGTACATATTTAGAACACTACAAATGTGAATTGTACATACACAACTAAGTCCATGTCTCCTTTGGCTAGCAGGATGCCTCCTCTATACCCTGCCAAGCAGATAGCAGCAAGGGGCCAGCTGCAAGGGGGTGGGGACTGGGGGCTCCTTTTCCCTTCTGGGGTACCTCAGAGCCCATATAGAGTCCTTTTGTAGCTTCTCTATCGGTAGGAGAAAATAACAGAGGCCAACCAGAGAATATTGAGAAGCAAAGCAGCTGGTAAGCCAGAACTTTATTACCTGTTGCAACAGGGTGCTCAACCCCCCCCCCCCCACGCAGGAGGGAGGAGGAGACCGCGAACCAAGTCCTTATATAGACATTTGAAATTGCCCACCTGGAGCCCAAGACCACCCCTCCATACATCATACATACATCACAGAAGGGGTGGGGGGTCTACAACAGACTCCTGTCTGGCAGGAAACCTGTTGATGGGTTTACCTGGCTGTTCATGGGTTTACCTGGATATTCTTTTGTGATGATAACTACTTACGGTATTTATGTATGTGTTCTGTACTTTTCTTTCCTCCAGTAAATTACTTTGCTATTATAGCAAGGCCACTGGACCCAATAAGCCAGTATAATATTCATCTCCTCTCTTTATGTCTCAATCAAAGCTGAGTTTTCCCTTTTCTTGTCAGGGAGAGATCTGTCGCTGCCTGAAGATTCGGAGGAAAGAGAGAGGGGAAATTCTGGCCTATCAAGCAGACCTGGACAAGGAAAGCAAAGACCTCCTTGGAAGTGTCACTCTTGTTACTAGTGAGGGAACAAGCACTTCAAGAAGCAAGTCCGGACTGAGGAGGGAGGGGAAAATCTGCCCATTTCAACTTCTCCCCATTTCTCCTTTTTCCATATCGGTTTGCTATTTATTTATTATTCTGAAAATGAATCAAATGCTAGGGTGGCTACCTTCTCGTATAAAGATGTTGATACGTGCTTTACCCTCATAAATTCATTTTTTTGTGAACATTACCTGGCTGGGTCAACCTTGAGAAATTCAGAGGTGTGAATTTCAAAAGATTGCTGTTTTGGTCTCCATATTTTTCCAAGAATTGTGAATTAGGTAAGTTCACCTTTGAATGCAGCTAAATGGAGTTTATTTCCCATTGTTGTTTATTATGTGAAAAGCAGTCAAGGAGAAGCCTGAGGACTTGTGAGCTGAGAGGGTGGAAGCAGTTCAATTCAAATCCTAATTCTCTTGCTGATGTTTTGAAGGCTGACCATCTTCCTCACTCAGACCTCCTCAGAACCGGAGAGGCTGAAGACTGTGGAGAAGTTCATACAACTGCGCCAGTTCCTGGAAGAAGAAGAAAAGCGTCTGCTGAATCATGTGGAAGAGGTGGAGAAGGAGATTGCAGGGAGAAGGGATGAGCAGCTGGCTAGACTCTGCAGGAAACTCTCCTCTCTTGAGAGGATCATCCAGGTGATGGAGGAAAAGGGTCAGCAGCCAGCGAGTGAACTGCTGCAGGTAAGACGGCTCCAGGAAAAGGCTGCCTCCCATCCTTTCTGTGCCCCTTTCATGTACGCAAGGAGTGTAGGGGCTCAGTTGACGGAGCCTCGAGTCAGCTTTGTAATGGACAGGAACACCCCAGAGACCTGGGATGCTGAACTCACCTGAAGGCCGACTAGAGATTCTTCAGTCTTCTTGAGGGAAGGGGAGGGGATTTTCTGCTCCTTGCTGATGATTTGCCTCCGAATGCCTTCCCGCTGGGCAATGCTGCCTTCCTGCCCTGCCCTGGGCTTCGCCAAGGATGCAGTCAGGCCTCCTTCTGACATGAGCCAGTCTCTTGACCAAGCTTCTCTTCCCGTTCCCTCCACAACTTCTGGGTGGATCCCCTTCCCCATAGATCCTGATCGGCCCAAAAAGGTGCTCGGTCACAGTGACCAAAGAGCAAGACAGAGGGACTCATCCAGACTGCGCCACCTTCTCCACTCACAATCCCATATGGCCAGACGTACAAGTGCTTCTGAATGCCCTCTTTAAGGAGGCTGAGAAGGCTGACATACTGGCAAAGGCAGGAGAAGCCCTATTACGGAATGATTGCCAGATGTCCCCGTCTCCCAGGGACAGTCCCTGGATTTACAAATCTGTCCCCAACAAAATCCGTCCCCGGAATGTCCCCGGATTTCATATAAGGCCCCCAGATTTATATTTTAAGTGTTGTAGATTTATTAGTAGGGAAGGAATGTTGCGTGATTGGTTCAATGGCACAAGACACATCATATGGGGACTTCCGGCGAGGCAAAATGGCGGGTGCCATGGCAATGAGCAGCTCCTGAAGCCAGCCAGAGACAAGTGCACTACCAGGCTGGCTCCGGGCTGCTGAGACTGCCGCCTGCGCTGCCACTGCCGAGGGGGAACCAGGGATGCCCGGCGCGTCGACTGGGGGAACCGCTGACACCCCCCCCCCAGTACCCAAATCGAGGCGGGAGCGAGAGCGCCCGGCCACATGGCCGACTGCCCAGTGGCGCTCCAGGGCCAGTAAAAACCCCGGAGCCAACCCAAGGAGAAGGAGGAAAGGAGAAGGAGAAGGAAGAGAGAGAAAGAGGAAGGAGAAAAAAGAGGGGAGCCCCGACCTTTCCGCGCTGCTGCCGCTGAGGAAGAGAGGTAGGAGAGCACCAGGAGGGCAAGGACACGGGGCCGAGCCCAGGCCCGACCCGAGCCTACTCCATGGCAGATAGCACTCCAAGAGATCAGGCTGGGGCCCAGAGGAAGGCCATGCGACATAGGAGACCCAGAAGAGAAGGTATTACTTCTTATTTTTTTAAAAAAATGATTAAAAAAAAATAACATTTTTTTCTCCTTTGAAAAAAAAAAAGTGTCCCCAGATTCTTTGAAAAAAAAATCTGGTAACCTTACCTTAAATCCTAACCTTCTGATTCCAAGTCTCTTCTTTCTCAATATCCCCATTCCGTTAACCGCACCAAGCAAGAAGCTGTGAAATGCAAGTTTAAAAGGCAAGCTTTCCTTTGCATCTCACAGAACTTTAAATGTAATTAGTGGTTTTTTTCACCTGTCCGCCAAACTTAGGTCGTTTTGCCTTCCTTTAAATGGGAAATCAGTAGTCAAGACATACTTTTTGGTAAAATGTTCGTCTGGATCCCGGAAGTCCTACCTGAGAAGAACAATGGGAGTTTCCGCTAGCGCCAGCCACTTCTCCTTCTGCAAGCAGCGCCACCCGAATTCCCACCTGGGATGAGACGCTTGGCGCACTAAACTGAGCCGCCGGAGAAAGACTGGGGCGGGCAGCAAGTGGGAGGGGGAAGTTGTGCGCTTCTGTCCCGTGAGAAAAGTGCTGGGCTCTGTCTCTCCAGTTGCGCTTCCTCGGTTCAGAGGTGGACTATAGCAGCTGGGCTGGGCTGCCTCAAAGCCCATCAAGGCCACAGGCTGCTAGCATGACTCATCCCGGCTTTATCATCTGAGGGGAAAGGATACGCGGTCTTAAATGCTGGCCTTGGCAACTTGGCTGAGCTACCTTGGGCCAGTCCTTGGGCCAGCTTAGCCTCCCACCCCAGCCGCTCCAGAATGGGAAGTGCGTCCCGGGGGAAGCGGGATTCAGGCAGAGGAGGACGTCGGATTGGGTGGGGGTTGCCAGGAGCAGCACGATGTCCCTCCAACCCCCGGCTTCCACTCTCTAGGCAGGCGCCCAACGTGGCCAGGTGGCAGGGCTCTTTCTTACTCCAGCCTTGGCGTGCAGATCCTGGGTTCAGCCCCAGATCTCTGGAGCGGAAAGGCTCTTGGGCGTTGGGTGTGAATATGAAAGGCAGCATCTGTCAGAATAGGTCATACTGAGCCAGTACAGATGAACGTGACTATTGGTTTGCTTCCTCGGCATCCCAGAACTGTGAAGGTTGCCTCAACTGTTGAGCAACACAGCTAAGGAAGAAGCAGTGGAGTGTCTCCGGGGGGAGCATAGCTGCCATGACCTTCCAAACACAGAGACAGGACAGTGTGGTGGCACCCAGGGAATAGTTGCAGCAGCCGGATGGCTGGCTGAAACACACACCATTGCACTCTTTTTGAATGGGATTCAATCTGAATCAGCCAGTTAGTGAACTTGGTGCTCCTGTGCAACAAACCCACTACAAAATTGCTCTTCCCCGCACACTTCCAGGTCCCTCCAGCTGGGCTTTTTGAGTGTGATGGATTTTTCTCACTCCAGAGCAGTTTGTGTTTAAGCTGAAGGTCAGCAGGAAAGCAAGGGAGACTAAAAATTTTGCATTTGTTGATATAAGAAGGTTTTAATAACACTAATAATGACTGTGTGGAAATGACTGGAAAAAGGGAAAAAAGGAAAATCAAGGTTTATGACTCTTGGTTTCCTGGAAGATGATCCAAAGACTCCCCTGGACTAGAAGAGACATCTCATTAACAACTGGAGAAATGCCAAAGAACTTTGGATATCTGCTTGGGAGGTTTCTGATGCAGTATTAATTTAACAAGGAGCCAGAAGTGAAACCGAAAGTAGACTGACCAGCTGTTGTTGTTGTTTAGTCGTTTAGTCGTGTCCGACTCTTTGTGACCCCATGGACCAGAGCACGCCAGGCACTTCTGTCCTCCACTGCCTCCCGCAGTTTGATCAAACTCATGCTGGTAGCTTCAAGAACACCATCCAACCATCTCATCCTCTGTCGTCCCCTTCTCCTTGTGCCCTCCATCTTTCCCAACATCAGGGTCTTTTCCAGGGAGTCTTCTCTTCTCATGAGGTGGCCAAAGTATTGGAGCCTCAGCTTCACGATCTGTCCTTCCAGTGAGCACTCAGGGCTGATTTCCTTCAGAATGGATACATTTGATCTTCTTGCAGTCCATGGGACTCTCAAGAGTCTCCTCCAGCACCAGAATTCAAAAGCATCAATTCTTTGGCGATCAGCCTTCTTTATGGTCCAGCTCTCACTTCCATACATCACTACTGGGAAAACCATGGCTTTAACTATACGGACCTTTGTTGGCAAGGTGATGTCTCTGCTTTTTAATATGCTGTTTAGGTTTGCCATCGCCTTTCTCCCAAGGAGCAGGCGTCTTTTAATTTCGTGACTGCTGTCACCATCTGCAGAGATCAAGGAGCCCAAGAAAGTAAAATCTCTCACTGCCTCCAATTCTTCCCCTTCTATTTGCCAGGAGGTGATGGGACCAGTGGCCATGATCTTCGATTTTTTGATGTTGAGCTTCAGACCATATTTTGCGCTCTCCTCTTTCACCCTCATTAAAAGGTTCTTTAATTCCTCCTCACTTTCTGCCACCAAGGTTGTGTCATCTGCATATCTGAGGTTGCTGATATTTCTTCCGGCAATCTTAATTCCGGCTTCGGATTCATCCAGCCCAGCCTTTCGCATGATGAATTCTGCATATAAGTTAAATAAGCAGGGAGACAATATACAGCCTAGTCATACTCCTTTCCCAATTTTGAACCAATCAGTTGTTCCATATACAGTTCTAACTGTAGCTTCTTGTCCCACATAGAGATTTCTCAGGAGACAGATGAGGTGATCATGCACTCCCATTTCTTTAAGAACTTGCCATAGTTTGCTGTGGTCGACACAGTCAAAGGCTTTTGCATAGTCAATGAAGCAGAAGTAGATGTCTTTCTGGAACTCTCTAGCTTTCTCCATAATCCAGCGAATGTTTGCAATTTGGTCTCTGGTTCCTCTGCCTCTTCTAAATCCAGCTTGCACTTCTGGGAGTTCTCGGTCCACATACTGCTTGAGCCTTCCTTGTAGAATTTTAAGCATAACCTTGCTAGCGTGTGAAATGAGTGAAATTGTGTGGTAGTTGGAGCATTCTTTGGCACTGCCCTTCTGTGGAATTGGGATGTAGACTGATCTTCTCCAATCCTCTGGCCACTGCTGAGTTTTCCAAACTTGCTGGCATATTGAGTATAGCACCTTAACAGCATCATCTTTTAAAATTTTAAATAGTTCAGCTGGAATACCATCACTTCCACTGGCCTTGCTATTTGCAGTGCTTTCTAAGGCCCATTTGACTTCACTCTCCAGGATGTCTGGCTCAAGGTCAGCAGCCACACTACCTGGGGTGTACGAGCCATCCATATCTTTCTGGTATAATTCCTCTGTGTATTCTTGCCACCTCTTCTTGATGTCTTCTGCTTCTGTTAGGTCCTTACCACTTTTGTCCTTTATTATGGTAATCTTTGTACGAAATGTTCCTTTCATATTTCTGATTTTCTTGAACAGATCTCTGGTGCTTCCCATTCTGTTGTTTTCCTCTATTTCTTTGCATTGCTCGTTTAAGGCGGCCTTCTTGTCTCTCCTTGCTATTCTTTGGAAATCTGCATTCAATTTCCTGTATCTTTCACTATCTCCCTCGCATTTTGCTTGCCTTCTCTCCCCCGCTATTTGTAAGGCCTCGTTGGAGAGCCACTTTGCTTTCTTGCATTTATTTTTCATTGGGATGGTTTTAGTTGCTGCCTCCTGTATAATGTTGCGAGCCTCCACCCATAGTTCTTCAGGCACTCTATCCAGCAAATCTAAATCCTTAAACCTGTTCCTCACTTCCACTGTGTATTCATAAGGGATTTGGTTTAGATTGTTGGATCTGCGCCCATGCACCCAGCCACCTCCAACAGAGCCTCCCACTTGTCCCAGTGCCAGTGACTTTGGATCAATTTCGTACCGGAGATGTTACCTCCTGGAACCTAACCGCATTGAACCTAACCCATCAGTACCTGTATCTCACTGGCCCAACGAAAGGACCTCTCTGCCGCAGCTTCACCGGAGGAGGGACCTTCATCGGATCTAGCTCCTGCAGTTCTGATCTAGAGATCTTGGCCACCGGCCAAGTCACCGTCACCGACATAGCGGGTTCCCAGGTTCATCCGAACCTCACTACTGCCTGGGCCACTGTAGTCGGCCACCCCCCCCCCCACTGGAAGCCACAACCTACCGACTTTCTGCTATTGCAAGCTTTTGCCTCAGGGAGAATGGAATCCTACCTTAGCGGCTTATTCTGGGTATGTGGACACCGCGCATACACCTGGGTAAGTCCGCACATGTCTGGGTCCTGTTTCGTAGGATACATTGTCCCTGGAATCAGGATAGTCCCACATCTACCCCCTGGGAGACAAAGAAATAAGAGAGAGTCAAAGCAGCTGTCAGACCTCTCAGACGTGGCAGCGAATGGAGAAACTGTAGGTCGAGCCCTCTTCCCCGCCTATGGGGCAGGATCTAACCATGTGGACATCCTTCGACTTACTGACATCCTTCTCAAATTCATGCAAGAGGCAACCCAGATTACAGACTCCCTGATGTCGGAACTGTCTGAGGTAAGACAACTGAGTTTACAGACCAGGATTGCGACAGACTTTCTGCTCTCCAGTCAGGGAGGGACATGTGCCCTAATTGGCACAGAGTGCTGCACATATGTGACTGATCAATCTTTAAATATCACCGGACATTTGAACAATATCCACGAGCTAGCAGGGAGACTAAATGAGATACAACATGAGGGACTATCTGATGTGGACTTATGGGGTTGGTTACCCAAGCTGGGGTGGCTCCGACAATTGCTCAAGGCTATCTTTCTTACTGCTCTCATTGTTGCCCTTTGTATTTCCATCCTCTGTTGTACCATACACTGCGTTACTCCTTGCTGCTCCCTCCTTCGCTGCCCTACCCAACCTACTCCTCTTTCCCTCCGAGCTTATTCCCGCTCACAGGGCACCCCTACCTTCCCAGAATATGTGCAGATGAGACACTTGGGGGAAGGAGAATACGAGATCACGGAAATATAGGGTGCGGAGAAAGGATTTGCAAGTTCTTACAGAACTTTAATGCAAATCTATCTCCGAATGGGGGACTGATACGGAAGGAAAGGGGGGGGGCACCTTCCCTTGCCCCTCAACCAGCCACCAGAGGGTCCGAGGCGATGACCTCGAAAACACCCTTCTGGCCAGTGCCCTCCACTGTTGCACAAGCACCACACTCTACCCAAAAGTGCCCTTCTCTTTCCCCTGTACGGGCGAAATAAGCCCTCTATTTCTTGCCCTCCATTTCTTAAACTCCTTTCGCTCTATCATTACTGCGAGTAGACCGTGTCAAAATGTATCTCCCATTCGCTATAATGGCTGCGCCTTAACCAATCAGAACCATGCATTCGCCCTGCAGAGCTAGCTCAGCGAGCTCCTGCACGCCTCATTTAGCCCCTTGACAAGCTACTGACGGCTCCCCGCTGGGAGAACAATGGAACCGAAACTCGTAAAACCCTGAAAGTGTCAAATCTTGTAACAATGTATCTATTTTGTTCCCGATTTCAATTACCAATATTAAAACGGACTAAAATGGACTAAAACTTCAGAAATTCATATAAAATCAACCGTAACACCGATTTCCTTGGTTCTGGCGCCGATTGACTCAGTTCCTTTAGGACTCCACGGCACTTCCTCTACCTCTGCCTCCATAATCCCTCAAGCGAAGGGTCACGTACACAGGAAGACCCTAATCCGGTCAAATCACTCCACCCAACCTTTCCTCCGGGCAATGCCAGGTGGCAGACTTTGACTATTGTCCACCCATCACCGGTACTCAGGAAGCGCTTATCCGCGCATATCTTCGACTCTGCATAATTCTCCCTCCCTCCTCCATATGCTAATCTGTGTAACCCTACCTCCCCCTAAATATTCATGATGTAATCCATGTAATCCAACCCCTCTGTAATGTATTCATGACGCAAATATGATGTATTTCGCTCTGTATTCTGGGACATGGAGGGAAGTTTTAAAAGTTTATGTCACCCCTTTCCCGCTGTTCAATTTCGCCTTGAACCTGTTGCGCAATAAACTTGGATCTTCTGCAGCTTGCTCCTGTCTCCGGCTGAGCTCATTTTTCCTCCGCAGGGACCCGCGGACTTAGTCCGACGAGCTGGGTGGCTGAGCAGTCTCGCACTCAGATTTTTCCGTAACAGTAATAAATAAATAATTTCAAACAAACAAACAAACAAATAAATAAATAGGAAGATGTAAAACCATAACCTCCGAAATGAAAGCTACTGTGCCTCCAGATGGATGTTTTTGCCTGGAGGGGGGCCGTATTCTGCAATGTGCTATCGATGCAATAATAGTGCAGCTTTCTAATGGACTGTCCACGCAAACATCATTCTGCTTTCTCAGTTGCTCTGCAATGCTTCGCCAGGGTTACCACATCATGGCCACCTGGGGGTGCGCTCCTGTGTTGTAGCTCAGCAAAAGCAGGACAAAATTCCTCTAGTATGGCTCACAGTGAGGGCTGCTGAGAGTTGGGAGAGATCTTGGAGGCCAAAGAGTTTGCTTTTCTGCTCAGTACAGGGGATCTTGCCAGCTCTTCACCCCTGACGGGCCGAAGATGCCCATCTCTCATCCATGCAGCTCCACAGCGTGCCTGGATGATGACTCAGATGGAGCTGGACACACCATTCCTGAAGGATGCAATAATCTTGCAATTGTGGTGGACCAACTACATGCCAACAGGATGTCGGACTGAATGGGCCTTGGCCTGACCCAGCAAGGCTCTTCAAATGCGCTTATGTTCCCCTGACTTTGGGGACGCCTTGCAGGAGTCTCACCCGTCTCATGGCTATTCTTCTAGTGTGGACCAGTTCGACAAGCTCTCCCCCGAAAGCAGGTGCACCATCCAGAACATGCTGGCGCTGTACCTGAAGAAGAAAGCGAACACAGACCAGGAGGCAGGGACTTCTAGGGGAAGCGAGGCCTTCATGCGGGAAGCCTTGACTCCTCACGTGCTCCCCGGGATCAGCTTCGACCCCACCACCCAGTCTTCTGCTGGTGTCACTCTTCCCCCTGGCCCAGAACAGGAGGCTCCTTCCCAACATGCAGAATGCCTTGCACGTGATCGATGGGCCTGTGCTCACTGTGACATAGGCAGGGCCGGATTTATGTATAGGCTAAGTAGGCAGAAGCCTAGGGCCTCTAGATCTAGGGGGCCTCGCCAGCCTGCCCGCTCCCCAGCGCCACAGACAGTCTTCCCTCTCCCCAAATTGCAAACCCAAGACTTCATGCAGGGCATTTCTCCCCTATTTCAATGACATTTTGCTTCAAAAGGAAAGGTGGACTTGGAGAAGGCAAGCAAAATGCGAGGGAGATAGTGAAAGATACAGGAAATTGAATGCAGATTTTCAAAAAATAGCAAGGAGAGACAAGAGGGCCTTCTTAAACGAGCAATGCAAAGAAATAGAGGAAAACAACAGAATGGGAAGAACCAGAGATCTGTTCAAGAAAACTGGAGCTATGAAAGGTCCCTGTGTCGTAAGAGAGTCAGGGTCAGAGAGGGAAATGAAGGAGAAGGACCCTACCAATATCAAATAGATCGTATTCTGCCTTAACACCCTACAAGAAGGTCAACTGTGCCTTTTTGCTGTATCTTTCTCATTGACTTTAAGAATGGATCTGAATGTATTTTTCGACTCAAATGTATTTTTCCTCAAAATGCTGTACTTTTCAAAATGTATCCAAATGTATCCGAACGGGTTTTTGTATTTCCCCCCGATCTCATCGCCTAGAGAATGTTCCTTAAATGTAACAATCACTTGTTCCAAATGTATTTGATTCAAATGTATTCGAGGGTATACTTTTATGGGAAAACGTAGCTAGGAAAGTGTGGATATATATATATATATATATATATATATTGCTTATAGTGCCTTTGAACGGTCAACGTTCCACCCTCTATCCTTTCACGAGCTGCCAAAAACACTGTCCACACCACACTGCCATCTACTGGGTCTACAAATGATACCATGAATACACACAAATACAAGCTCTAAAATAAATTAGTTTTATTTTCCCATAAGTATGCAAACATAAGACTATCACACCTGAATTGATTGCTATGCCATGGCATTTGGAAAACTCTGGAATGCTGAACTTGCCTTTTGCTTTCTTGCTCCTTCGTTCAGTGGGTAGGTAGGTGTAGGTCGGGGCAAGTCGAAAGCTTCCTTGAAATTCCTCAGCCCCAGCCAGCATTGCCAATGGGCAGGATGATGAGAATTGTAGTTCAGCAACGTCTGGAGGGCCAGAGGTTACCCTCACCTGTTTCATCGGTTAGTGTGCTAAGATCTGGGCACAAGCCCAATTCAGCTGACGGTACTTAACAAGGGCTTGCTTTACACAAAACATGAGAGCTAATACACTATTCTGCTCCAATATACAAAACAGCCCCTTCTCTAGAGAAAGCTCAAGAAAATACAAACTCCATGAAGTCCATATGAAGAGTGTTACGGAATGGAGGGGGGCATATGAACGAAGTCTTACTCCTGAGTAAGAGACGTGGAGCCCGAGGCGATGACCTCAAGGGAACCCTGCCACACTAGGACTCCCCTCGCCCCGTCACAACGTTGCACCAAGCACCGCACAAAAGTCCAAAACCCCTTGAAGAAAGCGCCATTTCTGACCCCGTATCCCGATGCTATACACGATCAATGTATTTGATGAATGAACAATGTACTTGCATGAGGATGCGCTCTAGCCAATCAGATGGTGTTGAATGTAGCCCTTCAGCCAATCGCAGCAATGCCATGGCTCTGCAGAGGAAGCTCAGCTCCAGCTGTTTTGCACGCTTCACTGAGCGCTGACAAGGTGATGACAGCTCCTGCTGTGAGAACAACGGACTGAGTCAATCGAAACCTCGTTACCCTCTTAATCCAATCAAAACTAGATGTTGTTTAGTCGTTTAGTCGTGTCCGACTCTGCGTGACCCCCTGGACCAGAGCACGCCAGGCCCTCCTGTCTTCCACTGCCTCCCGCAGTTTGGTCAAACTCATGCTGCTAGCTTCGAGAACACTGTCCCACCATCTCGTCCTCTGCCGTCCCCTTCTCCTAGTGCCCTCCATCTTTCCCAGCATCAGGGTCTTTTATAATTCCTCATAGTAATCCCATCTGATCACTACATCTCTCGATATTTGCACTCCTACATAGGCTGAGCCTGTGACCTGGCTCAGGAACTAAGTCTTTGTCATTACAAAAGACTGGCCAGGCTCCCCAGGGTACCCAATCAAGTGAGCACTAACAGGTAACGTGCCAGACAGGAGGTAAACAACGCACTCAGATGTCTGTTGTAGACCGCCCTTTCTGTGATGTAGGTATGATGTATCTGAGGGGTGGTCTTGAGCTGCACCCCTTTCTGTGATGTAGGTACGATGTATCTGGGGGGTGGTCTTGAGCTACACCCCTTCTGTGATGTAGGTATGATGTGTCTAGGGGTGGTCTTGGACTCCAGGGCGGGCAATTTAAAATGTCTCTATAAGGGCAGGCACATCTTTGTTCTGAGTCCTCCTCCTCCTGCCTGTGGGGGGAGCACCCTGTTGCAACAGTTCAATAAAGATCTAGCTGCTTACTAACTGCTTTGCTTCTCAATCTTCTCTGCTTGGCCTCTGTTATTTTCTCCGACCGATGGAGAACCTACAAAGGACTCTAGAAGGGCTCTTGTGTTCCCCATAAGGGAATAAGGACAGATTTTTGCTTATTACAATATGCAGGAGTGGGCTGCAAAAGGCGGAGTTTGGCCTCATTAGATCCCCCTACCATGAACTCCTTAGGTGGGTCACCCTGCGCCCGCCTCGGCATCGCGCCTCGCTATTCTGCAACTCGAGATAACACTGAACTGCTCTGCAGGGTTGTTGTAAGGATTGCAAGTCAAGGCATCCGAAGTGCCTTTGAACATTGAAAAGCCCCTAGTCAATGCTTTGAACTACTGTCGCTTTAAAAAGGAAACTCTGATTAGTAAGAGTTTGGGGAATTAAAAATTGGTTTGTCCTGGGGTCGCTGAAGCTGTGTTCTGGCTTGAAAACCCAGTGAGACCACTGGGCCATCTAGTTCTCTATGGTCTGCCACAGCCAGCAGCTGCTCTCCAGGATTTCAGAGCTCAGTTTCCCATGAATGGGTTGGAACTGCCGCTTTTTGCATCATGTGCCTCTCCCAGTGGGCCACCCAGAGCCATTTCCTGTATAGCGTTCTACATCCCATGTAGTCCTGCTTCTTCCAGCTCAATTCAGTTCATTCTGCAACTGTGCAAGTTAGGCCGCATCTGCTTTATGCATTCAAAGCACCATCATGCCCCTTGACATGCTAACAGTTGCATCTTTGTATTCAATCCCTTCAGCACCTTGGACAGCAGTCTCTCAAGGCTCAACCTGGTGCCCCATACTTCCTAGGCCCAGGTCCGTGCTTTAAAGGCACTGTGTCCGAGTGTTTTGTTGTCCCAGGGCTGTCTAATTCTGACTCATGTTCAGCATCCCTTTCCAGGGCAGCTTTATTTATTTCATGTCTTTAAGGAGTCCTCTGTGCGTGGCAAAGGCTTGTTGCTGGGACAATAGGAGGCTGCCTTATACGGAGTCCCACTATGGCTCTATCTAGCTCAGTCTTGTCCACAATGGATGGCAAAAACTCTCCAGGGTTTCAGACAGAGGACATTCTAGCTGGAGATACAACAGATTGAACCGGAGAGCTTCTGCATGTAAGCAGCTGCTTTACCACTAAGCTATGGCCCTTCTCCCATTGCTTCTGCCCTGAATGAACTGCAAGCCTGTCCTCCAGTCCTCCCAAAACTCTCTTTTGTGGCTACACTCTGCAGGAGGTCATTGGTTGCAGAAGTTGAGCTGTCTGCACAAGTGACTGAATCAGTGAGAAGGCTGATCTGGAATGAAATGCTGACTTTCAGGCATCTCTTGAAGACCTTTTTTATGCCGACAGCTCTGTGCTATCATTTAAACATTTCTTGAGCACCCAGACATTTGAATTCTTTGCACTGATTTTAATGTCCACCCTCCACCCGCTTTTGTACATTGCTGTCTTTTATGACATGCCCTAGCTTCTGAGAAGCCTTTCGCTCAAACCAGTTAGACATGACATGAATTAGTCGTTTTATCCACCCGGCATGTATGGAACAGACCCTGATGAATCAAATGACAAGGCATAATTAATCCCCCAGCTGAACTGAACAGGGAGCAGCAGCTGGGGTAGAACATGCAAACAAGAAATTATTAGTTCAAGGTACAGAAGCCCCAGAACACCCCAGCCACATGGAGTTAAGAATAGCAATTCCAGATTAAAGGGCTTGCATCTGAGACATTTGTTCCTTCCTTTTTGCCAAGACAGGTGATGTTCCTACGAATACATGGGAAATTTTGAAAGGACCGTGGGCATTTTCCCTCCGCAGCTGAAGATCCAGAGCTATCTGAAGAGGGGGAAATACCAGGTCTTGCTCAGCTGGAGATGTCTTATTTCCTTTGAAGATAAAAGCTGATTAGAATTTTAGGCTGCCGGGGGTGGGGCAAAATCTGAGGATGGGAAAAATGATATCACTGGCAGTCACATGGGAGGCTGCTGAAAATGCACATGGAGAAACAATGGGTCCTTGAACTGAGGGGACTGTCTGACCTGCAGGAGGAAGCCAGTTGTTGAAAGGGAACATGGATATGAGAAGGAGCTTAGAGGGAGATTTCAACATCCAGCTGGAGCCATCAATGGCAGTTAATCACTAGTTTGGAGTTGGGGACTTTTTTTCAGTCTTAAGGGCCATATTCTCCTCTGGGAAACCTCCCAGGGGCCGTGTGCCTGTGGTGGAAGGGGCCACAGGTGAAAGTGGGTGGAGTGATGTATGTAAACTTTGGTTTCCTAAGGAAGGCTGGTTTCTACACACATTCAACTCTCCACTCTCTGTCCTTCATGACTCAAGGGTGTGAGGGGAGGGGTAGTACCTCTGGTGGGGGGCACGTTGTGCTCCTTCTGGGGTAGTTTGTCCATCTTTGGTCACTACAGCTCTCACCTGCGGCTCTTAGAAACTGTCAGCCTGCAGCAGCAGCCACACCCCAGAAATAGCTTCAACTGGCGGGCTAACCAGGTGAGGGGAGTTGATGGGTCTCAAACCCTCAGTGAGTTAGGGGCTTCCCCTGCATGCAAAGCTAGTGTCGGGTACTGGCTAGAGGAGGAGGAATGGTGGGAGGCTGCAGCCAGGGAACCCCCCCCCCCCCGGGAAGCATCAAAGTGGGAAGGCTCCAAGCCAGGAGACTGCTGGTGGGATGCAGGAGACAGGTCAGAAGAAGAAGAAGAAGGGGGAGCAGATGGCTTGGAGGCTAAACAAGCAGCAGGTTTAAGGGAGACTGAGGCAGCTGAGGAGGAGGAGGAGGAGGAGGAGGTGGAGGCTGAGGCTGCAACAGACATCCCGAAAGCTGTGGAGCTATTTTTAGGAAGACCCCCAAATTGTTGAGCTTCTTAAAGGAAGACCCAGAAGCTGTTGATGTCTGATAGCCCTACCTTAGGAGGAGGCTAAGATCCTCCGTTCTGGCAACTGGGGCTAGTCCTGCCTGTGGAGTTTCTCTGTCGGGTTTTGTCTCTCTGAAGAAAGAGTCCACCTTACTGCTCATCTCTGAGTTTTGATGCTGAACTGCAGCTGAATCAGCCCTGACAGTCAGGCTGCGGCCAATTGAGCAGATGAGACCACTAGGGGGTCCAACAGTCAAGAAGGTGGTTTCTGCCCGTGCTGTAGAGGGAAGTGACGAGCAGTGGGGCTCATCCACCTGGGAAGGTAGCTCATTTAAGAGAAGCAAGTCCCTGATCCTAAACCTGATTGATCCATTTAGCCCAGTATTGCCCACTTCCAGCCTGAGTGGCAGAAGCTCTCCAAGGTCTTGGGCAGAGAGAGGCTCCTACCTACATTGAGCTTCTAACTGCAGGTGCTAGGGACTGCACCTGGGACCTTCTGCATGCAATGCAGGTGCTGACACACTGAGGCTATGGCGCCTCCACAAAACCTTCAGGTATGGGCAGGAGGCACTACTTGGCATCCTTATATCCCACCCTTCCTCCCAAAGGAGTCCAGGGCAGCAAAGACACAACAGTTAAACAACCAAAACATCCAAAAACAGTTCCTACACAGAAGCAGACTAAGAAAAATCTCTCCTTAGAAGGCTTCTTGAAAGAGGAAGAGGAAGTAGGCATTAAAAAGATAGCAGAGAAGGGACCCCCGATAAGATGGTACCTGCAGGAAGCCGTCATCTGCAGAGCAGAGCCATCCATTGGGTATATAAGGGGTGATATGATTTTTCAGGTGCCTTAGCCTCAACCAATACCTCAAACTATCAATCAACCTCCTCAGTCTCCTTTATGCTTCTGATGAAATAGGCTATGCCTGCATAAGTTTTTGTTGTGTTGTCCTAAAATGCCACTACTCATTTATCTCTTCCTTCTGAAGGATCCCAGTGAACAAGCAAAAAGCCCTTGGAAAAATACACACACACAAACACACACACACACACAAAAGAAGACAAGACAAGACAGGGCTGTGCACCACAAACCATCCCAAAATAAGCCTCCATTCCCCATCAATCAATATTGGGCTAAAAGCTATAGAACACAAAGCTACATGCACCTAAAAACTGGTTTTGAAACAGCCTTGGTCTTGCCTAGTCCCTCAGCCTTGTGAGTTTGGGAGCTAGTCTGCAAGGGTGAAAATCTAATGGAGGATTCCATTGTTGAATTAACCAAGCAAGGGTCATAGTTGCCACCTATGTACCTTGTGGTTGCTCTGTGCCAGAGGGCAAATGAGGGTGGGCCTCCTCCCTCGCCTGGCTGGGAATGAGAAAGGGAAAGGTCAGAGTTGTGTGAGAGAGCTGGGCTGGAAGTTGGCAGAAGTCACCGAGAGAGAGCCATGCCTGATTTCTTCTTGATTCGAAGGCTGTAACTGGAGGAAGCAAGACCTTCTGGGGCATTAATGCTGTGAGCCTCTCCATCTTCGGTTCAGGTTGTATATGTGTGTGAATAAACCATATATCATAAAGACACCACAGTCTCCGCTGAGCCTCATTCCAAGGAAACTTGCTCTAACAACCTCACTAATGCAGCCCCTTCAGTCCTTTATTCTAGTTCCCCTTTCCATGCCGTACCATACAAGGCTTTGCCAGTATTTTCAGGGTCATCTTCCACCACAATTTAGGGTTGCCATATGTCTGGGGAAACCCGGACATGTCCTCTTTTGGGGGACCAACATGCCTATCTGGGCGATTTTTTACATTTTAAAGGAAATGTCCAGGTCGAGGGGGAGCTGTTGGGGTTTCGGGCTCAGGTGGCTCGGGATTGGGCTGCTCTGCCCGTCATGGCCCCTGCCAGCCCGAGCTGGGGAAAGGGGCATGGCAGTGGCGACCCCGCCCACCTCTTTTCCCAGCTCGGGTTGGCAGTGCCTCAGGCTGTCCTCTTTTTTTGCTTTTATTTATTAATTATTGAATTTATATACCACCCTATACCCACAGGTCTCAGGGTGTTTCACAAAGTAAAATTAAAATATAAAACAAAAAAATAAATACAGTTGTACCCTCGTTTTCAAACAGCTTAGTTCTTGAACGTTTTGGCTCCCGGAACTGATTCCATTCAACTTCCAAGGTACGACTGTAATCAAAATAAAAACAACAACCACCCAGTAACCCACAATTGGATGGCCCCATTGGGTTCTGGAATTATGGAGGGATGAAAAACTGATCGCATTGCATTTTCTCTACACTATGTGTGTACCCCTGACCGTGTCCTCCCTTACTCATTTCCCCCCTAAACTAGAAAGCCCCAAATGTTTTAGCTTCTCATCTGGGAGTTGCTCCAGCCCCTTGATAATTTTGGTTGCCCTCTGCTGAACATTCCTGCCCCCCCCCCAAGCTCTGCCTTCAACTGCAAACATGGCAGACAATGCCTTCCCTGCAGTTGCACTGCCAAAAAAGTTCAGTTTTACTTTTAAGGACAGGAAATTCTCCTGCAGGCCATCTGTGCTAAAGAGAGGGTGCAGATATAAGTCTCCTTGTTTTGGACCACCCAATTTGCATAAAAATAAGACAAGATTAAAAGTGTTGAGTTTTCCCCACCCCATGGAAAAGGAGCAAATGAAAAATCCTCTCCTGAGCTGTGGCTGCGACTTCCTGAGCATGAGAGATGAAAAGGGCCTGTATGGATTTGGCAAAGTCAGCATTCAGAGTTCGAGAATCACACTTGGCTCATGACCAAGGGTGTCCAAAAATAGCAAAAGCCAAACTTTTGGCTCAGAGTTGATCTGTGTCCCTCCAGATTTTGCTGGTCTCCAATGCCCATCACCATCATGACCAATGGTCTGGGATTATAGGATCTGGAGTCCAGAAACACCTGGAGGGCCTGAGCTTGAAATTAGGAGTGTCAGTTTTTCACTCTGGGCCTGTGACCTTCTGAACAAAGGGACAGTCTCTGCAAGAGCGCTCCAATGCTGAAACGAAAAATATGGCATGTCAAACAATAGCTTGGGATCACACATCCGCTCTGGAAGTCCTAAGGCCAGATGTGTGGGAGCTGTTTGGGCTTACTCACTGATCAGAGAAAGGAGTTCTGGGCACATCATTTTTTTAAAAAAAGCATTCCCTTCTTTTCCTTTTTTAATTTAAGCAAATGGGTTCTGAAACAAAACGTTGCAACTTGGCGAGTACTTATGCCCAAGGCCAGCCTAAGACATTTTGCTGCCTGAGGGAAAGGACAAAATGCACGGAGGTCAGCTGGGTTGTTAGAAAGGTAGCGAGCAAGGCACGTGACAGCTCTCTTCTCCCACAGAAGCAGCCTAGTCAGGAGGAGGAGCTGAGGGGAATACTTTGCTGATAAATCTGATGGTAGTAATGTGCCTAGATAATTAACATTTTCAGTACAAGTATGAAATTGGTATTGTTTATACAGTTGAACAAAAATATATATTTCCTAATAACATCAACTCTGATTTGGACCTATTTATAGTATATCCTGAGATTTTTCCAAGACATCTATATTTTGCATTATTCTCCAGACATGCCTGGAGTTGTTCAATGACCATCCGTTCAATTACCTTGCCCAGGAATGGAAAGTTTGAGACTGGACGATAATTGGACATAATGGCCAGGTGCAAATATGTCTTTTTAATAAGCAGTTAAACAATCACTTCTTTAGGTGGTAGGTTTCACTCGTTCAAGTCTGTCCACATCCTCAGAGGCAACAGGTTGTAATGGATCCCATCCAACTTGACTAGACCCAGTGGCGTAGTGGGCTGCGGGGCACAGGGGCAGTTGCCCAAGGCACAAAATTGTTAGAGGTGCACAATTTCAACACCTGGTGCTGCCTCAATACAGCTGCACACTTCCATCACTGGGGTCCGATGACAATGGCTTGTCCATGCGATCAGGTAAGTGACCTCTCCAGACAATGGGGTGGCTCTTCTTTTCTTATCTCTGTGGCTGTGATCCCCTGGGTGATGTGGATGCCATTAGGCAGTCAAATGTGCATGCATACTCCATCTGTTTCCCTCCCTCCTACCCCCTCCTCCACGTGGCCCCGGGAACTGGCAAGCCATCCTATGTCTCCGACTAGGCAGAGCTCTGGCACCCTCCTACCTTGGTGGAGTCTACCTCTTTTTATCTGCAGAAAAACTCATGACAGGAGTCATTACAGGAGATCTTGGACTCTGTATCAGACCCTGATGGCAAAGGTGGTTCTGTTAGACTATGAACCACCTGAAAGAGTCTCCTGGTACTGTTTTCACCAACAGATCCAGCAACAATGGTCCTCCTCACCGTCGCTATCGCCACTTGGTAGGCTCTAACTTGGTTGAGCTCTAACCCGTGTTTGGTCTCATTTGACGTGGGTTTTTCACCACCAGCACTTTAGCTGTCTCAGGAATTGTTTCATCACCCTCAGCCCCAGGGGTAGAACCACAGGGTCATCCAAGTGCCATGCCATTGGAGAGGGTGCTTTTTAAGGTTTGTGGAGCAGCACCCTCTTATTCCCCACCACCAAATGTGCTTTCCATGTGTTTGGCCGCCGTCTATCGGGTCTCCCCAGATGAATTTGCTATTAGAAGGAGGCATGTGAAGCCATCATCCTGGAAAGAGATTCTGGAGAGAAGCACTCGACCCAATTTTAGCCTTTGGTTCTGTGAGAGGCGCCCAGTGCTTGGTCTTACTAGCTGCAGCTCAACTTTAACTATGTTTACAGCAGAGGAGCAAGTCCTGGAGGGCTGGCTTCCTATTCTGCCTCTATGGGTGAGTTGGCATTGATGAGGAAAATTCCGGGGTGTGAGGCTACTCAACAGCCCAGCTCGTCGGGCAGAGCCCGCGGGTACTTGCGGTCAGAAATGAAGGAGATTCCAGCCACAAATTGGAGCAAAACAGCGGTCAGGAGACCAAGATCTTTTTTTGTTGCGCAACAGGTTCCCACAGGAGTAAGAACCCCGAACATGGGGTGACATTGACTTTTAAAACTTCCCACGGTCACCCAGAATACATTGCATACAGACCCAATCGCCTTCTCAATCCAGCCCGCGGATGGTCCAGGAATCAGCGTGTTTTAACATGAGTAGAATGTATCCTCTTACTGAAAATGCATCTCTGGGTTATTTGTGGGGCATAGGAATCTGGGCTGGGACAAACTTCCTTTACATGTGACTAAAGGTGGGTGTGGCCTCACCTGTGCAGGTAACGACAAAAGCACAGGGCAGGGCAGCCATCTCTCTCTCTCTTTCACCACATGCATCGAAGAAACAACATCTGCTTAGCCAAAGATGCCCTCAGCCAAGAGAGGACAAAGGGACTGTCTTCTTATGGAATAGTTTTCAAGTGTATGTTACTTTTCTAAGCTAAGTCTGCCTTCTGGGATCCGATTGTGAACAGAATGTGAGTAAACTCTTTTTATACTTTTATAGAAGACTGTGTCATGTCTTATCTTTTATGAGGGAATAAGGGGGAAATACCAGAAGAGTTATTATAGAGGCTTTAGCGAGCCTGAGCAAACGCATCCGCTGCAAATTTTAGAAGACGGGAATGTTACTCTGCTAAATTGTGGAACTTGTTAAGACCAGTTGGATAAGGATATAATCAGACAATATATCCTCTCCTGCATCCCTGAACATTCCCACAGGTCTGAGGGACGGTGGACAGGCCATAGGCAAACATGTCCAGACTTCTCACTCAGTACAAGCTTAACACAGGCAAACATGTCCAGGCACCTCTTAAGTAAAGCTAAAGCTAAAGGGAGCCCTGACCATTAGGTCCAGTCGTGACCGACTCGGGGTTGCAGCGCTCATCTCACCTTATTGGCCGCCAAGGGAGCCGCCATAAAGCTTCCGGGTCATGTGGCCACCAGGACTAAGCCACTTCTGGCGAACCAGAGCTGCGCACGGAAACGCCGTTTACCTTCCCGCCGGAGCGGCACCTATTGATCTACTTGCACTTGGACGTGCTTTCGAACTGCTAGGTTGGCAGGAGCAGGGACCGAGCAACGGGAGCTCAGCCCGTCGCGGGGATTCGAACTGCCGACCTTCTGATCGGCAACCCTAGGCTCTGTGGTTTAGACCGCAGCGCCACCCGCGTCCCTCCTGCACATCCATACCCTGGGGCAAGTCTGGTGATGGGCTCTTGGTTTCTTTGGCCACCTAACTGCTCAGTAATTGTCACCTTTGGGCACTTCCCTGGGTGTACACGTGTCCTCACGCTTGAGGGATTTTGGCGGGAGATAGAGGGGGAAAGAGTCCTTTCCTTTAGGGCAAGAATGGCGTTGGAATGGAGGAAATTGATGCAGGAGGTTGATTTTCGATGATTTTCTGAAGTGAGGGGCTTTTCCTAAGCCGGCAGTCCATAAGGGAAGGGGCTTGACAGATTTCTTGCAACAAAGGATCACTTTTGGCAATAGAAACCAGTTAATGGGCTTTTGATGGACTGAGTCCAGTCCATTGTTCTCTCAGCCGGCGGCCACTCAGGAGCTCAGTCAAGCTGGCGAAGCTCCGCTGCTCCGCTGAACGGAAACAGGCAGAGGTAAGATTCTGTCCACTAGAGGCCGCTATCCGCTAAGCGCTATTGGCTAGCTGTCCAAATCCGATGCTTTTGATTGGGCTATACGCAGCAGTATGTAAATACAGAGTTCATTCCCAAGTCCCCGTTCATATTGATACGCTTTCATACCAGAAAGAGGGAAGCAGGGTCTTTTATTAATAAAAAAAGATGTGGTGCTTGGTGCGACAGGGGAAGGAAAGGGCTTTCTCGAGCTCATTGTCTCGCGCCCTAGCTATGTGGAGGGGTTTCTGGGGAAGGCGAGATCCGTAGCGAATTTCCCCCTCGGAAATTCCGTATAGCATATTCTTAGAAAAGGGGGGGGGAGAAAAAAGGAGGGGGGGAGAAAAGACTGAAAGGGAAGAAAGGTTTCCTCTGTTCCCCTCCACTCTTCCAAAATAATTCCGAGCTGAGGTGCAGAGCTCTTTCCTCCCTTGTGACCTCCCCACCCTCCTCCTCCTCCCTTCCACATAACTGGCTGTGTCACCTTGCCTGCCAATCATACCTCCCTTTGAACTGAAGCAGAGTTCCATCCCTGTTTGTGCCAGTTCTGGAGTCTAAAAGCCGAGGACCTAAATCAGCCAAAGGAAAATGACACCCTTCCTACCCACGCAAAAATGCAACTTTCATTGGTCTGTTTGCTACTGGACGTGGTCGCCAAACCCCTTTTGTTTTGTTTTTTTCTTTTGTTTTAAGAAGCGAAGCAATAGCTCATTTGCTTTTGAGTGTGGGAGTCTGCAATTCTTGGTGTTCCAGGGCTTTTTGCAAGTTGGAGTTGCCTCCAGTCCACCCCAGATGTAAGAACAGTCCTTCTGGATTAGACCAATGGATGATCTAGTCCAGCACCTTGTTCCCCATAGTTGCCCAGCAGAGGCTCACAACAAGCCCATAAGCAGGACCTGAGTGCAATGGCCCTCTCCCACTCATATTCCCAAGCAGGGCCGGACCTCTGATGAGGCGGCCGATGCTGAGGTGAGGGGATTGAGCTGGGAGTGGCCTGTGGCCTGGCCTGTACCCCTACGTTAGCTGACTGCTCTCAAGTGCAGGGAAAGATTTTGGGGTGTTTTACTGTGGGTGGGCGCTCCCGGCTGGAGGAGGCAGGCAGGGGAGAGGACGGGAAGGAGGCAGGTGAGCAAAGAACGGAGGGGGGCAGGAAGGGGAGAGGAAGGAAGCGGGATCGGTGGGTGCGCCTTTCATTCTGCCTGGAAGACCAGCGCCTACAGCTGGACTATCAAGTGGATTGAAAGGATCACTTTGGGGGCAGCGCTGCAAATGCAGAAGGGATCTTGGCCGGTTTCTAAAAAGGGAAAGTGAGTTTCCCTCTGACAAACGCTTTCTGCCTCCCCTCTGCAAAGCTCCACATGTTTCCGCCCCACCCTGTCCTCAGCCAACCCCCCACTTAGAAGCCACTCTTGGGTTATTGACTTCTGTGTGCTTGTGTATCTGTGTCTCCCGTGTGGGGTTCCTCTCTGCGTAAAGTCTTCAAGCTGTGCCTGTGTGCGCCTGACAAATCGGCCCTATTGCCTTTCCCTTGTCAAAATTTATCTTTCCCCCCACCTCCAGTCTCCGTTGTTGTGTGTCCTGGCTGAGAGGAAAAACAGAAGACGGGGGGCCATCGGTCAGGGATAGTCTACTTGAGATTCCTGCATTGCCCCAGGGGGTTGGCTTGATGACCCTCAGGGGTCCCTTCCAGCTCCACTCTTCTCTGGTGCAGGCTTGTGCAGAGTTTTAGGTACAAGTTGGGTGCAAGGGGTGCAGCCCATCTTATGCACCGCCGGCTCGGGAATAAGTCCCACTGATCATGATGAGACTCGCAGGCGAGTAGATTGCTGCTGTGCAGGCCTGCTGTTGAAATCAATGTTTTCCTTTTCAGAGCATGGTGAAATCCCCATGACTAAAACCTCCCCTTCCGTAGTTTCTGTCAGGAGTTCAGCCTACACTCGAGTAGCACCCTGGCAGAGACACGTGCCCGACTGGCATGTTCCCTCCCTCCTGGTCGATCGTTTGGGAGCTTCATAAGCTTTCTTCAGCCCGAACACCACAGCGACCGATGCCAAGCAACACCGGCACACTTAGGGATCCGCATGAGTTTGTGCATCATGCGTGACAGACCTCAGCAACTCAGCATTTTGGCTAATCTACTTTATTTACATGTAAACACACACACGGAGCACTGCAACATGGCTCCCTCTCTCTCGAGCATCAGACAGCAAAGAGAAAAAGAACAAAGGACAATAGTCCCACTTCACGGAACACAGGAACACAAACATCCTGTCGCCGTCACTTCCCACTCTGTGGAGTCAAAACATAGACAACAATCCCATGACTGCAATCATGGAGCTGGAATTCTCACAGTTTCAAGCGCTACCACAGGTTCCGCAGAATATCTGTACTGCATTGTTTAGTGTGGCAGCACCTGCCCTTTGGAACTCCCCGCCTCTTGCAACAAAGCACGTGCCTTTGCTAGACGCTTTTCAGGCACCTGCTAAAAGCATTCTTGTTGAGGGAGGCATACCTAGAAGCTTAGGAAGTTGAAGTAATTTTCATCTCTTTTAATATTTTAGCTTTTGTATGTTTTAAAGTAGGATTGTTGATTTTTCTTGATTTGACTGCTGTGGTGGTTTTTTTGTTTTTTGTTTTGGTAAACCACTTTGCAGGCTTTTAAAAATATATTTTATTAAATAAACAAGCAATACATAGAACTAATAATAGAAATATATAGGAAAATATATATCCCCCCCCCCATTTTCTTTATTTTCCCTTCTCCTCCTGCTGCTGCTGCTCCTCCTCCTCCTCCTCGTGTTCCTCACCTGAAGGAAAAGCCATATGCAACCATATGCTGTATTTTTATTCTTTTTGGCAAGAAAATGGGCACACAAGGAGGCAGCAAACCTTTGTGCCCTTCAGAGGCACATGCGCAGTCTGCTACTGGCCTCTGGTCTCCTGCGCATGGGGTGGGGGTGGGGGGGAGGCCACCCCTTCCACGCAGCGAAGGCGACCCTGGCATGGCTACCAGCTGCCCACAAAGGCGCACTGAACTGGGCTCCAGACTGTGGTGGGATTCCCCTAAGCCCAAGCCAACATGGCCAGCGCTCATCATGGATGATGGGACTTGAAACCCATTGGGAGGGAGGGCCATGTGAAGACAGGATTCTCAAAAATACCTCTGGCTTGCGGCTCCTGGAGTGTTGCTGGCAATGCCTAGAGTTTCTCTTCAAGCTCCTGGAGCTTTACACGCAATGCTTGAGTTTCCTTAAGTACTGTTTCAGCTCCATGCCACACCTCAGCCAAAATCACTGCTTTAACTCAGAAAAAGAAGGGAGCATCTGTGCATGTCATTCCGGTCAAGTTGCACCGAAGTGGGACTTGTTCATCTGAGCTCCACAGGCTGGTTTTTATAATTGTTTGACTGGGATTGTTTGTTGGTTTTTCTTTAATTTGGGGCAAGGCCTTTTATGTGCCCTTTCAATCCCCAAGAGCCAGCACTGTAAATCAGTTTTAAGGGAGTCTTAGAAGCACAGCTGCCACCCCCCCACCCCCCAACATCAACATCAGTTACACATAAAGGCTTTTAAAACTTATTTAATATCTTTTTTAAAAAGTTAACCTTGTAATTCCTAAATCATTTTAAACACTTTGAAATACTTTCTAAAATTCTGCTTTTTAACTTTTATGTAAATGATGTAATAAAGGAACCCAAATGGCCAGATATTTCCCTGTTTCAGTTTTATCCCATAATGTATCTATTTTGCTACATGCCAACGATACGGTGTTGTTAGCACAAACGCAAATGGGTATGAGGCGATTACTAAAGAACTTTGGGAGACTGTGCCGTAACAAAGAGTTGAATACAAATTATTCCAAGACAAAAGCCGTAGTATTGGGGGCACAGCCCAGGAAGCAGAAATGGTTCCTAAATGGACAAGCCATTGAACAAGCCAGGCATTTCAACTACAGTCGTACCTCTGGTTGCGAACGGGATCCGTTCCGGAGCCCCGTTCACATCATGAGCAGAACGCAACCCGCGTCTGCGCGCGTGTGGGTCGCGATTTGCCGCTTCTGCGCATGCGCGTGGCGTCATTCTGAACGTCTGCACATGCGCGAGCAGCGAAACCTGGAAGTAACCCGTTCCGTTACTTCCGGGTCACCGCAGGACGCAACCTGAAATGACGTAACCTGAACCGAGCGGAACAAGAGGAATGACTGTATTTGAGGATTTGCTTCTCTGATAGGAGTACTGGGTCTCATCAGATGACAGCCTCGGCCTTGAAGGCATCAAGATCTGCACAAGCAATTCTTAGCTTTACCAGAACTGAAGGCAGCAATGGGATTGCCCCTGCTCCGAGAAGATATACAGTGGTACCTCGGAAGTCAAACAGAATCCATTCCAGAAGTCCGTTTGACTTCCAAAACATTCAGAAACCAAGGCGCGGCTTCCGATTGACTGCAGGAGCTTCCTGCACTCAATCCGAAGCCGCAGAAGCCCCGTCGGACATTTGGGCTCCAAAGAACATTCACAAACCGGAACACTCACTTCCGGGTTTGTGGCCTTTGGGAGCCAAAACATTCGTGTCGCAAGGCGTTCGGGATCCAAGGTACTACTGTATTGGTAAGGCGCCCCCACAGGTAACATGGGGGTGGGGAGGAGAACGATAGGAGGGGATCGGGAGAGACAGGGAAGCCCGGAGGGAACGCCCCACCTAGCCCAGCTCCGACCCCAAGCCAATATCACCAGCGGCTGGAGCAAAAGAGCAGAGGAGCCGCGCACCGGCTGGGGGCTAGAAGAACGCGGTGTGGACCCTCCCCTGCCAGTGCAGGGGGGCACAGCAAAAACCATGCTTTATTTTATTTAGTTTATTTTCAGTCCATTTCTTATCCGTATTTTAAAACCCTCTGAACCCAGGTAGGCGGCCTGAACCATTGGAGCCCATTTCCTGGAACCGCCGTCTCAGCCCCGATCTAGGGACCTGACACCAAGCCCTGGGGGTCCCACAGGAGAATTAAAACTGTCCCTTTTTCTTGTTCCCTTCTCTCTCTCTCTCTCTCTCTCTCTCTCTCTCTCTCTCTCTCCTCCTTCTTCTTTAGTTATACACACAACCCTCCCTTTTTTATTAATACATTATTACTCATTATTCATCCATTTCTATTCACTTCTTACTCATTTACTCATTTTCATTATTATTACTCATTTTTTCTCTTTTTTTAAAAAAGGTTTTTTTAGTTTCTCATAAAAAAATTCTATATGCCGTATTTTTCGTCCCATAGGACGCTCCGTCCCATAGGACGCACCTAGTTTTTTTTGGGGAAAATAAAGGAATTTTTTCCCCCTTTATTTCCCCCCCAAAACCAGGTCGGGGAAACCGAACCAGGTCGAGGAACAGTGGGATGGTGGCGCTCCGCCTCCCTGCTGTCCCCCGAGCTTGTGGGGCTGGCCGATGTCTGCCCGGCGCGCAGGGCGCTCTGCTTCAGGGTGCCTCTCGCGCGGGGCGGCAGGCTGCTATCCGCAGCGTGGGGAGCCCTGCGGGGAATTCCTGCAGGTCTCCCCAAGCTGCGGATGTCTGCCCGGCGCAAGGGGCGTTCTGCTTCAGGGCGACCTTCGCGCTGGGCGGCAGGCTGCTATCCGCAGCGAGGGGAGCCCTGCAGGAGTTCCCCGCAGGTCTCCCCACGCTGCGGATGTCTGCCCGGAGCGAGGGGCGCTCTGCTTCAGGGCGCCCCTCGCACCGGGCGGCAGGCTGCTATCCGCAGCCTAGACAGCCCTGCAGGAACTCCCGCAGGGCTGCCTAGGCTGTGGATGTGTTCCCGAAGCTTGGAGAGCGAGAGGGGTCGGTGTGCACCGACCCCTCTCGCTCTCCAAGCTTCAGCGAAAGCCTGCATTCGCCCCATAGGACGCACCCAGATTTCCCCTTCATTTTTGGAGGGGAAAAATTGCATCCTATAGGGCGAAAAATACGGTATATATCTACTTTTCCATCCCCACTCCCCCCTTTTTCTATTTACTTATTATAATGGTTTTTTTCTTTTCCTTCTCTTTTCTGAACAAACAAACAAACCATTTTCAGTAGGATTTTTTGTGTTTTCTTTTTCTTTCTTTCTTCTTTTTCTCTCTATCTTTTTTCTCTGTTCCTTATCTTTTCTTTTCCATCTTGTCTTTTGTCTGTCACTATAACTTGAACCACCACAGCGACTTTTGATTTTTAAATAGAATTCCATTAGCCTTTACATTTTTAACTTTGGACTCTTATCTGCAAACTCCCAACCCCACCTCCCCACCTTAACACTGGGAGGGCCATGTCCCCGGAATTTGTGAAGACAGGATTCTCAAAAATACCTCTTCCTTGCGGATCCTGGAGTATTCCTGGCAACAGCTGGAGTTTTTCTTCAAGCTCCTGGACCTTCACACACAATGCTTGATCATCCTTAAGTACTGTTTCCGCCCCCGTCTTAGGGCTATTGGGTGCCTTCTTCAGTATTTCAACATCCTGGAGAGGACAGGCACTTCCTGCTAGACATTTACTCCAGACATTTACAGAAGGCACAGAGGCACTGGCTGAAGAAGTTGGGAATGAGCAGACAGTGCTTTTGCTGAGATGGAGCTCCACCCCAGGGTGCTAAAGAGCTCTTTCCCTAGCCTGCAAGTGCCAGAAGGCCAAGCGCTGGTGTTGCAGTGGTGGTACTTCAGAGGAGTATGAGAAAAGGCTGCTCTGGATTCTGGGTATATAAATGGCCTTGCCTGAAGCTGTGGATTGTGCTCTGCATTAGCAGAGAGGCTCTACTTAGTTGCAAATGAAGCACATTTCAGTTCTTATAGAAACCGGTGTTTCCATGCATGCTTGTTCAGGAACTCTGTGAACTAGACAGCCGCTGTTTTAAACTGGCCCTTTTTCTGGCAGGTTAAACGATTAAAGTTGACTTGATTCACTTCAGCCGCCAACTACCCTTCTAAGCAACCAGAGCAATTACAAATAAAAGGCTCTCCAACCGTGCGCTATCCCTATCTGCAAGCAAGCTCTCCCACAAAGTTGGGGGGCAGGGGATCCCCTCTGCTGTGCTTTGCCTCAACGCCCCAAAGACAAGCCGTCCAGCTGGAGAAAAGGGGGGAGGGGTGTACGCCACAGGAACGGCCAAGAACGCTGTTTTTTGCTCAGCAATGAGGCGTTAAAGCAGACATACCTTCCTCTGGGTGTGCTCTCTCGAGTCGGGCTCTCCCTCTTCTCAGCGGCGGCTACACCAAGGTCGGGGCACCCCCCCCAGCCAGCGAATTGGCTGGCTGGAACTGGCTGGAATGTCCCCGGATTTAATTAATGTCCCCGGATGTAGTCGGGACCTCTGATGCTGCTTGCTGCCATGGCGTCAGCCATGTTGCAGTGCAGGAAGTCCCCAGGCGTAAATCCGGGGACATTCCAGGGACAAATTTCTGCCGGGGACAGATTGCTGAATCCGGGGATTGTCCCTGGCAACTGGGGACGCCTGGTAAGCCTCCTTCTGGCCTTACCTGAGCAGCAAGTGCAGCTTGTCCTGGATCACCGTGGATCCCTTCAGCTGCCATCAAGCTCCCAGGTTTGGATCTGTTGTCCTGACCTGATTTTTAAATAGAATTCCATTAGCCTTTACATTTTTAACTTTTGACTCTTATCTGCAAATGCGCAGCCCCACCTCCCCACCTTAACACTGGGAGGGCCATGTCCCCGGAATTTCTGAAGACAGGATTCTCAAAAATACCTCTGGCTTGCGGATCCTGGAGTGTTGCTGGCAACGCCTGGAGTTTCTCTTCAAGCTCCTGGAGATTCACACGGAATGTTTGAGTTTCCTTAAATACTGTTTCAGCTGCATGCCACACCTCAGCCAAAAGAGCTGCTATCACTCAAAAAAAGTTTTAAAAGTTTTTTTTTTAATTTCTCATTAAAGAATTCTATATATATATATCCACTATTCCATCCCCACTCCCCCCTTTTTCTATTTACTTATTACAATGGTTTTTTTCTTTTCCTTCTCTTTTCTGAAAAAACAGACTATTTTCAGCAGGATTTTTTGTGTTTTCTTTTTCTTTCTTTCTTCTTTTTCTCTCTATCTTTTTTCTCTGTTCCTTATCTTTTCTTTTCCATCTTGTCTTTTGTCTGACACTATAACTTGAACCACCACAGCGACTTTTGATTTTTAAATAGAATTCCATTAGCCTTTACATTTTTAACTTTTGACTTTTACATTTTTAACTTTTAACTTTTGACAAGCTCCCAGGTGTGGATCTGTTGTCCTGACCTGAATACAAAAGAAGTGATTTTACATCTCCATTCCAACACGAAACGAAAGCCCAGAGCCTGAATTCATGCTCCCCCTCATCTGGAATATGGTCACTTCCAGAACCTCCCAGCCCAAGGATCTCCTTGTAGAGGACTGCTTGTATGACAGAGAGGTTTTCTGTGGAGTGCTGCCTCCCTCTGCTGGTGCAAGCTGTTTCTCCAGCAGAAAAATGCTTCCTGGTAGATTGGAAATGGCCACCCCTCTTTCTCCAACCCATTCCATATGCATCCCGACCCCAACTATCAGGATTTGCCATCTGGCCTGACTCTACAGTGCTGCTGATACACAAGATAGGCAATAGCCTGCCACTCACTAACCTAACTGCAGCCTTGCAGGAAAAGATTATAAGAGCAGCCAGAGATTTTGTAGTCCAGCCTATTCACATAAGCAGACCAGTCCTCTGCAGCGCACACCCTCCTACTCAAAACCAAGTCAGCTCACCGCCATAAACTGGGCCTCTTTCTCCTGCTTCACTTCTGAGATATTTCAGGGCAGGCTGGATTAAAGTCGGCTCACATTCCTGGCAAGGCTGTTTTCGTCCACGGAGTTTGTTCTATGAGACACATGAGCCAAATAGCCGAGGAGACAGTTTTTTAGCTGCCTGTCATTCATACACTTTATACGGAAAGGATTTCAGGGGCAGATGCTCTTTTTCTGCATGGAGGGTGGGGGTTTCCAAAGGAGCACTATTCAGACCTGCATTCATGGCTTATGAGTCGTAGCCGTGTGACAACTGCACCTCATGCTGATGTGTTGAAGGGCTGATGTTGCACTTCCAGGTAGAAGAGCTCATTGGCATTATTTTAGGCTCTGTGTCAATTGACTTTGTGACATAATGGTGGGGGGGAGTTCTTATTTTTAGAGTATTTACCTGCAACCTATTATGTGGGAATCTCAAGGTACTTTACAACTAGGTCAGAAAATAGGCAAACATTGAAATGCAGCAGAATAAACAGGCCTACAGTAAAAAAATATCCTTCAAAGCCCATATTGGCTGGCAGCAGCATCCCCCCAAGTCCATGATGGATAAACACTTTCCCCACATGGAGCAGAATTGCACCCATGTTGGCAAAGGCCTCCTTTCTAGAAGGGGGAGCAGAGGCTGCCCCCACCCACTGCTCTCTTCTCCCAGGCATCTGAAGAGACAAACGGCTCCCCTTCTCTACCTGTGTGCCACAAGCCTGAATTGCAAGACAGTTCCCACTTTGGGGCAACAGGGAACAAACATGCAGAGGACGAGTTCTGAGGCTCCCCCAACAAAGCCATTTCCCTGGGCCCACCTGCCAGCCTGCTGCTGGCTGGCTGCCCACCCACAGGAAAACGGCACGATTCTCCCCACCAAGAGGACATAACAAGAAGATGGGGACTATAACATAGGACTTCCTAACTTGTGAGTTCTGATGAGCCGCTGCTGCTTCCCCAGTTTAAATGATGGTGGCTCAGGTGAGCCATTAAGCTAGAAGGAGGAAAAGGACTGACCCCGGGATGGGCTGTCTGCCTTCCTTTTGCCTTCCACCTCACGACATCCTTCCCCAGCCTGGTGCACTCCAGGTGTTCTGGGGCTCCATCTCTCACCAGGCCCAGGCGGTATGGCCAGGGGTCAGGGATGGGGGCAGTTGTCCAAAGCAGCTGGAGAGACTCAAGGAGGGCATTACAGCCTCAAAGCCCTTTCCCTACCTCTCAATCTGGACTTACCTGGCCTTGCCCCTGGCCGCCTTTAGCCAGATCAGCTGTGCTCGGAGCTGGGACAGACCCCTCTGGAGACTTAGAGGTAGAGGAAACAGCCTGGGTCCCCTGGAGAGCACTCCCAAAGGAGATGCCCTCAAAGCTGATCATACTTTTCCTACTCCCAGACTGCAGGCTAGAGAACATCGCTGCACACTGGTGACCCATTCCCTGGGTGGTGCACTGGGAAGAAGAAACCTCATCCAGAGATGGGAGGGAAGCACTTTGGCCAGTGCCATGGGGCCTTTCTTCGGCAAGCTGCTCGGGGACCTGCAATGGAGCACTGCCCAAGGAGGAGGAAATGTGGGAGGCCTGCTGGGAAGGCTGCTGGGACCCCGACTCTTCCTGGCTAAGGGAAGCAGCTCTTCCAGTGGTATCTCTGGGAACAGAGGGCATTGAAGTGAGCTGGCAAAGAGAAGGCTCAGCCAGGTGGGAGCCGGAGGTCTCTGGGGTCGCACCCAGGGATTCGTTGGGCGAACTTTTCTTCTCCATTCTGTGGACACGAAGGCAAGTCTTCTGACCACTGTACCAGCTGGTTTCAAAGGCTATTTTTTTTGAAAGCTTGAAAAACAAAGAAAACACAATATACAGAAATCAGTGTCAGATATCAAGCATTTTGAAAACATAAAAAATGAAAAGAAACAGAAGATGAAAAGCTTTCTTCTTTGTTGCAAAGTAATTCCCAAGAATAAGCTCAGAGTAGGTAGGCCTTTTTACTCCTGGGGAAATCACCGGCAATTTCATGCCAAATGCAGCAGAGGGAAGGGGCACAGGAGCTGCTATGAAACAGACGATCCTCCAATCACAGCTGTTTGATACAGGGATGGAATCAATCCTTTTGCTTCAGTAAAAACCTCAAGGGTTGTAGGTTGTGGTTAAATGAACTGGATGGTGTTACAAAGGATCTCAAAATGAAACACCGTTTTTCAATTTGAAAACTGTTGAATGATCTTTACCTATCCTGGGAACAGTACATGAAGAACTACATGAAGATGGAGACTTCCGGTCGGCGCCAACGCTAATGGCCGCCTCCTGCTGAGCTCTGCTCAGGGAGGCTTCTTCACGAGTTCGGGTCTGACCGCTACGGCGAAGCGGGGACCCCTAAAATCTCAGGCGCGGAAGCCTGAGAGCAAGGAGGCTCGGTGGGCACCTTAAGCGCCCCCCCTTACTGCAAAGGAGTCTTTTTAAAGGCTCCGGAGCGGCATCGGGGAGCGCGGTGCTGAGAGCCGCTACCCAGCCCGTGGAGTGAAGCCGCGTTGCCATTGACGGAGAGCGCCGATTCCTTCCTGACATTTGGAACTTAAATTGGACTACCGTGAGTAAGATTGAACAACAAATCTAAAAGGAAACAATTTGAAATTGGCTGAAAACGGAGAAGGCAAAAAGTAAGGAAGTCTGCCTTCCTCGGACTGCATGTAAATAAAGCAACGGACAGGAAGCTGCAATTTGACAGAAAGCAGCCTTTAAATTGACGGACCCTGACATTGGACTTAAATCCCCCCCTTAGCAGGCAGGGGCAGGGGGGGAAGATTGAGGATTTGTTTTACCTGCATGAAAGAAGCTTAGAAGGGGAAAGTTCTGCCGTTTTAAACCCTTGGGGAGGACTGCCTGGAAAGTGAGTCACCGGGAAGGAGAGCTGTCATTAGAGACTAGCAACAAAGTTGGGCTCTTACATCTGTGCAACAAGTAAAGACCTTATTGGATACAAATTGGGTACTCTGGAAAGATACAATTTGATACCATTTGGAAAATATTGGAATAGGCTGTTATTTTTGTTACTTTTGAAGGGAACCTTTTGTTCTTTGTACTTGGAACTTTGTGCGACTCCCTCTAGAGGCTGCAGGAAAATAGCTACGACTCTCACTGTGGGAAACAGGCTTGTGGAATTTCCCATTTGAAAGCAATTCCCGTGGGAAAGACCTTGGGATATGAGTGGGCCAATAGAAGAGAGGATAACGAGAGCTAAGAGCAAAGTTGACCATAAGAGAAGGGCCTCAGTAACAAATCCAATTGTGGCTGCTACAACTTCTCCCATGGATACTGTGGCAGTGGCAAATGCACTTGTTAAAATAAATGAATCTTTGGAAGCTCTCACAAAGCAAAGCACTGAAAATTCTAAACAACTGACTGAACTGTCAACAAAAATAGATAAAAACACAGAGACAATAAATAAATTAGTCCAAGAAAGTGAGGCAACTAGAAAGATTGCAGAGGAAGCGAAAACTTCTGCAGAGGAAGCAAAAGTGTCTGCAGGAACCACACAGGAAAAGTTGGTGCCAGTCTGTAAAAAGTTAGAAGAACATGATGCTGCCCTGTCTTTACTGGAATTACAGAGGAAAAGTAGAAATTTGAGACTAAGATTGATTCCAGAAAATGAAAAGGACAATTTGATAGAATATCTTACAAAAGAATTTCTGGAATTTTGGCAGGACAGCTTGAAAGAAGAGGAATTTAAGATAATAACTGCTTTCAGACTAGGCAGGAAACAAAACAGAAAGAGCCCTAGAGACTGTTTAATAACTCTGAGATCTCAGGAGGAGAGGGACAAGATATTAAATTTACATTTTCAAAGAGCTCTTGAGATTGGAGATTTTCGTGTGCAGATTTTCAAAGATATTCCTAAATATATCTTGGAAGTGAGGACCTACTACAAGGACTTGGTCACCTTACTGAGAAAGAACAACATAACATTCAGATGGGAGTTCCCGCAAGGCCTGTCTTTCAACTACAAAGGAAAGAAAATTAAGATAAAAACAGTGCAAGACAAAGAACAATTTTTGGCAAGGAATGAGGAGGACCTCTGGAAGGAAACGGTGGACACTACAGACTTAGCAGAAATACCAGACATTTCAAACTTATCTTTTGGAATTAAAACACCAACAGAAGAAGGTCTGCTTGGAGCAGTTGGAGGAGTAACAAAGTAAACAACAAGATGTCTCTGCAAATTTTAAGCTGGAATTGTAATGGACTGAATCTCCCCAGAAAAAGGAGGGAGGTGTTTCATATTTTAAAAAAAGAACAATTGGACTTGATTTGTCTACAAGAAACCCACGTGACCAGAGTGCACCGAAAATTACTTATTAATAAAAGATTAGGACAAGAATTTATTTCATCTGATAAAGTGAAGAAAAGAGGAGTGGTGATTTATGCAAAGGAAAAGTTGGTTCCCAAATTAATATTTAAAGATGAACAAGGAAGATATTTGGCAATTGAAATTCAAGTTCAAGGAGAAAAATTATTAATAATAGGAGTTTACGCACCGAACGAAGGGAAGTCAGAATTTTTTAAGAAATTGCATGAGACATTAATGGACTATTTGGATTATAATGTAATTTTAATGGGAGATATGAACGGAGTCGTCTCTACAAATATGGACAAAGCACAAAGACAGGTGGTCTCCAAGGATGGGAGACTACCTAAGACCTTTTTTGAAATGACTGACAATATGAATTTGATTGATATTTGGAGAACAAGGAACCCTCTTGAGAGAGAGGGAACTTTCTTCTCTGAGGCAAAAATGACTTGGACTAGAATTGACCAAATATGGGTAACTAGTGGGATGGCATCAAAGATTAAGAAAGTGGAAATCTGCCCAAAGACTTGTTCCGACCATAACGCTGTAAAGATGGAGATGAACCCAACAACAGCTGGTTCCTTTAGATGGAGGATGAATGACTCCCTGTTTAGAGATGAAGAGGTGTACCAAAAGGCCCAGAAAGTGGTAAAGGACTATTTTGAGATAAATCTGAGAACAGAAGTGGAAAAAAGAGTAATTTGGGACGCAAGTAAAGCCGTCATGCGAGGATTTTTAATACAACAGAATGCCATAAAAAGGAAGAGACAGAATGAGCAAAAGGACAAGATTTTGGAAAAGATAAAAGAAGGAGAAAAAAGATTGAGATCCAAACCAAAGTCACATGAAATTTTGAGAGAAATTAAGTTTTACCAGAGACAATATATGGAACTGATGAACCAAGAGATAGAATGGAAAATAAAACAAATGAGACAAAAGACATTTGAATCGGCAGATAAATGTGGGAAACTCTTGGCATGGCAATTGAAGAAGAGACAAAAACAGAATACGGTCACAAACTTAGAAGTGGAGGGAAAGAACATTTACAAACCAAATGAGATTAGAAACTGTTTTCAGAGCTATTTCAGGAGACTTTATGCACAGGGGCCGGTGAATGAAATAGAAATAGAAGAATTTCTTAAAAAGTATGGATTACAAAAAAATTCTGAACAAAGTAGAGTGATTTTGAACCAGAAGATAACTGATCAAGAAATTGAGGGAGCCATTCAAAATATGCAATTGGGAAAATCTCCAGGACCTGATGGACTGACCTCCAGATACTACAAAGCTCTGAAAGAATGGCTTATACAACCGTTGAAGGAGGTCTGTAATGAAATTTTAGAGGGGAGGAAGGCACCTGAATCGTGGAAAGAAGCTTATATTACACTTATACCAAAGACAGAGACTGAAAAGAACCAGGTTAAGAACTACCGCCCAATATCATTACTCAATGTGGATTACAAAATTTTTGCAGACATTTTGGCAAAAAGATTGAAGAAAGTTTTGGTGGGGGAGATTCAAAAAGACCAAGCGGGCTTTCTTCCAGGAAGACATTTGTCAGATAATGTGAGAAATATAATAGACATTATGGAATTACTGGAAGTTAATATTAATACTAAGGCAGTTTTAATATTTGTGGATGCGGAGAAAGCCTTTGACAATATTTCTTGGAATTTTATGAAAAAGAATCTCCAAGGGATGGGGGTAGGCCAAGGTTTTGAAAATGGTATAAGTGCAATTTATTCTGAACAAAAAGCCAAATTGATTGTAAATAATGTGGTTACAGAAGAATTTGCTATTGAGAAAGGGACACGACAGGGGTGCCCAATATCCCCATTACTTTTTATATCGGTCCTGGAGGTCTTATTAAACATGATTAGAGAGGACCAGCTGGTTAAGGGGGTTCAGGTCGGAGCTAAACAGTATAAACTGAGAGCATTTGCAGATGATCTAGTTTTAACCTTGCAAGAGCCAGACACTAGTACAAAAAGAGTTTTAGAACTAATACAAGTATTTGGTCAAGTAGCAGGCTTTAAGCTGAACAAACAGAAAACGAAAGTACTGGACAAAAATTTAACAGCTGTTGAAAGGGAGAAGTTTCAGAGTGAAACTGGTTTAACGGTAGCAAAGAAGGTGAAATACCTGGGGATTAATTTGACATCTAAGAATGTGAACTTATTTAAAGATAATTATGAGAAATGTTGGACAGAAGTTAAGAAAGATCTAGAAATATGGTCAAATTTAAGACTTTCCTTGTTGGGCCGAATTGCTGTTATTAAGATGAATGTCTTGCCGAGAATGTTGTTTTTGTTTCAAACATTGCAGATTTTGGACAAAATGGATTGTTTCAAGAGGTGGCAAAAAGATATATCTAGATTTGTCTGGCAGGGCAAAAAGCCCAGAATAAAATTTAAGATATTAACTGATGCGAAAGAAAGAGGGGGGTTTGCCCTGCCGGACTTGAAGTTGTATTATGAATCAGCGGCCTTTTGCTGGCTGAAAAACTGGCTGCTTCTTAAAAACACAGACATTTTGGATTTGGAAGGGTTCAATAACAGATTTGGCTGGCATGCATATTTATGGTACGACAAGGTAAAAATCCATCAAGGTTTCAAAAACCATATTGTCAGGAAAGCATTATATAATGTTTGGATTCGATATAAAGATTTGTTGGAAAACAAAACCCCCAGGTGGTTGTCACCAATGGAAGCTAAGGAAGTGAAAAAACTTAATATGGAATCCAAATGGCCAAAATATTGGGAAATTATAGAGTATGAGGAGGGAAAAGTGAAATTGCAGAGCTATGAGAAATTGAAGTCTAAAGTAAGAGACTGGCTTCATTACTACCAAATAAATGAAGTCTTTAAACAAGACAGGAAAATTGGCTTCCAGGTGGAGAGGTCAAAATTAGAAACAGAGCTACTGGAACCCAATACTAAGAATCTGTCAAGAATGTATAACTTGCTGTTGAAATGGAATACACAGGATGAGACGGTTAAATCAGCTATGATTAAATGGGCACAAGACATTGGTCATAACATTATGTTTGCTGACTGGGAACAGTTATGGACCACCGGTATAAAGTTCACGGCATGTAATGCCTTAAGAGAGAACATTATGAAAATGATATATAGGTGGTACATGACCCCAGTCAAGCTGGCAAAAATTTACCACACGCCCAATAACAAATGTTGGAAATGTAAGGAAACGGAAGGTACCTTTTACCACCTTTGGTGGACGTGCCCTAGGATCAAGGTCTTCTGGGAAATGATTTATAATGAAATGAAAAAGGTGCTTAAATGCACTTTCGCGAAGAAACCAGAAGCCTTCCTCCTGGGCATGGTAGGTCAATTGGTGTCAAGGAAAGATAAGACGTTTTTTATGTATGCTACAACAGCAGCAAGAGTACTCTTAGCAAAGTATTGGAAGACACAAGAGCTACCCACACTGGAAGAATGGCAGACCAAGGTGATCGACTACATGGGACTGGCGGAGATGACTGGCAGAATCCGTGACCAAGGGAAAGAGACGGTGGAAGAAGACTGGAAGAAATTTAAAGTTTATCTTAAGAATTGTTGTAAAATTAATGAATGTTAAAATGTCTTGGGTAATGTAAAATAGAATTGCAGTGACAAACAATTGGATATGGAAAAAAAGAGTTAAAGAATGAGCTATAAGAAGTTGAAATTAGGGGTTGCTGGATTGATTTAAAACAGGGATGCAGAAAGGGGAGGTATGGGGAAGTCGCTGAAAGAAGGTTTTAAGAAAGAAAGATCAAGAAATTATACGTGTTTATATGTTTGTTTGTTTATGTATTGTGTCGTATTGTCTTTTAATATGTGTTGAAAAATCAATAAAAAAATTATTAAAAAAAAAGAACTACATGAAGATGACGTACAAATGGTATACAACACCAGTGCAGTTAGGGAAAATGTACAAAACTAGTTCAAATATATGTTGGAAGTGTAAGGAAAAGGAGGGAATATTTTATCATATGTGGTGGGAGTGTAAGGTAATTAAAACATTTTGGGAAATTATATACAATGAATTGAAGAAAATGTCCCATTTAACATTTGTTTAAAAACCCGAGGCATTTTTGTTGGGGATTGTAGGGAAAGATCTGCCAAAAAAGTTGAAAAACATCTTCATGTATGCGACAACGGCCGCGAGAGTTCTGGTTGCGCAAGGATGGAAGACTGAAGAAACCCAACTAAAGAATCATGGCAAGAAAAGTTGATGGACTATGCAGAAGTGGCAAAATTGACATATAAGCTACGGGACAAGGATAACTATGACTTTAAGGATGAATGGGAACCTTTCACAAAGTCTCTGAAGACGCAACAAAGTGAATTGGACTCCTTGGCAGGTTTTGAATAAACATCCACAATTTTTTTTTTACTGATAATAATCAGCTATACAGTTTGAGGATCTATACAACTTTGTAACATGCAGTAAATAGCAATATTAGAGAAACCAAAGACTGGAACTGAGGGAAGTTGGGAGGTGGGTTGGGGGGGTGGGTTCTGGGGGGGAGGGGGAGGGGGAGGGAGGAAAAATGGGGGGAATAAGGATATGTTTTTGGATAATATGTCTTGTTATAACTTTGAATAATATTTTTTTTAATATCCTGGGAACAGTACACCGCAGTGGTGGGCAGTTCCACAGACCCTCCTCCTCTACTCAAAATGCATACAGACCCATCTTTGCGTGGGGAAGATCCAGACAAAAGGAGTCTGTTTTCAAAGTACCCGCGGAGGGGTTTAGATGGCTTCATCCTCTTGCCTCCCCCGCCCCCCAATCACTGTTTCACTCCGGAAGGCGTCTCAGACCTGGGTGGAGCAGCCACAAATGACAGGCAAAGAGACAAGGTCCTGCCCAGATTCAGGCTTCCTCATGATCGTGTGGAATCTGTACACGTTTCTGTTGGCGCTTCCACTAGTGATTGATCTGTACAGGATCGGACTTCATTTCAGCCAACCACATCCTTCCTCTTCCCCCTCCCTCTTCCCCCGACAGCATACTAGAGTTCATATGGATTTCAAAGCATGCTTTGAGAACTTGTATGCTTAGCTTTAAACTCCACAAAATTAGCCTATGGCTAGGATGCTATTTATCAAAGTCTGTGCCCATTAAAATATGGTCAGATACAAGTATGCTTTCCCCCTTGTTATACAATTATTATTTTTAAAATTGCATTCAACCATTTACTATTTAAACAGCTTATACACCACTTGACTATAATCATCTCTGAAGTGACACACGAGAAATACATTGCAGAAAAAGTTAACATTGATGACATCAGACTTCCGTGAAAAAGACCTGCTGGAATAAAAAAAGGATTCGGTAGGTGCTGGGTGCTCTGCCTGATGCTCTCAACTGACAAGATGTAGGTGTGGTTGAATCAAATGGGAACAGTGACCACAGTGCTATCAAATTCAACATACACAGTATGGAAGTGGACAATTGCTAAGGAAATCCAGAACAGTCACATTTGACTTCAAAAGAGGAGACTTCCTCAAAATGAGGGATTGGGAGGCTTCCGGAGGCGGCGCCAACGGCAATGGCGGTCTCCTTCTAACCGGGAGGGAGAAGCTCTGCGGAAAGTGGGTCTGTCCGCTACGGCGAAGCGGAGACCCTTCCAAAAATGACAGGCAGGAGAAGCCTGTGAGCGTGGGACTCGGCGGGCACCTTTAGCGCCCCCCGAATTGGCAAAGGAACCCCGTAAGGGGTCCCGGAGCGTAACGGGAGGCGCGGTGCTGAGAGTCAATTGCTACTTCTGTGGGGCGAAGCCGCACAGCTGTTGCCGGAGAGCGCTGACCTTTTTCCTGTGACAATTCGGCTGCTAAACAACTACCCGTGAGTAGGTGAAGCTTAAGAAATTGGGACTAAAGGAAGAAAAAAGGGATCAATTTGACACTGAAGCGGGAAGGTGTAAACAGGAAGTCCACCTTCCGTTTTTGTACACAGATCAAAGCAAAGACGCTTCTAAGCTAAGACCTGGAGAGCGGTGCTTTTAAACTTCTAAATCCGGACATTAAAGTGAAAGAACTCCCCCCCCCCAGGATAGTGGAGAGGGTGGGGAAGAGGGGAAAGTGACTTTGTTTCTTCTGGGAAAAATAGAGACAATTGCTTAACTCCTGGGACGGACTGCCAGGTGCATTAGAACTGTTGCATTGAGAGTTGCACTTTCTATGGACATTGTAACTTTTTAATGGTTAACTCTGCAAAGGAGATACTTGTTGAAGGTCTTCTCTGGACTTGAAACTCTTGCTTGCTTTTTCTCTTTTTTCTTGAGGGTGTTTAAGAAAGTTGGAAAAGACTTTTTTACTATTGTAAATTGAATGACTGCTACAGTATCCCCCTAGAGGAATATTGAAGTTGTACATCCAGCTGGGGGATTTTTCCACTCTGGACTTTGGGGATTTTCCATGGCAAGATCTGACTGTGGGAACGACCTTGACTCATAGACAGAGGTGGGATGACGGATAGGACAACACGATCGGGAAAGGCCAGAGTGCAGCAGCCCAGCACAGTTTCCCAGCAACGCAGACCATCTGTTCCTGGCCCTCCTGTGACACAGGGGGAAGACTCTGTACAAGTTGAGCCAAAAGGAATGGCATCAGAAGGGGATTTTACCTCTGCGCTAAATAAAATCTTTGAAAAATTGGAAGGCCTAAGCAAACAAGTTACGGAACAATCAACTAAAATAGACAATTTGGGACAGAAGGTGAATTCTGATACAGAATCTATTGAAAAACTGTAGGAAGAATCTGCGTCTAATAGAAAAATAGCTGAGGAAGCAAGAGAAAAAGCAGTGGCTGTAGAGGAAGAAATAAAACCTATGCGTAAACAGATTGGGGATCATCAGTCACTTCTGTCTATGATTGAACTGAGGGAGAAACAGATTAATTTAAGGATCAGGGCAGTACCAGAGCTTGAAAAGGATAATTTAAGTGACTATCTTACGCAGGAATTTGGAAAATTTTGGAATTTGGAGTTGGAGAAAGACTTTAAGATAGTAAGTGCGTTTAGACTTGGAAGAGGAGGAAGGAAAAACAGGGTGAGAGACTGTCTGGTTACCCTTCGAACGAAAGAAGAGAGAGATAAAATACTGAGTGCGCACTTCCAGAAGACTTTGGAGATAAACGACTCGAGAGTGGAGATTTTTAAGGATATACCGAAACATCTATTGGACCTTAGATCTAACTACAGTGATCTGGTGACCCTACTGAGAAGAAACAGAATTGTTTTCAGGTGGGAATTCCCCCAGGGATTATCCTTTACTTTAAATGGAAAAAGTTCAAAATAAGATCGTTGGAAGATAAGGAAAATTTTTTGAAAGACCACGAAGAAGAAGTGATAGAAGAATTAAGAGCTTTAAGAGCAGGAGTACTAGACATAGCACCACCACCTTTGGGATTGGAAACACAAAAAGAAGTGATACCACCGTCAGAACAAGAAGAACTTTTGGGAGCAGTTGGAGGAAAATAGAATAACTACATCATGTCTCTGCAATTATTAAGTTGGAATATTCATGGATTTAACTCCCGGGAGAAGAGGAAGAAAATCTTTCATTTACTGAAAAAGGAACAATTGGACTTAATTTGTTTACAGGAAACTCATGTGATAAGGCTTCACAGGAAAGTACTGATTAATAAAAGATTGGGTCAAGAGTTTATTTCATCGGACAAGGTTAAAAAGAGAGGAGTTGTTATTTATGCCAAAGAGAGCCTATCACCGAAATTTGTTTTTAAAGATGAACAAGGAAGATGGGTGGCAATTGAAATTCAATCACAAGGAGAAAAATTTTTGATTGTAGGAGTTTATGCACCAAATGAGGGGAAATCTGAATTTTTTAGGAAATTGCAAGAGACATTGCTTGACTACATGGACTATAATATTATCCTGATGGGAGATATGAATGGAGTGGTATCTACAAATATGGATAAGGCGCAGAGACAAGTTGTAACTAAAGATGGCAGACTACCAAAAACCTTTTTTGAACTGACTGACAATATGGACTTGATTGACATTTGGAGATCCAAGAACCCCCTTGGAAGAGAGGGAACATTCTTCTCTGAAGCCAACATGACATGGACAAGAATTGACCAAATATGGATAACTAGAGGACTGGCACCTAAGATTCGAAAAGCGGAAATTTGCCCAAAAACCTGCTCCGACCACAATGCGGTGAAGATGGAGATGAAATTAACACCAATCGGTTCCTTTAGATGGAGGATGAATGACACCTTATTTAGAGATCAAGAGGTCACTAAGAAGGCCCAAAAAATCCTGAGAGACTATTTTGAGATAAATTTGAATACTATGGTTGAAAAAAGAGTAATCTGGGACGCAAGCAAAGCAGTTATGAGAAGGTTTCTGATTCAACAGAATGCATTAAAGAAGAGAATACAAAATGAGAAAAAAGATAATATCTTGGAAAAAATAAAAGGAGAGAAGAAATTAAGAGCGAAACCAAAGTCGCAAGAGATTCTGAGAGAAATAAAATTATATCAAGTACAATACATGAAAATGATAAATCAGGAAGTTGAATGGAAAATTAAGCAGATGAGACAAAAGACATTTGAATCAGCTAATAAATGTGGGAAACTGCTAGCCTGGCAGATGAAAAAAAGATAAAAATTAAATACCATTACAAATCTGGATGTGGAAGGAAAGAACATACAGAATCCATTGGAGATTAGAAAGTGTTTCCAGAGATATTTTAAACAACTATATACACAAGGGCCACAGAAAGAGACTGATATAGACTAATTTTTAAGAACAAATGGATTACAAAAAATCACTCAAGAAAATAAGATAATGTTGAATCACAAAATTACAGAACAGGAGGTTGAAGGTGCCATTCAAAATATGCAGTTGGGCAAATCTCCAGGGCCGGAGGGTCTTACCTCCAAATACTATAGATCTCTGAAAGATTGGTTAATTCAGCCACTAAAGGAGGTTTGTAATGAAATTCTGGAGGGGAAAAAGGCACCAGAGTCGTGGAAGGAAGCTTACATTACACTCATACCGAAAACTGAGTCTGAAAAGACACAACTTAAGAACTACCGCCCCATACCCCTGCTTAATGTGGATTACAAAATTTTTGCTGATATTTTGGCTAATAGATTAAAAAAGGTATTAACTGAAGAGATACATAAAGATCAAGCCGGCTTTCTCCCAGGTAGACATTTGTCTGACAATACGAGGAACATAATTAATATTTTGGAGAAGCTGCAAGTGAATATCTGTCAGGGAACTGTCATCTGAGACGAAGGAGGTGAAAGGGCTCATGGAGGGTGAGAGAGACCACTCAGCGGAGGAGGGGACCAGCAGGGGGAGAAGTGGAGTTACAAGGGAAAGTGAGTCGGAGGGAGGGCTCAGAGATACTTCAAGCGAGAACAGTGGAGAGGTTTCAGGACCTCCCGTAGGGACACCCACTCCTCGGCGGAAACTGTCACGCCGAGAGTCCAGAAGACGCGTTTCCGTTAAGGAGCTTTTATGCTGGAAGAAGTTCCGTAAACGCCCACTGTCCGATTCAACGAGCGATTGATGGAGCCATGCTTAAGGAGCTCCATCACAGACAGAGGTTTGGGAACTTAGCCAAACTCTGAGGGATCAGGATTTTACGCACAAGCAGCTCACCATCCCATCACAGCAATCGGACAGTCCCTGAAAGCAGCTTGTGCAGAGAGGCATCATGAGCAACCCAGCCGGAGCCGGAGGAGCAGCAGGAGCTGGAGAAGGTCCAACTCTGGAAGAAAGGTACAGAGTTTTGGAACTCCAGCTAGCAATGCAAACGGCGAGGCTAGAAGAAAGGAGGGCGCAGGATGCAGAAAAGGCAAAAGGCGCTACACTAGCAAGAAAGATGCCAGGAATGGTGCAGAAGTTTGGGGGGGACCCCAGGAACTACCAAGCCTTTAGGACAGAGATGCAGTATGCTCTCGAACTGCAGTTTAACGACTTTCCCGATGAGGCATCACGAGTGGCGTTTGTGATTGGCCATCTCGAAGGGGGGGCGAGAGACTGGGTCCGGCCCCTGATGGCAGGGAATAGTGACATGCTGAAGGATGCGAGGAAGTTTTTTCACGCCATGGATTTGATGTTTTCCAGCGAGATTGAACAGGGACTGGTGCGCAGACAATTGATGGCTTGCAAACAGGGGAGCCGATCGGTTCGTGAGTACTGGACTGAGTTTACAATGTTGATACATAAATTGGGGTGGGACCTATCGGCGGAACCCATTCAAATGCTCTTTGAAGAGGGGCTTTCTTCGGCGGTGAAAGACGAACTTTCCCGGGCGCCCAGGGCAGAGTCTATGGACCAGCTGACCAAATCAGCGCTGACCATTGGAGCGCGCCAGGAGGCAAGAGCCTTGGAGAAGCGGGAGGGGAAAGGAGAGCGTTGGAGGGATTTCCACATTCCAGAGATTCCAGAACCCAGTTTCCCGCCCGGAGAGCCGATGGAAGTTGGAACAGCGCGCGCGCGCGCAGTTTCAAATCCCAGTGAAGGGAGGAAGAAGGAGGGAAAGAGCGCCAAGAAATGTTACCTCTGCCAGCAGCCAGGTCACTTTGCCAGAGTCTGCCCGCAAAGAAAGGAATGGCAAGGGATGGCGGGAGCTGTTGGGGGGAAGGAGGAGGAAGTCCAGGAGCCAGTAAAAGCCAACGCCTGTCTGCCTCTGTCAGGGCACTGCAGACAGGCCAAGGAGCAGTAAAAGTGCCCACTCCGGAACCTCCAAGACCAGCTCTAGTAATAGAGGTGCTGCTAGAGCTGGCAAACGGATACCCACTAAAGACCAAGGCGCTGTTGGACTCAGGCAGCTCCTGTAATTTTATGAGCAAGGAGTTTGCAGCTGAACACCAGATACAGACACTCCCTTTAAGCAACCCCCTGCAGGTCACCACGATCGATGGGAGGGAGCTGTTGGGGGGAGAAGTTAGCCTACAGACCGTCCCAATGGTTATGAGGGTGGCAAGGCACACTGAAAGGATAGCGTTCAATGTAGCCACCCTGGGAGGGGCGCCAGTCATTTTGGGAATGAGCTGGCTAGCGTTGCATGACCCGCTAGTGGGCTGGCATCAGAGAGTGGTCTCCTTTGGGTCAGCACATTGCCTGGAACACTGCAAAGAGGGAAAGGTGCCAGAAGGGGCAAAAGCCTCCCTAGCAGGGATGGAAGTGGCGGACAAAGGGAAGGTGCCCAAACAATACGCTGACCTGAGCAAGGTCTTCAGCGAAAGGGAAGCAGATAAACTACCACCGCATAGAGACTTTGACTGCCAAATTAACCTGGTCCCTGGGGCCCAGCTCCCCGTGGGCAAGCTGTACGCCATGTCAGACAGGGAAATGCAGGAGTTGAGGGAGTTTATTGACAAAAACCTGAAGAGAGGTTTCATCAGAGAGTCCAGAGCGGTGGGGGGCAGCCCAGTGTTTTTTGTGGACAAAAAAAACACGGATAAACCGAGATTGATCGTGGACTACCGGCGGCTAAATGCCGTGTCAGAACCAGTGACTTTCCCCATGCCCAGGATTGATGACATTTTGACCAGGGTGAGGAAGGGAAAGATATTCACGAAACTGGACCTGAGAGGAGCGTACAACCTGATACGAATAAAGAAGGGGGATGAATGGAAGACAACGATGTTCACCCCCCTAGGGGCTTTCGAATATCTCGTTATGCCCTTTGGATTACAAGCAGGCTCCGCCTGTTTTCAATCGCTCATGAACCATGTACTGGGACCTTTGCTCTACAAGAATTGCGTGGCCTTCCTCGATGACGTGCTGATATATTCAGAGAATGAGGAGCAGCATGTAAAGGATGTCAGGGAAGTGCTGAGCCAGCTGCAAGCAAACCAGTTGTGGGTGAAATTGGAGAAGTGTCAGTTCCACGCCAAGGAGGTGGAATTCCTGGGGTACCGCTTATCAGACAAGGGATTAGCCATAGATCCAGGCAAGGTACAGGCGGTGCTGGAATGGAAGACACCGAAAACGAAAAAAGATGTGCAAAGGTTCTTAGGGTTTGGGAACTTTTACCGTAAATTCATCAAGAACTTTGCCCACTTAACGGCTCCCATCACGGACTGTCTAAGCAGCAAGAAGAAATTCGTTTGGACGGCGGAGGCGGAGCACGCTTTTGAGGAATTGAAAAAGGCATTCGCTTCGGAAGAACAGCTCCTGCATGTGGATTTACAAAAACCCATGAGAGTGGAAACTGATGCCTCAGACCGGGCGGTGGGGGCGGTGCTGCTTCAGCCAGGGAGCAATAAGTCGGAATGGAGACCGTGTGCCTTCTTTTCGCGTAAGCTGAACAAATCCGAGAGGAATTACACGGTATATGACCGAGAACTACTCGCCATTCACGAAGCGTTCCGGAGATGGAGACACTTACTAATTGGCGCACAGCATAAGGTGCAAGTGTGTATGGACCACAAGAATTTGGAGTATTGGAGAACGGCACGAGTGCTCAACCAACGACAAGTGAGATGGGCCCAGGAGTTCTCCAAATTCCATTTTGAAATCTGCTATGTGCCAGGTCCAGAAACATCAGAGCGGACGCTCTCTCTCGCAAACCTGAATATTTGGAGGGGGAGGGAGCGCCAGAAGAGAGACATATAATCCCAGAGGACCACTGGGTGTGTGGTGCGGCCTGGGTGGGGCAAAGAGAACTGGTAGAGGGAACGGTAAATGATGAGTACGCCCAGGAGAAGCTCAGAGGTTTAAGGAGAGAGGGAGAAGACCCCGGAGGTTTTGAAGAAAGAAACGGGGCATTGTATTACAAAGGGGTGCTATATATACCCGAAGGGGAATTGAGGGGGAGAGTACTCAAACAGCTGCACGACAATCCCACAGCGGGGCATTTTGGGCAACACAAGACCATGTGGTTGGTGACCAGGGAGTTTTGGTGGCCCAAGGTGAGGGAGGATGTACGGGAGTATGTGAGAAGGTGTGACCAATGCCAGAGAGCCAAAGGAGAAAGGCGGGCACCAGCGGGGTTATTAGAACCGTTACCCACACCAGAACGACCGTGGGAGGCGGTGTCGATAGATTTTATGACTGATCTGCCCAAATCCCAGGGGAAAACCGCCATACTAGTCGTAGTAGACCAGTTAACTAAGATGGGTCACTTTGTAGCTTGCTCACATGCAGTCACGGCGGAAGAGACAGCAAAATTGTTTGTAGAACATATTTTTAGGCTGCATGGCGCCCCCTTGAGGGTGGTTTCCGACAGAGGGAAACAGTTCACGTCCAGATTCTGGAGGAAGCTTATGAGCTTGTTGCACGTAGAGGTCAACTTTTCGACTGCCAGGCACCCTGAGACCAATGGGCAGGCGGAGAGGGCAAACGGTATCCTTCAACAATACCTGAGGTGTTATGTCAATGACAGAGAAAACGATTGGGTCGAAAAGTTGGCACTAGCGGAATTTGCTTACAATAATGCAGAGAATGTGTCCACAGGGATGAGCCCCTTTTTGGCTAATTATGGGTGCCACCCCAGGGCGTTTCCAGGGGAAGGAGGAGAGAGATGGAGTGTTCCGGCCGCTGAACTTTTTGTAGAAGAAATGGAAGCGATCCATCGTCAACTCCAACACAACTTAGAAAGGGCCAAAGAAGAATATAAGAGGCAGGCAGACAAGAGCAGAAGGGAAGGTGAAACAATTAGGGTGGGGAGTCGGGTCTGGCTATCAACCCAAGGGTTGCCGTTCAAGGGGAGTTGCAAGAAATTGAGACCCAAAAGATTGGGACCATTTGAGGTCATCCAACAGGTCAACCCAGTGGCTTTCAGACTCCGGTTACCGAACCACATGAAACTGCACCCAGTATTCCACAGGTCATTACTGTCACCATACAGGGGGGAAGGTGAAGGGGTGTCCACACGGGGGCCAGCCATAGAAGAAAGGGAAAGCCGCAACTATGTGGCGGAAATCATCGACTCCAGGTGGAAGGGTAATCAGGTGGAGTATTTGGTCGCGTGGGAAGGGGAACCGGAGTCGGAAAACACCTGGGTGAAGGCAGAGGAGGTCCATGACGAGGTCTTGATCGAAACGTTCCACCAAAGGTTCCCCAGGAAACCTCAGACAGTAGCGAGGTTCCGGAGGGAGTACTTTGGCACCACCGACGATGAGGAGGAACTGGAGGGATTCAGGGAATCGGAGTTGGAAGGGGGTACAGACTCCGAGGAGGAGGAGTACTTGGAAACCGGGAACAGCAAAAGGTGGAGGGAAGTGTTCGAAACTTCGGAAGATGAGGGAGGTTCCTTCAGGGGTTTTGCTCCCTCGCCTCCCGCAGAGGAGGGGAGGGAAGGGGGTGAAGGGGGCCCTAGAGGGGAGGTGGATGTCAGGGAACTGTCATCTGAGACGAAGGAGGTGAAAGGGCTCATGGAGGGTGAGAGAGACCACTCAGCGGAGGAGGGGACCAGCAGGGGGAGAAGTGGAGTTACAAGGGAAAGTGAGTCGGAGGGAGGGCTCAGAGATACTTCAAGCGAGAACAGTGGAGAGGTTTCAGGACCTCCCGTAGGGACACCCACTCCTCGGCGGAAACTGTCACGCCGAGAGTCCAGAAGACGCGTTTCCGTTAAGGAGCTTTTATGCTGGAAGAAGTTCCGTAAACGCCCACTGTCCGATTCAACGAGCGATTGATGGAGCCATGCTTAAGGAGCTCCATCACAGACAGAGGTTTGGGAACTTAGCCAAACTCTGAGGGATCAGGATTTTACGCACAAGCAGCTCACCATCCCATCACAATATCAATACCAAAGCAGTTTTAATTTTTATAGATGCGGGAAAAGCTTTTGATAATATTTCTTGGAATTTTATGAAGAAAAATCTTCAGGGAATGGGGGTGGGCCAAGGGTTTGAAAATGGTATAAGTCCAATTTATTCAGAGCAAAAAGCTAAGCTAATAGTCAATAATGTGGTGACAGAGGAATTTAAGATAGAGAAAGGGACACGACAAGGCTGCCCAATTTCCCCATTGCTTTTCATATCGGTCCTGGAGGTTTTGTTAAATATGATTAGAAGGGACCGTCTGATTAAAGGTATTCAGGTTGGAGCCAAACAATACAAACTGAAGGCTTTTGCAGATGACTTAGTTTTGACGTTACAGGAGCCAGAATCTAGTACGAAAAGAGTATTAGAACTGATTCAAGAATTTGGTCATGTGGCAGGATTGAAACTGAACAAGTCAAAAACTAAAGTTCTTGAGAAAAACTTAACACTGATTGAGAAAGAGAGGTTTCAGAAGGAGACTGGTTTGACATTAGCTAAGAAAGTAAAATACTTGGGGGTTAATATGACTGCTAAGAACTTAAACTTATTTAAAGATAACTATGAGAAATGCTGGTCAGAAGTGAAAAAAGACTTAGAAATATGGTCAAATTTGAAGCTTTCCTTGTTGGGTCGAATTGCAGCTATAAAGATGAATGTATTGCCAAAAATGTTATTTCTGTTTCAGTCATTGCAAATTTTGGACAAGATGGACTGTTTCAAGAAGTGGCAGAAAGATATTTCTAGATTTGTCTGGCAGGGCAAGAAGCCCAGAATAAAATTTAAAATACTAACTGATGCAAAGGAAAGAGGTGGATTTGCCCTGCCGGACCTTAAACTTTACTATGAATCAGCAGCATTCTGCTGGTTGAAAGATTGGCTGCTTCTTGAGAACACAGACATTTTGGACTTAGAAGGTTTTAATAATGTTTTTGGGTGGCATGCATATTTGTGGTATGACAAGGTTAAAGCACATAAAGCATTTAAAAACCATATTGTCAGGAAAGCATTGTTCAATGTCTGGATAAGATATAAAGACTTATTGGAAAATAAAACCCCAAGGTGGTTGTTACCAATGGAAGCGAAGGCTCAGAAAAAGCTCAATATGGAGGCCAAATGGCCGAAATATTGGGAAATTTTGGAACAAGAAGGAGATAAACTGAAATTGCAGAGTTTTGAGAAATTAAAAGATAAAGTGCGAGACTGGCTTCATTATTATCAAATAAGAGAGGCCTATAATTTGGACAAAAAAAATTGGCTTCCAGGTGGGAAAATCAAAATTGGAAACAGAACTACTTCCGGTCAGCGCCGGCGACCGTAATGGCGGATTTCCTCTGAACACCGGAGGAAATCGGCTTCGGGGAGCTGGGGTTCTACCGCTACGGCGAAGCGGGGACCCGAAAAAATCACAGGTGGGGAAGCCTGTGAGCTGAAGGCTCGGCGGGCTCCATTTGTGCCCCCCCCTCGCTGCAAAGGAGCCTTTTTAAAGGCTCCGGAACGGACCGGGGGTGAGGGGTGCGGAGCTGAGAGCTGTCTACCCGTCTCCGCGAAGTGAAGCCGCACAGCCAGGGTCGGAGAGCGCTGATTTCTTTTCTGGCTAATTGGACTCAAAAACAACTACCCGTGAGTAGGAATTTGACATATATTGGGAAGAAATTACTAAAAATTCGGCCGAAACGGGGGAAGGTAAAAACAGGAAGTCTGCCTTCCCGGACTGTTAACAGATCAAAGTAAAGAGACTTCAAAGCTGGGACTTGGAAAGAGGAGTTCTCGGGAGGATTAAAACCCAATACCTGAAGAGAAAACCTATCCCACTGTTAGCAGGAACAGTGGATAGATATCTGAAAGATCTTAGACCTGCAAGGAAAGAATTTTTAAAATACATCTGCTGACTTTAAAACTTGGGAACGGACTGCCTATGACAAAGAAGCCGATCAGAGGGATCTGTCAAATGGAGAATGGAGTTTAAAGTTTGACTGCTCTGCAAAGGATACAGTAGCTGGGAAAGGAAAGGAACATTTTGGGACTAAAAATTTGATACTAAGAAACGGGGATTTTTTGAACATTATTGGTTATAAAGTTACAACAAGAAGTTGGTTCGAGACCCCTAGTGGCAACTACGTTGCAAAGACATTTTAGACTGTAAGTTTTGCTGTGGGAAAATTCCTATGCTATCAAAACAAATTCCCTGAGTGTGTGACTGACCTTGGGAGTGCATGTGAGTGTTATGGCAGACAAAGCAGAGTTGACACAGGAGAAAACTACCAGATCCGGAAAACATTACAAAGTAGATACCACTAGAAGGCCCTCAACGGGGGGTGCAGCGGGCACAGCAGGAGCTGCTGCCCCACAGGCAAAATTAAAGGTTATGTCAACTGATGAATTGTTAGCCCAAGCATTGGGTAAAATTGATGCATCTTTGGAGAAATTGGCAAACAGAGTTGAAGAGACAAATAAACAAGTAGCAGAGGCTTGTGCAAAAATTGAAGCGAACACTGCAAGCATTAATTTGAATACCTCAAGTATAAATGAATTAGGGAAAAAGGTGAACTCTAATACGCAGTCTATTGAAAAATTATTGGAAGAATCGGCGTCAACTAGAAAATTGGCTGAAGAAGCCAAGGAAATTGCAACTGCTGCCCAGGAACAGATTCCACCGGTACATAAGAAATTTGAAGAATATGACTTGACGTTCTCGATGATAGATCTTGAAAGAAAGGCGAGAAATTTAAGAATAAGAGGCGTGCCAGAAAGTGAAGATAATTTGGTAGAATTTCTTACAAAAGAATTTACACAATTTTGGCAAAAGGACCTGGGAGAGGAAGAATTCACTATTGTGAGTGCTTTCAGACTTGGCAGAAGACAAGGAAAGAATAAAGCAAGAGACTGTCTGATAATTTTGAAAACTAAGGAAGAAAGAGATAAGATACTGAACTTACATTACCAAAGAACCCTAGAAATTGGGGACACTTATGTGGAAATCTTTAAAGACATACCTAAACATATCCTGGAGGTAAGGGCCCACTACAGAGACTTGGTTGCCCTGCTGAGGAAAAACAGAATAATCTTCAGATGGGAATTCCCACAAGGCCTATCTTTTAAATATAGAGGAAAGAAAATAAGAATAAGGACAGTGAACGACAAGGACAAGTTTTTGAAAGACCACGAAGAGGATCTGCAGAAGGAAGTGGACTCTGCTGAGGACATATTGATGCCAGGACAAGGACTTTTGGAGATTGCAAATTTGATATCTGGACGCTCCGGCCCAAGGAGAGACAAGCCACCGACAGAAGAAGAACAACAACTTGGTGCAGTAGGAGGGAAAGCTAACTAATCAATCATGTCTCTGCAACTTTTAAGCTGGAATTGTAATGGTTTGAACTCCCCTAGAAAAAGAAAAGAGATATTTTATATATTAAAGAAAGAACATTTGGACCTGATTTGTTTACAAGAGACTCATGTTATGAGGCTACACAGGAAAATATTGGTTAATAAAAGATTAGGGCAAGAATTTATTTCGTCTGACAAAGTTAAAAAAAGAGGAGTGGTGATTTATGCTAAGGAGAAACTTTCACCGAAATTTATTCTCAAAGATGAGCAAGGAAGATATTTGGCCATTGAAATTCAGTTTCAAGGGGAAAAATTTTTGATAGTAGGTGTGTATGCACCAAATGAGGGGAAGTCGGAATTTTTCAAGAAACTGCATGAGACTTTGATGGACTTTATGGATTACAATATAATTTTGATGGGGGACATGAATGGAGTTGCATCAACCAATATGGACAAGGCCCAAAAACAGGTAGTTACCAAAGATGGTAGACTGCCAAAAACTTTTTTTGAAATGACTGACAACATGGACTTGATTGATATTTGGAGAACTAAGAACCCCTTGGAGAGAGAAGGAACATTCTTCTCTGAAGCCAAGATGACATGGACCAGAATTGACCAAATCTGGATCACTAGAGGAATGGCTCCAAAGATAAAAAAAGTGGAAATCTGCCCCAAAACATGCTCCGACCATAATGCTGTAAGGATGGAGATGAAGTCAACAACAACCGGAGCCTTTAGATGGAGGATGAATGACACCTTATTTAGAGATGAAGAAGTATACAACAAGGCCCAAAAGACTCTAAAAGACTATTTTGAATTAAATTTGCCAACAAATGTGGAGAAAAGAGTAATCTGGGACGCAAGTAAAGCCGTGATGAGAGGATTTTTTATACAACAGAATGCATTAAAAAAGAGAAGGCAAAATGAGAAAAAAGATAAAATTTTGGAGAAAATTAAAGAAGGTGAGAAAAAATTGAGAGCCAAGCCGAAGTCACAAGAGATTCTGAGAGAAATAAAGATATATCAAACACAATATATGGAATTGATGAATCAGGAAATAGAATGGAAAATTAAACAAATGAGACAGAAGACATTTGAATCGGTGGATAAATGTGGGAAATTACTGGCATGGCAATTGAAAAAAAGACAAAAACTGAATACAATTACAAACCTGGAAGTAGAAGGAAAGGATATAAACAACCCAAATGAGATAAGAAATTGTTTCCAGAAGTACTTTAAGCAATTATACACACAAGGGCCACAGAATGAAAAGGACATTGATGGATTTTTGAAAATAAATGGATTACAAAAAATTTCACAGGAAAGTAAAGTATTGTTGAACTGTAAAATAACAGATCATGAGATAGAAGGTGCCATCTTAAATATGCAATTGGGCAAATCCCCGGGACCGGATGGACTGACTTCCAGATACTATAGATCCTTGAAGGATTGGATAGTGCAACCTCTGAAGGAAGTCTGCAATGAGATTTTGGAAGGGAAAAAGGCACCAGAATCGTGGAAAGAGGCCTACATTACACTTATACCGAAAACAGAGACTGAAAAGACTCAACTTAAAAACTACCGTCCCATATCCTTATTAAATGTGGATTATAAAATCTTTGCTGACATTTTAGCCAAGAGATTGAAAAGAGTATTGATTGAAGAGATACATAAGGACCAAGCGGGCTTTCTGCCGGGAAGACACATATCTGATAATTTGAGGAATGTAATTGACATTTTGGAAAAGCTAGATGTGGATATAAATACTAAAGCTGTTCTGATATTTGTGGACGCGGAGAAAGCCTTTGACAACATTTCTTGGAGTTTTATGAAGAAGAATCTACAGGGTATGGGGGTAGGCCAAGGTTTTGAAAACGGTATAGGTGCAATATACTCTGAACAAAAGGCCAAATTAATTGTAAATAATGTGGTTACGGAACAATTTAAGATTGAAAAAGGGACACGACAAGGATGCCCAATTTCCCCTTTACTTTTTATATCGGTCCTGGAGGTTTTGCTGAATATGATTAGAAGGGACCGGTTGGTTAAAGGTATACAGGTCGGAGCCAAACAGTATAAACTGAGAGCTTTTGCAGATGATCTAGTTTTGACGTTACAGGAGCCAGAATCTAGTACTAAAAGAGTTTTAGAACTAATTCAAGAATTTGGTCAGGTGGCAGGATTTAAATTGAATAAGACCAAAACTAAGGTTTTAGAGAAAAATATGACATTGTTTGAAAAAGAGAAATTTCAGAATGAAACAGGTCTGTCTGTGGTGAGGAAGGTGAAATATCTGGGGATTAATATGACATCTAAAAATGGGAACCTATTTAAAAATAATTATGAGAAATGCTGGTTAGAAGTGAAAAAAGATCTCGAAACATGGTCAAATTTGAAGCTTTCCTTGATGGGTCGAATAGCAGCTATAAAGATGAATGTATTGCCTAAAATGTTGTTTTTGTTTCAAACATTACAAATTGTGGACAAGATGGAATGTTTTAAGAAGTGGCAGAAAGATATTTCTAAATTTGTCTGGCAGGGCAAGAAGCCTAGGATAAAATATAAGATTTTGACTGACGCAAAAGAAAGGGGTGGCTTCGCCCTGCCAGACTTCAGACTCTATTATGAGTCAGCAGCATTCTGCTGGTTGAAAGACTGGCTGCTTCTTGAAAACACAGACATTTTGGATTTAGAAGGTTTTAACAATGTGTTTGGATGGCATGCATATTTGTGGTATGACAAGGTTAAAGCTCATAAAGCGTTTAAGAATCACATTGTTAGGAGATCTCTGTTTAATGTTTGGACTAGATATAAGGATTTACTGGAAAACAAAACCCCAAGGTGGTTGTCACCAATGGAAGCGAAAGCTCAGAAAAAACTCAATATGGAGGCCAGTTGGCCAAAATATGGGGAAATTTTGGAGCAAGAAGGAGATAGACTGAAATTGCAGAGTTTTGAGAAATTAAAAAACAAAGTCCGAGACTGGTTACATTATTTTCAGATAAGGGAGGCATACAATTTGGACAGGAAAATTGGCTTCCAGGTGGAAAAATCTAAATTAGAAACAGAAGTGCTAGAACCTAAAACTAAGATTATGTCAAAAATGTATAACTTGCTGCTGAAATGGAATACACAGGATGAAACGGTTAAGTCAGCTATGATTAAATGGGCACAAGATCTTGGACATAATATCATGGGAACAGTTATGGACCACAGGTATGAAATTCACGGCATGTAATGCCTTAAGAGAGAATATTATGAAAATGATATACAGGTGGTACATAACCCCAGTCAAGCTTGCAAAAATATATCATTTGCCCGATAATAAATGCTGGAAATGTAAGGAAGTGGAAGGTACATTTTTTCACCTATGGTGGACGTGCCCAAAGATCAAGGCCTTTTGGGAAATGATTTATAATGAAATGAAAAAGATATTTAAGTATACTTTCCTGAAAAAACCAGAGGCTTTTCTCTTGGGTATAGTCGGCCATTTGGTGCCAAAGAAGGACAGAATCTTTTTCATGTATGCTACAACGGCAGCAAGAATACTTATTGCAAAGCACTGGAAGACTCAAGATTTACCCACTCTGGAAGAATGGCAGATGAAGTTGATTGACTGTATGGGACTGGCAGAAATGACCGGCAGAATCCGCGACCAGGGAGAAAAGTCAGCAGAAGAAGATTGGAAGAAATTTAAGGAATATCTACAGAAATATTATAAAATTAATGAACTTTGAAAAGATGTTGGTTTGAACTTTGGTGGTCTCCAGCTGTTATGATAAAGATAATGGGGATCATAATTGTTTCTGTTACTAAATTTAAAAAAAAAGTTGAGTGGAAAATAAGGTGATATTTTAAAAGGAATGTTAAGAGATTAGGATTTGCTGAATTAACAAATTGAACTAGAGAACAAGAAGGGGAGGTATGAGGAAGTCAAAGAAACATGTGACTGAAAATTGTTATTGAAACGGAATTGTTTTTAATATTTTTCTTTTTCTTTTTCTTTTTCTTTTTCTTTTTGTCTTTATATAAAATTGGAAAATTTAATAAATATTCATTTAAAAAAAAAACAAAATTGGAAACAGAACTGTTAGACCCCAAAACTAAGATACTTTCAAGAATGTATAACTTGCTGTTGAAATGGAATACGCAGGATGAAACGGTTAAATCTGCTATGATTAAATGGGCACAAGATATTGGTCATAACATTATGTTTGCTGACTGGGAACAGTTGTGGACCTCCGGTATGAAATTTACTGCATGTAATGCCTTAAGAGAGAATATTATTAAAATGATTTATAGGTGGTACATGACCCCAGTCAAGCTTGCAAAAATATATCATTTGCCCGATAATAAATGTTGGAAATGTAAAGAAAATGAAGGTACATTCTTTCACCTTTGGTGGACGTGCCCAAAGATTAAGGCTTTCTGGGAGATGATATATAATGAAATGAAAAAGGTATTTAAATATACCTTCCTGAAGAAACCAGAGGCCTTTCTCCTGGGCATAGTCGGCCAATTGGTGCCAAAGAAGGATAGAACTTTCTTTATGTATGCAACAACAGCAGCAAGAATACTTATTGCAAAGTATTGGAAGACACAAGAGCTACCCACCCTGGAAGAGTGGCAGATGAAGGTGATGGATTATATGGAATTGGTGGAAATGACTGGCAGAATCTGTGACCTGGGAGAAGAGTTGGTGGAAGAAGACTGGAAGAAATTTAAAGACTATCTTCAGAAACATTGTAAAATTAATGAATGATGTTGGACTGAAAATAAGTGGCATTAGCAACAAAGTTAATAAGAATATGCAAAAATGAATTGATAAATGGATGAAAATATAGAGTTATAATATGTTAAGATATAGAGTTAAGATAAACGAAAGAGGGTAAGGATTTGCTGACTTGATTATTTAAATGGGAATACAAAAAGGGGAGGTGTGAGGAGGCCAAGGAAATAAGATAACGAGTTAGGTTTACAAAAATGGATTTGTTTTTATTTTCCTTTTCTTATTTTATGTATTTTTCTATGTTTCTTTTATTGTATTTCTTTCTTTTTATATGATCTTTTAAATTCATGTCTTTGTAAAACTCCAATAAATATCTTTTAAAAAAACAAAAAAAAAATGAGGGATTGGGTAAAAAGGAAGTTGAAGGGGGAAAGTCAAGGATGGTGAGCCCTTCTGTGCTCCAGAGGGCCTGGGTGGCCTCATTCCCCTCTTGTTCTGAGCACTGCAGAGGGAGGCAAACATGTCCTTCCTGGGGGCTGGTCCCTCCCCGCCCTCTTCCTGGAGGGCAGCAGGAGGAGGGGGCTGCTGCAGCTGCCTCCTTTGGGGGCATGGCTCACCTTGCCTGCTCCTGCCCTCCTCCAACACACACAACCTTACCTGCCTCAGCCATCCATGGGGGCTTGAGAGTGTGTGAGCAGACTTTGTCATGGGAGGAGGCAGGCCTTGCAGAGGAGGAATGCTGGGGGCAGGCATTCAAACTCAGCCCTGAAGCTCACTGGGTGACCCTGGGCCAGGCACTCACGCTCAGCCTAACCTACCTCAAAGGGTTGTTGTGAGGATAAAATGGGGGGGGGGAGAGAACTCTGCACACCAACTTGACCTCCTTGCAGGAAATGGGGGCTATAAATGTAATTGTGTTATTTGTACCCCACCCACCTCACTGGGTTTCCCCAGCCTCTCTGAGTGGCTTCCAACACATATTAAAACAACAAACATTCAAAGCCTCCCTATAAAGGGCTGCCTTCCAGAGGTTTGATAGTTGCTCATCTCCTTGTCACCTGTAGGGAGGGCGTTCCACAGAGAGGCTGCCACCACCGAGAAGGCCCTCCCTCTGCCTGGTTCCCTGCAACCTCGCTTCTCGCGGGGAGGGAACCACCAGAAGACCCTCGGAGGAGGACCTTCGGGCTGACGGATGGGGGTGGAGATGCTCCTTCAGGTATACTGCGCTGAGCTTCCTGACCTGACATTTGCCTCGCTTAACATAATTAATTAGGAAGTGAAGTTTTCCTCTTCCATTCAAGCAGTACAGGAAGTAAGAACGTGCAAAAAGGAGTACTACTTCTAGAATTCCCAACTCCTGACATAAAACAGCACAAAGGTTGCCTTTTCTTGACCATCAATCACCTGCGCAAAGTCCCTACACCACCCCCTATTGTGCTTCAATACAGCCCCATCGGTCAGGCCGGACACTGAGGTCCAGCGCTGAGGGTCTTCTGGTGGTTCCCTCATTGCGAGAAGTGAAGTTACAGGGAACCAGGCAGAGGGCTTCTCGGTAGTGGCGCCCGCCCTGTGGAACGCCCTCCCACCAGATGCCAAAGAAATAAACACGTATATGACATTTAGAAGACATCTGAAGGCTGCCCTGTTTAGGGAAGCTTTTAATGACTGATGTTTTAATGTATTTTTAATCTTTTGCTGGAAGCCGCCCAGAGTGGCTAGGGAAACCCAGCCAGATGGGCCGGGTAGAAATAAATTAAAAAATATAATTATTAAATTATTATACGCGTTAGAAACAGAATTTGAAGGGGCAGTCTTTTCTGGCATTGCCAAATGAAGCTGCTGACCCATTTCTAAGTCCTAAAATCCACAATTTCTCTGAATGCCTGAAAAACCCAGTGGTGCAGGACCTCCTAGCATGCCATCTGCTGGGGAACATTTCCTAGCACTTGGCTGGGAGCTGCTGCAGCGCTATAGTCAGGAAAGGCTTTCTGTATATCGGTAAGTCCCAACAGTTGAATAGGAACCTTCAAAAACAATGTATGTATTTGTATCTCAGATGTTTTAAGCTATTTCACATGTCCACCAAGCACGAGAAAATGTCCCTTCATCTTCTTGACATTTCCAACAAATATTTGGTATGTTTTCATGTATTCTAAATAACTTCTCGGGAGTTAGATACCAACAATACTTAAATATATATATATTTAAAAGTCAATTTTAAGTCATAACTCAATTCTTATTTTAACTCTTTAGTCTACATATGTTACCACTATTCCAACTGTACAATATAACCAAAAAAAGAGAAAATCCTGCCTCTTCAATCATGCACTTTTTAATCTGTTCCTCTTCCATTTAGGATTTCAACAAAAGTTTGTACATTTTTGATATCACATGATGTGCACAATTGTATCTCAAAACCCGTCTTCCACTCTTCCATACCCCAAGTCTTCATTTCCAACTAGAATCTCTCAATCAATCAATCAATCATTTATTTGTATGTTGCCTTTCCAAATTTCAAACCATGTGCAAGGCAGCTTACAAAAAAATAAAACATTACATAAGTGCAAACATAACAAAACTAGTCGTAAACAATGAACAAAATATCAAAAAGTACACAACAAAATTAAAAAAAATCCACATAAATAATAAGATTCCACGTAAATCGTATAATCCAAACTAAAGAGAAAAAAAATTAACATCAGCAACAGCAACCCCCCCCCAGAAAAAGAACCCATAAACAACACCCCAACCCTCTTTTATTAAGTGTAAAAGAGAAACCCCTTGTTTAAATTTTACAATCTCCCCGTTTCCACTTTAAGAACTCTCAGTAGATTAACCATTTCTCTTTATCCGTCACCCTTTTGTCTATAAAAAGTGTCTTCTGGTGAAACCCAAAATAGAGTCTTTGTGTATAAACTAACTTTATATCTATTTTCAGATTCTTAATACGCCACGCACGTCTAATACAGTGGTTCTCAAGGTGCGCATTTACTCTGACTTGATCTACCACAAATATCCAAGCCATCTAACCCTGAAATCCTAACCTTCTAATTCCAAGTCTCTTCTTTCTCAATATCCCCATTCCGTTAACCGCACCAAGCAACAAACTTTAAAATGCAAGTTTAAAACACAAGCTTTCCTTTGCATCTTGCAGAACTTTAAATGTAATTCGTGGTTTTTTCACCTGTCCTCCAAACTTTGGTCTTTTTGCCATCCTTTAAATAGGAAATCAGTAGTCAAGCCATACTTTTTGGTAAAACGTTCGTCTGGATCCCGGAAGTCCTACCTGAGATGGGAGGTTCCGCTAGTACCAGCCACTTCTCCTTCTGCAAGCAGCGCCACCCGAATTCCCCCCTGGGATGAGCCGCTAAACTGAGCCGCCGGAGAAAGACTGGGGCGGGCGGCAAGTGGGAGGGGGAAGTCGTGCGCTTCTGTCCCGTCAGAAAAGTGCTGGTCCTCCCCGGAGGCAGCCTGCTTGCAGACAAGGGGGCTGGGCTGCCTCAAAGCCCATCAAGGCCACAGGCTGCTAGCATGACTCATCCCGGCTTTCTCATCTGAGGGGAAAGGGTGCGCGATCTTAAATGCTGGCCTTGGCAACTTGGCTGAGCTACCTTGGGCCAGCTTAGCCTCCCTCACAGAGGGTTGTTCTGAAGATACACTCAGGAAAACACCCGAGGCATGAAGAAGAAGAACGAGGAGAGTCTGGAAAGGGGGGTGGGGAGCGCTCTCACCCCAGCCGCTCCAGGATGGGAAGTGCGTCCCAGGGGAAGGGGGATTCAGGCAGAGGAGGACGTCGGGGTGGGTGGGGGTTGCCAGGAGCAGCACGATGTCCCTCCAACCCCCGGCTTCCACTCTCCAGGCAGGCGCCCAACGTGGCCAGCTGGCACTCCAGCCTTGGCGTGCAGATCCCGGGTTCAGCCCCAGTTCCAGGTTCTGATACTGAGGGAGAAAACATCGCTCTGCACCTTTCCCACATCATGCATACTTCTATGATGTCCCCACTTTCCCCCCTCTCGCAAAGCCCCAAAGCCTCCTACATTGTAAGCCTTCCTTACAGGGGAATCATCAGAACCACCTGTGCTGCAGAGCTTCTGGCTGAAAGGCGACTCAGGAGATTTGCAATGACTGCTGCAATGCACCCCTAATGATTCAGATTGTATCATTATAGCCTTATTGTGTTTATTTGTTGTTGATATATTAAATTTGTATAATCTTAAAAGCGGTGTGGCTGTGAGTACCATGAAGGGAGCCTGCACTTTGTGATTTGCCAGGGCACTACTGCAGGTTAGGAAGGAGGAAGAGGCAAAGATCATTTCCCCACTAAAACATGTTTGCACCCAGGGTGTTTCCAGACTGTCAGTATTTTGTGGAAGGGATTCAGGTCCAGCCGAGAACTTCAGCTTTTCCAATGAGAATGGATTAAAGCACTCTGACCATTTTCTTAGTAGAGTCTAACCACTGTTGTAAGTTTTGGGTAAGCAAGACATGAACGCAAAACAAACAAGTGGTCGTCTCCTCCGGGTGAACCCCTGCACTGTAAATATATTGACAGCACACTTCCAGGTCTTTGGCATCAGCATCCCAGAACTGTGAAGGTTGCCTCAACTGTTGAGCAACACAGCTAAGGAAGAAGGAGTGGAGTGTCTCCGGGGGGAGCATAGCTCCCATTCCCTTCCAAACACACAGACAGGACAGTGTGGTGGCACCCAGGGAATAGTTGCAGCAGCCGGATGGCTGGCTGAAACACACACCATTGCAATCTTTTTGCCTGGGATTCAATCTGAATCAGCCAGTTAGTGAACTTGGTGCTCCTGTGCAACAAAGCCACTACAAAATTGCTCTTCCCTGCACACTTCCAGGTCCCTCCAGCTGGGCTTTTTGAGTGTGATGGGTTTTTCTCACTCCAGAGCAGTTTGTCTTTAAGCTGAAGGTCTCCAGGAAAGCAAGGGAGACTAAAAAAAATGCACTCTTGCTTTCCTGGAAGAAGATCAAAAGACTCCCCTGGACTAGAAGAAACATCTCATTAACAACTGCAGAAATGCCAAAGAACTTTGGATATCTGCTTGGGAGCTTTCTGATGCAGTATTAATTTAACAAGGAGCCAGGAGTGAAACCGAAAGTAGACTGACCAGCTAGCTGAATCCAATTATATTGCTATGGGGGGGGGAGGGGAAACCTCTAACATTTTACTTTTCAATACTTGTACTTCCAGGGTGAATTGAATGGGGGGGGGAGGAGAGGCAGAAAGAAGAGCTAACTTGTCCGTGGCTGGGGGCGCAATCTGGATGGTTCTGCCGGGGCGCAAGATCACCTAACTACTGCTCTGCGCCTCTGGACCAGGGGTGGATGGTGCTCATTGGGACTGGGAGGGTGGAAGGCAAGGAGGCCAACAGTAGGTGGTGCCAGAGCCAAGGAGTGGCTGAGCAAATGCGTTCTGTATCTGAGATGGAGTGGGAAGGGGCTGGCGGCCACCGCAGTCATCCCCTGTCTGCCCTCACGGACCGGCCAGAATCCACTGGGCAAATGCTCATCTTGCCAGAGTCTGGGTCTTCTGCTGTTGCTCTCTCAGAAACCGTGCCCAGGTGGGATGTTTCGTTTTTCGTAGCTGCTTCATCCCTGAGGAAGTTGGAGGTGACGCAACTCCTGCATCTCTGACGTGGGAAGGTTTGGGGGTATAACAAATTTCCCCCTTCTCCCTTGGCTCCCTGGAAAGAAGGCATCTTTACATTTTGAGCGCATTTCACAGGCCAGGAGCCAAGCACCCCTTCCGGAGGGGGAGAAGAGGCCCAGAAAAGATGAGCCCTTCTCAGCCCAAAGGCGTTCCCCTGAGATTCAGCTTCCGGGCTATGGCTAACCAGGCTAGGAGCAGGAATATTGGGAGCGGGAAGGAACTGATGTCATCTGCCAGAGCAGCTGGCTAATTGAAGGGAATGAGGTGATAACAAGGCTTTCAAATCTGAACTCTTGTTTGCGGCTGATTAGGATAGAGGGAGGTGGAGAACACGGGCAATCGGAAGCAGACTCTGGGTAGTTGGTTCCTTCTCTTTGTTCGGGTTCCTACGTCACACCAGCAGTTTAAATGGCAACACTCCTTTGCAAGATTGTCCGCCTTTTTAATTGTTTGTTATGGAAAATCAATAAAATGATAAGTTGCCCCTGCCGAAGGGTTGCATGGCATCTAGCTGAAGACTTTTTGTGCTAAAAGTTGAAGCTATGCTGGGTTGTGTGTGTGTGTGTCCGTCCATGTGGCCGCTGTGTATTCAACATTCCACCCCTCCAAAGCATCCTAAGAACCTTAGTTTTCCTTTCACAGTGCTACGATTCCCAGCACCCTTAACAAACCATTGTTCCCAGGACTTTTTGGGTGTGGGTGGGAGGAGATGTGCGTTACGTGTGCGGTGTGCAGGCATCTCCAAGCACATGTGTGTGGGGATTCAAGACTAACTCTTATGCTTTTCTTCCTTAGACCAGCTTGACGTTGAACGAGAGGTTCTCTGGGTTGAGGAACACACGCCATTTCACAGCGAAGCAGAACACGGGCCGGATGGTCACTCTGCCATTGCATTCGGTGAAATCAGACTGGATTTGCAAAGGAGCATGCCCCTGAAGCCAGTTGGTTGCCTGCCTGTGGCTGGCTGGCGGCTTGGCACCAGCAAAACACAAAGAGACAGCCCCATGCAACCTCACACCCAAAGATTTCTGCCCATGCTTCAGACATGCAGCCCTAAGAGCAGCTCTGACTCCCACTCTAGGCCCCTCTGCCCCAGTCTTCCTCCTGATGTAGGCTACAGGATCTGGGAAGTCTGATCCAGCTTTGAGGTGTGGTTCCATATGGTCGTTAGTACTGTTCTGCTTTTGCCAGAGAGCCACCTGGTAAGGAAGATCTCCAAGCATGCTTCCTAGGGGGTCCACTTTAATCCTCAGATGTGCCCACAAAGGCATGATCCAGCACCCTCATGCCACAGCTGCCTCTGGAGTGACCCTCCCTCCGGTAAGAGGCATGCCTCACAGCTGAGTGCCTGGTTGTTTGTGTAGGGCGAAGGCTGGGAATCTTGTGGGCTCCCAGATATTGCCAGATCCAATGGCCTTCTGCCTCAGCCAGCATGGCCGACGGTCAGGGGTGATGGAATCCAACAACATGTAGAGGGCCACACAATTCCCCATCCCTAGTCTAGTGAATTTGAGGTTCTTGGTTTCTCTCCCTCTGCCCCCTTTTGCCTGGAAAAGCACTTTGGCAGATTCCTTTGGAGGATTTGGGTGTGACAAGCTGTAGCAGCGCACTGAATAAAACAACTCTGAGAAGCTGGAACACCGGGCTGTTTTCTTTTCTAATAAAAATATTCACTGTGCAGTTCACAGGCAGGAAACACAATGTTGATATTGTACAGGAAATGGGTTTTCAGTTGGAGGGCATGGGTTGCGTGAGAGCATGTTGTGTGGGATAAGCAGTCTCATATAACCAACATGCTTCAGTCTAATTAGTGCATGAAGGGGTTAACACCATAGAGTAAGCTGTCCTGCCATCTTAGCCATGTCTCTTCCCCTTACCTTGGGAGTGAGTTCTGATCTATTCTGGTATTCACTTCTTCAGCGTTTAATGTACTGTAGGTTTTTCCTGATTTTATGGTTTTATCTTTCTGTAAACGGCTTTGATGTTTCTTACAATCTGGTGTGTATAAATTTTATGAAATAAATCAATAATTTTGAATAAATAAATAAATAAATAGGAAGATGTAAAACCATAACCTCCGAAATGAAAGCTACTGTGCCTCCAGACGGATGTTTTTGCCTGTAGGGGGGCCGTATTCTGCAATGTGCTATCGATGCAATAATAGTGCAGCTTTCTAATGGACTGTCCACGCAAACATCATTCTGCTTTCTCAGTTGCTCTGCAATGCTTTGCCAGGGTTCCCACATCATGGCCCCCTGGGGGTGCGCTCCTGTGTTGTAGCTCAGCAAAAGCAGGACAAAATTCCTCTAGTATGGCTCACAGTGAGGGCTGCTGAGAGTTGGGAGAGATCTCGGAGGCCAAAGAGTTTGCTTTTCTGCTCAGTACAGGGGATCTTGCCAGCTCTTCACCCCTGACTGGCCGAAGATGCCCATCTCTCATCCATGCAGCTCCACAGCGTGCCTGGATGATGACTCAGATGGAGCTGGACACACCATTCCTGAAGGATGCAATAATCTTGCAATTGTGGTGGACCAATTACATGTCATTTTGCTTTGCAAGTTGTTCTGTGATGCGTCCCCTGTGCTACTATATTATTATCAGCCAGAGGGGCCCTCTTGAGCTATAAAGTGCAACTTAAGTGGGACAATTCCCCCCCATAACATTTAGATGGATTTAGGGGAGTGCAACTGGTTTGGTCACACTGGCGTGAAGCCTTGCGGGCCCCACAGGGGACACCGCAACTATGATGTTGAATAGACGTTGAGAGGCGTGGGGCACTGAATTTTGGCATCGTACAGGGCTCCCCTGGAATTTGAGATGCCATGGTTCACCACTGAAGAACATTTGTGGTATGAAAAAGGTACCTGGTTTCAGCTGGAAGTTAGGGGGCACTGGTTGGAAGGGTTGGAGTATGTCTGTCCCAAAAGCTTTGCAGGCACGAACAGTACTGAATACAGTGTTGCAGATAACTGCCCTCCTACTGTCATGAATAGAAACAATCTGTTTTACAGAGGCTGTTTAGCTTGCTCTTTTTACCCCTTTACTAGACAGCATTTCTGTGCTGTTTTCAGAGTGGGGAATGCCCATTCCTTCATGGCCAGCATGGAAACACAGAAGGCTAGCCATTTAGGAGGTTTGCAAAGAGGACAAGGGTGTTACGGGGTAATCTTCTAGCAAACAAGCTTGGCACAGCAGATCTGAGAGGTGGTTTTCTGCTCCCGGAAAGCCAGCCTGGAAACCAGGTTGCCAGGTGAAGGAAGAAGGGAGAGATCAACCAACTCACTTGCCTTCAAAGAATTTCTGGTTGCCTGTGGCTACTGGGATAGTGCTTAAATATCAGGCTGGCTGACACATCTTAAAAAATACAAGGAAAAAGCTTTTTTTCTTTCATTAGCAAAGCTCCTTTGGGGCCCAGAATAGCTAAGCTGAGGAAGAAGTGGCTCGTATTACTTGTTTGTTCTTGGTCCTGATCTTGCCTGCCCTTGCACACTCCGGTTGTCTTTGCATATTTAACCAGCACGTCTGTTCCGATTGGAGTCCTATTCCTGCAGTTCCACATCCTTCTCTTTGGCACTTGGGCATTCGGTTCCAGGAGCTGGACCTGAGCACAGAGGCTTTCTTCTACTTGGACTCGACAAAGGAGCAAGAGTGGCTGACAGCTGTGGAAAAGGCTTTGCGTTCCAAATCCAAGTACAAGAAAGTAAGTCCAACCCCACCCATTTCTTCAGCAGCCAGACAGCTGTCAGGAGCTGGAGTGAGGAGGAGGAGGAGGAGGAGGTCAGCAAGAAAAAACACCAGGTGTCAGTGATGTTTTATTCAAAAGAAGCCAACATTCTTTATTCAAAGAAACCCAAACCATGCAGGCCTCGTGATCACAGAAACCTTTCCCAACAGGTCTTGCCCCAGTGAGGTAGTTGTGAAGGCTGAAGGTTGCTACCCTCCCACCACTCTCTGAAGTCTCCTCCTCCCCCTGGTCCTTCCCAAGCAACCTGAGACTCTGACACATTGCCTGTCTTTGCTCCCTCCTCTTAATTTCTCTGTGTTCTGGGAGACCAGCAGGGAGGGGAGCTGATCACAGCAGGATGGGGAGACCCCCTGGCTTCTTCAGCAGCCTGCCTGATCTCTGCCTCTTGACCCCCGCCTCCAGCCTCCACTTCTGCCTCGGATTCTGGACTGCTGTTTGCCACAGAATCTTCCTGCCCTCCTGCCTCTTCAGTTTCCAACACCTCCTCTTGCTCACAGTCTGCTCCCTCTTCTCCCTCAGACGACTCAGCCTCGTCGTCCCCCCACCAGTTCCCTGGCTCTGAGCCTTCTTCCCTTGGGGGATCCCCAGTTGGTGCCACCTGCCACTCCTATCTGCATCCAGCCGGCCGAGGACAGCAAGCAATGAACAGAGCTGGTAGACATCCCAGTACCTTGCATCTTCTAGGTGCAGCTGGTGCTCATCTTTGTCAGAAAGGACCAGCTCAGCCGCATCAAGGAAGTGATGAGGGAGACAGTGGGCACAGGCATCATGGGGAAGATGGGGAGTAGACCCTGACAGCGGAATTCCCTACGTCGATCTATCTGTTTTTCTAATCTCTGCCAACCAGTTTCCCCCTCTTTCCCGCTTGCTCACTAACAGCCATCTTTGCTCCGCCCCTGCAGGGTAACAAGGGGTGTGTGGCCGTGAGGCTTGTCTGCAACAATACCAGCTTCTGCATGGTCAATTCCCACCTTGCTGCCCACGTGGAAGACTTTGGGCGCCGAAACGAGGATTACAAAGATATCTGTGCCCAGATGAGCTTCCTGCCCCCTGACCAGGGTCTGCCGCAGCTGACAATCATGAAACACGAGTGCGTTTCGAGGGCTTGGAGGGAGAGAGCCTTGGCTGATGTAACTTGTTGGTCTCCGCTATCTGGAGAAGCAAATTGAGTCATGTTTCTGTAACTTTCCTGCCTGTGTGTAGCTCAGGGTAGGCAGCATTTGTTGTTGTTTAGTCGTTTAGTCGTGTCCGCCTCTTCGTGACCCCCTGGACCAGAGCACGCCAGGCCCTCCTGTCTTCCACTGCCTCCCGCAGTTTGGTCAAACTCATGCTGGTAGCTTCGAGAACACTGTCCCACCATCTCGTCCTCTGTCGTCCCCTTCTCCTTGTGCCCTCCATCTTTCCCAACATCAGAGTCTTTTCCAGGGAGTCTTCTCTTCTCATGAGGTGGCCAAAGTCTTGGAGCCTCAGCTTCAGGATCTGTCCTTCCAGTGAGCACTCAGGGCTGATTTCCTTCAGAATGGATAGGTTTGATCTTCTTGCAGTCCATGGGACTCTCAAGAGTCTCCTCCAGCACCAGAATTCAAAAGCATCAATTCTTCTGTGAACAGCCTTCTTTATGGCAGGCAGCATAGTGCTCTCCAAATGTTGATAGACCAAAATTCCCATAATTGCTAAGAATTGGCCTTGCTGACTGGGGCTCATGAGAGTTCCACTTCAGCAACACCAGGAGGGTGCAGTGTCGGCGATCCCTGCTGCTGCAGCTGCACCACTAAGGTTTCTACTAGAGCAGCCAGTAGAGAGCAAGATAAACTGAGTGGCAGAGATGTATTAGATTAGATTATAGCAAATGTGGGCAACTTCTCCAGTGATCGGGGTGGGAGTTGCAGTTTGTTAAGGGCAGTAACGTGAAAGCAGAGCGGCCATTTTGCATGGAGAAGGTTCCCGGCTCTGTCACCAGTGTGTGCAGATAGGGCTGGGCATGATCTCTGCCTGAAAGCTGCTGCCAGTCCATGTAGTCCGTCCTGAGCTTGATGGGTCAATGGTCTGCCTCAATATAAGGTAGCTTCCTATGTTCCTGTGTACTACAGCAGGGTTTGGAGGGCCACAAGCGCCCTGCCCATGAATTAACGTACCAGGGGAAATTCTAAAAGTCTTTGCTGAAAGGACATCAATGCAGGGGCCAGGTGAACCTCTTTGGGAGATTATTCTGAAAGGTCAGGTGCCATGACTGAAAAGGCCCTGCCATACTTGAAAGAGCAGGAGTTCCCTGGGAAAGGGCTGCCCCTGCTAAAGATTCTAGTCAGTAGAGAAGCAGTGCAAAAATAAGTGGGCCTTCTTCTGGTACCCTTTTCCCAAACCTTGAAACACTTGAAAGGCCAAATGGGATGCTCTGAATTGGGCCTGGAAGCAGTTCAAGAGCCAGTCTAGTTCACAGAGCACTAGCCTAATATGATCATACTGCCCAATCCTAGTTATCAGTCTTACTACATATTGCAGGAAGTGGCAGCAGGCTGCCCCCCGCCCCCCAACCCCGTGAGCTAGCCTGTAGCTGTGGTTGCTTTGCTTTTTTCCAGCATTGTCATCTGATCACTAAAAATCAGCTTCAGAGACTTCTGACCTACAACCAGGTGAGAGACATCTTTGTGTTATATGTGGTGGTTTAGGATTTTGCCCTGTTTATTTCCTTTGTCTGGGATACCCCAGCCTAGGCTAGAGAAACCACTTTCAGGCAGTTAGGAGCAAAGTGTAGCTATAACATAGGATGACTGCGACTTCTACAAATCCTTTTTAAGGTTGCAGGTTTGTGCAACCTGAATTAGAAGCAAGTCCCAATTAAGTTGGAGGGTTGCCTTGGAATAAGTAGGACTGCTCTGCAGTTTCCCAGTTAGAGGGCTTTCCTAGCTCAGCACACGCTCCAGATGTTGTTGGACTCCCATCAGCCCCAGCATAGCTGCTGTCCAGCAATATCTAAAGGTCTAAGGTTTCCTGCTCTAGGTTTTGCATCTGTCTGGAAAATCTGCGTTGCTCACATGCTCTTATCAGCAGAGACTTCCATTAAGTCCAATTAAATTGCTGGTGCTTTTTGTTTTACATTTTTCTCTCCAAGGTTTGTGTGTTCATCATGTTGAGGACCTTTCTCCCACTTGGCATAAGGATCATTGGTATTTTGTGTTGAAACAGAGGCCTGATTGCTGCACCTTACGGTGGATTTAAACTCTGTGAGCGTAGTCATGCCTTAGCTCTTTGAGAAGGATGCTGCAAGGAAGGCAAGGGGGGGCAGCCTCAGACTTCCAACATATGCAAAACCATCATAAAACATTAAAAACTTCCCTAAAGGCTGTATAGTTACTTATCTCCTTGACACCTTTTGGCATCGCAGGGAACCAGTGAGAGCAGTCCGTCAAAAAATTACTTTTTAAAAACAATGCGTATTTTTATGTTGTGCAGGCACAAAAATATCTTGGGGAACATATAGAACTAGCCAAACTTTTAAAAACTCAATGAAATGTAAACTAAAAAAGAAAGTTACATTGGGGGCGCAAAAATCCTTTAGGAGACAAATAAATGCTTTCCCTTTTTATATTCTTTTGTTAGGATCACTTTCTCTTACCCCCCAGTATCCTGTCACCATCTTCTGTGCAGCTGCTGCTTTGGAGGACTAGAGAGGAAAGCAGGGTGGGGGTGGGAACTGAGTCGCTTCTTTTCCTAATTCTTGAAGTTAAGGTTTCCCCCATACACCTGTGAGAACAGGATGCTGTACTCGATGGGCCATTGGCCTGATCCAGCAGCCTCCTATTGTGTCCTTCTGTTGAATTCTTCACCGTCTTAACTTTTAATTTACAGACAAGCCAACTTGGCTGTGCCAAAGAATGTATCTACCTGACCTCCTCCCATTTTAGGTGAGACGGTGGACATTTCCCTGGATGTGTACATCAGCAAGGAAGAGAAGATTGAGGCTATCTTTGTCCTTCACCTTGACCGTGGCAAGGACTATTTCCTCACCATCAGTGGGAGCCAGTGGCGTAGGGTGGGTAGTCAGCACCCGGGGCAAGGCAAGTGTGATGGGATGGTAAGCTGCTTGTGCGTAAAATCCTGATCCCTCAGAGTTTGGCTAAGTTCCCAAACCTCTGTCTGTGATGGAGCTCCTTAAGCATGGCTCCATCAATCGCTCGTTGAATCGGACAGTGGGCGTTTACGGAACTTCTTCCAGCATAAAAGCTCCTTAACGGAAACGCGTCTTCTGGACTCTCGGCGTGACAGTTTCCGCCGAGGAGTGGGTGTCCCTACGGGAGGTCCTGAAACCTCTCCACTGTTCTCGCTTGAAGTATCTCTGAGCCCTCCCTCCGACTCACTTTCCCTTGTAACTCCACTTCTCCCCCTGCTGGTCCCCTCCTCCGCTGAGTGGTCTCTCTCACCCTCCATGAGCCCTTTCACCTCCTTCGTCTCAGATGACAGTTCCCTGACATCCACCTCCCCTCTAGGGCCCCCTTCACCCCCTTCCCTCCCCTCCTCTGCGGGAGGCGAGGGAGCAAAACCCCTGAAGGAACCTCCCTCATCTTCCGAAGTTTCGAACACTTCCCTCCACCTTTTGCTGTTCCCGGTTTCCAAGTACTCCTCCTCCTCGGAGTCTGTACCCCCTTCCAACTCCGATTCCCTGAATCCCTCCAGTTCCTCCTCATCGTCGGTGGTGCCAAAGTACTCCCTCCGGAACCTCGCTACTGTCTGAGGTTTCCTGGGGAACCTTTGGTGGAACGTTTCGATCAAGACCTCGTCATGGACCTCCTCTGCCTTCACCCAGGTGTTTTCCGACTCCGGTTCCCCTTCCCACGCGACCAAATACTCCACCTGATTACCCTTCCACCTGGAGTCGATGATTTCCGCCACATAGTTGCGGCTTTCCCTTTCTTCTATGGCTGGCCCCCGTGTGGACACCCCTTCACCTTCCCCCCTGTATGGTGACAGTAATGACCTGTGGAATACTGGGTGCAGTTTCATGTGGTTCGGTAACCGGAGTCTGAAAGCCACTGGGTTGACCTGTTGGATGACCTCAAATGGTCCCAATCTTTTGGGTCTCAATTTCTTGCAACTCCCCTTGAACGGCAACCCTTGGGTTGATAGCCAGACCCGACTCCCCACCCTAATTGTTTCACCTTCCCTTCTGCTCTTGTCTGCCTGCCTCTTATATTCTTCTTTGGCCCTTTCTAAGTTGTGTTGGAGTTGACGATGGATCGCTTCCATTTCTTCTACAAAAAGTTCAGCGGCCGGAACACTCCATCTCTCTCCTCCTTCCCCTGGAAACGCCCTGGGGTGGCACCCATAATTAGCCAAAAAGGGGCTCATCCCTGTGGACACATTCTCTGCATTATTGTAAGCAAATTCCGCTAGTGCCAACTTTTCGACCCAATCGTTTTCTCTGTCATTGACATAACACCTCAGGTATTGTTGAAGGATACCGTTTGCCCTCTCCGCCTGCCCATTGGTCTCAGGGTGCCTGGCAGTCGAAAAGTTGACCTCTACGTGCAACAAGCTCATAAGCTTCCTCCAGAATCTGGACGTGAACTGTTTCCCTCTGTCGGAAACCAGCCTCAAGGGGGCGCCATGCAGCCTAAAAATATGTTCTACAAACAATTTTGCTGTCTCTTCCGCCGTGACTGCATGTGAGCAAGCTACAAAGTGACCCATCTTAGTTAACTGGTCTACCACGACTAGTATGGCGGTTTTCCCCTGGGATTTGGGCAGATCAGTCATAAAATCTATCGACACCGCCTCCCACGGTCGTTCTGGTGTGGGTAACGGTTCTAATAACCCCGCTGGTGCCCGCCTTTCTCCTTTGGCTCTCTGGCATTGGTCACACCTTCTCACATACTCCCGTACATCCTCCCTCACCTTGGGCCACCAAAACTCCCTGGTCACCAACCACATGGTCTTGTGTTGCCCAAAATGCCCCGCTGTGGGATTGTCGTGCAGCTGTTTGAGTACTCTCCCCCTCAATTCCCCTTCGGGTATATATAGCGCCCCTTTGTAATACAATGCCCCGTTTCTTTCTTCAAAACCTCCGGGGTCTTCTCCCTCTCCCCTTAAACCTCTGAGCTTCTCCTGGGCGTACTCATCATTTACCGTTCCCTCTACCAGTTCTCTTTGCCCCACCCAGGCCGCACAACACACCCAGTGGTCCTCTGGGATAATATGTCTCTCTTCTGGCGCTCCCTCCCCCTCCAAATATTCAGGTTTGCGAGAGAGAGCGTCCGCTCTGATGTTTTCTGGACCTGGCACATAGCAGATTTCAAAATGGAATTTGGAGAACTCCTGGGCCCATCTCACTTGTCGTTGGTTGAGCACTCGTGCCGTTCTCCAATACTCCAAATTCTTGTGGTCCGTACACACTTGCACCTTATGCTGTGCGCCAATTAGTAAGTGTCTCCATCTCCGGAACGCTTCGTGAATGGCGAGTAGTTCTCGGTCATATACCGTGTAATTCCTCTCGGATTTGTTCAGCTTACGCGAAAAGAAGGCACACGGTCTCCATTCCGACTTATTGCTCCCTGGCTGAAGCAGCACCGCCCCCACCGCCCGGTCTGAGGCATCAGTTTCCACTCTCATGGGTTTTTGTAAATCCACATGCAGGAGCTGTTCTTCCGAAGCGAATGCCTTTTTCAATTCCTCAAAAGCGTGCTCCGCCTCCGCCGTCCAAACGAATTTCTTCTTGCTGCTTAGACAGTCCGTGATGGGAGCCGTTAAGTGGGCAAAGTTCTTGATGAATTTACGGTAAAAGTTCCCAAACCCTAAGAACCTTTGCACATCTTTTTTCGTTTTCGGTGTCTTCCATTCCAGCACCGCCTGTACCTTGCCTGGATCCATGGCTAATCCCTTGTCTGATAAGCGGTACCCCAGGAATTCCACCTCCTTGGCGTGGAACTGACACTTCTCCAATTTCACCCACAACTGGTTTGCTTGCAGCTGGCTCAGCACTTCCCTGACATCCTTTACATGCTGCTCCTCATTCTCTGAATATATCAGCACGTCATCGAGGAAGGCCACGCAATTCTTGTAGAGCAAAGGTCCCAGTACATGGTTCATGAGCGATTGAAAACAGGCGGAGCCTGCTTGTAATCCAAAGGGCATAACGAGATATTCGAAAGCCCCTAGGGGGGTGAACATCGTTGTCTTCCATTCATCCCCCTTCTTTATTCGTATCAGGTTGTACGCTCCTCTCAGGTCCAGTTTCGTGAATATCTTTCCCTTCCTCACCCTGGTCAAAATGTCATCAATCCTGGGCATGGGGAAAGTCACTGGTTCTGACACGGCATTTAGCCGCCGGTAGTCCACGATCAATCTCGGTTTATCCGTGTTTTTTTTGTCCACAAAAAACACTGGGCTGCCCCCCACCGCTCTGGACTCTCTGATGAAACCTCTCTTCAGGTTTTTGTCAATAAACTCCCTCAACTCCTGCATTTCCCTGTCTGACATGGCGTACAGCTTGCCCACGGGGAGCTGGGCCCCAGGGACCAGGTTAATTTGGCAGTCAAAGTCTCTATGCGGTGGTAGTTTATCTGCTTCCCTTTCGCTGAAGACCTTGCTCAGGTCAGCGTATTGTTTGGGCACCTTCCCTTTGTCCGCCACTTCCATCCCTGCTAGGGAGGCTTTTGCCCCTTCTGGCACCTTTCCCTCTTTGCAGTGTTCCAGGCAATGTGCTGACCCAAAGGAGACCACTCTCTGATGCCAGCCCACTAGCGGGTCATGCAACGCTAGCCAGCTCATTCCCAAAATGACTGGCGCCCCTCCCAGGGTGGCTACATTGAACGCTATCCTTTCAGTGTGCCTTGCCACCCTCATAACCATTGGGACGGTCTGTAGGCTAACTTCTCCCCCCAACAGCTCCCTCCCATCGATCGTGGTGACCTGCAGGGGGTTGCTTAAAGGGAGTGTCTGTATCTGGTGTTCAGCTGCAAACTCCTTGCTCATAAAATTACAGGAGCTGCCTGAGTCCAACAGCGCCTTGGTCTTTAGTGGGTATCCGTTTGCCAGCTCTAGCAGCACCTCTATTACTAGAGCTGGTCTTGGAGGTTCCGGAGTGGGCACTTTTACTGCTCCTTGGCCTGTCTGCAGTGCCCTGACAGAGGCAGACAGGCGTTGGCTTTTACTGGCTCCTGGACTTCCTCCTCCTTCCCCCCAACAGCTCCCGCCATCCCTTGCCATTCCTTTCTTTGCGGGCAGACTCTGGCAAAGTGACCTGGCTGCTGGCAGAGGTAACATTTCTTGGCGCTCTTTCCCTCCTTCTTCCTCCCTTCACTGGGATTTGAAACTGTGCGCGCGCGCGCGCTGTTCCAACTTCCATCGGCTCTCCGGGCGGGAAACTGGGTTCTGGAATCTCTGGAATGCGGAAATCCCTCCAACGCTCTCCTTTCCCCTCCCGCTTCTCCAAGGCTCTTGCCTCCTGGCGCGCTCCAATGGTCAGCGCTGATTTGGTCAGCTGGTCCATAGACTCCGCCCTGGGCGCCTGGGAAAGTTTGTCTTTCACCGCCGAAGAAAGCCCCTCTTCAAAGAGCATTTGAATGGGTTCCGCCGATAGGTCCCACCCCAATTTATGTATCAACATTGTAAACTCAGTCCAGTACTCACGAACCGATCGGCTCCCCTGTTTGCAAGCCATCAATTGTCTGCGCACCAGTCCCTGTTCAATCTCGCTGGAAAACATCAAATCCATGGCGCGAAAAAACTTCCTCGCGTCCTTCAGCATGTCACTATTCCCTGCCATCAGGGGCCGGACCCAGTCTCTCGCCCCCCCTTCGAGATGGCCAATCACAAACGCCACTCGCGATGCCTCATCGGGAAAGTCGTTAAACTGCAGTTCGAGAGCATACTGCATCTCTGTCCTAAAGGCTTGGTAGTTCCTGGGGTCCCCCCCAAACTTCTGCACCATTCCTGGCATCTTTCTTGCTAGTGTAGCGCCTTTTGCCTTTTCTGCATCCTGCGCCCGCCTTTCTTCTAGCCTCGCCGTTTGCATTGCTAGCTGGAGTTCCAAAACTCTGTACCTTTCTTCCAGAGTTGGACCTTCTCCAGCTCCTGCTGCTCCTCCGGCTCCGGCTGGGTTGCTCATGATGCCTCTCTGCACAAGCTGCTTTCAGGGACTGTCCGATTGCTGTGATGGGATGGTAAGCTGCTTGTGCGTAAAATCCTGATCCCTCAGAGTTTGGCTAAGTTCCCAAACCTCTGTCTGTGATGGAGCTCCTTAAGCATGGCTCCATCAATCGCTCGTAGAATCGGACAGTGGGCGTTTACGGAACTTCTTCCAGCATAAAAGCTCCTTAACGGAAACGCGTCTTCTGGACTCTCGGCGTGACAGTTTCCGCCGAGGAGTGGGTGTCCCTACGGGAGGTCCTGAAACCTCTCCACTGTTCTCGCTTGAAGTATCTCTGAGCCCTCCCTCCGACTCACTTTCCCTTGTAACTCCACTTCTCCCCCTGCTGGTCCCCTCCTCCGCTGAGTGGTCTCTCTCACCCTCCATGAGCCCTTTCACCTCCTTCGTCTCAGATGACAGTTCCCTGACAGCAAGTAATTTGCGCCCCCTAACCCATGGATTTGCGCCCCCTAACCCGTGGATTTGCGCCCCTTATCCCGTGGATTTGCCCTAACCCCCAGATATTGCGCCCGGTGCGGCCGGCCCCCCCCTGCACCCCCCACGCTACGCCACTGGTGGGAGCTACCTACCAAGCTGCTTCGGGACCTCCTTGGAAGCCTTGTGCTGGATGTCTACCCTTCCCACTCTGCTTGCCTGCTTGAAAAACAGCTGCTCTTCCACTCAGAAATGTGGGGGCTGGGGGTCCTCCGCTGCATTCAGCTTCAGCTTCTGTAGCTGTGCATCCGCTTCCTGTGTGCTGTTCATGCCCTTTGTTTGCCTTGACTGAGTCATCCCAGGTTCTGGTCCTCCCACCTGTCCTTTCGCAGGGCCACTGAACCGTGTGCATTTCCCTGCCATCTGCCCAGATACTGTTCAGCCAACGGGTTGTTTCTTTCTCTTCTCAGGGCCTGTGCCATTATCACCTTTGGTTGTCTTTTGCTCTTGCCTTCCTCCTCTAATCTCAGGGAGAAGACAGCTTCCTAGAAAAGGTAACAGTTGGTTTGCTATCCTCTAGATGTTCTTGTAGCGGGCTCAAATCAGGTACAGGCAACGCCCCGTTTACACGGGGGTTGCGTTCCAAGGTACCGTGCGTTTAAATGAAATTGTGTATATTGGGGACAGCATTGGAAAAGCCTGCAAACACCCTCTAAACGTCCAGAAACCCTTTTGAAAGGCCTTTTGAAAACCAGCAGCACTTGCCAGCCTCCCTGCAAAACTCCTTGCTCCAACTCTCCACAGGCCTGAAAGGTCAGTGCCAAAGCTCCTGGGAGGGAGTCGAGATGCTGTTTCCATGCCACTTTGCCGCTTTTGTGCTCTTGGGGGGGACTTTTTTGCCCCTTCAAGTGCCCCTTCCAGCTTTGCGGCAGTGTGCATGTGCCTCGAAGGCACGTAAATGGAGTTGCCCTTGTCAACGATCAGCAGCTGCTCCATGCAGTGGCAGCTGGTCCCTTAGGGCAAACCAGGCACTACCCCACCAACCTGACTTTCCTCTCAGGCAACCCGCACCTGCCTGCCTTCTGATTCAAATCCAGTCCAGGTGGTGGCTCTAGCTCTCTGCTTTGGTCTCTTCCCTAGTCTCAACGTGGCCCTTGTAGAACTCGGCAGAGGAGAACGGAGACGAAACCAGAATTTGCCATCACTGCTTGTAACTGATTTTGCACTGCTTGACTCTGGGTCCGCTTGCGATTGGCAGCCCGGGAGGCAGAAAGCCCAGTCTCATGATGCAGGCGCCAGCCCCCTCTGGCCCCAAGAGCCAGTTTTCTCCTTGTCTCTGTGCTCAGCAACTGCTGCACAGGCTATGCCACTCTGCCTTACTCTTACCACCTGAGCACTGGCATTTGGGAAGCGGTAGTGGCTGCTTTGGGGTGGCTCAGGGAAATGTCACTCCTCTCGAAATCAGATAGACTTGGGTGTATTATCCTAGCCACAAGGAGACAGTGGTGACTGTCAATTTGGACAGCTGTAGACATTTAGAATCATGGAGGATATGTTTATCAGTGGCTATTTCTTGCCACTATTATCACAAACCACATGCTTTTGATTACCAGTTTCTGGGGAACATTATGGACAAAGTGCTATTGTCCCCGTGTCCCTATGGACTCCCAAGGGCATGTGGTTGGCCATTGTGGGAACAAAATGCATTGCTCCCCCCTCCTCTCTTTCTCTTTCTCTTGAATGTGGTAGCTTGAGATAGAACTAACCACCCTGAACATTTCTGGAGAGGAAGATGGGAAGGAGGCCGGAGGCATGGTTCACCAGCTGCTGTGTGCTGCATTGCCCATACAAAGTCGTGGGCTGGGGCTCCAGCTGTTGCTCAGTTTCTACCACTGCCTCTGCAACGTGCTCTAGACAAGGGGTGGTGAACATGTGACCCCATCATCTCATCCTGCTGGCTGGGGCTGCAGCCCATCAACCTATGAAGGCCCATCCATGTTCTGTTGCTGTTTTTGTTACTTATTTCCTGCCCTTCACCCTAAGGTCCCAGGGCAGGTTCCAACAATTTAAATAAAATGTTAGAAGAAGAGAAGTTTGGATTTGATATCCCGCTTTATCACTACCCGAAGGAGTCTCAAAGCGGCTAACATTCTCCTTTACCTTCCTCCCCAACAAACACTCTGTGAGGCGAGTGGGGCTGAGAGACTTCAGAGAAGTGTGACTGGCCCAAGGTCACCCAGCAGCTGCATGTGGAGGAGCAGAGACGCGAACCCGGTTCCCCAGATTACGAGTCTATCGCTCTTAACCACTACACCACATTGGCTCTCTAGCCAAACCCCATGTCCACAGCTGCATATTTAGTAAGCTTTTGGGTGAACTGCACATCCGGAGTGGGAGGATTACTAGCTGCATATTAATAGGGGGAGGGGGAGCTTGGATTTGGGGTGCAAGCAATTTGTTTTTTGTTTCCCCACTCGAGATGCTTGCTGTGGCTAGGGCCGGGCGATATGTCAATATAGATATATTTTCAAATCAGCTTGAAGTCTAGATAGTGAGACTGGTTTCATAATTTCTGACCTGGCAATATATTGCGAATCATGATGTGTGTGTGTACTATGCAAAAAACACCATGTGGGGGGAAACTGTGAAGCCAGACAATGCCTCTACATAGCTCCATCTTATTTCAGACATTGTGATATATTGGTGTATTGCAATGTTTAGCTAGTGATATATCACCGTGTTGAAAGCCAGCTATCGCCCAGCCCTAGTTGTGGCCTCAGAGGGCAAGACTTGTCCACCCAGCTGGAGCAAGGAAAGAATGCATGCAGGCACACATTCTGTCAGGCTCTCATGCCAGTCCCGCTTGTCATTGGACCTCCAGGAGAAGCAGTTTCTGGATATCGTACCCCAGGATGGTGATGACTCCACTGAGTGGCCAAGGAGATCTGGCTTTTGGTGGACCACCTCTTTAAGAATGCCTGCCACCAGGTGAGCTGAGGGGGACGGTACCATTGAAAGGATGGGTGTGGGCTGGAATCCAGTACCAGTTTTGGGGTGTGCAGGTTCCAAACGTCCCAATTGATTTATATCTTAGCTACCGACTCGCTCTTACAAGCTCCTGCTGTGAGTATAGTGGCACCTTGGTGGAGCGGCAGCGGGTGGGACATCCAGCATATACTATTCCTTAGAGCGGCTCAGAAGAACCCAAGTGTTCCCAACCATTGTCTGTCTATCCCTAGCAAAGCGGCTCTCTGAGACTGGCCACTAGAAGAAGCGGGGAATGATTTCACTCTCCCATTGCCCCAAATCAGGAGAAGGGTAGTAGGAATGCTACTGTGGAAAGCAGGTGGGATACAATTCTCAGCCCTTGTGCCAGCTCTCTTGGTGATGGGCTTCTCTCCATTGTGGCATTCCTCGACCTCACATTATGCACCCCAGGGCTGGATTGTTCTTCATGCTATCCAGGATGTACCTCATCCCTTCCGAATGCATGGGTGATACTCTGCTTCAGGAGGACCTCTTCCAGACCCCGGGCACGCAGGACGAGCTGCAGGAGAGAATTGAGTGCCTGGACACCAGCATTCCCGAGACGATCCGTATCCTCTTTGGGGGACATTGTTGGGGAGCAGGGCTGCTTGGTGGTTTTCTTTCGCTCTTGGCTGGAGTGGACCTCATTTTTATATACCTGGTGGCTTAGGTTCCTAGGCCACCCCATCCTTAAGGCTCTGAGACACAGCAAACTGAAATGCCCACAGTCAAGTCCAGTCATGCATCCAAACAGCTTCACAGCTTTAACCCCCATTTGAAAACATCAGCCTGGCTAGATAGAGCAGAGGTGGGGAACCTTGACAGGCCCGCAGGCCCCACATCTAGCATCATACGTGGTGTCAGATGTGGAGACAGGTAAAGACATGGCTGCAAAGGAGCTTCAAGGGTGCGTTCAATTGTTCTTTGGCAAGCAGGGTTTCTTGACCGCACTTTTGGAGTTGACCACTAGTATTTGTTGTTTGGATTGAAACCATGCCTGCAGAAGGACATTTCCTCGGCAGATCAGCTTTGCAGGCAGCTTCGTCAAGAGGGGAGGTGTGGGATAATTACAGTGGGGTGGCTCAGCTGGTAGAGCGTGACACTCTTAATCTCAGGGCTGCGGGATCAAGGTCCACCTTGCGCCAAAAGGGGGAACTTGCAAGGTGGGCCCAGATGTATAAGGACCAAGCTTCTTGCTTTGGACCAGCCTGGGAAGGAGGCAGGCTGCAGGTAACAGGACAGAACACTTCCCTTGCCAGGCTGTCAATAGCTGGCAGTGACCACTCGGTGGCCGAAGCTCTGCTCATCTTCCTGGAGGCAGTGCCAGAACCAGTCCTTTGCTATGAACTGTATCAGCGCTGCCTTGAGTGCTCACATGACAGCCACCTCTGTCGCCAGGTCGGCCCCAGAGCCCCATCTCTTCCTGGCTGGTCTGTGGTGTGTACAGAAGCATAGAATCAGAAGGGATTTCCAAAGTCATCTAGTCCAAATGTTGCCGCGAGTAACAGGAAATCCACTAAAACATCCCTGAAAGCCAGTAAACCGGCACACTGGCAGGAGGGCTAGTCTGGTCTGGGAAGCCTTGTTAACTGCAGAGGTTGCTGATGTCTCCTTTGATAACCATCCCTCTCGGTTGTGGAGGGGGGTGGGGTGCGCACATGTTGCCTTTTTGCTTTCTGACCAGGACTTGTAACAATAGCCCACCTGTTTCAGTGAACCTCGCTTGAATTTCCAACCCAGGAAGCGGCCATATACTGGGCCATCTAGCTCAGTATTGTCAAAATTGACAAGCAGTGGCTCTCCAGGATTTCAGACAAGGGATGTTCCCTACCCTCCTGGGAGATGCTGGGGGTGGAGCCTGAGACTTTCTGCATGAAAAGCAGGTGGTTTACTGCAGAGCTATGGCCCTTCCCCCAAGATATCTCAGTTGGTAGAGCATAAGACTCTTCATCTCAGTGTCCTGAGTTCGAGTCCCACCTTAGGCATTGCAGGGGGTTCGATTAGTTAACCCTTGTGGTCCCTTCCGACTCTCCAGTTGTATTGTTCCCCAAAGTTCACAGCAGAGTTCTAGTCCGGTTACCATTTTAAACATTCTTTTTTTTTATGCCAGGTCTAAACCTGCAAACATAACAAGTACACCGTGCTAGTGATCCATGCCCCTCCTCTAGCAAAGCTCTGCACTGAAACTCCAAACCGCCCCTCCCTGTCTTGCAGGTGATCTGCCAGTTGCCGCGGTCGCACCAGAACGTGTTCCGCTTCGTGGTGGCTTTCCTGCGGGAGCTGCTGAAATACTCTGAGAGCAACAACGTCAGTGGCAACATGCTAGGTAAGGCCTCCCTTCATGCAAATGTTTTCGCTTCCCTGCAGCCACCCTCTTCGCCAGCCTCCTGCTACGGCCTCTGCCCAACGTTCTACCGAGTGCCATCGGCTTCCTCCTGGGCTTCCTGCTGGGGGCGGATGACTACGAAAGGTGCCAAGCGTGACTGGAGACGAAGTTGGGAGGGAAGAGGCAAGGCCCAGCCTCTGTTCTCTGGTGCCTGCCCTTCCCCTTGTGCCATCTTGCCATGTGCCAGCTCCCTTCCCTGTGCTTCGCCCTTTCCACCTTTTCCTCTTGACTCCTGACACGGTTGCACACTTGGCTTTCCACATGGTTCCAGGGCATTGGCAGCAGGTTCAGGGTGCTTGGGGAGGGACCCTGTTGGAGGACAGTCATTCCCCTGCCCATCCTACTACCACCACTGCTGCTCTCAGTCCCTGCGCAGTAGTCCACACTCTCCCCTTCTGCTGCAGCTGAGCATGTGCTACTCTTGGTGGGTACCAGGCATAAGGATTCCTGGCCTGTCCTGGGATTGCAGGACCTCTTTCTCTGTCCCCCCAGCCTTGATGCTCATCAAGAAGGGGCAGGGCAGCCACTGTGGCCCACGTACGCCTTAGCCTGCTCTCTATAGTTCAGCTATCTGTCCCCATTCTGCCAAGTAGAGTTCTAGGGTGTTCATTCTTCATGAGACACTAAGCACTGCCTAAAGGGACCAGGGAGGAGGAGGGGGCGCAGGCTGGGCAGCAGGAGGGGAGCTGCGGCAGTGGGTACAGCTGGGTTGGGTTGGGCTCCCCACCCGACCCCAAGTTCTGCAACTTTGTCTTTCTGCTTTTGTGTCCTGGGTTCCTGTACTTGGTGCACACACACTCTTAATTTATTGGAAAGCGGTTGTTTCAAAATGAAAGATCCGTTGTGCAGAGATTGTTCTGGTGTTTGGAGGGGAGCTACAATTGCCTTTGCTGGTTTCGCCACTGCTCTGAAACTCAGCCAGACTTTCAAAATGTAGCCGCCTTGGGCCCTCGCAGCACACATGAGGGAGAGGCTGTGGAGAGGGGGTGCTGCATGGGGCATCAGGTCGTGCAGATACCATGGAATCTGACTTCGCTCTTCACAACAAGGCTTGCAGGTGCAGAAAGAGGGCTACATTGCTTCCCCAAGGTGTTTCTCAATTGCTCTCCTTCCTCATACTGCTTGCAGCTTGCAAGTTTCAGCCCAGCAGCGGCTGGCTGCGAATTATTGCATAGACTCTTGAGGGGAGGTCTGCCCTCCCCTCTCCCCATTAAGCTTTGTCTCCAGGGCTCAGTGGTAGGAGGGAGAACAGAGGCAGAAAAAGAACTGGGCTTGGCTTGAGGGGGTTATGAGAGCATATGTGCACCTGGTGCCAAGGGATAAGGCTGCAGAACTGAGCAGAGCACACTTAAGAGCAGGAGGAGCTGAGCCCTGCTCCCGCCACCACCACCAACAGCAACTCCTAGATGTCCACTTGTTCTTCTCAAGGAAGTCCCCAAAATGACCAAAGGAGTCTGGAGCTCTGAGAGCAGCTATGGAGACTGCAGAGTCTGGATGGGAGCTCTTTTATTATTTATTTTCATTTGAAGTGGGATGGAGTGGAGGCTAGATGGATCACTTTGAGGGGGGGAAGCAGGCGGAGAGCAGTGGAACAGGATTGGGAACTTCCCCCTTCCCCACTGAAATAATCCAACTGGGCACCCTAGGAATTGGCAGGGCCAACCTGCGCATGAGGCGTTGCGAGGCCATTGGCTCAAGGGGGGGGGGCAGATCAAGGTCCATAGAGCACCATGCTTGCAGCCATGCCACTATTGTGACCACGGTCAGGCCCTTGTGAGGGTTTTGCCAACACAACCTGCTCCTCTCCAGCCTCCTTTCCTACAGGAGAAGCAGAGGCAAGGCTCAGGGTGTTTCTAGTCTTCCGGGTTGGCGCCTCCGGCAATGGCGGAGCTCCTCCGATCGGGAGGAACTTGCTCCGTGGAAGGCAGGGTCTGATCGCCACGGCGAAGGCGGAGACCCTCTGAAATCACATGCGGGAGAAGCTTGTGAACTTGGGATTCGGCTGGCACCTTCAGCGCCTCCCCTACTCGCGGGGAAACCCTGTTTTGGGGATCCGGAGCGATGTGGGGTGAGTGGCGCGGTGCTTCGAATTGACTGCTTCTTTCATGGAGTGAAGCCGCATTGCTGTGGCCGGAGAGCGCTGACTTTTTCCTGTGGACAATTGGATTTTAAACAACTACCCGTGAGTAGAACGGAAAATTGGATCTTTAAATATCTTAATTTGGCATCGAAACGGGGAAGGTCTTAAACAGGAAGTCCGCCTTCCCCTTTTGTAAATAGATTGAAGCAAAGACGTTATAAGCTAAAGTCTTTGAAAGCTTTTGGCAAAGGATTAAATTTCCATCGGTTAAAACTACAAAACCCCCCTTGGAAGCAGGAGAAGAGGGGGGAAATTTTGGACTTAGCGAGCCTGCAGGAGAGAGTGAAAAACCAAATTACCACTGCTCCAAACCTGGAAAAGGGCTGCCAGAAAGAGTGAAGTTTTGGGAGAGTCCATTGACTGCGAACAGAACATTTTTGACAGCTAGTTATATAAGAGAAAGATACTGTTTCCATTGTCCTCTTCTGCGTTTAAAAAGGAGGGAAAGTAACTGGAAATTGAAACTATTTTTATGGCTTGAATTGTGTTCGAAAGGATTGATACAAGTGGAGACTGTTTCCCTCTAGAGTGAGTCTTTGAAACTGTCACACGAGTGCAACTGGGGAATCACCAGCTGCAAGATAAGTAATTGTGAGAACCAGAGATTGACCTTGGACCATTCAAAATGTTGACAGGAGAAGCCATTGTGACGGTGTTATGTAAGATAAGCTACTCACTGGAACAGCTTCATAAGAAGACGGATGACATGTCTTTTAAAATTGACAACTTGGATCAAAAAGTGACTAATTGGAGTTAAAAAGTGAGCACCAACACAGAAATAATTCAGGACTTGGTACAAGAATCTACTTTGGCAGGACAGATTGTGGAGGAGAAAGAGAAAGCTGTGGTTGTTGAGCCTAAAGTAATACAAGCGGGATCCTCAGCCTTACAGAAGCAAATTGAGGATTACAAGTTGAGGCCTTCTATGATTGAATCTAGAAAAAGCCAGATTTTGAGGATTGGATCCCGGCTTGGACGGAAGAAGGAAAGTTGGAAAGATCCCTCTATGCAGGGATTAACTGACTTTTGGGACATGGACTTGGGTCTGGAGGAGATTGGAGTTCTGGGGGCCTTTGGATTTGGAGGAATTTTGAAACATGTCATGAAACATCTTATAGACCTCAGCTTCAACTATGGAAATTTGGCTGACCTGTCCGGAAGGAATAAAAGCATTGTTAGGTTGGAGTCTTCCCGAGATCTGCTCTTTGGCATTAAAGAATATGAAGAAGACCTGCAGAAGGGACCTGGAAAAGAGTTAAGAGCCTCGGACATAAGATCTCCAGGTTGATGGACTATATGGAATTGACGGAAAGGACTGGCAGAATCCGAAACCAGGGAGAGGAGATGGTGGAAGAAGATTAGAGAATTTAAAGTTTATATATAGAAATACTGTAAAATTAATGAATGATAGAAAAATGGTGGAAAGAAATTTTATGGCCTTAGCAGAAATGTTATAAGGAGTTAAACATATATAAGTATTTTAGTTTTAATGATAAAAAATATGTTAAGATATTTATAATATGACAGAAAATAGAGAAAGGTGGAAAGGATTTGCTGAAACAATTAATAGAAGTGGAATACAAAAAGGGAGGTGAGAGGAAGTCGAGGAAACAAGGGAATGAAAGGTAGAGTATGGAAAAGGTGTGATGTATGTTTTTAAATGGTTATTGTTTTGTTTTGTTTAGGGTTAAGGTGGGTTAGGGTTTTGTTTAGTTTAGTTTAATGTGTTTAGGTTGTGTTTTGTATTGCTTATATATTGTATTGTCTTGTTTCTTTTCTATTTTTTGTTTTTTCTCTCTTGTCTTTTTTCTTTTTCTTTTCCTTTTCTGTAATCTTTAAAAGTAATAAATATTTTATTTTTATTTTTTTAAAAAAAAGGCTCAGGGTGTTTCTGCCTCAAGCAAAAACATCCTCAGCTGGTCCTGGCAGTGGACATTAGAAATTGCTTTCGATATGGAAAAGAGTGGAATGCAGGAAAGTGGGGGGAGGAGAGTGTGTTAAAGGAAAAGGGAGGAGTTTTCCAAACTAAAATTGGGGTTGAAGACAGAGCTCTATTGAGTCACAAAAGGGGCTTCTGCCAGCCCAGTGGAATTTCCGGCTCCCCACATCCCAGCGTCTTAAAACACAAGAAGAGCTTGGGGAGTCAATTTTGTGCATAAGGTAGATGTTTGGCATGGTCTGTCCTTGATGTGAAAAGAGGATCCTTTCAATATTTACTTTGGTGAACTACAGCTCCCACAACAACAACTCTGAAGGTGACGCAGATGTTCAGAGCGGGGTGCTGATAATGCCAAGGTCATAAGTTTGATCCCTGTATAGGCCAACTGCATTATTCCTGCATTGTAGGGGATGGAACTAGATCAGTGGTTCCTAATTGGCTGATTACTGAGGACCCCTTATTTTTCAAAAGCCACCCCCTACTTTTGAAAAATTTGATAACTCTATGGTAGTTACCTCTGCAAAGCAATTTTTTGAACAAAATGTGGGGTAATAAGCAAAGGATTTTAGGTATACTAAAAACAACAAGACCGCCCATAAAATGTATGCTATTGCCATGCCAAAATGAGAGAAAATTAGTTGGAGGGAGGCAAGGGATGGGGCCACGGACCCCTGAATGGGAATAACGGAACTAGATGGTCCTCGGTGTCCCTTCCAACTCCACAATTCTATGATCCTGTGTCTTAAAAACAAATCTTGAGGAATAGTGTGTGTGTGGGTGGGGGGTTCTGTTTGAACTTTCCCAGCCTTTGATTTATTCTGATTTGCGCTTGCGTCCCTACTCCCCACGTGTAGAATTGCTATACGTTTGGATTTTCCTGGACATTCAAGCGTTTCCCGCATGGACACTTGTTTCCAACGGCCAAATCCCGGCAATTCCGGGCGGATGGCAACCCTACCCACTTGTGCCAGATTGCCTGGCATACATTACAAGCATCTAGTCACATCCCAGGGCTAGCCGACCTGACGGGAAGAGTCCGTGACCAGAAGGAGGAGGAGTACCAGGAAGAATGGACAAAATTCAAAGATTATTTAGCTGAATATATCAAGATAACCTAATTGGAAAAGCTTGCAAATACGAGATAGGCTTAGGATTTAAATATGTAAGGATAGGAATTAAGATGTTTCAAGCTAGATTAGAAAGAATGAAAGATGTGAAGTGATCAAGTTATTATTTTTTTTTGAGAAGATTGATTTTGGAAAACTGTTAAAATGAAATACAATGAAATTCAACCAGGGGGATTTGAGGAAGTCACTTAACAATGTTATCAAGATTGGTTTAATTACAATTAGGATGTTTGTTTGTTTGTTTGTTTGTTTGTTTGTCTTAAAAAAAATTTGGAAAATTAATTTAAAAAACTGAAAAGAAAAACACCATAGATTATCCAGAATCCCAAGCAACGACATTGTGAAACTTTCATAGGAATAAAAGGTAGGGGGGAAGGAGGCACAATGTCAAGCAGGCAACAGAATAAACCCGAGCACTGTGGGTCTAAAACCGGCCCCTGAATCTCTTGCTCCCCACTCTGCCCTTCTAACAAGAACATTTTTTTGCTTGCTGGATGGCTGTGTGCAATGAGAGCTCAGTCACTGAGGAAGGGTGCTGGCCCAGTGGGAGAAGTATGCGCTTGGCATGCAGGCGATCCAGAAATCCATTCAAGAGCAAAATTCCAGTTCTCATGTTTTCTGTCGAAATGGCTAATTTAAAGGGGAATAGCATGGTGCCTTCCACAGAGTCAGACCAAGGAGAAATTCTGTAAGCAAAGGTAGCAGGCTTTGAAAAGCTTATGCAGATAGGAGACTTCCGGGTTAGCGCAAACGGCTAATGGCGGATTCCCTCCGATCTCCGGAGGGAATCGGCTCTTCAGGAGTTGGGTCTTGCCGCTGCGGCGACGCAGGGACCCTTAGAAATCACAGGCGCGGAAGCCTGTGAACTTGGTGACTCGGCGGGCACCATTTGCGCCCCCCCGACCTGTGAAGAAGCCTTTTTAAAGGCTTCAGAACGGGGGACGGGGTGAGCGGCGCGGTGCTGAGAGTCGACTGCTTCTCCTGGGGAGTGAAGCCGCGAGCCATGGTCGGAGGGCGCTGACTTTTTCCTGTGAACAATCAGACCCTAAAAGTAACAACCCGTGAGTAGTACGGAAATTGGACTTTTTAAGGAAATTTTCTTTGGAATTTGGCACGATCGGGGAAGGCGCAAACAGGAAGTCCGCCTCCCCGCCTTGTAAAAGATCTAAAGCAAGGACTAGTTAACTAAGGTCGAGAGAATTGTTTTTTCGATAAAAGATATTAATTTCACGATTTGGTGATACAAGTATAAGTAATTGTGCTGGAGGATAAGAGTTAATTTTGAGAGTTGAAGTTCCACACACACCCCCCCCCCGGACCCGGGAGCAATTCGCGAGAGAGCCTGCTGAGGATATAGAGGAGTTTGACAGCTGTCAAAATTAGCTGTCAAAAAGGAAAAAGAGAACTTTGTTTCTGCTGTCTCTGCTGGATACAGTTGCTGCAACTTGGTTATATTTTGTTGAAAATAAGTAAGAACTGATACAAATTAACCTGACTTTTGGATTTTAACTGGAAAGAATACTAAGTTACCAAATCCCTCTAGAGGGGGATTTGGGACACTACAAGAATGGCTGGAAGAGGGAAAATTCAGGCTGGGCTGGACAGAGTATTTGTTCTCCTGGGAAAGTTACAAGGCCAAATTGATGTTTTGGCTACAAATGTAACAACCTTGAGCTTAAAAGTAAATAACATTACGGAATTTGATAAGGACTTGACTCAGGAAGCCCATGCAGCTGGACAAAAAGAGAACTTTGAGAATCTTGAAAGTGTGGAGAAAGAGATATATGTTGTTTCTGAGGAGAAGGAAGGGGGAGCTGTAATTTTGCAAACGACAAAGGAGAGCCAGAGGCCTGATATCATGCTCACAAAGGGAAACAAGAAATCAAACCAAAGGCCTGACAGGATGACTACAAAGGAAAATAAGTATTGGATGATGAAATTCTGGTTTAAATTGGCGACTGAAGAATGGAGAGATCTCTTTGTGTGGAGACCTGAAGACCTATGGATTACAAATCTGATTAAAGTGGAAGCTGGAGTTTTTGTGACAATTGGACTTTTGGACCTTGCTTTTAAGTATGGAGGTCTGGCTGGAAGAAATATGGATTTTATTGGGACAGAGCTCCTCCGAGATTTGGAGCTTAATATTAAGGACTATCAAAAAAAACCGGCAGAGAGGAACTGAGAGAGAATTAAGAGCCTCGGACGTGAGATCTCCAGGCTGATAGAAGATTAAGACTGTTGGATATTTGTTGGGGATCGAAACCGGGAAAGGGGGTGGTGGGGTTTGAGAATCCAAAGGGTGTATAATTATGATTTGTCTTATTTTTTTTTGTTTGGTTATTAATATGAAAATTGGGAAATTCGTGGAATGGAATTTGGGTCGACTTTAGAAAAAGGTTTGTGTATTGAGGTACAAATATTGATGTTTATAAGTTAAAATAAGTTAAAAAAATGAATTAAATATAAAAAGGTTAAAAATTGGGGATAGGAACTTGTTGAACAAACAATTTGAATTGGAATACAAGAAGGGGAGGTGTGGGGAAGTCTGGGAAATACGGTAATGAAAATATGGAATTCTAAATTTCATGTGTTTTTAAATCTTTTCTTTTTTGCATTTTTTGTTCTTTTCGATTTTTTTGTATTGAATTTGAAAAATCTTAATAAATATTTCATAAAAAAAAGAAAAGCTTATGCAGATACACAAGGACACATTGCTAAAAGAAACAAAGGGATCTGGAGGGACCATGAGTGAACAGGTAGTACCAGAATGTACAGAATTGTACCTAGAAAAAGGTTACAACTGGATTACCTTTTTGTAAACAAAAGCAACAACAACCCCCAAAATAAAACTCGGAAGCAGCAGGACTCCTTAGGAACTCTTCAAAAAACAAAACACAAAACTGCATATCCCTACCTAGTCACCAAATGTGAGGGGAAACGTAAGCCAGCATCTTACACTGCTTTAAATGATAGCCAGATTCTGCAATTTTTTACCACACCAGAAGTAAAAGCACGGGGCATTAATAAGTTTTTGAAAAATCATGCACTTCATTTGTAGGCAAGGGAAAGCTTTCTGAAATGTACAAAATCTTACTAAGACACACAATCTGTTGAAATGACCAAGCAGCGGACGAGATTCGGGGACAGTGGTGTGCCGCCTGGGGAAATGTTCCTTTCCATTCACCTTAAGCAAAGATGTGGTGACCTTGTGCATCCATAAATAACTTTCAGAAATGTATTTCATTACTTCCCGAAGCTTCTCAATGGGCTACCAAATGGCATTTCTTTCTATTTTGGATGAAACTGGGGAAGCAGCTTTAGAAGAAGGGGTTGCTGACATTCACTGGCCTGGAAAACACCTGATGCCAATATGATGGCATAGCGGTGTCCACAAATTGTGGGTGGTGAATTGCTTGGGTGGCCTCTCTTGAGAAACGTTGCCAGAAAATGTATGAACCTGTTTGTGATAAAAAGTGATTCGTAAAGCTGCAAACAGCAGGTGTTCCAAGGTTAGGGAGAAAACATGGCAACGAAAGAGGGGGGAGATTAGTTCAGGGTCAAGCTGGATGGGTTGTCAAGGAAACAGTGTCCTGCCCATCTTTGTGACATCTCGTGCTGCTTGTAGAAAAGACAGAAGCTACACATCCCCGTCGTGGGATAGTTGGGAGGAGTTGGTTGAGACAGAACTGGGACGGAGAAGCAAGCAAGCAAGCGAGGGACCAACAGGGGAGATAGGTGTAGACTTTGCTTTGCTTTGCTTTCACTTTATCATTTCATTTTCATTTGTATATTTTGTGCACATATTTTCCTGTATATTTTAGACAGAGAGGAGTAGCAATAGGGTTAGAGCCAAGGTTCAGAGTTAGTGTTGTGTGAGCATTTTAAAGCAGTTGAGTTTAAACAGGAGTGGATTTCACCTGAAGAGATGGCCAGCATCGTGAATCTGTAAGTAGGATTTCGTCTGCTTCTTTTTTGTAATCTTCTGGGGCGAGGGCTTGGGGTCCCCCACACGGCCAGCATCCCCATGGAATTTAACCCCTTCCTGAACAGCTTAACTTCTCTTCCCACCCCCTTCCCTTTCCCCGCCTTCCCATTCTCCCTCAAATCTCTTTTTTTTTTTATATAATATTTTTATTTTCCATATAAACACAATACAACGAACATAAACATACAAAAAACAGAAAACAAAACAAAAAACATGTATCATTTCATATCCTAATTTCATATCCCATCTTCCCCGACTTCCTCATGCCTCCCCTTTCTGTATTCCAAATTCTTATTGATTGTTCAGCAAATCTTCCCTTATTTTAATTTAAATTTAGACTATTCTTCCTTATTCTCCTTGTCTTAACCATTACTAATAGTAACCATTTACTTTCCAGTCCAACATCATTCTAACTTTCATTAACTTTGTAATATTTCTTTAAATAGTCCTTGAATTTTTTCCATTCTTCTTGCGCTGCTTCTCTTCCCTGGTTTCGGATTCTGCTCGTCATTTCTGCCAAACCCATGTAGTCTATCACCTTCATCTGCCATTCTTCCAGTGTGGGTAGTTCCTGCGTCTTCCAGTACTTCGCAATGAGTATTCTAGCTGCTGTTGTAGCATACATAAAGAAAGTTATATCCGTCTTTAACACCCCTTGGCCGACAATACCCAAGAGAAAGGCCTCTGGTTTCTTGGGGAAAGTATGTTTAAATACCTTTTTAAGTTCATTATAGATCATTTCCCAGAATGCCTTAATCTTCGGGCAAGTCCACCAAAGATGAAAAAATGTACCTTCAGTTTCTTTACATTTCCAACATTTGTTATCAGGCACATGGTAAATCTTTGCAAGCTTGACTGGGGTTATGTACCACCTATATATCATTTTCATAATGTTTTCTCTTAAGGCATTACATGCCGTAAATTTTATCCCGGTGGTCCACAACTTTTCCCAATCAGCAAACAAGATATTATGACCAATGTCCTGAGCCCATTTAATCATGACCGATTTAACCGTTTCATCTTGTGTATTCCATTTCAGCAGCAAATTGTACATTTTGGACAAATTCTTAGTACTGGGTTCTAACAGTTCTGTCTCCAATTTTGATTTTTCCACCTGGAAGCCAATTTTACTGTCCAGTTTAAACGCTTCGTTTATTTGATGGTAGTGAAACCAGTCTCTCACCTTCCCTTTTAATTTCTCAAAACTCTGCAATCTCAATTTGTCCCCTTCCTTTTCCAAAATTTCCCAGTATCTTGGCCACTTGGACTCCATATTTAACTTTTTAACTGCCTTAGCTTCCATTGGCGACAGCCACCTTGGAGTTTTATTTTCCAGCAAGTCTTTATATCTGACCCAGACATTTAGTAGTGCTTTTCTGACAATATGATTTTTGAAACTTTTATGTGCTTTAACCTTGTCATACCACAAATATGCATGCCACCCAAAAATGTTATTAAAACCTTCCAAATCCAAAATGTCTGTGTTTTCAAGAAGTAGCCATTCTTTCAGCCAGCAGAAAGCTGCCGCTTCATAGTAAAGTTTAAAGTCTGGCAGGGCAAACCCCCCATTCTCCCTCAAATCTCATTGCAGCTCAGCTGGTTAGAGGGAGCTGCAGATAGCACCAAGGTTGCAGGTTCAATTCCCATAAGGTACAGCTGCATATTCCTGCATTGCAGGGGGTTGGACTAGATGATCCCCAGGGTACCTTCCATGATCATTATTTTGAGATGCTTTTTATTATATTCATAGCCCACTTTTCATCCAAGCAGTTCAAGGTGGCATTGATGGCTTGCCTTTCCCCCCATTTTTCCCCTCACAACAAACCTGTTAGGCAGGCTAGGATGAGAGTGACTGGACCCAACATCAAACAGTGCACTTCATGACTGAGTGGGGATTTGCACTCGGATCTCCCAGGTCCTCCTAGTCCAGAATTCTAGCCACTATACACCCCCCCTCTCTCTACCCCTTCTCCGTTTCTCAACTCTTCAGCCATCAACTGAAACAGACAGGGGTTCTGTCAGTCTTCCTGTCAGTCACTCTGGCTCTAAGAGTGTTTTCATTGCATTCTTTGGCTCATCTATGCCTTGATGCTTTGATGACCTTCCTAGCAGCCCCCTTCGCTCTCCAGGCAGGGCTGCTGTCCTAACAGCATTATGCTGAGGGCTCTTTTAAATGCTGGAAATGCTTCCCTTATCTTTCCTTTGCTGGGGGTGGGGGTGGGGGGAGTGTTGGAATCCCCCCCATACATGAGATGCACCACTGTCTTCCAGTGGAGAGCCATTTGGGCCATTTCAACTCGGACCCCCCCCCCCGGGGGTCACCACTCAGGGGCGTGCCTTAGGCCCTCACCTCTTCAATATGCGGGGCAGGTGATGGCTCTTCCTCCCCTCTTCCATCTACAGAACAATACCAATACCAATGCCTAACCGCCAATACCCAGAAAGTTGTGACAATTTGCTACGAGGTAGGCGGCGATAAATAGGGCTGGTCACGCTCCCTGAGCCAGCGATTGGCTGTCCAGGGGCTGACGCGGCCGGGGATTCCCTCAGTCGCCCGCAACTCCACCTCTTTTGTAGGCGGAAGTGGCTTTGCTGGATCAGAGGAAAAGCCCATCTAGTCCAAACTCACAAGCAGTAGCCCACTCCTGCTGCTTCTCCTCTAGCTGTGGGCTTCAGAGGTAGAGTGCCTCTGTTCCTGGAAGCTCTATATTGCTATGCTGAGTAATAGTGAGAGATGCTGTTGTTCTCCTCCAACAATTGGTGTAATCTGCTTCCCAGCCCTGCAGGCTACTTGTCCTTGTAGCATCGGCTGCCTGCAAATTTCAGCAACGGAGTAAACATGAGGTGAAGAAGTTCCCACCAGCATTCTCAAATGAGTTGATTCAAAGCTCTCCCTCCATCTGCTTTCTCTCCAAGGCCACGATCATCTTGGATAACTCCTTCCTGCTCCTTTCCTTGTTTTTTTTTTTTTTTTTTAATAAATAAATAAACAAATGATTGAAGATTTCTTAGTTTACAAAAAAAACGTGCCTTGTCTCTTTTTTCAAGTTGTGTTTTCTACAGATCAGTTTCATTTGTTGTGAGACATTAGTGTTGCATGCAGTGTTGGGTTAGGAAGAACAGAGGGGGAAAGAGGGGGAGGGTGGGGTATGAAATGAAAATCAGCAAAACAAGGATTGCAAATAGAGAATAGAGACTGACCTCTGAGAAGTAAACGTTTCACCTTTTAAGTTGAATTACTGAAATAATAAACTGTTAGGCTACCCGTATTTGTGTTATGGCCAGTGGCGTAGCGTGGGGGGTGCAGGGGGGGCCGGCCGCACCGGGCGCAACATCTGAAGGTTAGGGTTAGGGGGCGCAAATCCACGGGTTAGGGGGCGCAAATCCACGGGTTAGGGGCACAAATTACTTGCCTTGCCCCGGGTGCTGACAACCCACGCTATGCCACTGGTTATGGCTATGCTGCAAAGACTCCCTGTCTTCTCTTACACACACACACACCCCATTTTGGTTGTAGGCTTCTGTCTCAGGTTTTGAAATGTGTTGAGGAGGGGGCTTTACTGGGTTGTTTTTCACCTTTATTATGCATTTTGTGTTTCTATATTGCAATTTTTATGTTGGAACCAGTGCTTTTTTTCTATTAAAAAAATGTTTGGGGTACTCTCATTTTGACTCAAGAAAACCACCATTTTATAGTTCAGATCGGGGAAAATAAATGCAGTACAGTAAATGGAGAAAAGTGCAAAGATTCACAAAATGTTTCGGGGTGTGCGTACCCCTGCATCCCCCCAGAAAAAAGCACTGGTTGTAACTGAGACCTGTGGGTATAGGGCGGTATAACAACAACAACAAGGTCTGCCCCTCTCCTTCTCTTCTAGGTTCAGGCGACTGAGGGACATGGCAGCCCGCAAGAAGAAGGGGACCCGCAAAGTCCCCAAGAAGTCCAGGGTTGCTGTGGGCCCACGTGAGCAAATGCTTCCTTTTCATTTTGGAGCGTAAGGAGGGGTGGCCTTAATGCTCTAATCCTCAACTGTGGAAAATAAGTAGAAATGAACTAACCTGCCCCCATGTCCTTTCCTGCTTCTCTTGTTGCAGATGGTTCAGAGACTGGCAGGGTCTGGGCATCGCCTGTGGTTAGTATTTGAGAAAACAGCACAGTACATACGAAATCCCTCACCCCCCACCCCCCCATCCACCAGTGCTGTTTATACCCCCATTTTGGCGGTCTCAGGTGCAGAGAAGCCCTCCTGCCATGAACTGACAGCCTGACTCTTGCCATTTCAGCAACTGGAGAAGGATGAGATGTTTTTCTGCTGCGTGCTGGCCACTTGCTCGGAGGCCCGCCAGAGAGAAAAGGACAGCTTGAGGTACTCCAAAAAGATGGCCGTCAAGGCAATTGCGGTGAGTGAGAGGTTGCATGAGGTATCCAGGGGTGAGGGGGGCAGGAGAGCTGGGGATGGGATTGGGGGGATGCTGGGCAGAAGGAAGGCCTGGCGGGGTCTGGCCAAGAGAAGGGTTGTGCAGGCATTTGGCATTACATTGCCAATTCCTGCACTGAGTTTGGGGTTGGAGGAATCCACCTGATGTCCGTAGGGAACTGACGTTTTCCCTCTCCGCCCTCTGTTCTCTATCAGGATCTCATGGGACGGATTGCGTGCTTTACGCAGCCTGAATTGGTCCTTGCTACGGCACTGGAAGCCCTTTACCAACTGAGGTATACCGGGTTTTTTGAGCTTGACGAGGAGCTGGCGGGGGGGGGGGGAGAGGGGAGCAGAATGTGGAAAGGTGTTACCAGACCTTGCCACTGCAGTGAATTCGATTGGAAGAATTGCTTACAATTTCTTGGGTTTCTTGCGTTCAAAAAGCTTTCTTTATGCAGCAACTATTTACAGGATGAGTGGAGATGTGAGAGAGAAAATAGAAGCTATATTGTCTTGAGATGACTGCGAAATGGCTCAGCTTTTAGAGGTGGGATTAACTAAGACCTAGAGGCTTGCAACCAAGTGCCAGGTAGACTGCCACATAAACAGTGCCCTCGTGTGTTTATTTTAATTTTACCTTTATTCATTTTTACCCTGTAAAATCTATACGCTGCTTGATTGTCAAAAGTGGTTTAAGCTAACACATGCATTCACTAGAAGTTCAAGAGAATGACATGTATTTGATGCTTCCCCCAATATGAGACAGAGTCTAAAAACTTTCCCCTCCTTCTCTCCAGCCTCATGAAGCCCAAATTACCACTGAAGCTCCACAGCCTGATTGTGCATGCAGCCTTTGCGGCAGTCATTGAGGTCAAAACTGAGCCCGACAAGCAGGTAAGTTGTTAGCCTTGAAATTTGACTTTTCTAGTTGTTGTTTCTTCTTCACACGCTTTAAGCACTGCTCCCATTGCTCAACATCTGATCTCTCTTTCCCCTGCTTGGCGCATCCTCTCCCTCATTGCCATTGCCTGCAGGAGTTAGAAGAACGTTATACTCTGATGCTGGGAGGCCTTCTCTGGGAGGCCCCAAGCACTAAGATCCTGAACTTGCTGATGAATGTAAGTATCTTGATGGCCTCAGTGGCTGTTTGACCTAGAAAGCTTTCATGGAGAAGCCGCCACCTAGCAGTGCACCTCTTGGGCCCTTCCCCTCTTGTAAGGCAAGCTGGCCACATGGACGAGCCAGCAAAGGCCCACTTGCCCAGACAGCCAAAGGAGGGCCTTGGATGCAGAGCTACAATTTGGGGCTGGAGGACATTGCCATTTTAGAACAGAAATGGATCTCTCTCTGAGAGTGTAAAGGGCTTCACAGTGGTCTGCCTCTTTCCCCCAGACCAGCCTCCTGATCCTGAGGTCCCCTTTCCTCCCACAGGAACTGAGAGGTTACACAACAAGTGCAATTGCAGCGGAGAGGCAACTGGCAGCCAGTGGCATTAGCTAGCTGATGTCCTGTGCAAGAAGGCTCAGTTGCCTGAAGTTGTCTCTCACCTTTGGCACCTTCACAGCCCCAAGAGGCTCCCAGAGTGGCTTGTGAAAGGATTCCCACAGGAGGAATCACAGTCTGGTATCAGGCACACAACACAATGTGTGTCCCTGGGATGCCGGACAAGGCTGGAGACATTTCCTGCCCTCTTCCTTGATCTTACACTTCCACCTCTGCCTAGTAGGCTGCAGGACCCATGGAGGTTGCCTGGGGCAAGGGATTGGGGCCAGGCAATAGAACTCACTCATCCCATGATGGAGGCAAGTCTTCCCTGGCTTGGGTCTGCTTCCATGTTCTCTTGCACCCATTATTTGGGGAGGGTTGAGGATCAGATCAGTCATCTGATCCAGTACGGTCTTTTCTGTTCTCTACAGCATGCTCTCGTCCCTCTGGAGCTGGCTCACTTCTGCCCCAAAGAAGGTAACACCCACAGCCTGGGGACATGGGACGCACTTTCCAGACTAAGGAGAGCCCACTCAGTAGCCGCAGCACCCTTGCTTGATGCAGACCTCCTGGGTCATGTGGCTGTGAAATCCTGCCACAGCACAAAGATGGCCAAACTGCAGGCTTGGAAGGAGTCGTTGCCACCAAAGACAGGATCCATAAAGCCTCCTTGTAAATAGGGTGGAATGGGGGCCAGGTCAATTTGGTGAATCAGTAAATGTGGCAGAAATTCATCTCTCTTCTCCTTCATTCTCTTCCAGATGACATAAGACTTGATGTCAGTTTCGATTATGGGGAGAAGACACAAGTTTCAAGGCTCAGCGATGATGGAGTGGCAATTTTTGCTTGCTGTTTCATTGTGTCTTGTTGCTAATTGTGATCATTGCTGTTGTTTTAGAATTCTTTCCTATGCAATATAACTTTTTTATTGCTTTTAAATTGTTGCTTTTTAAATTGTCCTTGTAAAGGAAAGTGTTCTGCTAATGTTGATTGTATTCTGAATTGCTTCAAGAAGCCTCATAGCAATGAATACTATTAAGAGTAATAATTATTTTACCTGCCTTAATTATAATAAAGCATTGACATGCATATTTTAAATTAGCGGTTAAGGTCTTAAACTACACATTTTAATAGTTTCAGATCTGTATTCTTTACTGTGTTCTAGCTTATAGATTTTGATTTTAACCTCCATATATATGAGAGCCAGTGTGGTGTAGTGGTTAAGAGCGGTAGTCTCGTAATCTGGGGAACCGGGTTCGCGTCTCCGCTCCTCCACATGCAGCTGCTGGGTGACCTTGGGCCAGTCACACTTCTCTGAAGTCTCTCAGCCCCACTCACCTCACAGAGTGTTTGTTGGGCGGGGGAGGGAAAGGAGAATGTTATAATAATAATAATAATCATAATCATCATCATCATCATCATCAATCAATCAAATCCGTTTATTGTGAGGACCATGCCTGTGCACAAACATCAACACTACAATAGTTAAAAATATTAAAATTCATTACATACTATGCCAACAAAACCTTCTTCCCACAGAATAGAAAAGGAGGGAAAACGAGCAACGAGTTAAACAGACGATGAAGGGGTCTTTGCATTGTCGTCCATAAATCTTTCCCTGGCTTTCATGGCCTTCATCACAAAAACCGCAACCACATGGGTAATGCGTGGATTTGCATCAACTAACAAAAATTTTACTCTGTCTTCAGGACTGGTTATAGAATTGGGTATAATTTGCAGCAATGCGTCTCTAAAGCCCGAGTAAATGGGGCAATAGAGGAGGTAATGTGTAAGATCCTCTTTAATTTTCATAAGGCAAGGACATAAACGGTGTTCTACTGGGGTTTTTGTGTATCTACCGGTCAAATAAGCAGTTGGCAATGTTTGGAACCGTGCCATAGTAAAAGCTCTCCGAAGGGTGGGATCAGTGATCTCCACCAAGTAGTTGGCACAGATTTTGACTGCTTTTACTCGAGGGAACCAGTAGGAGAACCCAGAGTTTTTTATCTTAGTGGAGTCCAAAAAGGCGTCTTTTTCAAAGATCCATTCCCGAACTTTATCAGGGCTCCACAATTTGAGAGTGTTAAACTCAGGTAGGTTGTATCTAGATAAAATATCTAGTAGATTTTTATGCCAAGTGCTATTATTTTGTAATGATACAAAGGCTTGTTTAGCCAATAAGGTGTTCGGGGCATCTATGAGGTTGGTGAAAAAACGCAGGAATCTTAAGTGGGCCCTGGCAGACACAGAGGGTAATCCTACTTCCACTCTTAGGAAAGCTGCCGGAGTGCTCTGAGGGAGGCCTAGAATTCTTCTGAGATAAAAATTTTGGAAGATTTCAAGCCGTTCTAACAGCTTCTGATTCCATCCCCAGAGTTCTACTCCATATAACATCTGGGGAATCACTTTTCCAACAAAAGTTTTTAGTGCCGGGGTCACCATTTGCCCTCCCCTCGAATAAAAAAAGCTGAGCAGAGCACCAATTGTCCTACGTGCTAGAAGGGCTACAGTCTTGAAGTGGGCAAGCCAGCTAGATGTAGCTTGGAAAGTGATACCAAGATATTTAAAGAGAAGACATTGTTCAATTTTGTGTTCATCTAAAGACCATCTGAATGTGTGGCGAGCTCTAGTAAATACCACAATTTTTGTTTTATCATAATTTATCTTTAGAGAGTTTTGGGAACAATAAGCTACGAGCCCCTCCAGCATGCTATGTAGGCCCCTTCGAGTGAGTGCCATGACCGCCATGTCATCAGCATATAGCAGTATATTCAGGTGTTTGCCTTCCAGGGCAGGAGCTGATGGCTTATACTTTGCCATATGTTGAACAATGTCGTTTATATAGAAATTAAAGAGGAACGGCACTAACAAACAGCCCTGTTTAACCCCTTTCCCCAGTGGCAGTGGGTCAGTATAGTTGCCTGACGTCCCAGTTCTAATTTTAACTGTGATGTCTGTATGTAACTCTCTAAGTATTTTGAAAAGTCGTCTATCTATATCTGTGTCATATAGTTTTTGCCATAATTTGTCCCTACAGATTGAGTCAAAAGCGGGTGTAAGATCTACAAAAGCCACAAAAAGTTTGCTCTTATATGTCTTTGTATACTTATCTATCATTGTCTGTAATACCAAACAATGGCCTATTGTACTATGGCCCTTTCTAAACCCTGCCTGTTCTGGATTAAGCAAGTTAGAGTGGTCAGCCCAGTCAACCAATTTATTTAACAGGTGGCGAGTATAAAGTTTATACACAATGTCCAGGAGACTTATGGGGCGATAGTTTGAGGGGTCTTGGGGGTCGCCCTTCTTATAGATGGGGGCTACCAGGCTCAGTTTCCAATTTTCTGGGATTTTGCATGTATCATTTATTACCGTAAAAAGTTGGGCCAAAAAAGCAGCCCACCACTGGGCATTTAGTTTAAGCACCTCAGGAGGAATCATATCTTCACCGGGAGCTTTGCCATTCTTGAGTGTTTTAATTAGCTGTAAACATTCTAATTCGGTAACAGGATCCCAGCCCATTAATAGATCGTTTTTAAGAGGAGGAAACTGGCTCGGTTTAGGGTTAAGGTTAGGGTTAGGGTTATATAGCCGGGAAAAATGTTGGTACCATAAGTTAGATGAAATACTGTTGGTTACAGTTCTTCCTTACAGGAGGGGTATATGGTTTGTTTTGAGAAGAATGTCTGTACAATTTCCAGAGGGGGTAAGCAGCTAATACGTGTTGAGAAAAATCAGAACAACCTCTTTGTTCTAGAAACACCTCTGGAGGGAGTGGGGAATGCTGGGAAAGCCACCATTCACACTCATGTTTCATGTGCGTGCGTGTGGCACAAGAGATTGGCACATGGGTCTTGTGAGGACATGCAGATGTTATCAGAGTGCACCAAAGGGTGCAAGGTAAGAGAATGTGGTGAAACTCTAAATTGCAGGGCTTGCAAGAAAGCCAAGAATAAGGGATACAATTATCCCAGGGTGGAGAGAGTAACCACAAAGCCTTTTGAGCTTGTGCACGCAGACCTGTTCGGTCCTATGCCACAGCCGAGTCTGGGCAAAGCCAGGTTTCTGCTGACGCTGACAGATGATTTCACGCAGAACTCTTGGGCGTTCACGCTGAGAACGCGGGAGGACGCAACGCAACTGATCAAGGATTGGGTTGCAGAGGTGGAACTAAGGTTCTCCACCAAGGTGAAGGGGTTCAAGTGTGACCGAGGTTCAGAGGTCACTGGGTCTGCTCTAAAGAGTTTCTTTCGCCAGAGGGGGATACGTCACAAGGTGACATCGCCTCAGGAGAGTGGCGTGGCAGAGCTGAGAAGTAAAGCTCTGATTCAAGCATCAGAGGTTCTACTGTGTGACTCTGGTTTGCCTCAAAGTTTTTTGGGGGAGGCAGTTGTCAGGGAATCAGGAGCAGGAGCACTGGGGAGAGAGGAATTGGAGAGCGAAGGGGAAGAATCCGAGGGCAGCGTAGGGGAGTATGACAGTGGCCCGAGAGATTCTATGAGCTTCTCCAGCGAATCAGAAGATTCCCAGAAGGGGGCTCCGATGGTCAGGGCAAGGGGGGTCCCAGGGGGGACGCACCAGAAACAAGGAGCCAGAGGGGAACCCCAAAGCAGCAGTGGAGGATCGGGACCAGTTTCCCCACCAGAGCGTAGTGGGGGGGAAGAGTCACATGTGTCAGGGCCAGCGTCTCCTCCGGAGGGGAGGGAGAGTGAGTCAGGGCTGACCACGCCTCCATCGGAGAGTGGGGGAATGGAGGGGAGGTCAGTTGCAGCTAGCCCACCCGAAGGGGGAAGCAGTGACAGCAGCAGTGAAACGGTTAGGAGGAAAACTGCTGGCTGGGCGCGCGCGCCAAGTTCAAATGTACATGCGCGCGGGACAGCAGGAGACCCGGATGGGGAACCAGCTCCTAAAGCCCGCCGGAGGGAGGGAGAAGGCTCAGGGGAATCAGCGTCAAAAGAGGCTAGGAAGGGCGAGACCCCGGCGGGCAGGCGGACCCAGAGGAGGAAGGAGCAGCGGAAAAGATGGAGCAAGGCGAGGGTCTTAAATTGGTGTACAGGGGGAGGAGATTCAGAAGGGTCATCAGCGGTCTAAAGCTTGAGACGTGGGGCTGCGCGCTGCGGCTCTGGAAGTGAAACTGAACTTCAATAAAGACTTTTGTATTTAACAACAAAGCAGCGTTGGTCCTTTGTGAGCTGGGACCTTGGGCAGCTCTGACAGTATGACCCTTCTCTACAATCAGAATTAAACCTCGCAGCGTGAGTTGGTGCAGCGAGGGGCAAGACTTGGTGTTTTGCGAGCTCACGAAGATAGGCAAAGATGACTACAGAGGAGAAGGTGACAGAACTGCAAAAAGCAGTCACGACGCTTTACGCAGAAGTTGCAGCATCCAGGAAAAGAGAAGAAGAAGCAGTAGCGCTCTGCCGGGATCTGCAGACCAGGTGGGAACGTTGGGGCAAAGAGGGGCTGCCAGGATCCAAGCCGGAGGGAGTTGGCCTCGGGAAGAGGGGGGGCAGCATAGTAGCCCACTTCGACGGGAACCTGCAGCAATACCCTAACTTTAGAGCCGACATAGTTTACGCGCTCAATTTGCTTCGGAAAGACTTTAGAGATGAGGAAGAGAAAGTGGGATTCATAATTACTCATCTGCATGGGGAAGCTAAAGCGTGGCTGCGGAATTTGTGGCGCGAAAATGACCCCGCCCTCCAAGATTCCGATGCATTTATCAAAGCTATGGACGCTTGTTTTAAATCAACGGTAGATGTGGATGTGGCTCGGAGGGAAATGCATGGGCTGCAGCAAGGGAAAGCCACGGTGAGGCAATATCACTCACGCTTTTTTGCTTTGGTGAATGTGCTGGGTTGGGAAAAGGACTCCATTGCCGTCAGAGACCTGTTCTGGGAGGGGTTAAATGGGGCCGTTAAAGATGAGTTGGCAAGAGGAGAAAGACCCAAAAGCACCCAAGAAGTTGCCCAAAGAGCGCTGGCGATTGGAGTGCGCCTGGAAGAACGACCTTGGAGCAGGGAGGAAGGACGTAGGGCAAGCACACCAGCCAGGACAACCCCCTTCCTACCCAGAGAGACAGGGCGGGCGCTATCCACGCCTCCACTGGGGAGGGGGGAAGAGCCGATGGAGATAGGTGGTGCCAGGGCTCAGACTGCCAGCAGAGCCCAAACACCGGGAGCAGTCAAGGCGAAAGCTCCTAGAGGGACCAGGAAGTGTTACATCTGCGACAGTGCACAGCACATGGCCAAAGAGTGTCCCCAGAGGCTCCAGAAGCACACTGCAGCCTCAGCAACAGTAAAGGGAACAGGTCAGCAGCCAGAACAGCTGCAGGGGGAAGAAGAAGCCTGGTTGGAAACAGAGCCACTGGGGCCCAACCAGGCAAGTCAGTGAAGCAGTCCCCAGAGATTTTACAGCCCACAGACCCCCTCCCAACCAAACCAGTGGTGCAACTCACCGCATCGCTCCAGCTGCCCAATGGGCTCACCCTGGAAGTACCAATTACCATTGACTCTGGGAGCAACGCAGACTTTGTAGGAGTGGACTTCATCAAGCAACATCGCATAGCACTCCTGCCAGCCACGATGCCCCTAAACGTTGTCACGGTCGATGGCAGGAAGCTACTGGGAGGAGAGGTGGTACAGCAAACACCGCCTATGGTGATGCAAATTGGAAACCACCGCGAAGTCATCAGCTTCAACGTCACTCACCTGTCGGACACGCCCATAGTGTTGGGTATGAGTTGGCTGGATAGGCACAGCCCGGCATTAGCATGGTACCAGCGGCAATTGACCTTCTGCTCCTCCTACTGCGCAGAACACTGCATCCGGACTCGCCAGGAGGACGAGGGGCAGGAGGATGAACCGCAGTTACACCTAGGCATGGTGCAAGCGGTACCCAACAAGTACAAGGAGTTTTTGGAGGTCTTCTGCGAGAGGGAAGCGGATAAGCTGCCTCCCCACAGGCCTTACGACTGCAAGATTGACCTCCTGCCGGGGGCGACGCTGCCGACTGGAAAACTGTATTCCATGTCTGAGGACGAACTGCAAGAACTCAGGGAGTTCATAGAGCACAACTTGAAGCGGGGATTCATCCAAGAATCCAAAGCAGTGGGGGGCAGTCCCGTGTTTTTTGTGAAGAAGAAGGACACGCCCCAACACAGACTCATAGTTGATTATAGGCTCATAAATTCCAGGACACAGCCCACAGCATTCCCCATGCCCAAGATCGACGACCTGCTCGCGACGGTGAGGAAGGGATGACTCTTCACCAAGTTGGATCTGCGAGGGTCGTACAACCTTATACGCATGCGGGAGGGCGATGAGTGGAAGACGGCCATGTTTACTCCTTTAGGCACCTATGAATATCGCGTAATGCCTTTTGGTCTGCAAAATGGCTCCCATACATTCCAAGCTTTCATGCATCACGTGTTAGCGGGACTCCTCTACAAGAAGTGCGTCTGCTTCCTAGACGACATCCTGATCTTCTCGGAATCGCAGGAGGCTCACGAGAGGGACGTCAAGGAGGTCCTGCAGAGGCTACGGGAGCACAGACTTTACGCCAAACTAGAGAAGTGCCAGTTCGACATGACGGAGGTGGATTTCCTGGGCTACAAGCTGTCCGACAAGGGACTCGCCATGGACAGCGCCAAGGTCCGCGCGGTGTTGGACTGGAAGAGCCCGCGCAATCGGAAGGAGGTCCAGAAGTTCGTCGGCTTCGCCAACTTTTATCGCAAGTTCATCAAAGGGTTCGCGAAGGAGACGGCGGCCATCACGGACACCCTCAGCTCCAAGAAGAAGAAGTTCATATGGACGGACCAGGCGGAGCAGTCCTTTCGGAGACTCAAGCGTCTCTTCGCGTCCGAAGAACAGCTGCTACATGTAAACCCCAGCAGACCAATGAGGGTTGAGACGGACGCCTCGGACAGAGCGGTGGGGGCCGTCCTGTTGCAGCAAGATCCGCAAGGGGAATGGAGGCCGTGCGCATTCTACTCCAGGAAACTCAGCAAGGTGGAACAGAACTACACCATCTGGGACAGGGAGTTGCTGGCCATTCATGCAGCTTTCAAGGCGTGGTGGCACTTCCTCGTCGGAGCCAGACACACAGTGCAAGTCCGCACGGACCATAAGAACCTGGAGTACTGGCGCACGGCGCAGTTTCTGAACCAGAGACACATCCGCTGGGTGGAGTTTTTTGCGGATTTCGATTTCCGGATAGAATACATCCCGGGAGACAACAACGTCATGGCGGATGCACTCTCCAGGAAACCGCAGTATCTCGAGGAAGCGGCACCGGTGGCGGCCAAACACATTTTCGCACCGAAAGCGTGGGCGTGCGCTTCAGCCGCCGTGGACCTGGACGCGGTGCGTCGAGCGCTGCAGACGGATTCGTTCGCACAATCCAAGATGGAGGAGGTGCGAAGAGGCACAGCGAAGGACGACGAGTTCCAGATACGAGACGGACTGCTCATCCGCAAAGGGGCTCTCTACGTACCCGGAGACGACCTCCGCGCGAAAGTCCTGCAGCAGTTACACGACGCGCCCAGCGCTGGGCACTTCGGCAAGGACAAAACGGCGGAATTAGTAACCAGAGACTTTTGGTGGCCCAAGGTGAGGGGAGAAGTCGCGGATTACGTCTCCAGGTGTGACACCTGCCAAAGGGCCAAGCCAGTACACAGGAAGCCGGCGGGTATGCTAGAACCCCTACAGACGCCGCTCGAACCATGGGAGAGAGTGGCCCTGGACTTAGTCACGGATTTGCCCAGTTCGCGAGGCAAAACAGCGGTACTCGTGGTCGTAGACATGTTCACCAAGATGGCGCACTTTATTCCTTGCGCGAAGGTGGCCACAGCGGAACAGACCGCCAAGCTGTTCATAGACCACGTGTTCAAAGCTCACGGCTTGCCGCGGTCCATCCTGTCCGACCGGGGTCGCCAATTCGTCTCGAGCTTCTGGCAGAAGCTGCTGGGCATCCTGAACGTCAAGATCAACTTAGCGTCGGCACGACACCCGCAGACCAACGGACAAGCGGAGAGGGTCAACGCCATCATGCAGCAGTACCTGCGATGCTGCGCCAATCAACAACCCTCGACCTGGGTGGACTACCTACCGCTGGCCGAGTTTGCCTACAACAACACGAAGCACGGGTCTACAGGAGTGACATCGTTCTTCGCCAATAATGGGCGGCATCCCAGAACCTTTCCGGGGTTGGAGACAAGGGGGGAGGGGGAGCCAAGGGGAGCAGAGCACTTAGCAGCAGAGTTACAGGAGGTCCACGAGCAACTTCGAAGGCAATTGGAGCTGGCGAAACACGCCTACAAAATGCAGGCAGACAAGCACAGGAGAGTCGGGGAGGACATCCAGGTGGGGGACTGGGTCTGGTTAGCAGCCCAGGCAGTGCCGGCCAGGACGCTAGCTAAGAGGAAGCTCAAACACAAGCAGCTGGGGCCTTACCAGGTCGCGGCGCAAATCAATCCAGTGGCCTTCCGGTTGACACTCCCGGAGGGCTCCAGAATGCACCCAGTCTTTCATAGGTCAGTGCTCACACCCTACAGGGCACCCCACAGGTTTCAGGCGCCAGGGAACGCGCCAGACCCACTTAACGAATCTCCAAAGAGGGAGGGGTCACAGAGGGCGACGCCACTCAATGAGGTCACGGAGATTTTAGACTCGAGGTGGGGAGAAGAGGGAGTGGAATATTTCCTCGCCAGGGAAGGTACCCCAGCCAGCGCCAACAGGTGGGTACCGTGCTATGCCGTGGAGGAGCACTACCTCAAAGACGAGTTCCATGCACTCTTCCCACACAGACCTATGCCGGCAGAGTATTTCGACGACTGGCTTTTCACACCCACACTTTCAGCCAGCACGTTCCAGGGTTTTTCATCAGCTGAGCAGACGACGCCGGAAACAAGTTCCTCGGAGGGGTCACTCTCGGGGTTTGCCACAGACCGCTCCTATTGGTGGGACACTCAACCGGAGGTGGGGTGGCGCAGGGAGCTGCTGCGGGGACCTTTACACGCAATCTCACCAGAGGTACCCGGGGGAGGGGAGGACATGGACGTGTTGGGGGAGGATCCTGGATTCGAGCACAACAGCAGAGAGATGGAAGCAGAGGAAATCGACGTCGACGAGCCCGTTGCGGTTTGGCCGGATCCAGCGGACTGGCTGCACACCAGGGGGGAAGAATGGTATCCCGCACTCACACCCACAGCACTGGAGCACCCGGAACCCACACCCGAAGAGGGGGAGGGGGAGGGGGGAAGGGGGGCTTCGAGGGGGGGATGGATGTCAGGGAATCAGGAGCAGGAGCACTGGGGAGAGAGGAATTGGAGAGCGAAGGGGAAGAATCCGAGGGCAGCGTAGGGGAGTATGACAGTGGCCCGAGAGATTCTATGAGCTTCTCCAGTGAATCAGAAGATTCCCAGAAGGGGGCTCCGATGGTCAGGGCAAGGGGGGTCCCAGGGGGGACGCACCAGAAACAAGGAGCCAGAGGGGAACCCCAAAGCAGCAGTGGAGGATCGGGACCAGTTTCCCCACCAGAGCGTAGTGGGGGGGAAGAGTCACATGTGTCAGGGCCAGCGTCTCCTCCGGAGGGGAGGGAGAGTGAGTCAGGGCTGACCACGCCTCCATCGGAGAGTGGGGGAATGGAGGGGAGGTCAGTTGCAGCTAGCCCACCCGAAGGGGGAAGCAGTGACAGCAGCAGTGAAACGGTTAGGAGGAAAACTGCTGGCTGGGCGCGCGCGCCAAGTTCAAATGTACAGGCGCGCGGGACAGCAGGAGACCCGGATGGGGAACCAGCTCCTAAAGCCCGCTGGAGGGAGGGAGAAGGCTCAGGGGAATCAGCGTCAGAAGAGGCTAGGAAGGGCGAGACCCCGGCGGGCAGGCGGACCCAGAGGAGGAAGGAGCAGCGGAAATGGTGGAGCAAGGCGAGGGTCTTAAATTGGTGTACAGGGGGAGGAGATTCAGAAGGGTCATCAGCGGTCTAAAGCTTGAGACGTGGGGCTGCGCGCTGCGGCTCTGGAAGTGAAACTGAACTTCAATAAAGACTTTTGTATTTAACAACAAAGCAGCGTTGGTCCTTTGTGAGCTGGGACCTTGGGCAGCTCTGACAGCAGTAAAGACGGCCAATTTCACGATGAACAGGTGCTACAATTCAGTGGTAGGTGACACCCCGTATTTCTTGCTCAACGGACAGAGGCCGCAGGTGCATTTCTTCCGTTCGTTTGGTTGCAGAGCCTTGGTGCCTGTACCAAAGTGTCAGCAGCAAGAGGGTGGTCCAAGGTACCAGGAAATGATCTTCTGTGGGTATGAACCTGCGACAAAGGGGTGGAGATTTGCATGGCCAGAAGGTGATCAGACCAAGCTTCTGATCAGTAAACATGCTGAATTCTTTGAACAGGATGGTAGGGCAAGGCGCAAAGCGAGCCCTGACGTTCACTCAGATTGTCTGTCTGAATCTGAGGAGGAGGGAGAGCCAGGTGATGGTGACCAGGTCACTGATCAGGGTCAGCACCAGGAGAAGGCGTCTCCACAGGTTGTTAAAGGAGTGTCCAAGAGTGAGCCCTCATCTCCTGTTAGAGTAAAGGAGAAAGCTCACAGACAGGTCAAGTCAGAGGGGGAGTCGTCTGATGAAGAAGACGCACTTGCTGGCCCCAGTGGGTCAGAAGAAGCACCCCAGTTTGTGCCCAGGCGGTCATCTCGGGCAACAAAGGGAATTCCACCTGAGAGGTTTCGAGTCACAAATGCGTGGGTTGGTCTCGCACAGTGCGAACCTGAGATTTGTGAGGAGACTCAGCAGGCAGGTGGGAAGGTGTTGAACACTCAGAGGTCTGTAAATGTGTGTTCACAAGTCCTCTCAGAATGTGATACGAGAGGGGGTATGGAGAGAGCCAGAACATACAGGGTTAAGAAGTTCTGAGTGACGTCTCACATTCTTTGAGGCGTGGCGTAGAACACTGAGAGGGAGTGTTCTTCTACTCTGTCTCACAGAGTGTGTTTCGCTCCGGTACGGAGAGGAGCAAAGAAAATGAGTTCTGTGTCACCGGGAGCTGTAACCTGTTGAACTGTACGAGAATAAAGCTCTTTGTAAGATAAGGAAGAAAGCGTGCGTCAGCCTGATTTATTACGCACACACGGCAACACCGCTTCTGCTTCTAACGCTGTGCATCGCTCTGCTAAGCTGCAGCTGGAAACTGCCCAGAGGGAGCTGAGCAACGCAGGGAAGCGTGTGGACTCCGGGGGCAAGCAAAGCTGCTAATCAATCTCCCAATAATCCCTTTGGGTGAAATTCCCTGAGCAATTATTTCCCAGAACTTTTTGTCGTCCCGCAATTTGATCGCCTTGTCGAGTGCCTCCCACTGTTCCTTTCTATAGAGGGATTTCTTAAGTTTTAGAGTATTTTTATAATGAGAGCGCCACCTGTGCAGGTTTTCCACTGAGGACAGGGTCCCTTCCTGTTTTACCTTATTTTGTAATTTCCTGAGCAAAGATCTTAGATTCCTACAGTCTTTATCGAACCAGGTCCTCGAATTATTTTGTTGTTTGGGAGGGTTGGGGTTCGTGAGTAGTGGGAAGAGCGACTCTGAGACCTGCTGAAATGTTAGAAAGGGGTCAGAATTAGATAAAATACACTGGTCTCTCAAGGCCAGTAGTTCTGATGAATGCAGGTGTAGTTTGATTTTGAGTTCCAGGTCGCTGTTCCATTTACGCCTGCGAAGGGCCAGAGTTGGAGGTGGGTCTGCACAGTGATTGCGGTATTGCGGATCCTCCAAACCACGGGGAATTAGTGAAATTGATATAGGGAGGTGATCACTCTCAGTTCTGTTGAAAGTCCTAAAGCCCTGTGACCTCTCCAAGAGTTTTGGGGAGACCAGGATATAATCAATAACGCTCACACCTCTAGGCCCAAGGAAAGAAAAGAAACCCCCTGACCTGTCCATATGGGTACCATGCAGATTATACAGATTATGTTTAAAGGCTGTCTCCATTAATGTAATGCCTGCCTTATTCAAGACCTTATCATCAGAGGACCAGGGAATAAACCAATCTGCCTCTGGCAGCAACTGAGATTTAGAGCAGTAAGTATTAATGTCGTTTCCTATCCTGGCGTTGAAATCACCTGCCAGCAGGATATCCATGCCAGGGAATTCTAGTTCAGCCTTTTCCAAACATAGCTCTAAATCTTCCCAGGTTTGTAGCGACTGGGAAGGGGTGCCTATAGGAGGGATATATATATTAAAGCAAAGGAAATCTCCTCCTTCACTGCTAGAAATAAGTAGGATTTGTAGATTGTTACTCTTCGCCCACTGCTGTTGCCGGACCTTGCACTTTAGCTTGGTGGAAACAAAAGTGACTAAGCCACCACTAGGTCGGCCTCGAGAATTTAGTTTTATCGCAGGGGTAGCAAAAGCTTCGTATCCCTGTAGAGAAGGGACATGGAGATCTAGACACCATGTCTCCTGCAGGCATATAATCTGAAATTTTGTGAGGAAATCCAGAAGGTCGACGTCACCCTGCTTAGATAGCCATCCTGCCACATTCCAAGATAGGATGTTGAAATAGGGCAGTGGTGGAAATAGTGGCAGTCAATCTCTTTTCCGGTGGTTTGAAGCTCCTGAGTTAGGCTCCTCCTCCTTCTGCCCTGCTTGGTGGTTCCAGGTTTGAGGTCTCTGGTCCCAAGGTAGATGTGATGGCTTTAACTGAGGGGCCAATTGGTTGATTTGGCCCAGAGGGTCTTTGATGACACCATTGCAAATATCATGATGATCAGCTGATGTATCATGATGTTCAGCTGGTTTATGCAGAGCAAGGGCTTTGCTGACCCATATAGGCTGTACAGGTAGCAGGTCAACAGCTGAGTCTTGTGTCGGTACTGCTAGCGGGTCAAAATTTGACAAATGCTGTGGATCTTGATTACGTATCGGACTTAAAATAATGGAAGCCTCCAATTCCGGCATCGAGGCATATGAGGACGAGAGCATTTCAAACTGGTCTGGCTTGGGTAGTCCAATACCAGGCTCGTTGCACGTAGAGACCAGGGTACCAAGCGGGGGGTGTAGAAAATCAATTAGGTCATTTGCGGGCAGGCTTGCCACTCCCTGAGGGGTAATGTGTCCCGGCTCCATTCCCCCGACTATTTGTTCTTTATGGTACACAGGCCCAGCATCAGCACAAACAGCACCTATCCTGGTGCATAGCGGTGTGCGGGTCAGGTTGGTGAATACCCTTGTAAAATAGATGTACCATTTTCTTGTACATCTTGTAATTTATTATTTATACCTCGCCCATCTGGCTGGGCCTCCCCAGCCACTCTGGGCGGCTTCCATAGAAACCAAAAATACACTAAAATATCACACGTTAAAAACTTCCCTTAAGATGTCTTCTGAATGTCAGGTAGTTGTTTATCGCTTTGACATCTGCTGGAAGGGTGTTCCACAGGGCGGGCGCCACTACCGAGAAGGCCCTCTGCCTGGTTCCCTGTAGCTTTGCTTCTCGCAATGAGGGAACCGCCAGAAGGCCCTCGGCGCTGGACCTCAGCGTCCGGGCAGAACGATGGGGGTGGAGACGCTCCTTCAGGTATACTGGGCCGAGGCCGTTTAGGGCTTTAAAGGTCAGCACCAACACTATGAATTGTGCTCGGAAACGTACTGGGAGCCAATGTAGGTCTTTCAAGACCGGTGTTATATGGTCTCGGCGGCCGCCCCCAGTCACCAGTCTAGCTGCCGCTTTGAGACTCCTTAGGGTAGTGATGAAGCGGGATATCAAATCCAAACTCTTCTTCTTCTTCTTCTTCTTCTACATGTTCTCTATCTCTTTTTTTCCCCATTTCTTTTTATTGAATTTCACTTAGATAACCAAAAGAGAAAACAAATCAACAATTTCAAAAGGGATATCCAAACATAACATAAAAATAACATCAGTTTCCATTACAGTTCTTTGTCTTCACACTTGAATCTTTATATCTTTAAATATTTAAATCTTTCCTCTACACACCTATTGACCTCCATCCCTCCCGATTTCAGGCTTCTTAATATAAATACTTTCTTTTTCCTGCAGCTGATAATTGTTAACGGTTTACACATCGTAAGATCTATATCAAACCTGCTATAGTTTTTAAGTTTCTATAATTCCCTTCAATGTATATCATAAATTTATTCCAGTCACTAATAAACTTTGTATTTTTTTGGTTTCTGATTTTTTGTGTCATTTTTGCTAGTTCAGCAAATTCAAATAATTTTATTTGCCAATCTCTAATCGCTGGGGTGTTTGGGCTTTTCCAATTTTGAGCAATTAATATTCTAGCGGCAACTGTAGCATACTGGAATAATGTCTTATCTTCTTTTTTGATTTCATCCCCAATTATTCCTAATAGGAAGGCCTCTGGCCTTTTGGGAAAAGTTTATTTAAATATATTTTTTTAACTCATTATAAATAAGTTCCCAATATTTCTTCATTTCTTCACATGTCCACCACATATGGTAGAAATTGCCTTCTTTGATTTTACACTTCCAGCAAGCCTTATTTCCTGTTTTATACATTTTCCCTATACATCATCTTTTCCATCTTTTCCAAATTTTCCCTGAGTGTGACACTTGCCGTGAATTTCATTCCACTAGTCTATCTCTGTAGAAGTCCATATTCTGGTTTGTAACTGTAATAAATTGATTCGTTCATTCAATAAAGCTTCGGTGGTTTTGAAATTCAGTAAATTGTCTCTGCCTCCATTTTTTGGTATTGAGGGAAACGCTCTATAAAATAATCAGAAAACATCAGGGTTGTAGCCAACATCAGTCCTTTCCACAGCAGACCTATTTAAATTGATGGGCACAAATTACGTGGCTGTGTTGATTTTGACGCATCTCTTCTCAGTAAAACTCAGTTGACTACTCCTCACAGGATATCATGGAATTGTAGAGTTGGAAGGAACCACAAGAGTCATCTAGTCCACCCCCTGCAATGCAGGAATATTTTGCCCAACGTGGGGCTCAAACCCACGACCCTGAGATGCAGAGTCTCACACTCTACTGACTGAGCTATGGACAGATATCTTGTTTGATAAATGTGTCCCTTGGAAACATTTTGGTTTTATCCTCTCTGCAGGAGTTGCTATGCCTGATCATTCCATCTAGTTCTGTCGAAAGAGAGGTGGGGGTTGTTTTCTGATTTCTTAATTGTGAATATTTGGGGGGAGGGGAGGCATGGGTGGAAAGGAGATACTCAGATGGACCAGAGTGAAATGGGGGCTTCGGGATGGCTTGGGGAATTCTCAAAGTGTCACATCCAAACAAAAACTCTGGGTTGTTGGATGCCCATGCCTTCTGTCATCATTTGAGTTTTCCTCTGCTTCCCTTTCAAGCTGCTGTCTGGAAGGAGGCCAAAGCCCACTTAAACATAAGAATGATTATAAGAAAGCATTCATTCAACAGCCAGAGTTGAATGAAGACGATGTGCTAGGAGGAGAATGAGCTAATTAAACCATTCTGCAACACACACACACACACACACACACACACACACACACACACACCAGCATAGCTTCAACGTTTAGCACAAAAAGTCTTCAGCCAGATGTCATGCAACCCTTTGGCAGGGGCAACTTATCATTTTATTGATTTTCCATAACAAACAATTAAAAAGGCGGACAATCTTGCAAAGGAGTGTTGCCATTTAAACTGCTGGTGTGACGCAGGAACCCGAACAAAGAAAAGGAACCAACTACCCAGAGTATGATTCCGATTGCCCTTGTTCTCCGCCTCCCTCTATGCTAATCAGCCGCAAACAAGAGTTCAGATTTGAAAGCCTTGTTATCACCTCATTCCCTTCAATTAGCCAGCTGCTCTGGCAGATGACATCAGTTCCTTCCCGCTCCCAATATTCCTGCTCCTAGCCTGGTTAGCCATAGCCTGGAAGCTGAATCTCAGGGGAACGCCTTTGGGCTGGGAAGGGCTCATCTTTTCTGGGCCTCTTCTCCCCCTCAGGAAGGGGTGCTTGGCTCCTGGCCTGTGAAATGCGCTCAAAATGTAAAGATGCCTTCTTTCCAGGGAGCCAAGGGAGAAGGGGGGAATTTGAAATACCTCCAAACCTTCCCACGTCAGAGATGCAGGAGTTGCGTCACCTCCAACTTCCTCAGGGATGAAGCAGCTTCGAAAAACAAAACATCCCACCTGGGCACGGTTTCTGAGAGAGCAACAGCAGAAGACCCAGACTCTGGCAAGATGAGCATTTGCCCAGTGGATTCTGGCCGGTCCATGAGGGCAGACAGGGGATGACTGCGGTGGCCGCCAGCCCCTTCCCACTCCATCTCAGATACAGAACACATTTGCTCTGCCACTCCTTGGCTCTGGCGCCACCTACTGTTGGTCTCCTTGCCTTCCACCCTCCCAGTCCCAATGAGCACCATCCACCCCTGGTCCAGAGGCGCAGAGCAGTAGTTAGGTGATCTTGCGCCCCGGCAGAACCGTCCAGATTGCGCCCCCAGCCACGGACAAGTTAGCTCTTCTTTCTGCCTCTCCTCCACCCCCCCCCACACATTCAATTCACCCTGGAAGTACAAGTATCAAAAAGTAAAATGTTAGAGGTTTCCCCCAACCCATAGCAATATAATTTGATTCAGCTAGCTGGTCAGTCTACTTTCGGTTTCACTCCTGGCTCCTTGTTCAATTAATACTGCATCAGAAACCCCCCAAGCAGATATCCAAAGTTCTTTGGCATTTCTCCAGTTGTTAATGAGATGTCTCTTCTAGTCCAGGGGACTCTTTTGATATTCTTCCAGGAAACCAAGAGTCGAAAGCCTTGATTTTCCTTTTTTTCTTTTTCCAGTCATTTCCACACAGTTAGTCATTATTAGAGTTATTAAAACCTTACTATATTAACAAATGCATTTTTTTTAGTCTCCCTTGCTTTCCTGGTGACCTTCAGCTTAAACACAAACTGCTCTGGACTGAGAAAAACCCATCACACTCAAAAAGCCCAGCTGGAGGGACCTGGAAGTGTGCGCGGAAGAGCAATTTTGTAGTGGCTTTGTTGCACAGGAGCACCAAGTTCACTAACTGGCTGATTCAGATTGAATCCCATTCAAAAAGAGTGCAATGGTGTGTGTTTCAGCCAGCCATCCGGCTGCTGCAACTATTCCCTGGGTGCCACCACACTGTCCTGTCTGTGTGTTTGGAAGGGAATGGGAGCTATGCTCCCCCTGGAGACACTCCACTCCTTCTTCCTTAGCTGTGTTGCTCAACAGTTGAGGCAACCTTCACAGTTCTGGGGTGCCAATGCCAAAGACCTGTAAGTGTGCTGTCGATATATTTACAGTGCAGGGGTTCCTCCGGAGGAGACGACCACTTGTTTGTTTTACGTTCATGTCTTGCTTGCCCAAAACTTAACACAGTGGTTAGACTCTACTAAGGGAATGGTCAGAGTGCTTTAATCCATTCTCATTGGAAAAGCTGAAGTTCTGGGCTGGACCTGAATCCCTCCCACAAAATACTGACAGTCTGGAAACACCCTGGGTGCAAACATGTTTTAGTGGGGAAATGATCTTTGCCTCTTCCTCCTTCCTAACCTGCAGTAGTGCCCTGGCAAATCACAAAGTGCAGGCTCCCTTCATGGTACTCACAGCCACACCGCTTTTAAGATTATACAAATTTAATATATCAACAACAAATAAACACAATAAGGCTATAATGATACAATCTGAATCATTAGGGGTGCATTGCAGCAGTCATTGCAAATCTCCTGAGTCGCCTTTCAGCCAGAAGCTCTGCAGCACAGGTGGTTCTGATGATTCCCCTGTAAGGAAGGCTTACAATGTAGGAGGTTTTGGGGCTTTGGGAGAGGGGGGAAAGTGGAGACATCATAGAAGTATGCATGATGTGGGAAAGGTGCAGAGCGATGTTTTCTCCCTCATAATATCAGAACCTGAATCTCTTTAAGAAAGAGGAATGTTGGCAGATTCAGGCCAGACACAGAGTTCCTAGTGACACTGAAATTTCCTCCTTCCAGAGGCACTGAGGGGGATGGCTTTAAGAGAGGATTCGTCAAATTCATGGAGGGTTAGACCATGTTGCACCTCCAGCCGCAGAGGCAGTCTACCTCTGCATACCCGTTGCGGGCGTCCCCAGTGGGGAGAGTGGGGCTGCATTTGGAGTCTGCTTGGGGCTTCCCTTGGACATCTGCTGGGCTGCTGAGAGCTGGACTAGATGGGCCTTGGTCTGATCCTGCAGGGCTGTGACAATAAGAGCCTGGAGTATGGCTGCTTCCCGAGCAATTCAGGGAACAGTAGTGCAGAGTTGCATCTCCCTGGGAAGGGGCACGTGCTCAGCAAAGCTGTCTCTTGCTTCTGGTCCTAAGAGTTGGGATGGGGACATGGAGGAAAGGGGTGCAGCCTTCTGTAGAGGCCGGAGTCTCTCCCCTGCCTCTCTCTGCCACCTCTGAGGCAGAGAAAGCAAACCAATAGTCACGTTCATCTGTACTGGCTCAGTATGACCTATTCTGACAGATGCTGCCTTTCATATTCACGCCCAAGAGCCTTTCCGCTCCAGAGATCTGGGGCTGGACCCGGGATCTGCACGCCAAGGCTGGAGTAACAAAGAGCCCTTGCCAGCTGGCCACGTTGGGCGCCTGCCTAGAGAGTGGAAGCCGGGGGTTGGAGGGACATCGTGCTGCTCCTGGCAACCCCCACCCAACCCGACGTCCTCCTCCGCCTGAGTGTATCTTCAGAACAACCCTCTGTGAGGGAGGCTAAGCTGGCCCAAGGACTGGCCCAAGGACTGGCCCAAGGTAGCTCATCCAGGTTGCCAAGGCATTTAAGCATTTAAGACCGCGCATCCTTTTCCCTCAGATGAGAAAGCCGGGATGAGTCATGCTAGCAGCCTGTGGCCTTGATGGGCTTTGAGGCAGCCCAGCCCCCTTGTCTGCAAGCAGGCTGCCTCCTGGGAGGATCAGCATTTTTTTTTCAAGGGACAGAAGCGCACGACTTCCCCCTCCCACTTGCCGTCCACCCCAGTCTTTCTCCAGCGGCTCAGTTTAGTGTGCCAAGCGGCTCATCCCAGGTGGGAAGTAAGAGTTTTGCATAAGTTTTTTAAGCTGATAGACAAGGAATCAGAAGTCTTTTCGTCTTCTGTTTCTTTTCATTTTTATGTTTTCAAAATGCTTGATATCTGACACTGATTTCTGTATATTGTGTTTTCTTTGTTTTTCAAGCTTTCATAAAAAATAGCCTTTGAAACCAGCTGGTACAGTGGTCAGAAGACTTGCCTTCATGTCCGCAGAATGGAGAAGAAAAGTTCGCCCAACGAATCCCTGGGTGCGACCACAGAGACCTCCGGCTCCCACCTGGCTGAGCCTTCTCTTTTTTTAATGTGTATATATATATATATATATATATATATATATATATATATATATATTTGTTAAAGTTTTAAAGGCTACAAAAAGAAAAAATAAAGAACACCATATTAAACAAAAACAAAACATCACATCACAATAATGAGGAAAAAAAACAAAAAACAATAAAAAACAGAAAAATAAACACAATTAAAAAAACAAAACACAACAAACCTTCCCATAACTTATCTTTCATTCACTTGTTTCCTTGACCTCCTCACACCTCCCTTTTTTGTATTCTAGTTCGGTTAGCTATTTCAGCAAATCCTTTCCATCTTTTCCAATTTTTGTCCTTATCTTACTATAATGTAACTTTACTTTCCCTCTTTTCACCAATTAACAGTCTGTTTTTTTCTTAATCCTTTATAACATTTCTGCTAAAACCACATAACTTCATTCCAACATCTTCCTAACATTCCTTAATTTTACAATGTTTCTGTAAATAAACTTTAAATTTCTTCCAATCTTCTTCCACCAACTCTTCTCCCTGGTCTCGGATTCTGCCGGTCATTTCCGACAATTCCATGTAGTCCATCACCTTCATCTGCCATTCTTCCCGGGTGGGTAGATCTTGTGTCTTCCAGTACTTTGCAATAAGTATTCTTGCTGCTGTTGTGGCATACATAAAGAAAGTTCTATCCTTCTTTGGCACCAATTGGCCGACCATGCCCAGGAGAAAGGCCTCTGGTTTCTTCAGGAAGGTATATTTAAATACCTTTTTCATTTCATTATAAATCATCTCCCAGAAAGTCTTAATCCTTGGGCATGTCCACCAAAGGTGAAAGAATGTACCTTCCGTCTCATTACATTTCCAGCATTTATTTTCGGGCACATGGTAAATTTTTGCAAGCTTGACTGGTGTCATGTACCACCTGTAGATCATTTTCATTAGATTCTCTCTTAAGGCATTACATGGCGTAAACTTCATACCTGTGGTCCATAACTGTTCCCAGTCAGCCATCATAATGTTGTGTCCAACATCTTGTGCCCATTTAATCATAGCAGATTTCACCGTTTCATCCTGGGTGTTCCATTTCAACAGGAAGTTATACATTCTTGACAAGTTCTTAGCTTTGGGATCTAACAGTTCTGTTTCCAATTTTGATTTTTCCACCTGGAAGCCATTTTTTTTTTATCCAAATTATACGCCTCCATTATTTGGTAATAATGGAGCCAGTCTCGCACTCTATTTTTTAGTTTTTCAAAACTCTGCAGTTTTAATCTATCTCCCTCTTGTTCCAAAATTTCCCAATATTTCGGCCAATTGGCCTCCATATTGAGCTTTTTCTGAGCCTTCGCTTCCATCGGTGACAACCACCTTGGGGTTTTATTTTCAAGCAAGTCCTTATATCTTATCCAAACATTAAACAGTGCTTTTCTGACAATATGGTTTTTAAACGCTTTATGTGCTTTGACTTTATCATACCACAAATATGCATGCCACCCAAATACATTGTTGAAACCTTCTAGGTCCAGCACGTCAGTGTTTTCAAGAAGCAGCCATTCTCTCAGCCAGCAAAACACGGCTGATTCATAATAAAGTTTAAAGTCTGGCAGGGCAAATCCATCTCTTTAGCATCGGTTAATATCTTAAATTTTATTCGAGGCTTCTTGCCCTGCCAGACAAATCTAGAAATATCTCTCTGCCACTTCTTGAAGCAAACCATTTTATCCAAAATTTGCAATGTTTGAAACAAAAACAGCATCCTTGGCAATACATTCATTTTGATCGTATCAATTTGGCCTAGCAATGATAGTTTCAGATTTGACCATATTTCTAAATCCTTTTTCACTTCCATCCAACATTTTTCATAGTTATCCTTAAATAAATTCACATTCTTGGCAGTCATATTGACCCCTAGGCATTTCACTTTCTTAACCAGTGTTAATCCTGTCTCCTTCTGAAACCTCTCTCTCTCAGTCACTGTTAGATTTTTCTCTAAAACCTTCGTTTTCATCTTGTTCAACTTAAAACCCGCTACCTGACCAAATTCTTGAATCAGTTCCAGTACTCTTTTAGTACTAGATTCTGGCTCCTGTAATGTCAATACCAAATCATCTGATTTGGAGATGATCTGGCTGAGCCTTCTCATTTCCAGCTCACTTCGATGCCCTCTGTTCCCAGAGATACCACTGGAAGAGCTGCTTCCCTTAGCCAGGAAGAGTCGGGGTCCCAGCAGCCTTCCCAGCAGGCCTCCCACATTTCCTCCTCCTTGGGCAGTGCTCCATTGCAGGTCCCCGAGCAGCTTTCCGAAGAAAGGCCCCATGGCACTGGCCAAAGTGCTTCTCTCCCATCTCTGGATGAGGTTTCTTCTTCCCAGGGAACGGGTCACCAGTGTGCAGCGACGTTCTCTAGCTTGCAGTCTGGGAGTAGGAAAAGTATGATCAGCTTTGAGGGCATCTCCTTTGGGAGTGCTCTCCAGGGGACCCAGGCTGTTTCCTCTGTCTCTAAGTCTCCAGAGGGGTCTGTCCCAGCTCTGAGCACAGCTGATCTGGCTAAAGGCGGCCAGGGGCAAGGCCAGGTAAGTCCAGATTGAGAGGTAGGGAAAGGGCTTTGAGGCTGCAATGCCCTCCTTGAGTCTCTCCAGCTGCTTTGGACAACTGCCCCCATCCCTGACCCCTGGCCATACCGCCTGGGCCTGGTGAGAGATGGAGCCCCAGAACACCTGGAGTGCACCAGGCTGGGGATGTCGTGAGGTGGAAGGCAAAAGGAAGGCAGACAGCCCATCCCAGGGTCGGTCCTTTTCCTCCTGCGTGCCACATTTCCAAAAGGCAGCTTCTAGCTTAATGGCTCACCTGAGCCGCCATCCTTTAAACTGGGGAAGCAGCAGTGGCTCATCAGAACTCACAAGTTAGGAAGTCCTATGTTATAGTCCCCATCTTCTTGTTATGTCCTCTTGGTGGGGAGAATCGTGCCGTTTTCCTGTGGGTGGGCAGCCAGCCAGCAGCAGGCTGGCAGGTGGGCCCAGGGAAATGGCTTTTTTGGGGGAGCCTCAGAACTCGTCCTCTGCATGTTTGTATGGAGAGAGTCAGAACTTACAGGGTTAAGGAGTTCTGAGTGCCGTCTCACATTCTGAGGCGTGGCGTAGAATACTGAAGGGGAGTGTTCTACTCTGTCGCTCTCAGTCTGTGTCTTGCTCGTTCCGGGAGAGGAGCGGAAAATGGGTGCTGTGTCACCGGGAGATTTACGACCTGTTGTTTTTCTACGAGAATAAAGCTATTTGTAAGATAAGGAAGAAAGCGTGCGTCAGCCTGATTTGTTACGCACACACGGCTAACTGCTTCTGCTTCGACGCTGTGTCTCACTCTGCTAAAGGAAGCTGGACGCTGCCCAGAGGGAGCAGAGCACCCCAGAGGAAGCGTGTGAACTCCGGGGTGCAAGCAAAGCTTCTAATCAATCACCCCATAGTTTGTTCCCTGTTGCCCCAAAGTGGGAACTGTCTTGCAATTCAGGCTTGTGGCACACAGGTAGAGAAGGGGAGCCGTTTGTCTCTTCAGATGCCTGGGAGAAGAGAGCAGTGGGTGGGGGCAGCCTCTGCTCCCCCTTCTAGAAAGGAGGTCTTTGCCAACATGGGTGCAATTCTGCTCCATGTGGGGAAAGTGTTTATCCATCATGGACTTGGGGGGATGCTGCTGCCAGCCAATATGGGCTTTGAAGGATATTTTTTTACTGTAGGCCTGTTTATTCTGCTGCATTTCAATGGTTGCCTATTTTCTGACCTAGTTGTAAAGTACCTTGAGATTCCCACATAATAGGTTGCAGGTAAATACTCTAAAAATAAGAACTCCCCCCCCCCCATCATGTCACAAAGTCAATTGACACAGAGCCTAAAATAATGCCAACGAGCTCTTCTACCTGGAAGTGCAACATCAGCCCTTCAACACATCAGCATGAGGTGCAGTTGTCACACGGCTACGACTCATAAGCCATGAATGCAGGTCTGAATAGTGCTCCTTTGGAAACCCCCACCCTCCATGCAGAAAAAGAGCATCTGCCCCTGAAATCCTTTCCGTAAAAAGTGTATGAATGACAGGCAGCTAAAAAGCTGTCTCCTCGGCTATTTGGCTCATGTGTCTCATAGAACACTTTGTGGGAGAGCTTGCTTGCAGATAGGGATAGCGCACGGTTGGAGAGCCTTTGATTTGTAATTGCTCTGGTTGCTTAGAAGGGTAGTTGGCGGATGAAGTTAATCAAGTCAACTTTAATCGTTTAACCTGCCAGAAAAAGGGCCAGTTTAAAACAGCGGCTGTCTAGTTCACAGAGTTCCTGAACAAGCATGCATGGAAACACCGGTTTCTATAAGAACTGAAATGTGCTTCATTTGCAACTAAGTAGAGCCTCTCTGCTAATGCAGAGCACAATCCACAGCTTCAGGCAAGGCCATTTATATACCCAGAATCCAGAGCAGCCTTTTCTCATACTCCTCTGAAGTACCACCACTGCAACACCAGCGCTTGGCCTTCTGGCACCTGCAGGCTAGGGAAAGAGCTCTTTAGCACCCTGGGGTGGAGCTCCATCTCAGCAAAAGCACTGTCTGCTCATTCCCAACTTCTTCAACCAGTGCCTCTGTGCCTTCTGTAAATGTCTGGAGTAAATGTCTAGCAGGAAGTGTCTGTCCTCTCCAGGATGTTGAAATACTGAAGAAGGCGCCCAATAGCCCTAAGACGGGGGCGGAAACAGTACTTAATGATGATCAAGCATTGCCTATGAAGGTCCAGGAGCTTGAAGAAAAACTCCAGCTGTTGCCAAAAATACTTCAGGATCCGCAAGGAAGAGGTATTTTTGAGAATCCTGTCTTCACAAATTCCGGGGACATGGCCCTCCCAGTGTTAAGGTGGGGAGCTGGGGTTGGGAGTTTGCAGATAAGAGTCCAAAGTTAAAAATGTAAAGGCTAATGCAATTCTATTTAAAAATCAAAAGTCACTGTGGTGATTCAAGTTATAGTGTGAGACAAAAGACAAGATGGAAAAGAAAAGATAAGGAAAAGAGAAAAGAGATAGAGAGAAAAAGAAGAAAGAAAGAAAAAGAAAAAGAAAATACAAAAAATCCTTCTGAAAATGGTTGGTTTGTTTGTTCAGAAAAGAGAAGGAAAATGAAAAAAAATGTAATAAGTAAATAGAAAAAGGGGGGAGTGGGGATGGAAAAGTAGATATATATATAGAATTCTTTAATGAAAAATTAGAAAAAAACTTTTTTTAAAAAAGAAGTGAATATAAATAAATGAATAATGAGTAATAATGTATTAATAAAAAAGGGAGGGTTGTGTGTATAACTAAAGAAGAAGGAGGAGAGAGAGAGAGAGAGAGAGAGAGAGAGAGAGAGAGAGAAGGGAACAAGAAAAAGGGACAGTTTTAATTCTCCTGTGGGACCCCCAGGGCTTGGTGTCAGGTCCCTAGATCGGGGCTGAGACGGCGGTTCCAGGAAATGGGCTCCAATGGTTCAGGCCACCTACCTGGGTTCATAGGGTTTTAAAATACGGATAAGAAATGGACTGAAAATAAACTAAATAAAATAAAGCATGGTTTTTGCTGTGCCCCCCTGCACTGGCAGAAGAGGGTCCACACCGCGTTCTTCTAGCCCCCAGCCGGTCCCTGGTGTGCGGCTCCTCTGCTCTTTTGCTCCAACCGCTGGTGATATTGGCTTGGGGTCGGAGATGGGCTAGGTGAGGCGTTCCCTCCGGGCTTCCCTGTCTCTCCCGATCCCCTCCTATCATTCTCCTCCCCCCCCATGTTACTTGTGGGGGCGCCTTACCAATACAGTCGTACCTTGGATCCCAAACGCCTTGCGACTCGAATGTTTTTTTTTTTTTAATGAAATATTTATTAGGATTTTCAAATTCAATACAAAAGAAATAAAAAAAAACAAAAAACTACAAAAAAAATAAAAAAGGAGAAATTTAAAAACGCATAAAATTTACAGTTCCATATTTTCATTACCATATTTCCCAGACTTCCCCACACTTCCCCTTCTTGCATTCCAGTTCAAATTGTTTGTTCAACAAGTTCTTATCCCCAATGCGACTCGAATGTTTTGGCTCCTGAATGCCACAAACCCGGAAGTGAGTGTTCCGGTTTGTGAATGTTCTTTGGAGCCCAAATGTCCGACGGGGCTTCCGCGGCTTCGGATTGAGTGCAGGAAGCTCCTGCAGCCAATCGGAAGCCGCGCCTTGGTTTCCGAATGTTTTGGAAGTCAAACGGACTTCTGGAATGGATTCTGTTTGACTTCTGAGGTACCACTGTATATCTTCTCGGAGCAGGGGCAATCCCATTGCCGCCTTCAGTTCTGGTAAAGCTAAGAATTGCTTGTGCAGATCTTGATGCCTTCAAGGCCGAGGCTGTCATCTGATGAGACCCAGTACTCCTATCAGAGAAGCAAATCCTCAAATACAGTCATTCCTCTTGTTCCGCTCGGCTCAGGTTACGTCTTTTCAGGTTGCATCCTGCGGCGACCCGGAAGTAACGGAACGGGTTACTTCCAGGATTCGCTGCTCGCGCATGCGCAGAAGCGGCAAATCGCGACCCACACGCGCGCAGACGCGGGTTGCGTTCTGCTCATGATGTGAACAGGGCTCCGGAAGGGATCCCGTTCGCAACCAGAGGTACCACTGTAGTTGAAATGCCTGGCTTGTTCAATGGCTTGTCCATTTAGGAGCCATTTCTGCTTCCTGGGCTGTGCCCCCAATACTACGGCTTTTGTCTTGGAATAATTTGTATTCAACTCTTTGTTACGACACAGTCTCCCAAAGTTCTTTAGTAATCGCCTCATACCCATTTGCGTTTGTTCTAACAACACCGTATCGTTGGCATGTAGCAAAATGGATACATTATGGGATAAAACTGAAACAGGGAAATATCTGGCCATTTGGGTTCCTTTATTACATCATTTACATAAAAGTTAAAAAGCAGAATTTTAGAAAGTATTTCAAAGTGTTTAAAATGATTTAGGAATTACAAGGTTAACTTTTAAAAAAAGATATTAAATAAGTTTTAAAAGCCTTTATGTGTAACTGCTGATGATGTTGGGGGGTGGGGGTGGGGGGGGTGGCAGCTGTGCTTCTAGGACTCCCTTAAAACTGATTTACAGTGCTGGCTCTTGGGGATTGAAAGGGCACATAAAAAGGCCTTGCCCCAAATTAAAGAAAAACCAACAAACAACCCCAGTCAAACAATTAAAAAAAAACAGCCTGTGGAGCTCAGATGAACAAGTCCCACTTCGGTGCAACTTGACCGGAATGACATGCACAGATGCTCCCTTCTTTTTCTCAGTGATAGCAGCTCTTTTGGCTGAGGTGTGGCATGGAGCTGAAACAGTATTTAAGGAAACTCAAACATTCCTTGTGACGCTCTGGGAGCTTGAAGAGAAACTCCAGGCGTTGCCAGCAACACTCGAAGAGCCGCAAGCCAGAGGTATTTTTGAGAATCCTGTCTTCACATGGCCCTCCCTCCCAATGATGTTCCATCATCCCTGATGAGCGCTGGCCATGTTGGCTGGGGCTTAGGGGAGTCCCACCACAGTCTGGAGCCCAGTTCAGTGCGCCTTTGTGGGCAGCTGGTAGCCATGCCAGGGTCGCCTTCGCTGCGTGGAAGGGGTGGCTTCCCCCCCACCCCCACCCCATGCGCAGGAGACCAGAGGCCAGTAGCAGACTGTGCATGTGCCTCTGAAGGGCACAAAGGTTTGCTGCCTCCTTGTGTGCCCATTTTCTTGCCAAAAAGAATAAAAATACAGCATATGGTTGCACATACCAGGCACCAATTTTAATGGTGGTTCTTTGGCTTTTCCTTCAGGTGAGGAACACGAGGAGGAGGAGGAGCAGCAGCAGGAGGAGGAGAAGGGAAAATATAGAAAATGGGGGGGGGATATATATTCCCCTATATATTTCTCTTATTAGTTCTATGTATTGCTTCTTTATTTAATAAAATATATTTTTAAAAGCCTGCAAAGTGGTTTACCAAAACCAAAAACCAAAAACCACCACAGCAGTCAAATCAAGAAAAATTAACAATCCTACTTTAAAACATACAAAAGCTAAAATATTAAAAGAGATGAAAATTACTTCAACTTCCTAAGCTTCTAGGTATGCTTGCCTAAACAAGAACGCTTTTAGCAGGTGCCTGAAAAGCGTCTAGCAAAGGCACGTGCTTTGTTGCAAGAGGCGGGGAGTTCCAAAGGGCAGGTGCTGCCACACTAAACCATGCAGTACAGATATTCTGCGGAACCTGTAGGAGTGCTTGAATCTGTTAGAATTCCAGCTCCATGATTGCAGTCATGGGATTGTTGTCTATGTTTTGACTCCACAGAGTGGGAAGTGACGGCGACAGGATGTTTGTGTTCCTGTGTTCCGCGAAGTGGGACTATTGTCCTTTGTTCTTTTTCTCTTTGCTGTCTGATGCTTGAGAGAGAGGGAGCCATGTTGCAGTGCTCCGTGTGTGTGTTGATATGTAAATAAAGCCGATTAGCCAAAATGCTGAGTTGCTGAGGTCTGTCATGCATGATGCACAAACTCTTGCGGATCCCTAAGTGTGCCGGTGTCGCTTGGCATCGGTTGCTGTGATGTTCGGGCTGAAGAAAGCTTATGAAGCTCCCAAACGATCGACCAGGAGGGAGGGAACATGCCAGTCGGGCACGTGTCTCTGCCAGGGTGCTACTCGAGTGTAGGCTGAACTCCTGACAGAAACTACGGAAGGGGAGGTTTTAGTCATGGGGATTTCACCATGTTCTGAAAAGGAAAACGTTGATTTCAACAGCAGGCCTGCACAGCAGCAATCTACTCGCCTGCGAGTCTCATCATGATCAGTGGGACTTCTGTTAAGGTGTGAAACCTAAGACGTTGGCAAGTTAGCAATGTCATGTGACTTTAAGTAGTCAAGCTCGTTAAGTTGTTAAGTTGCTCAGTATATAAAGAGTGTTTGTTTTCTCTGCCTGTGGGGCGTGAAGCAAAAATGTCTGAAAGCTCTGGAGGTGTTTCTGTTATCTTTCTGCAATAAACCTGTCTTTGGAAAGACAGGCTTCCCTGTGTCGTTATTTCTTTGCTGCTGAGACTTTGAAGCTTGTACTGCAACAAGAATCTCTGCACTGGACTTAATTAATGCTCTGCAAAGAGAACTGTTGCTGGTGGCGCAGCGGAAGCGTTTACTGGACCCGTACATAGACTCTCTTAGGTTATGGCTCCTTCTACGTTTCTACAGCTGTATTGTGTGCAGAGAAAGTGAAAGCAGCTTTCGGATGAGAGAAGACCGGCTTGGTCGTAAATCCAGCTCTTAAAGGAACTGAGAGGCTGCAGAAAGTTGAGAGAGCTGCGTAAGTGAAGATTTACAGCTTCATTAGCTGCAAAAGGCTAGCTTGACCTCCCGTTGTGTTTTTGTTTTGTTAATAAAAACAGAGGACGGTGGTAGGTTGCTAGTGAAGAGACGGAGGGAAAAAGTTTAAAAGGCGTCAGAGGAGGCTGGAGGCGTCTGAAAAGTGAGTAAAACAAATCCCAAGGGGAAAGAGAAGCAAGGGCACACAGAGGGAGTAGCAGCAGACCCCAAGAATGGCAGTGGAAAATTTCCAGGTTCCCTTTACAAAGTTGAACTCTGCTAATTACGTGCAGTGGTCTAAGAGGGCTCAAGTCTGGTTGGAAGCCAAAGAATTGTGGGCTGACTATGTCCAGAGGCGAAAGCCGTTTGTGGCTGTTGCAGCAGATGCCACAGTAGAGCAACAGGCTGCTGCACATGCTCAGAACAGGGAACATGATAAAATGGACACTAAAGCTAGATGCATGTTGATGGTATCGATAGACGATTCCCAATTACCTCATGTGGAAAATTTAAGGCCTGCATTTGAAATTTGGGAAGCTCTTAGGCGAATTCACCATAGAGCCACGCCCGGAGAGAAGGTGAACATTATACGTGCTTTGTATGAGTTGAAACTGAAGCCAGGGGATAGTGTGGTTGAACACACGTCACAGATGACTGAGTATTTCAACCGACTGTCATCTCTAGGTGTGAATTTTCCTGAAAATATTAAAGTTTATACTCTGCTTAGCAGCCTGCATGCAGGGTTTGAAAACTTAGTACTAACTTTACAAGTTTTGGCAGAGGACCAGCTGAATATGAATTATGTGACTGGTAGATTGTGTGAGCAAGAATATCAACATCATCGAAAACGTATTGATAATTCAAATACCCCAAGGGTTGGATGTTCAGATAATTCCCAGTGTGGGGGAACTAGCAGGCAGAGCTGTAAGGAAGCCTCACAAGTGTCTGCTATGGCCAGCAAGTCATGTTTTCGATGTGGCAGCAGGTTTCATTTGATAGCAAAGTGTCCAGAAAAGCAACAGGAATTTCAACAGTCCAAGGCCAGTTTCCGGAGCTACAGGGGAAGACGACGTGCGAACTACAAGAATCAACGATCCAGAGGGGGAGCAGGTGCTGATAAGGGACTATCTGCAATGGCAGCACAACAGAGTCCTAAAAGGAGCCAACAAACCTTGAAGTGGATAATTGACAGTGGAGCAAGTCACAGTTTAGTTCCAGCGACATCTAGTGGCAGCTTGATGAACTGCAAGACATTGCCAGTTGCAAAAACTGTGACTATAGCAGATAATAGTAAGCGAGAAATGAACCTTAAAGGCACAATTTATGTTAACTGTTTGCAAACTAACCTTCCTGTTTTTGTTCTTCCAGGAATGAAGAATGGACTTTTGAGTGTGTTATGCCTGGTAAAAAGTGGTTTTAAGGTTGAGTTTGAAAATGATGTGTGCACCATTTCGAAACAGGGGAAGGAGCTAGTTAAAATTCCCTGTGAGGATGGGCTTTTTGTTTTGGATGAAGAGCAGTTAGCAGCAGGTAGATGTTCAACAGGTGAAGCGCAAGCTAAGTGTGTAAATAAGGCTCCTCATACAGGTTGTGCACATCTACTACACAGAAGGTTAGCTCATATATGCTTTAAGTATGTAAGCAAGATGCCAGATTTAGCTGAGGAGTGTAACATTAAACCCTGTCCAAATTTTCTGGATTGTTGTGCTTGTAAACATGCTAAGGTTAAGACATGTAACTATCCTAGATCTGATAGAGTAAGCAAAAAACCCTTTGAACTTGTGCACACAGACGTGTGCGGCCCTATGCCAGTCAAATCGCTTGGAGGTGCGAGATTTATGCAAATTTTGGTGGATGATTTTTCAAGGGCTAGTTGGGTTTTCTTTCTGAAAGAAAAATCACAAGCAGCTTCCATTCTGATGGATTGGATTGAAGAAGTCGAATGTAAATTTGACACCAGGGTACGTAAAATACAATCAGATCGTGGTGGGGAATATGTGAACCACACGCTGGAGACATGGTTAAAAAGGAAAGGTATAGTTCATAGACTTACCAATCCCTATTCACCACAGGAGAATGCAGTTGCCAAAAGAAAATTTCGTACATTACAGGAAGCCATTGTTGCTTTGCTGTTTGATTCTGGACTTCCACAGCGTTTTTGGGCTGAGGCTGCACTGTATGCGAATTATACTTTTAATAGAGTATACAATAGCACTGTAGGCAACACTCCTTACTTCATGCTATTTGGAAAAAAAACCCAAAATTGATCATCTAAGAGTTTTTGGATGTCGTGCTTATGTGCTGGTGCCTAGGGCACAACGTAGGAAAGGCGATCCTAGATCTAAAGAAATGTTTTTCTGTGGTTATCAAGCAAACACAAAAGGTTGGAGATTTGTGAATGTAGAAGGCAATCAAACGAAAATCACAATCAGCAGAAGTGCAGAATTTTGTGAACAGGATGGTTGGAATAAAATTCATGGAAATCCTGACATACTATTTGATGTGGTGAACAGTAACAATGAAACTCAGGCCCCCGGGCAGGTATTAGTTCCAGAACAGGCTGAGGAATTTGAGTCTAAGGACGAGGGTGAGAAATCGTCTAGTTCACCCAAGTCTGTAAAGTCAGAATCTTCTAGCTCTAAAAGTTCACCTGTACAGCAAGAGAGACGTGTAAAGTCAGAATCAGAAAGTTCTTCAACTACTAGTGACAAACAGGTGACGACTAGTGATTCTGGGTCAGAGGGAGAAACTGAAGGAACATCGCAGGAACTGTTAAGGCGTTCCAAGCGTACCAACAAAGGTAAACCTCCTGAAAGGTACCAAGCTATTAGTGTTTGGGCTGGTTTGGCAAATTGCGAACCTGAAAGTTTTGAGGAGGTTGAGCAATTATCCCAGGAGGAGGCCAGTAGGTGGTGTGAGGCCATGCAAAAAGAGTTGAATTCTATGAAAGAACTGGGTGTGTTTTCCATCACCAAACTGCCAGAAGGTACCAAGGCAGTAAGTTGTAGGTGGGTGTACAGGATAAAGACAACAGCGATGGGGAAACCAGAGTACAAAGCAAGGCTTGTAGCTCGAGGTTTTACGCAAAGAAAGGGGTTACATTATTCCGAAGTCTATGCACCCACTTCAAGGAGTGAAACCCTACGGGCACTATTAGCAGTTGCTGCTCAGAAAGGGTTCAAAGTGAATCAATTTGATGTCTCTACAGCTTATCTTCATTCAGACTTGGCTGAAGAGCTCTATATGGAGCTACCGCCAGGATTGAAAGTTGGTAAATCAAATCAGGTATGGAAACTACATAAATCTATTTATGGACTCAAGCAATCTGCTCATAATTGGAATGAGTGTTTGAATGACGTTTTGGTAGGCATTGGTTTTAGCAGGAGCAAGGCTGACAATTGCTTATATTTCAGAGGTTCAGGAGATGCTCAAGAATCTTTGCTTGTTTATGTAGATGACCTGATTTATACTTCAAAGACACAAGAACAAGTAAAAAAACTAGCCAAAGAGTTAAATAAACACTTCAGAGTTAAGAATCTTGGTGATGTGAAGGTCTATCTTGGTGTTCAGATAGATAGGACCAAAAATGGCAGTTTTCTACTGAATCAAAAAGGCAAGATATTGCAAATGTTGAAAAAATTTGGCATGACGGAGTGTGCAGGTGTTAGAACACCAATGGAAATGGGTTTTGTAAAAGACAATGAGTTCAAGGATAGTGCTGAATTCAAGCGTGCTGAAATCTTTCAGTCAGCACTGGGAAGCTTACTTCGTCTTTCGCAATGGAGTAGACCAGATATTGCTTACGCTGTTAACTTACTCAGCAGAGAAGCTTCAAAACCTAGTGTAAATGCATGGAAAGGAATTCAAAGAGTGTTAAGATATTTACAATACACCAAAGATTTTTGCCTTGAATTATCTTCTGAAGGACAAGCACAGATTACTTGTTGGGCAGATAGTGATTGGGCAAATTTAAAAGATAGAAAATCAGTGTCTGGCTGTGTAATAAAATTTGGTAACTCTCTGATTGGGTGGAGATCCAAGAAACAGAACCTGATTGCTTTGTCGTCAACAGAAGCTGAGTTCTGTGCCTTATCTGAGTTATGTAGAGATCTAGAATTTTACAAGTGCTTGGCACAAGAGATGTATGAAAAGGCCATCACTCCAATCACTGTATGGGGTGATAATCAACCGTGTCTTAAGTTAGCACAAAATGGGCAGTTTAAAGGTCGTACAAAACATTTGGATATCCGCTTTCAAAATGTTTGTCAAACGGTAAAAGCAGGAATTGTTAAATTAAATTACTGTCCCAGTCATGAAAATCAAGCTGATGGTTTTACGAAACCGCTTGGGTTTCAGCGGCATGAAAACTTTTGTGAAGAAATGGGTCTGAAGTAATTTTGTTTTTGTATTGCCAGCGAGAGGGGGTGTTAAGGTGTGAAACCTAAGACGCTGGCAAGTTAGCAATGTCATGTGACTTTAAGTAGTCAAGCTCGTTAAGTTGTTAAGTTGCTCAGTATATAAAGAGTGTTTGTTTTCTCTGCCTGTGGGGCGTGAAGCAAAAATGTCTGAAAGCTCCGGAGGTGTTTCTTTTATCTTTCTGCAATAAACCTGTCTTTGGAAAGACAGGCTTCCCTGTGTCGTTATTTCTTTGCTGCTGAGACTTTGAAGCTTGTACTGCAACAAGAATCTCTGCACTGGACTTAATTAATGCTCTGCAAAGAGAACTGTTGCTGGTGGCGCAGCGGAAGCGTTTACTGGACCAGTACACAGACTCTCTTAACTTCTTCCCGAGCCGGCGGTGCATAAGATGGGCTGCACCCCTTGCACCCAACTTGTACCTAAAACTCTGCACAAGCCTGCACCAGAGAAGAGTGGAGCTGGAAGGGACCCCTGAGGGTCATCAAGCCAACCCCCTGGGGCAATGCAGGAATCTCAAGTAGACTATCCCTGACCGATGGCCCCCCGTCTTCTGTTTTTCCTCTCAGCCAGGACACACAACAACGGAGACTGGAGGTGGGGGGGAAGATAAATTTTGACAAGGGAAAGGCAATGGGGCAGATTTGTCAGGCGCACACAGGCACAGCTTGAAGACACGACTGGCCCATACGGGCAGGGGTACCTTTACCTTTACCTTTTTTAGTTGGCCAAAGAAACCAAGAGCCCATCCCCAGACTTGCCCCAGGGTATGGATGTGCAGGAGGGACACGGGTGGTGCTACGGTCTAAACCACAGAGCCTAGGGTTGCCGATCAAAAGGTCGGCAGTTCGAATCCCCGCGACGGGCTGAGCTCCCGTTGCTCGGTCCCTGCTCCTGCCAACCTAGCAGTTCGAAAGCACGTCCAAGTGCAAGTAGATCAATAGGTGCCGCTCCGGCGGGAAGGCAAACGGCGTTTCCGTGCGCTGCTCTGGTTCGCCAGAAGCGGCTTAGTCCTGCTGGCCACATGACCCGGAAGCTGCACGCCGGCTCCCTCGGACAATAAAGCGAGATGAGCGCTGCAACCCCGAGTCGGTCACGAATGGACCTAATGGTCAGGGCTCCCTTTACCTTTAGCTTTACTTAAGAGGTGCCTGGACATGCTTACCTGTGTTAAGCTTGTACTGAGTGAGAAGTCTGGACATGTTTGCCTATGGCCTGTCCACCGTCCCTCAGACCTGTGGGAATGTTCAGGGATGCAGGAGAGGATATATTGTCTGATTATATCCTTATCCAACTGGTCTTAACAAGTTCCACAATTTAGCAGAGTAACATTCCCGTCTTCTAAAATTGGCAGTGGATGCGTTTGCTCAGGCTCGCTAAAGCCTCTATAATAACTCTTCTGGTATTTCCCCCTTATTCCCTCATAAAAGATAAGACATGACACAGTCTTCTATAAAAGTATAAAAAGAGTTTACTCACATTCTGTTCACAATCGGATCCCAGAAGGCAGACTTAGCTTAGAAAAGTAACATACACTTGAAAACTATTCCATAAGAAGACAGTCCCTTTGTCCTCTCTTGGCTAGAGGCCAAGAGGGCATCTTCGGCTAAGCAGATGTTGCTTCTTCGATGCATGTGGTGAAAGAGAGAGAGAGATGGCTGCCCTGCCCTGTGCTTTTGTCGTTACCTGCACAGGTGAGGCCACACCCACCTTTAGTCACATGTAGAGGAAGTTTGTCCCAGCCCAGAAGGAAACAGGAAGTTTACCTGCTGGCTGGACAAACATTCCTCCCCATGTGTAAACATGTGCACTCTAGGAATATTGTACTTGACTGCTCTTGTGTTTCACATCCCACAAGAGCATGTGGTGGGCCGGACTATATTTTGAAAAAATATAGTAGCCTCACACCCCGGAATTTTCCTCATCAATGCCAACTCACCCATAGAGGCAGAATAGGAAGCCAGCCCTCCAGGACTTGCTCCTCTGCTGTAAACATAGTTAAAGTTGAGCTGCAGCTAGTAAGACCAAGCACTGGGCGCCTCTCACAGAACCAAAGGCTAAAATTGGGTTGAGTGCTTCTCTCCAGAATCTCTTTCCAGAATTATGGCTTCACATGCCTCCTTCTAATAGCAAATTCATCTGGGGAGACCCGATAGACGGCGGCCAAACACATGGAAAGTGTTACGAAAAAGCAGCAATGCAGAAGCGAGCTCCAGGTGGCTGGAATGGTAAACAGGAAGCTGATGTTATTGGATTGTACCGTGGGAAGAAGGGACAGTCTATTATGTGCACTGAGCACCGGATGTTAGCTCAGAGTGTCACATGACCCTGTACTGGAAGTACATGGGTGGAGTTTTTTTCTCTCTCTGCAGCTGGGTATCAGAGAGTGCAGACATGTTGTTCTCTGCACTGAGGAAAGACAGAAATAAAGGCATGTAAATACATTTCTGTCTGTCTCTTTCCCCTCCCTGGGGATGGCAGGGAGTGAGGGAGGAGGAGTGGCTGTGTTCTTCTTTCACGTTTGAAGAAGGATCGGCCGATAAAGACCTCGCCTTGTCTTGCCGGGAGTCGTTGACGGGGGGGTCAACATGGAATCAAGCCGGGCACCTGGAGAGTGGCCAAATTCCTCTGAAGATATGGCTTGATATCAACATATGGTAGCACACGCTGCTGGTTATCTGATCCATGGGAATCAGCATGAGAGGTGAGAGGTTGATGGATCGTGTGCCATCCTCTGCACCAAGGAAAGAAGATAACGTCTGCATTGCAGCCAGAAGCTGAACGGTTGGACACCAAGAGGGGGTGTTTTCAAAGCAACGGAGCCCCAAAAAGGTATGCTGAATATCGGGCTAAAAGTGTGAATGCAGATTGATTTATTCTCTGGTTCACGAGAGCTGCGTTTGGCAAAACAAGCTCTGAAAGAAAGGCTTGCATACCAGGAATTCCTGTGGTGAGATAAGGATTCCCGTCCCGGGGAGGTTGCTAAGCAACGACAGTCAGGCAGTGGAAAACTACTGACACCTGGGGCTGGCTCAGTCAGAGCCGGGAAAGCGAAAGTTGTTTTGACTTTCAAAACAGCTTGGAGCTTGCCTGCCTGAGAGAGAGGCAGAAAGACAGCTCAAAAAGGAGCTTTTGGATTTTTACTAGCTCGAGAGTGGAGAGCTGAGGCTTGGATTCAAAATGGATGCCAAGGACAGGGGGAGGGAAGAACGGAGTTCTAATTCCCCCACCGATGAGGCTACTGGAAAGGATGCTGTAGCTTTGAACGTTGTACAGTGCTACAATTGTGGACAGGCTGGGCATCTTCAGCGGAACTGCAAGAAGCCACGCCAGCCGAAAGGAGGAGCGAAGGGCCGCTCAGCAAAGCCTGAGGCAGCAGGCAAAGGTCATACCAAGCCTATGGTGGAACCTGCAAAGGCCCTGATGGCGAAAGGAACCACGCCAGATGTTGGGAACGCGTTTATTATCGACACTGCAGCGACGGTTCATATGTCCCCACACAGAGGACTCTTTTCATCGTTTAAGAAGCAAAGCTTCGCTGTGACACAGGCCAACGGTCAGGAGCTGGAAGCGGCCGGCGTGGGGACTGTCTATCTTAAGAGTCTGAACTTGACAATAAACAATGTTTACTTGGTTCCTGAATTGAAGTTCAATCTGCTAAGTGTTTCGCAGATTGCAAAGAAAGGACTGAAACTGTCCTATGATGATAAGAGCTGCAAGATCTTCAAAGATGGAGAGTTATATCTTTCTGCCAGACAGAAAGGTGGACTGTATTTGTTGGACTTTGAGCAAAGTGATTACATGGAATGTAATTCTGAGTCTAACGTGATTTCTCTTGCAGGTGTGACCAAAACAAGCGCCAAGAAGGTGGCCAGGGTCGACAGAGCGTTTCAGCGGGTGTATGCTGATGTGATTGGTCCTCTAGAACCATCTAGAGGCAAAGCAAGATTTTATCTTGTGTGTGTGGATCATTTCTCTAACTTTGTCTGGGTTTATGTGTTAAAGAGGCCACAGGAAGCCTTAGAAAGGTTTCAGGAGTTTTGTGACAAAGTTAAAGACATGCATGATGCTAACATTGATTGTCTTTTGACAGATGAGAAGCAGATTTTTCTTTTACAGGATTTCCAGAGGTTCCTGCAGAAGAAGGGGATCAGACACAAGATTGCTGTTTCAGCGGAAGCGTGGAACAGGGGTGTTTGTGTAAAAGTGAACAAAGAATTGCAAAAGGGAATGAATGCGCAATTGCTTAGTTCACATCTGCCACATGAGTTCTGGGCGGAGTCACTCATGTCGTTTTGTCATGCATGGGTGAGAAAGGTTTCGAAAGAGTTGGGAAGTTCTCCTTTTGAGAAACTGTTCCAGAGAAAACCTTCTGTTGCCCATTTCAAGGTTTTTGGGTCTCATGTGAGGACAGAAGCTCCAGGTGGAGTAAAGAATGCCAGAGGCATTTTTGTGGGATATGAAAAGGGTCTCTACAGAGTAATTTTGTCTGAATCTGGTCAGGTGATTCTTACAAAATTTCTAGAGAGTGCTCCTGAAAAGGAGAGAGTGATAGCTCACACATTTCCCACAGAGGACGAGTCAGATGATGATGATGATTTCACAGAGTACAGTGGTACTGAGAGTGATGACACTGATAGCTCGGACAGCTCTGTTGTCACAGTCATTGAGAGGAAATCTCACACAATGGATAGACCTTCACAGGTGAAGGATGAACCACTGTTTGCTATTGGAACTGGTTCTCCTAAGAGTCCTGAGACAGAACCAGTGAGCAGAGAGGATCAGCACCTCATACGTAGGTCTGAGAGAGTTACAAAGGGTCAACCACCTAAGAGGTACTCAAAAGAGTTTGCTAACTTAGCTGTTGCATGTGTTCCTGTTGTAAACAACCGAGGACAGGTTGGAGCTGTGTCAAAGTCAGAGACAAAGACACAACAGAGAGTTGCTAGCCAAGGTAATGCAGATGCACTCATTCCTTGGAAGCCAGACAACCAGAGAGGTACACTGGGGAAACCAGTGGCGGGTAGTTCCAAGGGTGGAACTGAAACAACAGGGGAGTGTTATGTGTATAACAACTGTTTGTTTTCTTCTCTGGATCACGCTTTGTTTGCCGCAACACGCATTGATTCTTTTGGGGGAGGATGTTACGAAAAAGCAGCAATGCAGAAGCGAGCTCCAGGTGGCTGGAATGGTAAACAGGAAGCTGATGTTATTGGATTGTACCGTGGGAAGAAGGGACAGTCTATTATGTGCACTGAGCACCGGATGTTAGCTCAGAGTGTCACATGACCCTGTACTGGAAGTACATGGGTGGAGTTTTTTTCTCTCTCTGCAGCTGGGTATCAGAGAGTGCAGACATGTTGTTCTCTGCACTGAGGAAAGACAGAAATAAAGGCATGTAAATACATTTCTGTCTGTCTCTTTCCCCTCCCTGGGGATGGCAGGGAGTGAGGGAGGAGGAGTGGCTGTGTTCTTCTTTCACGTTTGAAGAAGGATCGGCCGATAAAGACCTCGCCTTGTCTTGCCGGGAGTCGTTGACGGGGGGGTCAACATGGAATCAAGCCGGGCACCTGGAGAGTGGCCAAATTCCTCTGAAGATATGGCTTGATATCAACAGAAAGCACATTTGGTGGTGGGGAATAAGAGGGTGCTGCTCCACAAACCTTAAAAAGCACCCTCTCCAATGGCATGGCACTTGGATGACCCTGTGGTTCTACCCCTGGGGCTGAGGGTGATGAAACAATTCCTGAGACAGCTAAAGTGCTGGTGGTGAAAAACCCACGTCAAATGAGACCAAACACGGGTTAGAGCTCAACGTCGAGCCTACCAAGTGGCGATAGCGACGGTGAGGAGGACCATTGTTGCTGGATCTGTTGGTGAAAACAGTACCAGGAGACTCTTTCAGGTGGTTCATAGTCTAACAGAACCACCTTTGCCATCAGGGTCTGATACAGAGTCCAAGATCTCCTGTAATGACTCCTGTCATGAGTTTTTCTGCAGATAAAAAGAGGTAGACTCCAGCAAGGTAGGAGGGTGCCAGAGCTCTGCCTAGTCGGAGACATAGGACGGCTTGCCAGTTCCCGGGGCCACGTGGGGTAGGAGGGAGGGAAACAGACGGAGTATGCATGCGCATTCGACTGCCTAATGGCATCCACATCACCCAGGGGATCACAGCCACAGAGATAAGAAAAGAAGAGCCACCCCATTGTCTGGAGAGGTCACTTACCTGATCGCATGGACAAGCCGTTGTCATCGGACCCCAGTGATGGAAGCGTGCAGCTGTATTGAGGCAGCACCAGGTGCTGAAATTGTGCACCTCTAACAATTTTGTGCCTGGGGCAACTGCCCCTGTGCCCCGCAGCCCACTACGCCACTGGGTCTAGTCAAGTAAAGTGAAGTTGATCCTCCACTGTGGGTTACTTTTGTTCAAAGCAAGATTCCTCTGGAGGGAGAGGATGTTGCAAAGTAAGTCAGAGGCAAAGCAGCCCCAAGCCAGGTTCTGTGTTTGCACACATGATTTGCAGTGAGCCAAGGGCTGAATTGCTGCTGTTGTTTCATAGCCCAGAACAGCAGGTGTAGGCGAAAGGTCTAAAGTTAGACAACCAGGTCTTGGTCAAGGCATCCGCTGACCAGCAGGCCATAGAGAAGAGGAACGTCAGCATTTCAACTCTGAGCCAAAAGTTTGGCTTTTGCTATTTTTGGTCACCCTTGGTCATGAGCCAAGTGTGATTCTTGAACTGCAAATGCTGACTTTGCCAAATCCATACAGGCCCTTTTCATCTCTCATGCTCAGGAAGTCGCAGCCACAGCTCAGGAGAGGATTTTTCATTTGCTCCTTTTCCATGGGGTGGGGAAAACTCAACACTTTTAATCTTGTCTTATTTTTATGCAAATTGCGTGGTCCAAAACAAGGAGAGTTATATCTGACCCTCTCTTTAGCACAGATGGCCTGCAGGAGAAGTTCCTGTCCTTAAAAGTAAAACTGAACTTTTTTGGCAGTGCAACTGCAGGGAAGGCATTGTCTGCCACGTTTGCATTGAAGGCAGAGCTTGGGGGGGCAGGAATGTTCAGCAGAGGGCAACCAAAATTATCAAGGGGCTGGAGCAACTCCCAGATGAGAAGCTAAAACATTTGGGGCTTTCTAGTTTAGGGGGGAAATGAGTAAGGGAGGACACGGTCAGGGGTACACGCCTGGTGTAGAGAAAGTGGAATGCGATAAGTTTTTCATCCCTCCATAATTCCAGAACCCAATGGGGCCATCCAATTGTGGGTTACTGGGTGGTTGTTGTTTTGATTTTGATTACAGTCGTACCTTGGAAGTTGAATGGAATCAGCTCCGGGAGCCAAAACGTTCAAGAACTAAGCTGTTTGAAAATGAGGGTACAAGAGCAAAAAAAGAGGACAGCCTGAGGCACTGCCAACCCGAGCTGGGAAAAGAGGTGGGCGGGGTCGCCACTGCCGTGCCCCTTTCCCCAGCTCGGGCTGGCAGGGGCCATGACGGGCAGAGCAGCCCAATCCCAAGCCACCTGAGCCCGAAACCCCAACAACTCCCCCTCAACCTGGACATTTCCTTTAAAATGTAAAAAATCGCCCAGATAGGCATGTTGGTCCCCCAAAAGAGGACATGTCCGGGTTTCCCCAGTCATATGGCAACCCTAAATTGTGGTGGAAGATGACCCTGAAAAACTGGCAAAGCCTTGTATGGTACGGCATGGAAAGGGGAACTAGAATAAAGGACTGAAGGGGCTGCATTAGTGAGGTTGTTAGAGCAAGTTTCCTTGGAATGAGGCTCAGTGGAGACTGTGGTGTCTTTATGATATATGGTTTATTCACACACATATACAACCTGAACCGAAGATGGAGAGGCTCACAGCATTAATGCCCCAGAAGGTCTTGCTTCTTCCAGTTACAGCCTTCGAATCAAGAAGAAATCAGGCATGGCTCTCTCTCTGTGACTTCTGCCAACTTCCAGCCCAGCTCTCTCACACAACTCTGACCTTTCCCTTTCTCATTCCCAGCCAGGCGAGGGAGGAGGCCCACCCTCATTTGCCCTCTGGCACAGAGCAACCACAATGTCCATAGGTGGCAACTATGACCCTTGCTTGGTTAATTCAACAATGGAATCCTCCATTAGATTTTCACCCTGGCAGACTAGCTCCTCAACTCACAAGGCTGAGGGACTAGGCAAGACCAAGGCTGTTTCAAAACCAGTTTTTAGGTGCATGTAGCTTTGTGTTCTATAGCTTTTAGCCCAATATTGATTGATGGGGAATGTGTGGGAATGTTCTGGGGTGCAGGAGAGGATATATTGTGAGATTATATCGTAATCCAACTTGTGCTAACAAGTTCCCAAAATATCAGCAGAGTTTATAACATTCCCCCTTTTAAGTTCGCAACGGTAACGTCTGCACAGGTTCGCTAGAACCTCTATAATAATTACTCTGGTAATTTCCCCCTTTTGATCCCTCTTAAAATACAAGACAGGACACAGTCTTTATAAAAGTATAAAAGAGTTTACTCACGTTCTGTTCACAATATGATCCCAGAAGGCAGACAGGCTTAAAAAGGTAAAATACATTTAGAATCTATCTTATAGGAAGATAGTCCTATCCTCCTCTCTTGGCTGAGAGCCAAGAGGGCATCCTGCTTCTTCAAAAGATGAAGATGAGAGAGGCAAGAGGCAAGAGAGAGAGATGGCTGCCTGCCCTGTGCTTTTATCATTTACCTGCACAGGTGAGGCCACACCCACCTCTGGTCACATGCGGAGGAAGTCCGTCCCACGAAGTTTACCTGCTTGCTGGACAGACATCCCTCCCCATGTTCTAACATGTACACTCTAGGAATGTTGTCATTGACTGCTCCTGTGTTTTACATCCCACAGAATGGAGGCTTATTTTGGGATGGTTTGTGGTGCACAGTCCTGTCTTGTCTTGTCCTCTTGTATGTGTGTGTGTGTGTGTTTTCCAAGTGCTTTTTGCTTGTTCACCGGGATCCTTCAGAAGGAAGAGACAAAAGAGGAGTAGTGACATTTTCCTGCAGGTACCATCTTATCGGGGGTCCCTTCTCTGCTATCTTTTCAATGCCTACTTTCTCTTCCTCTTTCAAGAAGCCTTCTAAGGAGAGATTTTTCTTAGTCTGCTTCTGTGTAGGAACTGTTTTTGGATGTTTTGGTTGTTTAACTGTTGTGTCTTTGCTGCCCTGGACTCCTTTGGGAGGAAGGGTGGGATATAAGGATGCCGAGTAGTGCCTCCTGCCCATACCTGAAGGTTTTGTGGAGGTGCCATAGCCTCAGTGTGTCAGCACCTGCATTGCATGCAGAAGGTCCCAGGTGCAGTCCCTAGCACCTGCAGTTAGAAGCTCAATGTAGGTAGGAGCCTCTCTCTGCCCAAGACCTTGGAGAGCTTCTGCCACTCAGGCTGGAAGTGGGCAATACTGGACTAAATGGATCAATCAGGTTTAGGATCAGGGACTTGCTTCTCTTAAATGAGCTACCTTCCCAGGTGGATGAGCCCCACTGCTCGTCACTTCCCTCTACAGCACGGGCAGAAACCACCTTCTTGACTGTTGGACCACCTAGTGGTCTCATCTGCTCAATTGGCCGGAGGCTGGCTGTCAGGGCTGATTCAGCTGCAGTTCAGCATCAAAACTCAGAGATGAGCAGTAAGGTGGACTCTTTCTTCAGAGAGACAAAACCCGACAGAGAAACTCCACAGGCAGGACTAGCCCCAGTTGCCAGAACGGAGGATCTTAGCCTCCTCCTAAGGTAGGGCTATCAGACATCAACAGCTTCTGGGTCTTCCTTTAAGAAGCTCAACAATTTGGGGGTCTTCCTAAAAATAGCTCCACAGATCGGGGTGTCTTGGTTTCTACTTTTAGAAATATGGCATCCCTAGCCTAAGGCTCCTCCCCAGTCGGCTGACTTCCCAACAGTCGTGGAGGGGCTCTCTGTGCCTTTTGTTCTGCTCCATGTAATGCCTCCCTTGTTCCTGGGGACAGAGGAGGAGGGGAGAAGGGAACAGTGGACATGGCAGGTGCCTGGGGATCTGTTGCAGCCTCAGCCTCCTCCTCCTCCTCCTCCTCAGCTGCCTCAGTCTCCCTTAAACCTGCTGCTTGTTTAGCCTCCAAGCCATCTGCTGCTGCTGCTGCTTCTTCTTCTTCTTCTTCTTCTTCTTCTTCTTCTTCTTCTTCTTCTTCTTCTTCTTCTTCTTCTGCTGCTGCTGCTGCTGCTGCTGCTGCTGCTGCTGCTGACCTGTCTCCTGCATCCCACCAGCAGTCTCCTGCTGCTGCTGCTGCTGCTGCTGCTGCTGCTGACCTGTCTCCTGCATCCCACCAGCAGTCTCCTGCTGCTGCTGCTGCTGCTGCTGCTGCTGCTGACCTGTCTCCTGCATCCCACCAGCAGTCTCCTGGCTTGGAGCCTTCCCACTTTGATGCTTCCCTGGGGGGTTCCCTGGCTGCAGCCTCCCACCATTCCTCCTCCTCTAGCCAGTACCCGACACTAGCTTTGCATGCAGGGGAAGCCGATAACTCACTGAGGGTTTGAGACCCATCAACTCCCCTCACCTGGTTAGCCTGCCAGTTGAAGCCATTCCTGGGGTGTGGCTGCTGCTGCAGGCTGACAGTTTCTAAGAGCCGCAGGTGAGAGCTGTAGTGACCAAAGGTGGACAAACTACCCCAGAAGGAGCACAACGTGCCCCCCACCAGAGGTACTACCCCTCCCCTCGCAACCTTGAGTCATGAAGGACAGAGAGTGGAGAGTTGAATGTGTGTAGAAACCAGCCTTCCTTAGGAAAACAAAGTTTACATTCATCACTCCACCCACTTTCACCTGTGGCCCCTTCCACCACAGGCACACGGCCCCTGGAAGGCTTCCCAGAGGAGAATATGGCCCTTAAGACTGAAAAAGAGTCCCCAACTCCAAACTAGTGATTAACTGCCGTTGATGGCTCCAGCTGGATGTTGAAATCTCCCTCTAAGCTCCTTCACAGATCCATGTTCCCTTTCAACAACTGGCTTCCTCCTGCAGGTCAGACAGTCCCCTCAGTTCAAGGACCCATTGTTTCTCCATGTGCATTTTCAGCAGCCTCCCATGTGACTGCCAGTGATATCATTTTTCCCATCCTCAGATTTTGCCCCACCCCCGGCAGCCTAAAATTCTAATCAGCTTATATCTTCAAAGGAAATAAGACATCTCCAGCTGAGCAAGACCTGGTATTTCCCCCTCTTCAGATAGCTCTGGATCTTCAGCTGCGGAGGGAAAATGCCCACGGTCCTTTCAAAATTTCCCATGTATTCGTAGGAACATCACCTGTCTTGGCAAAAAGGAAGGAACAAATGTCTCAGATGCAAGCCCTTTAATCTGGAATTGCTATTCTTAACTCCATGTGGCTGGGGTATTCTGGGGCTTCTGTACCTTGAACTAATAATTTCTTGTTTGCATGTTCTACCCCAGCTGCGGCTCCCAGTTCAGTTCAGCAGGGGGATTAATTACGCGTTGTCAGTTGATTTGTCAGGGTCTGTTCCATACATGCCGGGTGGATAAAACGACTAATTCATGTCATGTCTAACTGGTTTGAGCAAAAGGCTTCTCAGAAGCTAGGGCATGTCATAAAATACGGCAATGTACAAAAGCGGGTGGAGGGTGGACATTAAAATCAGTCCAAAGAATTCAAATGTCTGGGTGCTCAGGAAATGTTTAAATGATAGCACAGACCTGTTGGCATAGAAAAGGTCTTCAAGAGATGCCTGAAAATCAGCATTTCATTACAGATCAGCCTTCTCATGGATTCAGTCACTTGTGCAGACAGCTCAACTTCTGCAACCAATGACCTCCTGCAGAGTGTAGCCACAAAAGAGAGTTTTGGGAGGACTGGAGGACAGGCTTGCAGTTCATTCAGGGCAGAAGCAATGGGAGAAGGGCCATAGCTTAGTGGTAAAGCAGCTGCTTACATGCAGAAGCTCTCCGGTTCAATCTGTTGTATCTCCAGCTAGAATGTCCTCTGTCTGAAACCCTGGAGAGTTTTTGCCATCCATTGTGGACAAGACTGAGCTAGATAGAGCCATAGTGGGACTCCATATAAGGCAGCCTCCTATTGTCCCAGCAACAAGCCTTTGCCACGCACAGAGGACTCCTTAAAGACATGAAATAAATAAAGCTGCCCTGGAAAGGGATGCTGAACATGAGTCAGAATTAGACAGCCCTGGGACAACAAAACACTCGGACACAGTGCCTTTAAAGCACGGACCTGGGCCTAGGAAGCATGGGGCACCAGGTACCTGTGGCTGAGCCTTGAGAGACTGCTGTCCAAGGTGCTGAAGGGATTGAATACAAAGATGCAACTGTTAGAATGTCAAGGGGCATGATGGTGCTTTGAATGCATAAAGCAGATGCGGCCTAACTTGCACAGTTGCAGAATGAACTGAATTGAGCTGGAAGAAGCAGGACTACATGGGATGTAGAACGCTATACAGGAAATGGCTCTGGGTGGCCCACTGGGAGAGGCACATGATGCAAAAAGCGGCAGTTCCAACCCATTCATGGGAAACAGAGCTCTGAAATCCTGGAGAGCAGCTGCTGGCTGTGGCAGACCATAGAGAACTAGATGGCCCAGTGGTCTCACTGGGTTTTCAAGCCAGAACACAGCTTCAGCGCCCCCAGGACAAACCCATTTTTAATTCCCCAAACTCTTACTAATCAGAGTTTCCTTTTTAAAGCGACAGTAGTTCAAAGCATTGACTAGGGGCTTTTCAATGTTCAAAGGCACTTTGGATGCCTTGACTTGCAATCCTTACAACAACCCTGCAGAGCAGTTCAGTGTTATCTTGAGTTGCAGAATAGCGAGGCGCGATGCCGAGGCGGGCGCAGGGTGGCCCACCTAAGGAGTTCATGGTAGGGGGACCTAATGAGGCCAAACTCCGTCTTTTGCTCTTATTTCAGCTGTGTCTTGGCTCTGTGCTCGCAAGTGTTCTAGTGACTTTCAGGTAACTTGGAAAGCATGGTAATGATGTCTTGGTTCTGAAGAATGATATTTCCCCCAGTCTGACTTAGTTATCCTGGTGATGATTCAGCTAGATGTTGTACACGCTGACCATATTCCAGAAGGGGTTTGTTGTCTTGGCCTTGCTTTGGCTTACTGAGATCTGTCTTCTCCCTAGAGGTGCTCATTCTAAAATGGATAATTATAACGTTTGACTTCATTGATCAGAAGGAAAATATGAATGCTCTCTATGGTTTCTTCTTCCGCTTCTTACAATATGAGAAATTGGTAAGATAAAAAGGAATGCGTTATTTTGAAGGAACTTGCTTTTATTCTGACATTAACCCAAATCAAACAATAAAGAGTACTTTCCGACCACACAACAGGACACCATGTGAAAAGTGGGGCCTTAAAAATACCTCTCCCATTTCCTTCCTTTTCCTGTCTTGTTCCTTCCCAATGGGTGCCGGTCGCAGCGCCCCCCGGGGGCACGGCATGTTCAGGCAGGCAGGCAGGCAGGCAGCTATCCGATGTTGATCCCGCCCGTTCCTCCCTCCACCCCCCTCAAAGACAGCCGCGCAGGCAGCTATCCGATGGAGGGAGGGGGGGAATCCTGTTCTGCATAGCTATCAATTCGGGTGCGCATACTTATGGGAAAATAAAACTAATTTATTTTAGAGCTTGTTTTTGTGTGTATTCATGGTATCATTTGTAGACCCAGTAGATGGCAGTGTGGTGTGGAGAGTGTTTTTGGCAGCTCGTGAAAGGATAGAGGGTGGAACGTTGACCGTTCAAAGGCACTATAAGCAATATATATATATATATATATATATATATATATATATCGCCACATTTTCCTAGCTACATTTTCCCATAAAAGTATACACTCGAATACATTTGAATCAAATACATTTGGAACAAGTGATTGTTACATTTAGGGAACATTCTCTAGGCGATGAGATTGGGGGGAAATACAAAAACCCATTTGGATACATTTGGATACATTTAGAAAAGTACAGCATTTTGAGGAAAAATACATTTGAGTCAAAAAATACATTCAGATCCATTCTTAAAGTCAATGAGAAAGATACAGTGAAAAACGATCCATTCCCCAAGGCACCGTTGACCTTCTTGTAGGGTGTGAAGGCAGAATACGATCTATTTGATATTGGTAGGGTCCTTCTCCTTCATTCCCCTCTCTGACCCTGACTCTCTTACGACACAGGGACCATCCCAGAGTGTGGGCACAACTTCTGCCGGTCCGGCCTGATCCAGTGCAGCGGGGCAAAAAGGAGGCTGGCTTCCTGTCCTCAAGGCCGAGTTGGAGTCCAGAGAAGGAGCCTCATCCGCAATCGGCAATTGGCTAACTTTGTCGAAGTAGCCAAGACCCTCAGTCTTCAAGAGGGAAAGGAGGAGTCTATGAGAAGCACCAGGAGCCCCTGAATCTCTTTTGCAAGGAGGATGAAGCCCCCATCTGTGTGGTTTGGGGCAGATCCAAGAAGCACCAACACCACAAGGTGATTCCTCTGGAAGAGGCTGTCGAGGAATACAAGGTACCTTGAGGGGGAGAAATAGCTGTGTATTGTTCTTGGCAGGTTATCTTCTTAATTCTCAGATCCAAAGTAGGCATGGTATTAATTGGTGGTTGTTTATTACCTTAGAAGCAGCCAAGGGGAAGCCTGAGAGCGGCTGGGATGGCTGGGAGGAGGGAGTCAAAGTCTTTCTCTCTGCCAGGGGGGCCAAGGGATCTTCCCTTGAAATACAGCAGCTTCATGGGACCATGGCAGGGAGAGAAAGGGTTAACCTCATCCACATCCCCCAGCAAGGTTGCTTTGTACATATTTAGAACACTACAAATGTGAATTGCACATACACAACTAAGTCCATGTCTCCTTTGGCTAGCAGGATGCCTCCTCAATACCCTGCCAAGCAGATAGCAGCAAGGGGTCAGCTGCAAGGGGGTGGGGACTGGGGGCTCCTTTTCCCTTCTGGGGTACCTCAGAGCCCATATAGAGTCCTTTTGTAGCTTCTCTATCGGTAGGAGAAAATAACAGAGGCCAACCAGAGAATATTGAGAAGCAAAGCAGCTAGTAAGCCAGATCTTTATTAACTGTTGCAACAGGGTGCTCACCCCCCCCCCCACGCAGGAGGGAGGAGGAGACCCCAAACCAAGTCCTTATATAGACATTTGAAATTGCCCACCTGGAGCCCAAGACCACCCCTCCATACATCATACATACATCACAGAAGGGGCGGCCTACAACAGACTCCTGTCTGGCAGGAAACCTGTTGATGGGTTTACCTGGCTGTTCATGGGTTTACCTGGATATTCTTTTGTGATGATAACTACTTACGGTATTTATGTATGTGTTCTGTACTTTTCTTTCCTCCAGTAAATTACTTTGCTATTATAGCAAGGCCACTGGACCCAAGAAGCCAGTATAATATTCATCTCCTCTCTTTGTGTCTCAATCAAAGCTGAGTTTTCCCTTTTCTTGTCAGGGAGAGATCTGTCGCTGCCTGGAGATTCGGAGGAAAGAGACGGGAAATTCTGGCCTATCAAGCAGACCTGGACAAGGAAAGCAAAGACCTCCTTGGAAGTGTCACTCTTGTTACTAGTGAGGGAACAAGCACTTCAAGAAGCTGAGGAGGGAGGGGAAAATCTGCCCATTTCAACTTCTCCCCATTTCTCCTTTTTCCATATCGGTTTGTTATTTATTTATTATTCTGAAAATGAATCAAATGCTAGGGTGGCTACCTTCTCGTATAAATAGTTTGATACGTGCTTTACCCTCATAAATACATTTTTTGTGAACATTACCTGGCTGGGTCAACCTTGAGACATTCAGAGGTGTGAATTTCAAAAGATTGCTGTTTTGGTCTCCATAGTTTTTCCAAGAATTGCGAATTAGGTAAGTTCACCTTTGAATGCAGCTAAATGGAGTTTATTTCCCATTGTTGTTTATTATGTGAAAAGCAGTCAAGGAGAAGCCTGAGGACTTGTGAGCTGAGAGGGTGGAAGCAGTTCAATTCAAATCCTAATTCTCTTGCTGATGTTTTGAAGGCTGACCATCTTCCTCACTCAGACCTCCTCAGAACCGGAGAGGCTGAAGACTGTGGAGAAGTTGAGACAACTGCGCCAGTTCCTGGAAGAAGAAGAAAAGCGTCTGCTGAATCATGTGGAAGAGGTGAAGAAGGAGATTGCAGGGAGAAGGGATGAGCAGCTGGCCAGGCTCTGCAGGAAACTCTCCTCTCTTGAGAGGATCATCCAGGTGATGGAGGAAAAGGGTCAGCAGCCAGCGAGTGAACTGCTGCAGGTAAGACGGCTCCAGGAAAAGGCTGCCTCCCATCCTTTCTGTGCCCCTTTCATGTACGCAAGGAGTGTAGGGGCTCAGTTGACGGAGCCTCGAGTCAGCTTTGTAATGGACAGGAACACCCCAGAGACCTGGGATGCTGAACTCACCTGAAGGCCGACTAGAGATTCTTCAGTCTTCTTGAGGGAAGGGGAGGGGATTTTCTGCTCCTTGCTGATGATTTGCCTCCGAATGCCTTCCCGCTGGGCAATGCTGCCTTCCTGCCCTGCCCTGGGCTTCGCCAAGGATGCAGTCAGGCCTCCTTCTGACATGAGCCAGTCTCTTGACCAAGCTTCTCTTCCCGTTCCCTCCACAACTTCTGGGTGGATCCCCTTCCCCATAGATCCTGATCGGCCCAAAATGGTGCTTGGTCACAGTGACCAAAGAGCAAGACAGAGGGACTCATCCAGACTGCGCCACCTTCTCCACTCACAATCCCATATGGCCAGACGTACAAGTGCTTCTGAACGCCCTCTTTAAGGAGGCTGAGAAGGCTGACATACTGGCAAAGGCAGGATAAGCCCTATTACGGAATGATTGCCAGATGTCCCCGTCTCCCGGGGACAGTCCCCGGATTTACAAATCTGTCCCCAACAAAATCCGTCCCTGGAATGTCCCCGGATTTCATATAAGGCCCCCAGATTTATATTTTAAGTGCTGTAGATTTATTAGTAGGGAAGGAATGTTGCATGATTGGTTCAACGGCACAAGACACATCATATGGGGACTTCCGGCGAGGCAAAATGGCGGGTGCCACGGCAAAGAGCAGCTCCTGAAGCCAGCCAGAGCCAAGTGCACTACCAGGCTGGCTCCGGGCTGCTGAGACTGCCGCCTGCGCTGCCACTGCCGAGGGGGAACCAGGGATGCCCGGCGCGTTAACTGGGGGAACAGCTGACACCCCCCAGGACCCAAATCGAGGCAGGAGCGAGAGCGCCCGGCCATGTGGCCAACTGCCCAGTGGTGCTCCAGGGCCAGTAAAAACCCCGGAGCCAACCCAGGGAGAAGGAGGAAAGGAGAAGGAGAAGGAATAGAGAGAAAGAGAAAGGAGAAAAAAGAGGGGAGCCCCGACCTTGCGGCCGCTGAGGAAGAGAGGTAGGAGAGCACCAGGAGGGCAAGGACACGGGGCCGAGCCCAGGCCCGACCCGAGCCTACTCCACGACAGATAGCACTCCAAGAGATCAGGCTGGGGCCCAGAGGAAGGCCACGCGACAGAGGAGACCCAGAAGAGAAGGTATTACTTCTTATTTTTTTTAAAAAATGATTTTTTTAAAAGAACATTTTTTTCTCTGGGTAGTTGGTTCCTTTTATTTGTTCGGGTTCCTACGTTACACCAGCATTTTAAATGGCAACACTCGTTTCAAAGATTGGCCGCCTTTTTAATTGTTATGGAAAATCAATAAAATGATAATTTGCCCCTGCCCAAGGGTTGCATGACATCTGGCTGAAGACTTTTTTTGCTAAAAGTTGAAGCTATGCTGGGGTGTGTGGGTGTGTCTGTCCGTCCATGTGGCCGCTTTGTATTCAACATTCCACCCCCTCCAAAGAATCCTAAGAACCTTAGTTCTCCTTTCACAGTGCTACGATTCCCAGCACCCTTAACAAACCATTGTTTCCAGGACTTTTGGGGTGTGGGTGGGAGGAGATGTGCTTTACATGTGTGGTGTGCAGGCATTTCCCAGCACATGTGGGGGGGGGAATTCAAGACTAACGCAAATGCTTTTCTTCCTTAGACCACCTTGACGTTGAAAAAGAGGTTCTCTGGGTTGAGGAACACACACCATTTCACAGCGAAGCAGAACACGGGCCAAATGGTCACTCTGTCATTAGATTTGGTGAAGTTAGACTGGCTTTGCAAAGGAGCTTGCCCCTGAAGCCAGTTGGTTGGTTGCCTGCCTTCTTCCTGGCTGGCGGCTTGGCAGCAGCAAAACACAAAGAGACAGCCCCATGCAACCTCACACCCAAAGATTTCTGCCCATGCTTCAGACATGCAGCCCTAAGAGCAGCTCTGACTCCCACTCTAGGCCCCGCTGCCCCAGTCTTCCTCCTGATGTAGGCTACAGGATCTGGGAAGTCTGATCCAGCTTTGAGGTGCGGTTCCATATGGCCGTTAGTACTGTTCTGCTTTTGCCAGAGAGCCACGTGGTAAGGAAGATCTCCAAGCATGCTTCCTAGGGGGTCCTCTTTAATCCTCAGATGTGCCCACAAAGGCATGATCCAGCACCCTCATGCCACAGCTGCCTCTGGAGTGACCCTCCCTCCGGTAAGAGGCGTGCCTCACAGCTGAGTGCCTGGTTGTTTGTGTAGGGCGGGGGCAGGGAATCTTGTGGGCTCCCAGATATTGCCAGATCCAATGGCCTTCTGCCTCTGCCAGCATGGCCGACGGTCAGGGGTGATGAATAAAACAACTTTGAGAAGCTGAAACACCGGGCTGTTTTCTTTTCTAATAAAAATATTCACTGTGCAGTTCACAGGCACAAAACACAATGTTGATATTGTCCAGGAAATGGGTTTTCAGTTGGAGGGCATGGGTTACGTGAGAGCATGTTGTGCGGGATAACCAGTCTCATATAACCAACATGCTTCAGTCTAATTAGTGCATGAAGGGGTTAACACCATAGAGTAAGCTGTCCTGCCATCTTAGCCATGTCTCTTCCCCTTACCTTGGGAGTGAGTTCTGATCTATTCTGGTATTCACTTCTTCAGCGTTTAATGTACTGTAGGTTTTTCCTGATTTTATGGTTTTATCTTTCTGTAAACGGCTTTGATGTTTCTTACCATCTGGTAGTGTATAAAATTTATGAAATAAATAATTTCAAACAATCAAAAAAATAAATAAATAAATAGGAAGATGTAAAACCACAACCTCCGAAATGAAAGCTACTGTGCCTCCAGACGGATGTTTTTGCCTGGAGTGGGGCCATATTCTGCAATGTGCTATCGATGCAATAATAGTGCAGCTTTCTAATGGACTGTCCACGCAAACATCATTCTGCTTTCTCAGTTGCTCTGCAATGCTTCGCCAGGGTTACCACATCATGGCCACCTGGGGGTGTGCTCCTGTGTTGTAGCTCAGCAAAAGCAGGACAAAATTCCTCTAGTATGGCTCACAGTGAGGGCTGCTGAGAGTTGGGAGAGATCTTGGAGGCCAAAGAGTTTGCTTTTCTGCTCAGTACAGGGGATCTTGCCAGCTCTTCACCCCTGACTGGCCGAAGATGCCCATCTCTCATCCATGCAGCTCCACAGTGTGCCTGGATGATGACTCAGATGGAGCTGGACACACCATTCCTGAAGGATGCAATAATATTGCAACTGTGGTGACCTAACTACATGCCAACAGGATGTCGGACTGAATGGGCCTTGGCCTGACCCAGCAAGGCTCTTCAAATGCGCTTATGTTCCCCTGACTTTGGGGACGCCTTGCAGGAGTCTCACCCGTCTCATGGCTATTCTTCTAGTGTGGACCAGTTCGACAAGCTCTCCCCCGAAAGCAGGTGCACCATCCAGAACATGCTGGCTCTGTACCTGAAGAAGAAAGCGAACACAGACCAGGAGGAAGGGACTTCTAGGGGAAGCGAGGCCTTCATGCGGGAAGCCTTGACTCCTCACGTGTTCCCCGGGATCAGCTTCGACCCCACCACCCAGTCTTCTGCTGCAGCACATGAGGATGGGCATTCCTCCCCTTTCAACCATCTGGCGGAGTCACTCTTCCACCTGGCCCAGAACAGGAGGCTCCTTCCAAACACGCAGAATGCCTTGCACGTGATTGATGGGCCTGTGGTCACTGTGACATAGGCAGGGCCGGATTTATGTATAGGCTAAGTAGGCAGAAGCCTAGGGCCTCTAGATCTAGGGGGCCTCGCCAGCCTGCCCGCTCCCCAGCGCCACAGATAGTCTTCCCTCTCCCCAAATTGCAAACCCAAGACTTCATGCAGGGCATTTCTCCCCTATTTCAATGACATTTTGCTTCAAAAGGAAAGGTGGATTTGGAGAAGGCAAGCAAAATGCGAGGGAGATAGTGAAAGATACAGGAAATTGAATGCAGATTTCCAAAAAATAGCAAGGAGAGACAAGAGGGCCATCTTAAACGAGCAATGCAAAGAAATAGAGGAAAACAACAGAATGGGAAGAACCAGAGATCTGTTCAAGAAAACTGGAGCTATGAAAGGAACATTTCGTACAAAGATTACCATAATAAAGGACAAAGGTGGAAAGAACCTAACAGAAGCAGAAGACATCAAGAAGAGGTGGCAAGTATACACAGAGGGATTATACCAGTAAGATATGGATGTCTCATACACCCCAGGTAGTGTGCTTGCTGACCTTGAGCCTGACATCCTGGAGAGCAAAGTCAAATGGGCCTTAGAAAGCACTGCTAATAACAAGGCCAGTGGAAGTGATGATATTCCAGCTGAACTATTAAATTTTGTTAAAGATGATGCTGTTAAGGTGCTACACGCAATATGCCAGTAAGTTTGGAAAACTCAGCAGTGGCCAGAGGATTGGAGAAGACCAGTCTACCTCCTTTAGAGGAAAAGGCCTTGAGGGGAGGACCTGTTGCCTCCACAATCCTTCCTAAACGTGGATAAGCTGAGAGGCAATTGTCCGGCAAATGTGGTGCTGTGGGGAGGCAGGAACATTTTCCTGCAGTTAAGTATTTTCTAAGTTCCTTTCCCGAAACTTCCCCAAACGGTTCTGAAGCCTCTCTAACCTCAGAAGTCTTTTCCTCTCTTGGGAATTCTGGGATTCGAGGATAACTTCATGGAGAAGGAAAGAAACCTGCAGAATCAGCAAATGAGTGCCCGCTGAGGGCCTCCACCCCCACCGCTGCCACCAAGCAGGCTGTGAGTTGCCTTAGAGGTGTACTGTGCCCTCCCGCCTCCTTGCTTTTAAGGACTACTTGAGTTCTGTTCTCATCTCCCTGAGGCGTATCCGTGACAAGGAGAGCATGAGCAAGAAGCAACCCCAATGACCCACACTATGCGCCAGCTCTTTGTGCCTTCCACACATACGCAGTCCGGACAGAGAGAGGGACTCATCAAGCACGTCCTCGCCAAGAGAGAGAAGGAATATGTCAACACCCAGAATTTCAGGTCAGATCATGCAAAAGTGCAAACACCATGCAAAGACCAGTGGAACCTGTATCAGAGTTGGGGCTGCAGAAAGCGACATCTACATGACAACTGTATTGTTGGGTGCCAGGCAAAGTCTGTCCTGTTCACTCAGGCCACATGGGTGGGTAATGGAAAGTATTAGTTGTGGTGGGCAGTTTTCCTTGGTGCCACATACTGAACCGTGGCTTCATATTATGAGCAGGACGGCAGCCTCTCCTCCAGGTTTGCACACCTCTCCCCCACCCCAAGCCTATTGGGAAGCTTCCACTTGGATTTTAAATTAACCACAGTTTGGTGTGTCCAGATCCTATGGTGGTTCATTTTACCAGCTTTGTAAACCCACGATTGGAAGTTGGCTTGTTTCAATGAGCCATGGTTCAAATGAAGCGGTTTGTGCAGCTTCAGACATTGTGACAAGATGGACTCTAAACAAGTACCCATTTGTAGAACGGAAAATTGGATTAAGAAACATTTTAATTTGGCACTGAAGCGGGAAGGTTCTAAACAGGAAGTCCGCCTTCCGCTTTTGTAAATAGACTAAAGCAAAAATTGTGCAAGCTAAAGCCTGGAAAGTCGTATATACAGGTCTAAATTTCCTTCGGTTTTAACCACGAAAACCCCTCTTGGAAGCAGGAGAAAAGAGGGGGGATTTTGATTGTTCAAGACTGCAGGAGAGAGAGTTAAGAAAGATAAATTTCCACCGTCTCAAACCTGGGAACGGGGTGTCAGAGACAGAAATTTTTTGGGAAGTTCATTGACTGTGAATGGAACGTTTTTTGACAGATAGCTAATGAAGAGAAACAAATTGCTTCCAATGTTGCCTTTTGCATCTTAAAGAAACAAAAAAAATGAAAAATGAAAGTAATTTTCTTTTGTTGGACCTGCTTTCAAAAGATGGATACAAATAGAAATTGCCTCCTCTAGAGGGAGCTTGTTAAATTGTTGCTGGAGTCGATCTGGGGATTTCACAGCTGTGGAGATTAGGATCGTGGGATCAGACTCTGACCTTGAATAAAAATGTGTTTAGAAGAAGTTTTGGTGCTTGCTTTTTGCAAGACAAGTGCTTTGTTGGACCAGATGCATGAGAAGATAGATTTGATGACTGTTGCAGTCAAAAACTTTGGACAAACAGCGAATACTTATATAGAAACCATTCAGGAACCAACCCAGGAACCTGTTTTGACAGGGCAAGTGCAAATGCAGAAGACAATGGAGGAGGTTGCTGTCGAACCTCAAGTAACACAAATGGAGAGACCTGAGGCCCTGCAGGAGCATAAGCCACTGTTCTTGAAGATTGAATCTGGAGTGGGCCAGGGGGGGTCTGGAGTTGTGGGGGCTCTTAATTTTGGAGGGACTTTGAAACATGCTTTTAAATACTTTCTGGACTACACTGCTGACTGTGGGGAATGGGACTGTGGGGAATGGGCTGATCTGCTGAGGGGAGATGGAGATATTTTCGGCTTGGAGTCTCCCCGAGACCTACTCCTCAATGAGAAAGGAAAGAAACTAAGAAAGAGACCAACAAAAGACAAGGTAAAGTGCAGGTATAAACAAGAAGAAGATCTGCAGAAGGGACATGGAAAGGACTTAAGAGCCTCGGACATAAGATTACCAGGTTGATGGACTAGATGGAATGGACAGTAAGGACTGACATAACCCGAGACCAGGAAGAAGAGACGTTGGATGAAGATTGGAAGAAAGTTTTTAAAAATTTATTTTGGGAATTAGTGTAAAATTAATGAGTATTAGGAAAAATGTTGGAATGAAACTATTTGGCTTTAGTAGAAATGATATAAGGAGTTATGTATAAATAAGTATTAAGTTTTAAGCTTTAAGGTATTTTATGGTAAGATAAGGTTAAAATAAATTAAGGTAAATTGAACGACAGAATATAGTGAAAGATGGAAAGGATTTGCTGAGTTAATTAATAGGTTAGACTGTTAAGATAAATTACCCAATAAAAATTGAGAAAGATGGAAAGAATTTGCTGAAACAAATAACTAAACTAGAATACAAAAAGGGAGGTGTGAGGAGGTCGATGAAACAAGTAAATGAAAGAAAAAGATATGGAATATTGGATGTGTTTTTATTGTTATTGTTATTGTTGTATTGGTTTTTATGTTTTTTTTCCTTTCTTTTTTATGTATTGTAATGTATGTTTTGTTAATTCTTTGTTGTTTTCTTTTCTTCTTTTTTCTGTAACTTTTAAACTTCTAATAAATATCATATTATTTTTTTTAAAAAGGGGACCCCTGACCATTAGGTCCAGTCATGGCTGATTCTGGGGTTGCGGCGCTCATCTCGCTTTATTGGCCGAGGGAGCCGGCGTGCAGCTTCCGGGTCATGTGGCCAGCATGACTAAGCCGCTTCTGGTGAACCAGAGCAGCACACGGAAACACCGTTTACCTACCCGCCAGAGTGGCACCTATTGATCTACTTGTACTTGGACGTGCTTTCGAACTGCTAGGTTGGCAGGAGCAGGGACCGAGCAACGGGAGCTCACCCCGTCACGGGGATTCAAACTGCCGACCTTCTGATCTGCAAGTCCTAGGCTCTGTGGTTTAACCCACAGCGCCACCCGTGTCCCACTGTTAGTAGTACCCAGTGACCATTTGTTTTTCATGTCTGCTTTTATGATATGTTTATCAGTATGTGGTTAGCAGCTTCAGATGCTACTGTTTTACAGAGGCTGTTTAGCTTGTTCTTTTTACCCCTTTACTAGACAGGCTGTATTTCTGTGCTGTTTTCAGAGTGGGGAATGCCCATTCCTTCATGGCCAGCATGGAAACACAGAAGGCTAGCCATTTAGGAGGTTTGCAAAGAGGACAAGGGTGTTACGGGGTAATCTTCTAGCAAACAAGCTTGGCACAGCAGATCTGAGAGGTGGTTTTCTGCTCCCGGAAAGCCAGCCTGGAAACCAGGTTGCCAGGTGAAGGAAGAAGGGAGAGACCAACCAACTCACTTGCCTTCAAAGAATTTCTGGTTGCCTGTGGCTACTGGGATAGTGCTTAGATATCAGGCTGGCTGGCACATCTTAAAAAATACAAGGAAAAAGCTTTTTCTCTTTCATTAGCAAAGCTCCTTTGGGGCCCAGAATAACTAAGCTAAGGAAGAAGTGGCTGGTATTACTTGTTTGTTCTTGGTCCTGATCTTGCCTGCCCTTGCACACTCCGGTTGTCTTTGCATATTTAACCAGCACGTCTGTTCCGATTGGAGTCCTATTCCTACAGTTCCACATCCTTCTCTTTGGCACTTGGGCATTCGGTTCCAGGAGCTGGACCTGAGCACAGAGGCTTTCTTCTACTTGGACTCGACAAAGGAGCAAGAGTGGCTGACAGCTGTGGAAAAGGCTTTGCGTTCCAAATCCAAGTACAAGAAAGTAAGTCCAACCCCACCCATTTCTTCAGCAGCCAGACAGCTGTCAGGAGCTGGAGTGAGGAGGAGGAGGTCAGCAAGAAAAAACACCTGGTGTCAGTGGTGTTTTATTCAAAAGAAGCCAACATTCTTTATTCAAAGAAACCCAAACCGTGCAGGCCTCGTGATCACAGAAACCTTTCCCAACAGGTCTTGCCCCAGTGAGGTAGTTGTGAAGGCTTAAGGTTGCTACCCTCCCACCACTCTCTGAAGTCTCCTCCTCCCCCTGGTCCTTCCCAAGCAACCTGAGACTCTGACACCTTGCCTGTCTTTGCTCCCTCCTCTTAATTTCTCTGTGTTCTGGGAGACCAGCAGGGAGGGGAGCTGATCGCAGCAGGATGGGGAGACCCCCTGGCTTCTTCAGCAGCCTGCCTGATCTCTGCCTCTTGACCCCCGCCTCCAGCCTCCACTTCTGCCTCGGATTCTGGACTGCTGTTTGCCACAGAATCTTCCTGCCCTCCTGCCTCTTCAGTTTCCAACACCTCCTCTTGCTCACAGTCTGCTCCCTCTTCTCCCTCGGACGACTCAGCCTCGTCGTCCCCCCCACCATTTCCCTGGCTCTGAGCCTTCTTCCCTTGGGGGATCCCCAGTTGGTGCCACCTGCCACTCCTATCTGCATCCAGCCGGCCCAGGACAGCAAGCAATGAACAGAGCTGGTAGACATCCCAGTACCTTGCATCTTCTAGGTGCAGCTGGTGCTCATCTTTGTCAGGAAGGACCAGCTCAGCCGCATCAAGGAAGTGATGAGGGAGACAGTGGGCACAGGCATCATGGGGAAGATGGGGAGTAGACCCTGACAGCGGAATTCCCTACGTCGATCTTTCTGTCTGTCTATCTGTTTTTCTAATCTCTGCCAACCAGTTTCCCCCTCTTTCCTGCTTGCTCACTAACAGCCATCTTTGCTATCCACATCAGCAGGGAGTAGCCGATTGAAATGGTCCAACACTGGACCCGAAGACAGTCAAGGGGCCTCCAGTTCAGTCACTGTATCTAAACTGGCAGGAAGGTCATGGCGGAGCAACAGGACTTTCTCCGCAAAAAAGCTCGCGAATGCCTCACAGCTGTGGGTCGAATTTGTGCTTAAATTTGGTTGTCCTCCTAAGGACATTATCGACCTAATTATTCTAAAAAGTTGTGCCGGGCGAGAGCTAGCGGATGCAATGGAAGCTGCAAAGTAAGATTTCTTAGCAGCTTGCATAGCCATCTCATAGGCTTTCATAAGTGTCCTATAAGATGTTCTTGAAGCTCTGTCATGAGTCCGTCGCCATACTCACTCTAGCTGTCTGAGATCCTGCTTCATTTTCCGGAGCACCTCAGTAAACCAAGGGGCCTGGTTTCGACGGGGTCGCAGAGGGCGCTTAGGCGTGATCTCATCGATGGCTGCCAAGAGCTGGTTATTCCAGTCCTCGACAAGGTCATCTAATGAGTCGCCAGGAGGAGCAGGGTCCTGCAAGGCCTGACGGAATCTTTCAGGATCCATCAGCCTTTGGGGGCGAGCCCAAATAGGCTCGCCACCCGAGCAGGGGAGGAGCGGGAAGTCAATCTTGGCTTTCAGAGCGTAGTGAGCAGACCATGGCTGTTCCACAGGGGGGAGCATGATCACATCTATGCCAGCACCAAAGATCAGATCCAGCGTGTGGCCTGCTTGATGAGTGGGGCCCAAAGCAAACTGGGAGAGCCCTAGTGTTGCCATGGAAGTCACTAGGTACAGAGCCTGTGAGGAGGGGGAGGCATCGGCATGGACAGTGAAGTCTCCCAAAACCAATAAGCTTGGGAACTCCAAGGCCCAGCCCGCCGCCATCTCCAGCAGGTCTGACAGGGTGGCTGCCGGTGCGCTGGGTGGTCGGTACACCAGCCAGACAGCCAAGCTCTCCTTGGTGCCCCCCACGAGACCAACACATTCAATGCCGGAGATTGCCGGTGCTGGCAGAGCTCTGAAAGAGCAATCCTCCGGGATTAACAACGCTACTCCTCCCCCCCCCCAACCCACAGTCCACGATTGATGGAGGACAGAGAAGCCTGGGGGTGTTATCTCATGTAGGGAGACTACTTCGCCTTCCCGTACCCAGGTCTCCGTCACGCAAGCCAGGTCAATCCCCTGCGAGACAAAAAAGTCACCCATGGGGGAGGTTTTGTTGCCTATGGACCTGGCATTGCACAACACCAATGACGGAGGTGGGTAATCCCTGCTCGCCCTACCCTCATCCCTTGGGATGGGGCGTAGATTGGAAGGGGTTTGAGCATCACTGCATCTCAAAACCCTTCGCCGATAGTGATATCTAGCCCCACCGCCATTCCTCCCTAGCCCTTCAATAGTGGGAATCCCAGACCCCATACTAGCCTCCCCAATAGAGGGGTAACATCCCCTCACTGACAAGTCATCCCTGGGCCAGGACTCCTGGGTCAAAATGGTAAGGGGAAGAGGTGAAGGTTTGATAGGGTAAGTATCCCTAGAAGATAAAACCCAACCAACCGCACCCCAAGCGGGGAGGGCGGTCCCACGGTGTTTCATTAACTGTCAATCCCCCTCTCCCTCCTGGATTGATTGGAGGACTGTTGGTTCTATCTGTGGCTGTGGGAGTATTAATGAGGCATGTGCTATAAAATGTGGATCACTGGCCAACAAAGAGCCAGCTTCGAGTTTGGAAGATCTGTCCATCCTGTCTCGCCAGGAGTACAGTAGAGAAGGTTGATCATTCTGATAAATTTTTGGAACATTAGGCAAAGGTCCAGATGTAGATTGGGTGCTGGATTTCTCCAGATTGTCAGCAGCGTAGAGTTCTTTAGGTGTTGTTGCCATAGAAATGTCGGAGGTGCCAAATTCCTCATCTACTTCGGTGTCGCTTGAAAAGGGAACAGGGAGTTGCACTGATGTCTTTCTATGGGATAAAGAGCTGTTGGACCTCTTTAAATATTGTGCTCTAGGCTCTACTGACCTTATATTTTGGGTAGAAATCTCAGTCTTTATACTCATTAGCCTCTTCTTCAGGTCTTGTAAATCTAGGCTTACAGAATTCTTTTCTTCCTTCGGGCAGTTAGTATTTCTAGTGTTAAGCTTGCTTTCCCTTGTCCTCATTAGCTTTGACTCTATGCAAGGAACCAATTGCCTCCTTGTTTCGTCCTTAAATACCCTCACTGGGCGGAGAGAGTGGAACCACCATAGAGTATCCTTTATCTCCATGAGTCGAGACGGGAGGGCTGATGACCTAAAGGTCATAAATAGGCGCACGATCTTTCCCAAGGTAGGCAGGAAGTGAAAATTTCCTAGATCTACATTTCGGTAATGGTAATTCAGGAGCTGAGACAAGGACATGCCATTTGGATAGGATTTAAAAAGATATTTCTACAAGCAAGGAGTTTGCCATTAGCGAGCATTAAAACATGCATTCCCTGCGAAATGGTGATTTGTTATTATGCAGATTAGTCTAAGTGAAGACTGTGATTGATTGCATACAAAGCAGCTTCCTAGACGCTGTAAACATACAACGGCCATCAGGAGACATTTTATAATGCATTATGTAGCACATGCTGCCCAATTGCTCCTCATGCTGTTCTCTCTTGGAGCAAGCAGGAGAAGCAAAGCACAAGGCCTTGGCACCACATCACGTCTGAACCCGGGACTGTGGCCTTATCATAATAAGCAACAATTGTCAGCCAATCTGAAGTCCCTGCTTATGGCTGGCCTGCTGACTGTGTCTTGTTAGGAAGCAGCAAACCATGACCAGATGTAATGGGGAAAACAAAGCTTCCAGGTTTGTTTATCCTGCTTGTGCCAGGAGCAAAGGGGGAGAAATGAAGCATCTTGCAACCGTAAGTCAGAAAGTTGATGGTGATGTGTGAATACATAGATTACAACACCCTTGCACTCACCATGATTAAGGGAGTTCAGCAACGTCTTCTGGCGCAAGCAAAAATAGACCCACTGGGTTTGGGTCCCCCCTTTCAAAACTCATTTCTTATTAAATGGTCAATTGTGTTCAGATGTCTGTGACCCTGTCCTTGAGAAATGGCAGAGGTCACAAAACCTAGCAGAGAATTCTGCCAATTATTCCACCTGTTATTTGCATAGCCTATGGCTTTATTTATGTACCACAAAAGTAATAGTGTAGTGTCCTGTGGGGGAGGTGTCCAGTCTCAAGTCAAACAAGAGCATGTAATAACCCATCTGAATATGGCAACTGTAAGCTCTGACTCACTTGCTAAATATTCTCCTATCCTTGTCATGGTATCACATGGCAATTGCTGCCTACCGTCAAGAACAGTCCATTATGCAGATGTAGTTTTGGTTACTGCATTTTGCTAACTTCGGTGCCGTTTTTCATCTGCCACCAGACAACTCACCCCCACCCCCCAAAAAAAACCTGATCACTGCAAGGATTCAGGAAACTGTGTAAGGGTCGAGGCACCCGAACACATAGTTTTGCTAGAACTTTTATGCAACGACTAGACTGGTGAAGTGTTAGGTTCCATACAGCATCGTCCAACAGTAGTGCTTGCTGTACCCCTCCAGTTTGGTGCGCATTAAGGATTCTGCACAGGAATTCAGTTTTTCCCATCACGACTCAAAGAAGTGACCTCCAAAATACATTGTGCAACTTTCTTGAATGGGTAAAATGCCTTCATGGTGACTGAAACACGAGGCAAAGCAGAGGTGGATTTAGGGCAGTGAAGCTCTTCCCCTGCACAGGATGTGGGGGCCAGAAGGGAGCCTTCCTGCCTCCTTCCCCAAGCCTAGTTAGCACTCTCCCAGCTTTGGGAATGAGATGAGAGGGCTCTAGGACCCCACCAGAGCCTTGTGCATCCTTCCCCAAGCCTGACCCCTCCCCTGCCTGGCTTTTGGAAGGCACCAGGAGGGCACCATATTACCAAGGTCCCTCCCTGGGCAAAGTGTCATTTGTTCTTCAGTAAGAGCGCCTGTGCAAACAGAACAGAAACGGTGATGGTAGGGATGAATGGAAATGACCTTCCGTTGAGCACTCTGTCTTAAGCTCCCCTCGAAAGCTGGGGGATGCATATAGGTTCTGGTAACACCAGACGCATTTGCACAGAGGATTTGTTTTTTGTTGTTTTGTTTTTTTTTGAAAATGATATTTATTGAAGTTTTACAGACAGAAAAAAGTTACAGAATTAAAAAAGAGAAAATAAAAATTAAAAAGAAAAAAAGAAAGAAAAGGTACAAAAATACAAAGGAAAAATACAAAATACATGAAAAGTAAAAAACAACAACAATTAAAAACAGATCAATATTTTCATGTCTTATATTTCATTTACTTATTTCCTCACCTCCTCACACCTCCCTTTTTTGTATTCCAGTTCACATGGTTAATTCAGCAAATCCTTTCCCTCTTTGTTTTTATCTTAATTCTATATCTTAACATATTATAACTTCGTATTTTCATCTGATTATCAATCCATTTTTACATATTCTTTTTAACCTTGTTGCTAAAGCCGTTTCATTTCAATCCAACATCATTTTAACATTCATTAATTTTACAATGTTTCTGCAAATAGTCTTTAAATTTCTTCCAATCTTCTTCCACCAACTCTTCTCCCTGGTCTCGGATTCTGCCAGACATTTCCGCCAGTTCCATATAGTCTATCACTTTCATCTGCCATTCTTCCAAGGTGGGTAGATCTTGTGTCTTCCAATACTTTGCGATGAGTATTCTTGCTGCTGTTGTAGCGTACATAAACAAAGTTCTATCCTTCTTTAACACCAATTGGCCGACCATGCCCAGGAGGAAAGCCTCTGGTTTCTTCAAGAAGGTATATTTAAATACCTTTTTCAATTCATTATAGATCATCTCCCAGAAGGCCTTAATCCTTGGGCACGTCCACCAAAGGTGAAAGAATGTACCTTCATTTTCTTTACATTTCCAACACTTATTATCGGGCAAATGATATACTTTTTCAAGCTTGACTGGTGTCATGTACCACCTGTATATCATTTTCATAATATTCTCTCTTAAGGCATTACATGCCGTAAATTTCATACCTGTGGTCCACAACTGTTCCCAGTCAGCAAACATTATATTATGTCCAACATCTTGTGCCCATTTAATCATAGCAGATTTAACCGTTTCATCCTTTTTTTTAATAAATATTTATTAGATTTTCCAATTTTATATAAACACAAAAAGAAAAAGAAAAAGAAAAATATTAAAAACAAATCAATTTTGATAACAATCTTTCAATAACATATTTCTTTGACTTCCTCATACCTCCCCTTCTTGTTCCTGTTAATTCAGCAAATCCTAATCTCTCAACATTCCTTTTAAAATAAGCCTTATTTTCATTCAACTTTTTTTTAAAAAAATAATAACTTAAAGAATTTTAGTCCCCATTATCTTTATCATGACAGCTAGAGACCACCAAAGCTCAAACCAACATCTTTTCAAGGTTCATTAATTTTATAGTATTTCTGTAAATAGTCCTTAAATTTCTTCCAATCTTCTTCTGCTGACTTTTCTCCCTGGTCGCGGATTCTGCCGGTCATTTCTGCCAGTCCCATACAGTCAATCAACTTCATCTGCCATTCTTCCAGAGTGGGTAGATCTTGTGTCTTCCAGTGCTTTGCTATAAGTATTCTTGCTGCCGTTGTAGCATACATAAAAAAAGTTCTTAACCGTTTCATCCTGAGTATTCCATTTCAACAGCAAGTTATACATTCCTGATAATATCTTAGTTTTGGGATCTAGCAGTTCTGTTTCCAATTTTGATTTTTCCACCTGGAAACCATTTTTTTTTTGTCCAAATTGTAAGCCTCCCTTATTTGATAATAATGAAGCCAATCTCGCACTTTGTCTTTTAATTTCTCAAAACTCTGCAATTTCAGTTTGTCACCCTCCTGTTCCAAAATCTCCCAATGTTTTGGCCATTTGGCCTCCATATTGAGCTTTTTCTGAACCTTCGCCTCCATCGGTGATAGCCACCTTGGGGTTTTATTTTCAAGTAAGTCTTCATATCTTATCCAGACATTAAACAATGCTCTTCTGACAATATGGTTTTTAAATGCTTTGTGTGCTTTAACCTTGTCATACCACAAATATGCATGCCACCCAAAAACGTTATTAAAACCTTCTAAATCCAAAATGTCTGTGTTCTCAAGAAGCAGCCATTCTTTCAACCAGCAAAATGCTGCTGATTCATAATAAAGTTTAAGGTCTGGCAGGGCAAATCCACCTCTGTCCTTTGCATCAGTTAATATTTTAAATTTTATTCTGGGCTTCTTGCCCTACCAGACAAATCTAGAAATGTCTCTCTGCCACTTCTTGAAACAGTCCATTTTGTCCAAAATTTGCAATGATTGAAACAAAAATAACATTCTTGGCAGTACATTCATTTTTATCACAGCAATTCGACCAAACAAGGAAAGCTTCAAGTTTGACCATATTTCAAGATCCTTTTTCACTTCTGACCAGCATTTCTCATAGTTATCTTTAAATAAATTCAAGTTCTTAGCAGTCATGTTAACCCCCAGGTATTTTACTTTCTTAACTAATGTTAGACCCGTCTCCTTCTGAAACCTCTCTTTCTCAATTGGTGTTAAATTTTTCTCGAGAACCTTAGTCTTTAACTTGTTCAACTTAAATCCTGCCACTTGACCAAATTCCTCAATCAGTTCTAATACTCTTTTGGTACTAGATTCTGGCTCCTGTAATGTCAATACTAAATCATCTGCAAAAGCTTTAAGTTTGTACTGTTTAGCTCCGACCTGAATACCTTTGATCAGATGGTCCCTTCTAATCATATTTAGCAATACCTCCAGGACCGAAATAAAAAGCAAAGGGGAAATTGGGCAGCCTTGTCGTGTTCCTTTCTCCATCTTAAATTCTTCTGTCACCACGTTGTTAACAATCAATTTGGCCTTTTGTTCTGAATAAATTGCACCTATACCATTTTCAAAACCTTGACCAACCCCCATCCCCTGAAGATTTTTCTTCATAAAACTCCAAGAAATATTATCAAAGGCTTTCTCCGCATCAACAAATATCAAAACTGCTTTAGTATTAATGTTCACTTGCAGCTTCTCTAAAATGTTAATTATATTTCTCGTGTTGTCAGACAAGTGTCTGCCCGGGAGAAAGCCAGCTTGGTCTTTATGTATCTCCTCAACTAAAACTTTTTTCAATCTTTTAGCCAATATATCTGCAAAGATTTTGTAATCCACATTAAGCAGGGATATGGGGCGGTAGTTCTTAAGTTGGGTTTTTTCAAACTCAGTTTTCGGTATAAGTGTAATGTAAGCTTCCTTCCACGACTCTGGCGCTTTTTCCCCCACCAAAATTTCATTGCAAACCTCCTTTAGTGGTTGAATTAACCAATCTTTCAAAGATCTATAGTATTTTGAGGTTAAACTGTCCGGCCCTGGAGATTTGCCCAACTGCATATTCTGGATGGCACCTTCAACCTCCTGTTCCGTTATTTTATAGTTCAGCATTAACTTATTTTCTTGAGAAATTTTTTGTAATCCATTTGTTCTTAAAAATTGGTCTATATCAGTCTCTTTCTGTGGGCCTTGTGTATATAGTTGTTTAAAATATCTCTGGAAGCACTTTCTAATCTCCAATGGATTCTGTATATTCTTTCCTTCCACTTCCAAATTTGTGGTGGTGTTTAATTTTTGTCTTTTTTTCATCTGCCAGGCTAGCAGTTTCCCACATTTATTAGCCGATTCAAATGTCTTTTGTCTCATCTGTTTAATTTTCCATTCTATTTCCTGATTTATCATTTTCATATATTGTACTTGATATAACTTTATTTCTCTCAGAATCTCTTGCGACTTTGGTTTCGCTCTTAATTTCTTCTCTCCTTCTTTTATTTTCTCCAGAATTTTATCTTTTTTCTCATTTTAAGTTCTCTTCTTTATTGCATTCTGTTGAATCAGAAACCCTCTCATGACCGCTTTGCTTGCGTCCCAAATTACTCTTTTTTCAACCGTGGTATTCAAATTTATCTCAAAATAGTCTCTCAAGATTTTTTGGGCCTTCTTGGTAACCTCTGCATCTCTAAACAAGGTGTCATTCATCCTCCATCTAAAGGAACCAATTGGTGTTAATTTCATCTCCATTCTCACAGCATTATGGTCGGAGCAAGTTTTAGGACAAATTTCCGCTTTTCGAATTTTAGGAGCCAATCCTCTAGTTATCCAAATTTGGTCAATTCTTGTCCATGTCATTTTGGCTTCAGAGAAGAAAGTTCCCTCTCTACCCAAGGGGTTCTTAGTTCTCCAAATGTCAATCAAATCCATGTTGTCAGTTATGTCAAAAAAGGTTTTTGGCAGTCTGCCGTCTTTTGTGACTACCTGTCTTTGTGACTTATCCATATTTGTGGACACCACTCCATTCATATCTCCCATCATAATGATGTTATACTCCATGTAGTCCAACAATGTCTCATGCAACTTCTTCAAAAATTCAGATTTCCCCTTGCACAGAGTATTTGATCCCCACAGCCCATGTTCACGGAGACAATGCCATCTGTGGAAGTCCTAACCATGCCACATGATTGACAGGCTATGTGCAAGTCTAATATGGGGTGTGTGCAGCTAGGCCCCTGCAGCAGGCTGCGGGGAGACTAAGGAAGCCTCCCTTTTGAAAAAGGTGTTCAATCCAGTGCTGAACTGGAAGCGTAACACTGGCCCTCCAAGCTGTCACGGGTGAGGTTTCACTATGTTACGAGACGCCTTAAAATCGAATAAACAAGAAACATGGGGGGAAATATTATGAGACTCACCGCAGCCGATTAAGGCCTGGTGAGATGCTGCTGATTAGCTGGATAGCCCATGCTTTCTACCAACGGAAGATTGGCTGGCATACATTTAAGATACAGGTAGGTAGCCGTGTTGGTCTGCCGTAGTCGAAACGAAATAAAAAAATGCCTTCCAGTAGCACCTTAGAGACCAACTAAGTTTGTGATTGGTATGAGCTTTTGTGTGCTCATGTATCTGAAGAAGTGTGCATGCACACGAGAGCTCATACCAAGAACAAACTTAGTTGGTCTCTAAGGTGCTACTGGAAGGCATTTTTAATACATTTAAGAGAAAGTCTTTCATTTAAGAGTTATCAACATAAAACGTTTTAAAGCAATTAGACCTATTAGTACAGCAGCATCCCAAAGTTCAACAGGTCAAGCCATTCATAGTTCCACTATGACTACGTGACAGGGCTGAGAAAGGGAGTCACCGCAACTCAAGTTGACTTCATCATGCGAGGTTCAAGTCTTACATGCTTGCTGCTTGAAACATGGCCCTATGGATGCAGCTTCCCCACAGCAAAGCATTTCTGAAAAGCAGAGAATTACTTTATCCTCTGCCAACCATTTGAGGAGTGTTTCACATAAATGGCTTAGCTCATCTCCATTGGATTCTGCCCCACGTGGCAACCTCGGTACGGACTCCACTATGAACTGCTCCTTAAGCATATGCCTGGACAGGGAAAGCTGCTCAGATCTAACATGATGGCTGTATTCTCTTCAAGAGAAGACTCGGACCACCAAGAGTTCTTTGTAATAAACCATTCATGCATGCAGCGTTAGAAATGAGCCACAGTGTTGTATAAACCTTGGTCTTTATTAGGGCTACATCAACAGAAAGAGGGGTTTGCCACTAGAAAGCAAGTAGATGTGGAACAGACTTCCACCGGTGAGTGGTTGGCTTTGGTTTTTTACAAGGCAAATTGCAAAAAGAAGCTGCAGGTTGTATTATCATAGATGACTATGACTAGCCTAGTCTTGAATAGATGAGTTCACTCGACATCAGTCTTTTCTCAAAGCAGCAACAGAACTAGAACAGAAATGAGATATCGGCACAAAGCAATGTGGCAACAGCAGACATATCCTCCAAGCTGTTCTTCAAACGTCTACAGACCTCAAAAAATGTGGGCTGCAAAAACCTTAAAGCAAAACAAAGCTGAAACAGTACAACTGGACTATAAGGAGGCCAACTGGGAAAAAGTGAAATTGCTAACTGTCATATTGAAGTCATATATACTGTACTTGGTGTGTTCTTTGGAGTTCACTCATGTTTATGAAGGCCACATTAGACTGTGTTCAGGAACACCCATGTCTTCACATATAAATTGGATGATACTCCTTTGGAGTGAGTTTCCTCCTACAAATTGGGCAAAAGTTAGCATACCTAATAAATTGCTGAGGCACTGACTACAGAAGATGTGGCCACATGTTGTTGACACTATAAGCCGTCCGCTTTGCACAATCTCTGCAAAGCTGTCTATGCAAATTCCACAACTCAAAGTGCCTGAGGATCTTGCAAATTCCCTCCTTCCCACTTCTCTGGGGAGCTTTCTAGTGGCAAGAGCACCACTCTGTGTGTGTCTGCTATCACCACCACCACCACCACTAAATATGAGGCTGTCAGACAATGGTTGAGGTCTGAACTCTCTATTGGGCTGCTGCCCACTCTCTCCAACAAGCACAAGAGAGTCGTCTTGCGTAAGATCAACAACTATAGGTTCTGAAGTTTCGCAAGTGAGGTCAACTACTTCCACATCAATGCTTCTATCGTTAAGGCTGTGTGGCAGGGAGGAGGAGGCGGAGGAGGAGGAGGGGATACAGGGTTCAGAAGCAGTTCCCACCATCATCTTGCCCAGAGTATGAGGAGGTCTTGCGGAGGTGTTGCGACTGCCCCTCTTGCTGTTGCTGTGCTGGGTTGCATTACATTCTGCACTTGTTGAACTCATGATGCACAGGGATGGGAGAGGCACAGGCTGCAGAGTACTTGCTTCCCCCCTTATCTCTGTGTGCTGCTCCCTGCTTAGTCGCCAAGCAATTCTGTAATGTGATAAGGATGATGATGAATGCTCTCTCTAAAGCAACTTGATGCAACTGGTGACGCTTTGGAGCACCGTGACTTTCTTAGAGTTGTCTCTTTTATAGCAGGTACTCCGAAGCTGGAGCAAGTTCAGCATCTTGAGGAGTTAGGGCAGGCTTCCTCAACCTCGGCCCTCCAGATGTTTTTGGCCTACAACTCCCATGATCCCTAGCCAGCAGGACCAGTGGTCAGGGAGGATGGGAATTGTCGTCTCAAAACATCGGACAGGCCGAGGTTGAGGAAGCCTGAGTTAGGGTGTCTTTCGTGTTACTCTATAGAACTGCATTCACGTGGGAAGAAACAGGATTAGGCTAAGAAGCAGGCACACAAAGATTCGTTTTCTATCTTTCAGCCAAGAGATTAGCTAAAACAATTAGGATTATTCCGAGGTGGAGCATCTTTCCCTACCTTGACAGTCCTCTTTATACAAGAGTCTGATAAGGAGAAGGGAAGAACTCATGATGAATGTCTCTTCTTCAAGAAGAACCAGGGCACATAGCCAAGCTGAGGACGATGGGAAATCTTAAATGAAATTCATTGGCGTTGCCTCTACTAGAGCGCACCTCCTATGGCTGCTCTTGCAAGAGGTATTTTCCAGGTATGACACATTCAATGTGTACACCCAACAGGGTGGATAAAAATCAATGATTTAAAAAAGAATAATTAAAAAATCTGTTTTTTATTTAAATTGGATTTTTAAAATAAAATGCTTTTGGAGGAAAGATCTTTCTAAAGATAGTTTTCTATTTAAGTTACATTATAGTCCAAAGGCTATTCATCAGGAAAGAAGCATTTGTTTTAAGTCTTTCATGTGTGCTAAAACTCAGTCTAAGTCTTTTTGGGGTTTTTTTAACAAAAATCCCCCACGTTTAACCACATCAGTTAACAAACATGGATACATATGCTATAATTTTATTGTTTTAGTTAAATACGCTATTTAAATTGTTATTAAGGAAATGATTATTTTTCTCCTTCAGCTGTCCACGGAGGCGCAGGTCAAATCTGTGTCCAGGGCAGCTGTTTACCAGCTCCATCTGGTACGCAGGATGAGACCCTCCCTGCCTGCAGACTGTCTGGCCAGAGTGGTGCATGCTCTAGTTATCTCCCGCTTGGACTACTGCCATGTGCTCTACATGGGGCTACCTTTGAAGGTGACTCGGAAACTGCAATGAATCCAGAATGCGGCAGCTAGACTGGTGACTGGGAGCGGCTGCCGAGACCACATAACACTGGTCTTGAAAGACCTACATTGGCTCCCAGTACGTTTCTGAGCACAATTCAAAGTGTTGATGCTGACCTTTAAAGCCCTAAACGGTCTCGGTCCAGTATACCTGAAGGAGCGTCTCCACCCCCATTGTTCTGCCCGGACACCTGGGTCCATCTCCAAGGGCCTTCTGGAGGTTCCCTCGCTGCAAGAAGCCAAGTTACAGGGAACCAGGCAGAGGGCCTTCTCGGTGGTGGCACCTGCCCTGTGGAACACCCTCCCACCAGATGTCCAAGAGAACAACAACTACCAGACTTTTAGAAGACATCTGAAGGCAGCCCTGTTTAGGGAAGCTTTTAATGTTTGATGGATTACTATATTTTCATATTTTGTTGGAAGCCGCCCAGAGTGGCTGGGGTAGCCCAGCCAGATGGGCGGGGTATAAATAATAAATCGTTGTTGTTGTTATCAGGGAGAGCATTGGTGCCAAAATGAGTTTGGCAAAGAATGGATTATTAAGGGAGTCCTTCTAGTGAGCACAGTGCACTGGTGAGGCTGCACAGAAGCAGCGTCAAATGCTGAGGCACAACATGGGGAAACTTCTCGAATTTGCAAAGGGGATTTTTAAAAAAAATAAAAGTCTTGAAGTGCAAACTTTGAAAAGAACAAAAAGTTGCATGATCCCTCCATAGCTTCTCGTGTGCCCAAGGCGGCAGTGCACTGTTGTGCATCTCGATCGGGCTCACAGTCAAAGCGACTGCACAGAAGCAGCATCAATATTGTCCACCTCTTTTCCAAAGACTTTAAGTAAAACAAACTTACCCAGTAGCTTCTTTGGAAGCCGCCCTCGGACCTACAGCAGGAGGAGAGACACAGAAAGGAGTTAGATCTCCAGTATGGCCCATGCTCAAACATCCAAGGAAGCATCCTGGCTCTTTTACTGCAGCTGCATAAGCATTGCTGGGGTCTAGCATGGGCAAAAGTGCACAGATTGAGAGACTGTTGTATCCTTGCAAAATCTTTTCCTGTGGCTTTTTGCCAGTTCCTCTGACAGGTAGTGGCAAGAGTGTTGAACTAAGACTGGGCAGACCAGGGTCCAAATCCACACTAGGCGTGAAGCTCACTGAATGCCCAGTCCCTGCCTCTCAGCGTGCCTGTGGGACTAAGTGGGAGGGAGGGGAACTCTGTACCGCCCCTTGAGGACTTGGCAGAGCAATGGTTCCACAGTAGCTTCACTTCTCTCGATCACATCAAAGTCGATGCATCGCCACAAATTGGCCAAAGACCTGCCTGACTCTGAACTGGTGAGGAGCAGCAAGGATGGGACACTTTAGCTGCATGCTCCTGTCCCAAGAACCCAGAAGATGGCTAAGCGCTTAAGGACAGGGCTGAGGTTTTGTCAGGAGACAAAGGTTCTTGAGAGCAGAAGCAGGCCAGGCCTAGGCAGCGCGGCCTACGAGGGCTACACAAATCTGTCAAGCCTAAGTGTTAGCAGTCAAATGCTGGGTCACTGTGACTCGGGACTCATCTTGGGTTCCCTATAAATGTAACCAGCCATCTCTGTGGGCCTCAGTCTGTGTGTAGAGTGTGTGTGTCTCAACCAGTATGTTGTGTTGTTGCAGACGGAGCGGCTCCAGGACTCCAGTTAATCAGTAACTAAGAGCTGTGCCTCTGGGAAGACTAAGAAGGCTGCTAGGAGCACTCGGTGTATGCTCTTTGACTATGCTGTTTCTGAACAAGTTTATTTTCTTCAGTAAAAGGTAGTGCTAAGAGTGTTGAACTAAGACTGGGCAGACCAGGGTCCAAATCCACAGCAGGCCATGAAGCTCACTGAGTGACCATGGGCCAGGCACTACCTCTCAGGGTCATAAGCATTTTATCAAGTCAATATTGCGAGGAACAACTGCATAGCTGAATTGAAAACCCCTAGACCAATTAAGGGATCAATATTAAGACCACAACGTATCACTTATAGATCAAGCAAACCTGTGGCTGATTAATTTATTCATTTTGAAGTGTTCTACTCTCCTTTCCGGTTGAGAGAGTAGCTCTGTGTATGATACAACAGACTACCATAAGCGAACAAGCGGCACACAGACAATCCAGCACTCTTTGGGCTGGTGGACAGCGTGCTAACCACTTGGGTTAAAGTGGTTATTCTTTTAGGTTAAAGAATATGTAAGTGATTGGCTGCACTATTGCCAAGTCAATGAAATGTTTAAACAGGATTTGAGGGGGAAAGGATTTGATGATAACAAATCAAAATTTGAAATTGATGTATTGAATAATAATTATTTTTTTTTTGTCTAAAATGTATAAATTGCTGCTTGAATGGCATTTGAAAGATGAAGAGGTAAAGTCGGTTATGATACACTGGGCCAAAGATTTTGTGTATAATATACAGTTAAAAGATTGGGGGAAACTGTGGAAGGAAGGATTAAAATTTACCGCATGCAATGCTTTGGAAGAAAATGTGATGAAAATGATGTATAGGTGTTATATCACCCCAGTAAAATTAGCTAAAATGTATAAAATAAGTAATACATGTTGGAAATGTAAAGAAAAGGAAGGCCCTTTTTATCACATGTGGTGGGGATTTAAAAAAGTGAAAAGCTTCCGGGAAATGATATATAACGAGATGAAAAAGATGTTGAAACAGACATTGATTAAGAAACCAGAAGCATTTTTACTTGGCATTGTAGGAGATGATATTAATAGACAGGATTGTAAGTTGTTGTTATATGCAATGACTGCAGCAAGAATATTATTGGCACAAAAATGGAAGCAAGAAGAACTACCAACGAAAGAAGAATGGAGGGTGAAGTTGATGGGCTATGCAGAATTAGATAAATTAACAGGAAGGATTCGAAACCTGCGGGATCAGAGATTCATAGAAGACTGGAGTAAATATATGAACTATTTGAAAAGTAATTGTGATGAACAGATTACGCTAGTAGGACTGCAAGAAGTTTGGTAAGGTGGATAGTTTGAAATACTGCAAGAAAGTCTACGAAAAGCATTATTAGTTAAGGATAATTACGGTAAATGTAATCTAGAAATTAAGAAATGCAGAATAAGTGATAAAGAATGGGAAATCATCAGAGGTGTTGACGGAAGTCTAAAATATTGTATAAGATGAGAAGATCTGTTGTACGATATATATAAGATTTTTTTAAAAAAATATGGATGGCATTGAGAAAGTGGGTAGGGAAAAGTTCTTCTCTTGCTCTCCAAGAATCATAGAACTGCAGGCTCTGAGTAAGATCAGGTCGGCCCCCACGTTCAGCCTCCCAGGTCTCAGGCGAGCTCTCTATCCGCCACACCACCCTGCCTTCCCTTTGCACGCTCAGGAGCTGTCTTTGGCTCCTTGCTGCCTATACCCTCAGAAGACGAATCCCCGCCCCTCGCTTTCGGAGGGAGCCTCTGCTGCCGTCTGTGCCTGGCGCGCTCCATCTTGTATCATGTCCTGCTGCATCCTCGGAGGGCAAGCGCCTCTTCCCTGCATTGCACGCTTCCCATGAGAAAACACACAGCCCTTCCAGCCTGTGGGAGCCACACTTTCTCCCTGGCTGCGGGTCTCGTCTCTCACCCACGGCACGCAACTTCACATTCACACACGCGCAGGCATACACGGGTCTGCCACCCTTTGGGCGCGCACCTTGCCTCCTTGCGTGCTGGCAGTTCTCTCAAGCAACAGGTGTAATCATAACACTTTCCTGGCGATTTTCCTGCAAGAAAGCTCCCTCTCCTTGTTGGCGCAACAGGCACACGCAACATTTCACCCCCTCCCCTAAATGTCTACTCAGAAGTAAGTGCACTGAGTCAGATCGGGCCAACTAGTCCCAGGTAAGTGCGTACACACTTACTTTGGAGTAAGCGACAGCAGGCGCTGCAGTCTCCGTGCCCTTCTCGGGAGTCCGCCGTGAGCCCCACGGCTGGAAGCTCTGCTGCTCACGACGAGGCCAGGTCCCTGCCAGGCGCATGCGCGAGTGACCAGCTCCTGCTCTCCCATCCGTGCAATAATTTCAAGGAGTTTCCCCAAAGAAATCTGGAAGCAAATTTTAAGGGCTGCAATTCCCAAATTTCATTCCCATCCTTGGGAATCGTTTGTGTGCCATATCTTTTTCAGGGGTTCCATTGGTAACCTACATGAAGCAATAGAGAGTATAATTGAGAATCTAATCCTCCCCCCCCCCCTCTATCCATTGCAATTTTCCAATTTGGTTCAGGGCGACTGTTTTTCTACACATCCCTCACCCTCTCCAGTTGCACATCCAGACTCAGGCATGCTCATGGGTGAGCTGTGTGATAAGCCGGTAGAGATAGGGTTTTCGTATGTGTGTGGGGGGGTACTTTGTACATGCTCAGAAGCACCCTCTACACATATCCCAAGGCAAGTGGATGAAAGCAGGCAGTGCCAAGAAGGTGTGTCTGTGTGTTTGTGTGGGCACTAGGGGTATGACTTGTGGAATTTTCTTTTCTTCCCCCAAAAGAGTTTCCTGTATCATAAAGGGATGCACTTTTGCTTAGAAACACTGGAAAAGGGACTAAGTATTCTCAGTTATGGAAAAAGGTTGCCCCAAAATGAAAAGTTGGAAACATCGTACATGTAACGTTACTACTCATAACTATGAGCACTTTTTAAAACTTCATGGAACTGTTTATAACTTTTACAGCTGCCTGGAACTTCCTCAAACTGTGTAGAATGTTCAAGAAGAATCCAAATATTGGTCTATAGGGAAAGATTTGTGGGCAAACAATGAAACTTCTTAATTTTTAATATTTCTTTCTGTGGCAATATACAATTGTGGTTGGAGAATCCCAGCTGGGTGGGGTCTAAATATAATCAGAATCAGAATCATTACAATGTCACACAAGATCCTCAATTTATTCTCAGCAATAAGAAGTGATGACCCATGTGTATTAGAAAATTTGCAAGCTCTATTTTTCCTGGATACATGCTATGCATATTACATACTACATTGTTTATTTATTTTTTGTTTAAATCGGGTGCTCAGCTTCTTCTGTGCAACAAACCCACTACAAAATTGCTCTTCCGCGCACACTTCCAGGTCCCTCCAGCTGGGCTTTTTGAGTGTGATGGATTTTTCTCACTCCAGAGCAGTTTGTCTTTAAGCTGAAGGTCAGCAGGAAAGCAAGGGAGACTAAAAAAATTGCATTTGTTAATATAATAAGGTTTTAATAACTCTAATAAAGACTAACTGTGTGGAAATGACTGGGAAAAGAAGAAAAGGAAAATCAAGGCTTTCGACTCTTGGTTTCCTGGAAGAAGATCAAAAGACTCCCTTGGACTAGAAGAAACATCTCATTAACAACTGGAGAAATGCCAAATAACTTTGGATATCTGCTTGGGGGGTTTCTGATGCAGTATTAATTTAACAAGGAGCCAGGAGTGAAACCGAAAGTAGACTGACCAGCTAGCTGAATCAAATTATATTGCTATGGGGTGGGGGGAAACCTCTAACATTTTACTTTTCGATACTTGTATTTCCAGGGTGAATTGAATGGTTGGGGGTGTGTGGAGGAGAGGCAGAAAGAAGAGCTAACTTGTCCGTGGCTGGGGGCGCAATCTGGACGGTTCTGCCGGGGCGCAAGATCACCTAACTACTGCTCTGCGCCTCTGGACCAGGGGTGGATGGTGCTCATTGGGACTGGGAGGGTGGAAGGCAAGGAGGCCAACAGTAGGTGGCGCCAGAGCCAAGGAGTGGCAGAGCAAATGCGTTCTGTATCTGAGATGGAGTGGGAAGGGGCTGGCGGCCACTGCAGCCATCCCTTGTCTGCCCTCATGGACCGGCCAGAATCCACTGGGCAAATGCTCATCTTGCCAGAGTCTGGGTCTTCTGCTGTTGCTCTCTCAGAAACCGTGCCCAGGTGGGATGTTTCGTTTTCATAGAATCATAGAATCATAGCGTTGGAAGAGACCACAAGGGCCATCGAGTCCAACCCCCTGCCAAGCAGGAAACACCATCAGAGCACTCCTGACATATGGTTGTCAAGCCTCTGCTTAAAGACCTCCGAAGAAGGAGACTCCACCACACTCCTTGGCAGCAAATTCCACTGTCAAACAGCTCTTACTGTCAGGAAGTTCTTCCTAATGTTTAGGTGGAATCTTCTTTCTTGTAGTTTGGAACCATTGCTCCGTGTTCGCTTCTCTGGAGCAGCAGAAAACAACCTTTCTCCCTCCTCTATGTGACATCCTTTTATATATTTGAAGCTGCTTCATCCCTGAGGAAGTTGGAGGTGACGCAACTCCTGCATCTCTGACGTGGGAAGGTTTGGAGGTATTTCAAATTTCCCCCTTCTCCCTTGGCTCCCTGGAAAGAAGGCATCTTTACATTTTGAGCGCATTTCACAGGCCAGGAGCCAAGCACCCCTTCCTGAGGGGGAGAAGAGGCCCAGAAAAGATGAGCCCAAAGGCGTTCCCCTGAGATTCAGCTTCCGGGCTATGGCTAACCAGGTTAGGAGCAGGAATATTGGGAGCGGGAAGGAACTGATGTCATCTGCCAGAGCAGCTGGCTAATTGAAGGGAATGAGGTGATAACAAGCCTTTCAAATCTGAACTCTTGTTTGCGGCTGATTAGGATAGAGGGAGGTGGAGAACAAGGGCAATCGGAAGCAGACTCTGGGTAGTTGGTTCCTTTTCTTTGTTCGGGTTCCTACGTCACACCAGCAGTTTAAATGGCAACACTCCTTTGCAAGATTGGCCGCCTTTTTAATTGTTTGTTATGGAAAATCAATAAAATGATAAGTTGCCCCTGCCCAAGGGTTCCATGACATCTGGCTGAAGACTTTTTGTGCTAAAAGTTGAAGCCATGCTGGGGTGTGTGTGTGTGTGTGTCCCCCCGTCCGTCCGTCCATGTGGACGCTTCAAGCCACCTGTTGAAATCAGGAGTGGGGAGAAAAGACCTCTTCTTACCTTCTGAGCTTTCTCATGCATCAGAGGACCACACATCATGGTGCCATTCAGTTAGACCTGGAAATTAGCCAAGCTTCCCCCCAATTCTGGGGACATTAGCTTGTCTCCCTTCCAGTCCAACCCCCAGCTTGAGCTGGGGTTTGGTGGACTCCTCATCTCTTAACTCTTGGGCTTCAAAACATAGAAGGTGGGTTTGGTACCCTATGGCACATGCCCTCAAGGAAACCATTCCTGCACATCAGAATCTCCAGGGTTGCAACCTGTGTTGCAACCTTGCCATGGGCAGCTTTGTGCAGGAATGTTTGAGTGTGATGGATTTTTCTCACTTCAGAGCAGTTTGTGTTTAAGCTGAAGGTCACAAGAAATACCAACAGTGGAAGACTGGCAGATGAAGATGATGGACTTTTTGGAGCTAGCCGACCTGACTGGAAGAGTCCATGATCAGAAGGAGGACGACTACCAGGAAGAATGGACGAAATTTAATGATTATTTGGTTAAATATGTTAAGATAAATTAATTGGAAAAGCTTGCAAATATCAGATAGGCTTAGGATTTAAATATGTAATGTGATAAATTATATGATGAAACTTCTTAGGAAAGAAAGAAAGATGTTATGTGACCAAGTTAATTTTATGAGAATATAGGTTTTGGAAAACCAGTAAAATGATATACACTGAAATTCAACCAAGGGGATACGAGGACGTTGCTTAACAATGTTAATTAGATTGGTTTTAATAAGGTTAGGATGTTTGTTTGTTTGTCTGTTTGTGTGGTTAAAATTTGTGGAAAACTAATAATTTTTTTTGAAAAAAATAAATAAAAATGAAGGTCACCAGGAACTCACATGAAGATTGTGGTCATGCATGTGTTATCTCCAAAGCTAAATCCCTCTGCGTTCAGCAGGGCTGTGTATTCACCATTCCATCCCCTCTTTCACACTGCTACGATTCCCAGCACCCTTAACAAACCATTGTTCCCAGGACTTTTTGGGTGTGGGTGGGAGGAGATGTGCTTTACATGTGCAGTGTGCAGGCATCTCCCAGCACATGTGTGTGTGGGGGGGGATTCAAGACTAACTCTTATGCTTTCCTTCCTTAGACCAACTTGACGTTGAACGAGAGGTTCTCTGGGTTGAGGAACACACGCCATCTCACAGTGAAGCAGAACACGGGCCAAATGGTCACTCTGCCATTGCATTCGGTGAAGTCAGACTGGCTTTGCAAAGGAGCTTGCCCCTGAAGCCAGTTGGTTGCCTGCCTCTGGCTGGCTGGCGGCTTGGCATCACCAAAACACAGAAACAGCCCCATGCAACCTCACATCCAAAGATTTCTGCCCATGCTTCAGACATGCAGCCCTAAGAGCAGCTCTGACTCCCACTCTAGGCCCCGCTGCCCCAGTCTTCCTCCTGATGTAGGCTACAGGATCTGGAAAGTCTGATCCAGCTTTGAGGTGTGGTTCCATATGGCCGTTAGTACTGTTCTGCTTTTGCCAGAGAGCCACCTGGTAAGGAAGATCTCCAAGCATGCTTCCTAGGGGGTCCTCTTTAATCCTCAGATGTGCCCACAAAGACATGATCCAGCACCCTCATGCCACAGCTGCCTCTGGAGTGACCCTCCCTCCGGTAAGAGGCGTGCCTCACAGCTGAGTGCCTGGTTGTTTGTGTAGGGCGAAGGCTGGGAATCTTGTGGGCTCCCAGATATTGCCAGATCCAATGGCCTTCTGCCTCAGCCAACATGGCCGACGGTCAGGGGTGATGGAATCCAACAACATCTAGAGGGCCACACAATTCCCCATCCCTGGTCTAGTGAATTTGAGGTTCTTGGTTTCTCTCCCTCTGCCCCCTTTTGCCTGGAAAAGCACTTTGGCAGATTCCTTTGGAGGATTTGGGTGTGACAAGCTGTAGCAGCGCACTGAATAAAACAACTCTGAGAAGCTGAAACACCGGGCTGTTTTCGTTTCTAATAAAAATATTCACTGTGCAGTTCACAGGCACAAAACACAATGTTGATATTGTCCAGGAAATGGGTTTTCAGTTGGAGGGCATGGGTTGCGTGAGAGCATGTTGTGTGGGATAACCAGTCTCATATAACCAACATGCTTCAGTCTAATTAGTGCATGAAGGGGTTAACACCATAGAGTAAGCTGTCCTGCCATCTTAGCCATGTCTCTTCCCCTTACCTTGGGAGTGAGTTCCGATCTATTCTGGTATTCATTTCTTCAGCGTTTGATGTACTGTAGGTTTTTCCTGATTTTATGGTTTTATCTTTCTGTAAACGGCTTTGATGTTTCCTACCATCTGGTAGTGTATAAATTTTATGAAATAAATAAATAATTTTGAATAAATAAATAAATAAACAAATAGGAAGATGTAAAACCACAACCTCCGAAATGAAAGCTACTGTCCCACCAGACGGATGTTTTTGCACGGAGGGGGGCCGTATTCTGCAATGTGCTATCGATGCAATAATAGTGCAGCTTTCTAATGGACTGTCCACACAAACATCATTCTGCTTTCTCAGTTGCTCTGCAATGCTTCGCCAGGGTTACCACATCATGGCCCCCTGGGGGTGCGCTCCTTTGTTGTAGCTCAGCAAAAGCAGGACAAAATTCAAATGTTGTCCCTATTTTCAAAAAGGGGGAAAGAGAGGACCCAAATAATTACCGCCCAGTCAGTCTGACATCAATACCAGGGAAGATTCTGGAGCAGATCATTAAGCAAACAGTCTGTGAGCACCTAGAAAGGAATGCTGTGATCACCAATAGTCAGCATGGATTTCTGAAAAATAAGTCATGTCAGACTAACCTGATCTCGTTTTTTGACAGAATTACAAGCCTGGTAGATGAAGGGAACGCAGTGGATGTAGCCTACCTTGATTTCAGCAAGGCATTTGACAAGGTGCCCCATGATATTCTTGTAAAGAAGCTGGTAAAATGCGGTCTTGACTATGCTACCACTCAGTGGATTTGTAACTGGCTGACTGACCGAACCCCAAGGGTGCTCATCAATGGTTCCTCTTCATCCTGGAGAAGAGTGACTAGTGGGGTACCACAGGGTTCTGTCTTGGGCCCGGTCTTATTCAACATCTTTATCAACGACTTGGATGATGGGCTCAAGGGCATCCTGATCAAATTTGCAGATGATACCAAACTGGGAGGGGTGGCTAACACCCCAGAGGACAGGATCACACTTCAAAACGACCTTGACAGATTAGAGAACTGAGCCAAAACAAACAAGATGAATTTTAACAGGGAGAAATGTAAAGTATTGCACTTGGGCAAAAAAAATGAGAGACACAAATAAAAGATGGGTGACACCTGGCTTGAGAGCAGTACATGTGAAAAGGATCTAGGAATCTTGGTTGACCACAAACTTGACAAGAGCCAACAGTGTGACGCGGCAGCTAAAAAAGCCAATGCAATTCTGGGCTGCATCAATAGGAGTATAGCATCTAGATCAAGGGAAGTAATAGTGCCACTGTATTCTGCTCTGGTCAGACCTCACCTGGAGTACTGTGTCCAGTTCTGGGCACCACAGTACAAGAAGGACACTGACAAACTGGAACGTGTCCAGAGGAGGGCAACCAAAATGGTCAAAGGCCTGGAAACGATGCCTTATGAGGAACGGCTAAGGGAGCTGGGCATGTTTAGCCTGGAGAAGAGGAGGTTAAGGGGTGATATGATAGCCATGTTCAAATATATAAAAGGATGTCACATAGAGGAGGGAGAAAGGTTGTTTTCTGCTGCTCCAGAGAAGCGGACACGGAGCAATGGTTCCAAACTACAAGAAAGAAGATTCCACCTAAACATTAGGAAGAACTTACTGACAGTAAGAGCTGTTCGACAGTGGAATTTGCTGTCAAGGAGTGTGGTGAAGTCTCCTTCTTTGGAGGTCTTTAAGCAGAGGCTTGACAACCATATGTCAGGAGTGCTCTGATGGTGTTTCCTGCTTGGCAGGGGGTTGGACTCGATGGCCCTTGTGGTCTCTTCCAACTCTATGATTCTATGATTCTATGATTCCTCTAGTATGGCTCACAGTGAGGGCTGCTGAGAGTTGGGAGAGATCTCGGAGGCCAAGGAGTTTGCTTTTCTGCTCAGTACAGGGGATCTTGCCAGCTCTTCACCCCTGACTGGCCGAAGATGCCCATCTCTCATCCAGGCAGCTCCACAACGTGCCTGGATGATGACTGAGATGGAGCTGGACACACCATTCCTGAAGGATGCAATAATATTGCAATTGTGGTGGACCAACTACATGTCATTTTGCTTTGCAAGTTGTTCTGTGATGCGTCTTCTGTGCTACTATATTATTATCAGCCAGAGGGGCCCTCTTGAGCTATAAAGTGCAACTTAAGTGGGACAAATCCCCCCCCCCCATAACATTTAGATGGATTTAGGGGAGTGCAACTGGTTTGGTCACACTGGCGTGAAGCCTTGCGGAATTTGAGATGCCATGGTTCACCACTGAACCATCACTCTATCATCACTCTATCCGCTGATAGAGCGTGCATCAGCTTTGGAATGTGGCAAGCTATTTCTGGAGCTCATGTCGCTAATTGATTGATACTGCGTTTCTATGGGAGGTCGATGGACGTCCGGAGACGGCTTGTGGAGTCATGATGGACTTTGTCTCCCTGGCAGTATCCCAACAACAGGCTATGGGCCCAGATTCACGGCACTTACAGGAGAGTAAGACTGCGACAGATTGCTGAGGTATGTGTGGAAAAGTCAAGGCTTTTCGTTGCCGCGGCAAAGTCTCTTTGAACTCCGGCCGGCTAATTGGCCTGGGAGTCGAGCCAAGCAGGCCTCAAGATTTATGAGTAGCCAAGATAAGGAGCCTCTGAAGTGAAAAAGGCTCACGGCTCAAGTAAAACCCTGGAATGGAGTTTTTACAAGCCTCAGATGATGGCACTGAGTGCCCAAAGTTAAACAGGCACAATTATGAGACTTGGGCAAGTTGCTGTGAGAGTCTACTACGACAGTTTGGAGTGTGGCATACTGTGTCTGAAGCCCCTCCAGTTCCTCTGACAGATAGATGGAGGGCCCAAGATTCAAGGGCCATAGGCGTAATTGTCTTATCCGTCTCTCTGGAGGAAATTGCCACGCTAGCTGGCAACACGACTGCACGTCAGATGTGGAATGCTTTGAAGATAACCCATCTGCCGGTCATCCCAGCCCAGAGTTTGACTGCATCGGAGATCCTGGCTGTTTCCCAGAATGAGAGTGTATGCAGGGATGCCGAGGGCACCGGTTGCAAGCTGCAGGGGGAGCTGACTGTGATTTCATCCCAGGCAGCATTCCAGCCTCCAGGGGGAGCCAAGGAGTCGGCAGCTGAGAGCTCTCTTTCCCATGAGAGCCAAGGTCATCTTTGCAGAGGCCGGAAGGCCAGAAGTAAACAGAGACAGATGCCTGCAGATGGCCCAAAGCAGAGGGGGGGTGGAAAGCCCAAGCCAGGGAAAAACAAGGCTTTGTTTGCTGGCACTGCTTCTCCAAAAGCCGAAGGCAAGTTTGATGGCCAGGAGCAGGGGGGCAAGCAGCAAAAGCCCACGCCGGTGGAAGACAAGGTTTTGCTTGCCAGAAAAGCTGCTCCAAAGGCCAAGGCCAGATTTATTGTAGATTCTGGATGCACCCGCCATCTGGCAAAAGATAAGCATCTGTTTATCTCCTTCACCCCTCAAGATGGAGAGATCCACCAGGCAGATGGAAAGACGTTGCGAATCACAGGAGAAGGGACTGTGAGACTGGCAAGTCTGCACACAACCATCAAAGATGTACTTTATGTTCCAGGTGCTGCAGACAATTTGCTCAGTGTCCCACAGCTGACTGGGCGTGGTTTTGAGATTTCCTTCAAGAGGAGCGTCTGTGTCATCAGGAAAGGCAAAGAGGACATTTTGCATGCAAAGTTTATAGATGGTTTGTTCTGTATAACTTATGATGACAATGGTGCTGTTGTGTCTAATGTTGATTCTTGTTGTGTTGCCCAAACTAACAAAGTTCTTCATGCAGGATGCATTCACGAGGCACATCGAAGATTTTGTCACATGTCTTGGCAAGCGCTGGTCAAGATGCCTGAGTTGGTTCAGGGTTTGAACATCAAACCCTGTAAGTTTCACATGAAATGTGTATCTTGTGCAGAGAACAAGGTGAAGGTTGCACCAAAAGGCAAGGAGTCTAGCAGGCAGGCTTCCAAACCCTACCAGCTAGTCCACGCAGACCTGGTTGGTCCACTTACGCCCTCTTTGGGTGGAGCAAGGTACTTCATGGTTCTAATTGATTCTTTTTCCAGGTACATTCATGTGTTTATGCTCGAGCAGAAATCACAAGCGTTTCCTAGGTTCAAGGCATTCTGTGCTTGGTTGGAGAATGTTCACAGTAAACGTATTGGCAGTCTCTTTACTGATCGAGGCGGGGAATTCACTTCTCAGCAGTTTGAAGCTTTCCTGACTGAGAAGGGAATCCAGCATGACTTGTCAACGCCTAGATCGCCATGAATGAATGGACTTGCGGAGCGAGCAAATCAGACTTTGCTTCAAGGCCTGAAAACCTTGTTGCATGATGCCAATCTCCCTGAGAAGTATTGGGGGGAGGCTCTGTCCACGTTCGTTTACACTTATAATCGCAGACTGTCATCACCTATTGGTTGTACTCCCTATGAGAAGATGTTTGGTAAGAAACCTTACGTCAAGCACATGAGAATCTTTGGTTCTGACATGTGGTACACACCCCACAGAGCAACAAGCTTGGGAAGCGTGGGGCACATGGTTTGTTCATGGGGTACGAAAAAGGTGCATACAGGGTATGGATGACTGACTCTAAGTCCGTTAAGTTCACAAAGAGTGTTGAGTACAATCCTAAGTGGGGGGGAAATGTGGGAATTTTCCAGAGTTACCCAGAGGAGGATGAAGGTGATGTGAAAAAGGCAGATAATGTTGAGAAAGCTGAGGATGAGGATGATGATGATGATCAGAGTTCGGATTCCAGTTCAGTGGGCGGCGCTGCTGCTGGTGTCAGTGACAGTGATGACACAGCAGACTACAAGAGCGCAAAGGCCTCAGTCAGACCATCTGATGCGTCTGACAATGAACTGGAAGAACCACTGTTCACCATTGGTCACTTTTCTCCTAAGAAGGAGGAGATGAGTCCAGAAGACTTGCGTCTAGTACGCAGATCTGAAAGGGCGACCAAAGGCAGACCTCCAAAGAGATTTGCTGATGAGTTTGCTAAGACGGCAACTGCTGTTCTTAGTAGCTCAGAGAAGGTGTGGGAACCTTCAAGCTTCAAAGAGGTTCAGGAGTTAACCTCTAAAGATGCTGAGCCTTGGCTTAATGCCATGAAGGCTGAAGTTGATTCCTTGAATAGGAACCAAACTTGGGAACTGGTACCGGTAGTCCCAGGAATGAGACTGGTTGGCAGCAAATGGGTCTTCAAGGCCAAGACAGACCAGGATGGCAAAGTTGTCAAACACAAAGCCAGATTGGTTGCCAGAGGTTTTTCACAGGTACCAGGACAGGATTACCACGAGACCTACTCACCCACCGTCAAGTATGAGAGCATTTGGCTGATGCTCAAGATTGCTGCAGAGGAGAAACGGCATGTTTCCCATCATGACATTAATACAGCTTTTTTGTACGGGGTTTTGGGGGAGGAGCTGTTTATGCTTCCACCTGATGGGATGCAGATACAGAAGGGAATGGTCTGTAAACTGCGGAAATCCTTATATGGTCTCAAGCAGAGTGCCAGGTGTTGGAACACAAAACTCACTGAGACATTGCTTTCTCTAGGTTTTCACCAGGGCAAGGCTGATCCGTGTGTGTTTGTCAAGGAGGAGGGGCAAAACAAACTGTATTGTTTATGTTTTGTTGATGATCTTCTGATGTTTTGGAAGAATCAGGCTTTTTACCAAAGCACCCTAGCTCAGCTGAAGGAGCACTTTGACATGAAGGATCTTGGTGAGGTATCCAACTATCTTTCTCTGCAGGTGGAGAGGGACCAAGCAGGTAATTTTCTGGTACACCAAACACAGAAAATTGCTGATGTATTAACCAGGTTGAATTTGGTTGATGCAAACCCAGCAGACACACCGATGGTGACAGGTTACCAGGTAGATAGTACTGCTGAAGCGTTTTCTGACACTACGCTGTACAGATGCATTCTAGGCAAGCTGAATTTCATTGCTAGATGTTCAAGACCTGACATAGCTGTAAGCACTAACCTGCTTAGCAGACATGCTAATAATCCTACTGTTCAGGATTGGAAAGCTCTGAAGCGCATAGCCCGCTATTTGAAAGGGACTTTGCACTACAGGCTGAGGTTCACCAGTCAGAAGACTGGAGGTCTTGAAATCTTTGCAGATGCTAGTTTTGGAAGTGACACCACGGATGGTACAAGCACTTCTGGAGTATGCTACATGTACAACCACTGTCTGTTTGACTGGCTGTGCAAAAAGCAGACGAAAGTAAGCCTAAGTTCCTGTGAAGCAGAACTCAATGCTCTGTCATTTTCACTCATGGATTGTGAATGGTTGATGCAACTGTTTAAGGACATCAGAGTTTCTGTGAAATGTCCTATACAAGTGTATCAAGACAATAGATCCTGTTTGGCTTTGCTGAACTCAGAGAGTTGCAAGCAAAGAACCAAGTACTTGCAGATTAAGCTACATCGTGCAAGAGAGTGTATTCAGAAAGGACTCATTCAGGTGTCCTACATGGCAGGAAATGAAATTCCTGCTGATCTGTTGTCTAAGGTTGTTAACACAGAACAACTTAAGGTTTATGTACAGAGGTTGCAATTAGGTTGAACAACAGGTACTACAGGTTACACGGAAAGGGGGAGGATGTTAGGATATTTCCGTTCCACCTTAAAAGGGAGCAGGATGTTTGCGTCACAGCCTGCGTATTTCCTGTTCACAGGATGTTTCTGTTGTGTCTTTGCTTTCGTTTCTCTCTCTGTGCCTGAGACACTGAAGCAGGCAGTCATGTTTTTTCTTTGTTCTGACCAACGCTGAATAAACTTGTAAATAATGCTCTCCTGAGTGCATCTTTCGCTGTGCATTATCTGCTGATAGAGCGTGCATCAGCTCTGGAATGTGGCAAGCTATTTCTGGAGCTCATGTTGCTAATTGATTGATACTGCATTTCTACGGGAGGTCGATGGACGTCCGGAGACGGCTTGTGGAGTCATGATGGACTTTGTCTCCCTGGCAGTATCCCAACACATTTGTGGTATGAAAAAGGTACCTGGTTTCAGCTGGAAGTTAGGGGGCACTGGTTGGAAGTGTCGGAGTATGTCTGTCCCGAAAGCTTTGCAGGCACGAACAGTACTGAATACAGTTTTGCAGATAACTGCCGTCCTACTGTCATGAATAGAAACAATCATGAATCGACAAAACCGGGCATCTGGAAGGAACCAATATGCCAACAGGATATCGGACTGAATGGGCCTTGGCCTGACCCAGCAAGGCTCTTCAAATGCGCTTATGTTCCCCTGACTTTGGGGACGCCTTGCAGGAGTCTCACCCGTCTCATGGCTATTCTTCTAGTGTGGACCAGTTCGACAAGCTCTCCCCCGAAAGCAGGTGCACCATCCAGAACATGCTGGCTCTGTACCTGAAGAAGAAAGCGAACACAGACCAGGAGGAAGGGACTTCTAGGGGAAGCGAGGCCTTCATGCGGGAAGCCTTGACTCCTCACGTGTTCCCCGGGATCAGCTTCGACCCCACCACCCAGTCTTCTGCTGCAGCACATGAGGATGGGCATTCCTCCCCTTTCAACCATCTGGCGGAGTCACTCTTCCACCTGGCCCAGAACAGGAGGCTCCTTCCAAACACGCAGAATGCCTTGCACGTGATCGATGGGCCTGTGGTCACTGTGACATAGGCAGGGCCGGATTTATGTATAGGCTAAGTAGGCAGAAGCCTAGGGCCTCTAGATCTAGGGGGCCTCACCAGCCTGCCCGCTCCCCAGCGCCGAAGACAGTCTTCCCTCTCCCCAAATTGCAAACCCAAGACTTCATGCAGGGCATTTCTCCCCTATTTCAATGACATTTTGCTTCAAAAGGAAAGGTGGACTTGGAGAAGGCAAGCAAAATGCGAGGGAGATAGTGAAAGATACAGGAAATTGAATGCAGATTTCCAAAAAATAGCAAGGAGAGACAAGAGGGCCATCTTAAACGAGCAATGCAAAGAAATAGAGGAAAACAACAGAATGGGAAGAACCAGAGATCTGTTCAAGAAAACTGGAGCTATGAAAGGAACATTTCATACAAAGATTACCATAATAAAGGACAAAGGTGGAAAGAACCTAACAGAAGCAGAAGACATCAAGAAGAGGTGGCAAGTATACACAGAGGGATTATACCAGAAAGATATGGATGTCTCATACACCCCAGGTAGTGTGCTTGCTGACCTTGAGCCTGACATCCTGGAGAGCAAAGTCAAATGGGCCTTAGAAAGCACTGCTAATAACAAGGCCAGTGGAAGTGATGATATTCCAGCTGAACTATTAAATTTTGTTAAAGATGATGTTGTTAAGGTGTTACACGAAATATGCCAGTAAGTTTGGAAAACTCAGCAGTGGCCAGAGGATTGGAGAAGACCAGTCTACCTCCTTTAGAGGAAAAGGCCTTGAGGGGAGGACCTGTTGCCTCCACAATCCTTCCTAAATGTGGATAAGCTGAGAGGCAATTGTCCGACAAATGTGGTGCTGTGGGGAGGCAGGAACATTTTCCTGCAGTTAAGTATTTTCTAAGTTCCTTTCCCGAAACTTCCCCAAACGGTTCTGAAGCCTCTCTAACCTCAGAAGTCTTTTCCTCTCTTGGGAATTATGGGATTCGAGGATAACTTCATGGAGAAGGAAAGAAACCTGCAGAATCAGCAAATGAGTGCCCGCTGAGGGCCTCCACCCCCACCGCTGCCACCAAGCAGGCTGTAAGTTGCCTTAGAGGTGTACTGTGCCCTCCCGCCTCATTGCTTTTAAGGACTACTTGAGTTCTGTTCTCATCTCCCTGAGGCGTATCCGTGACAAGGAGAGCATGAGCAAGAAGCAACCCCAATGACCCACACTATGCGCAAGCTCTTTGTGCCTTCCGCACATACGCAGTCCGGACAGAGAGAGGGACTCATCAAGCACGTCCTCGCCAAGAGAGAGAAGGAATATGTCAACACCCAGAATTTCAGGTCAGATCATGCAAAAGTGCAAACACCATGCAAAGACCAGTGGAACCTGTATCAGAGTTGGGGCTGGAGAAAGCGACATCTACATGACAGCTTTATTGTTGGGTGCCAGGCAAAGTCTGTCCTGTTCACTCAGGCCACATGGGTGGGTAATGGAAAGTATTAGTTGTGGTGGGCAATTTTCCTTGGTGCCACATACTGAACCGTGGCTTCATATTATGAGCAGGACGGCAGCCTCTCCTCCAGGTTTGCACACCTCTCCCCCACCCCAAGCCTATTGGGAAGCTTCCACTTGGATTTTAAATTAACCACAGTTTGGTGTGTCCAGATCCTATGGTGGTTCATTTTACCAGCTTTGTAAACCCACGATTGGAAGTTGGCTTGTTTCAATGAGCCATGGTTCAAATAAAGCGGATTGTGCAGCTTCAGACATTGTGACAAGATGCAGTTAATCCAAAACTGAAGCAAAACCTTTGGAACTCCTCCTAAAAGCTGTGCTGGAGGACAGGGAGGTGTGACCCCCCCCCCCAACACTTGGTGTGGGTCATCCTTATAATGCTAAGCTTACTACTTCACACAAGGTTTTTGAGTTTTTGCTTTGGTTATTTCCTCGTACTGTTAGTAGTAAGGTCAAGGTAAAGGGACCCCTGACCTGAGGACTTCCGGGTTAGCGCCATCGGCAATGGCGGAGTTCCTCTGACCGAGAGGAACCCGCTCCGCGAAAATCGGGTCTTGCCGCCGCAGCAAAGTCAGAGACCCTTTAAAAATCCCAGGTGGAGGAAGCCTGGGAACGTGGGATTCGGCTGACACCAGGAGCGCCTCCCCTACTCGCAGGGAAACCCCTTTTTCGGGGATCCGATGCGACGTGGGGTGAGCGGCGCGGTGTTTTGAATCGACCGCTATTTTTACGGAGTGAAGCCGCACAGTCGTTGCCGGAGAGCGCTGACTTTTTCCTGTGGACAATTGGACTCTAAACAAGTACCCATTTGTAGAACGGAAAATTGGATTAAGAAACATTTTAATTTGGCACTGAAGCGGGAAGGTTCTAAACAGGAAGTCCGCCTTCCGCTTTTGTAAATAGACTAAAGCAAAAATTGTGCAAGCTAAAGCCTGGAAAGTCGTATATAAAGGTCTAAATTTCCTTCGGTTTTAACCACCAAAACCCCTCTTGGAAGCAGGAGAAAAGAGGGGGGATTTTGATTGTTCAAGACTGCAGGAGAGAGAGTTAAGAAAGATAAATTTCCACCGTCTCAAACCTGGGAACGGGGTGTCAGAGACAGAAATTTTTTGGGAAGTTCATTGACTGTGAATGGAACGTTTTTTGACAGATAGCTAATGAAGAGAAACAAATTGCTTCCAATGTTGCCTTTTGCATCTTAAAGAAACAAAAAAATTGAAAAATGAAAGTAATTTTCTTTTGTTGGACCTGCTTTCAAAAGATGGATACAAATAGAAATTGCCTCCTCTAGAGGGAGCTTGTTAAATTGTTGCTGGAGTCGATCTGGGGATTTCACAGCTGTGGAGATTAGGATCGTGGGATCAGACTCTGACCTTGAATAAAAATGTGTTTAGAAGAAGTTTTGGTGCTTGCTTTTTGCAAGACAAGTGCTTTGTTGGACCAGATGCATGAGAAGATGGATTTGATGACTGTTGCAGTCAAAAACTTTGGACAAACAGCGAATACTTATATAGAAACCATTCAGGAACCAACCCAGGAACCTGTTTTGACAGGGCAAGTGCAAATGCAGAAGACAATGGAGGAGGTTGCTGTCGAACCTCAAGTAACACAATGGAGAGACCAGAGGCCCTGCAGGAGCATAAGCCACTGTTCTTGAAGATTGAATCTGGAGTGGGCCGGGGGGGGGGGTCTGGAGTTGTGGGGGCTCTTAATTTTGGAGGGACTTTGAAACATGCTTTTAAATACTTTCTGGACTACACTGCTGACTGTGGGGAATGGGACTGTGGGGAATGGGCTGATCTGCTGAGGGGAGATGGAGATATTTTCGGCTTGGAGTCTCCCCGAGACCTACTCCTCAATGAGAAAGGAAAGAAACTAAGAAAGAGACCAACAAAAGACAAGGTAAAGTGCAGGTATAAACAAGAAGAAGATCTGCAGAAGGGACATGGAAAGGACTTAAGAGCCTCGGACATAAGATTACCAGGTTGATGGACTAGATGGAATGGACAGACTGTTAGTAGTACCCAGTGGCCATTTGTTTTTCATGTCTGCTTTTATGATATGTTTATCAGTATGTGGTTAGCAGCTTCAGATGCTACTGTTTTACAGAGGCTGTTTAGCTTGCTCTTTTTACCCCTTTACTAGAAAGGCTGTATTTCTGTGCTGTTTTCAGAGTGGGGAATGCCCATTCCTTCATGGCCAGCATGGAAACACAGAAGGTTAGCCATTTAGGAGGTTTGCAAAGAGGGCAAGGATGTTACGGGGTAATCTTCTAGCAAACAAGCTTGGCACAGCAGATCTGAGAGGTGGTTTTCTGCTCCGGGAAAGCCAGCCTGGAAACCAGGTTGCCAGGTGAAGGAAGAATGAAGACATCAACCAACTCACTTGCCTTCAAAGAATTTCTGGTTGCCTGTGGCTACTGGGATAGAGTAAGCTGTCCTGCCATCTTAGCCATGTCTCTTCCCCTTACCTTGGGAGTGAGTTCTGATCTATTCTGGTATTCACTTCTTCAGCGTTTAATGTAATGTAGGTTTTTCCAGATTTTATGGTTTTATCTTTCTGTAAACGGCTTTGATGTTTCTTACAATCTGGTGTGTATAAATTTTATGAAATAAATCAATAATTTTGAATAAATAAATAAATAAATAGGAAGATGTAAAACCATAACCTCCGAAATGAAAGCTACTGTGCCTCCAGACGGATGTTTTTGCCTGTAGGGGGGCCGTATTCTGCAATGTGCTATCGATGCAATAATAGTGCAGCTTTCTAATGGACTGTCCACGCAAACATCATTCTGCTTTCTCAGTTGCTCTGCAATGCTTCGCCAGGGTTCCCACATCATGGCCCCCTGGGGGTGCGCTCCTGTGTTGTAGCTCAGCAAAAGCAGGACAAAATTCCTCTAGTATGGCTCACAGTGAGGGCTGCTGAGAGTTGGGAGAGATCTCGGAGGCCAAAGAGTTTGCTTTTCTGCTCAGTACAGGGGATCTTGCCAGCTCTTCACCCCTGACTGGCCGAAGATGCCCATCTCTCATCCATGCAGCTCCACAGCGTGCCTGGATGATGACTCAGATGGAGCTGGACACACCATTCCTGAAGGATGCAATAATCTTGCAATTGTGGTGGACCAATTACATGTCATTTTGCTTTGCAAGTTGTTCTGTGATGCGTCCCCTGTGCTACTATATTATTATCAGCCAGAGGGGCCCTCTTGAGCTATAAAGTGCAACTTAAGTGGGACAATTCCCCCCCATAACATTTAGATGGATTTAGGGGAGTGCAACTGGTTTGGTCACACTGGCGTGAAGCCTTGCGGGCCCCACAGGGGACACCGCAACTATGATGTTGAATAGACGTTGAGAGGCATGGGGCACTGAATTTTGGCATCGTACAGGGCTCCCCTGGAATTTGAGATGCCATGGTTCACCACTGAAGAACATTTGTGGTATGAAAAAGGTACCTGGTTTCAGCTGGAAGTTAGGGGGCACTGGTTGGAAGGGTTGGAGTATTTCTGTCCCGAAAGCTTTGCAGGCACGAACAGTACTGAATACAGTGTTGCAGATAACTGCCCTCCTACTGTCATGAATAGAAACAATCTGTTTTACAGAGGCTGTTTAGCTTGCTCTTTTTACCCCTTTACTAGACAGCATTTCTGTGCTGTTTTCAGAGTGGGGAATGCCCATTCCTTCATGGCCAGCATGGAAACACAGAAGGCTAGCCATTTAGGAGGTTTGCAAAGAGGACAAGGGTGTTACGGGGTAATCTTCTAGCAAACAAGCTTGGCACAGCAGATCTGAGAGGTGGTTTTCTGCTCCCGGAAAGCCAGCCTGGAAACCAGGTTGCCAGGTGAAGGAAGAAGGGAGAGACCAACCAACTCACTTGCCTTCAAAGAATTTCTGGTTGCCTGTGGCTACTGGGATAGTGCTTAGATATCAGGCTGGCTGGCACATCTTAAAAAATACAAGGAAAAAGCTTTTTCTCTTTCATTAGCAAAGCTCCTTTGGGGCCCCGAATAGCTAAGCTGAGGAAGAAGTGGCTCGTATTACTTGTTTGTTCTTGGTCCTGATCTTGCCTGCCCTTGCACACTCCTGTTGCCTTTGCATATTTAACCAGCACGTCTGTTCCGATTGGAGTCCTATTCCTGCAGTTCCACATCCTTCTCTTTGGCACTTGGGCATTCAGTTCCAGGAGCTGGACCTGAGCACAGAGGCTTTCTTCTACTTGGACTCGACAAAGGAGCAAGAGTGGCTGACAGCTGTGGAAGAAGAAGAGTTTGTATTTGATATCCCGTCTTTCACTCCCCTTCAGGAGTCTCAAAGCGGCTAACAATCTCCTTTCCCTTCCTCCCCCACAACAAACACTCTTTGAGGTGAGTGGGGCTGAGAGACTTCAAAGAAGTGTGATTGGCCCAAGGTCACCCAGCAGCTGCATGTGGAGGAGCGGAGACGTGAACCCGGTTCCCCAGATTACACCATTGGAAAAGGATTTGCGTTCCAAATCCAAGTACAAGAAAGTAAGTCCAACCCCACCCATTTCTTCAGCAGCCAGACAGCTGTCAGGAGCTGGAGTGAGGAGGAGGAGGAGGAGGAGGAGGAGGAGGAGGAGGAGGAGTTCAGCAAGAAAAAACACCTGGTGTCAGTGGTGTTTTATTCAAAAGAAGCCAACATTCTTTATTCAAAGAAACCCAAACCGTGCAGGCCTCGTGATCACAGAAACCTTTCCCAACAGGTCTTGCCCCAGTGAGGTAGTTGTGAAGGCTGAAGGTTGCTACCCTCCCACCACTCTCTGAAGTCTCCTCCTCCCCCTGGTCCTTCCCAAGCAACCTGAGACTCTGACACCTTGCCTGTCTTTGCTCCCTCCTCTTAATTTCTCTGTGTTCTGGGAGACCAGCAGGGAGGGGAGCTGATCACAGCAGGATGGGGAGACCCCCTGGCTTCTTCAGCAGCCTGCCTGATCTCTGCCTCTTGACCCCCGCCTCCAGCCTCCACTTCTGCCTCGGATTCTGGACTGCTGTTTGCCACAGAATCTTCCTGCCCTCCTGCCTCTTCAGTTTCCAACACCTCCTCTTGCTCACAGTCTGCTCCCTCTTCTCCCTCGGACGACCCCCCACCAGTTCCCTGGCTCTGAGCCTTCTTCCCTTGGGGGATCCCCAGTTGGTGCCACCTGCCACTCCTATCTGCATCCAGCCGGCCCAGGACAGCAAGCAATGAACAGAGCTGGTAGACATCCCAGTACCTTGCATCTTCTAGGTGCAGCTGGTGCTCATCTTTGTCAGGAAGAACCAGCTCAGCCGCATCAAGGAAGTGATGAGAGAGACAGTGGGCACAGGCATCATGGGGAAGATGGGGAGTAGACTCTGACAGCGGAATTCCCCCCGTCTATCTTTTTGTCTGTCTATCTGTTTTTCTAATCTCTGCCAACCAGTTTCCCCCTCTTTCCTGCTTGCTCACTAACAGCCATCTTTGCTCCGCCCCTGCAGGGTAACAAGGGGTGTGTGGCCGTGAGGCTTGTCTGCAACAATACCAGCTTCTGCATCATCAATTCCCACCTTGCTGCCCACGTGGAAGACTTTGGGCGCCGAAACCAGGATTACAAGGATATCTGTGCCCAGATGAGCTTCCTGCCCCCTGACCAGGGTCTGCCGCGGCTGACAATCATGAAACACGAGTGCGTTTCGAGGGCTTGGAGGGAGAGAGCCTTGGCTGATGTAACTTGTTGGTCTCCGCTATCTGGAGAAGCAAATTGAGTCACGTTTCTGTAACTTTCCTGCCTGTGTGTAGCTCAGGGTAGGCAGCATTTGTTGTTGTTTAGTCGTTTAGTCGTGTCCGCCTCTTCATGACCCCCTGGACCAGAGCACGCCAGGCCCTCCTGTCTTCCACTGCCTCCCGCAGTTTGGTCAAACTCATGCTGGTAGCTTCGAGAACACTGTCCCACCATCTCATCCTCTGTCGTCCCCTTCTCCTTGTGCCCTCCATCTTTCCCAACATCAGAGTCTTTTCCAGGGAGTCTTCTCTTCTCATGAGGTGGCCAAAGTCTTGGAGCCTCAGCTTCACGATCTGTCCTTCCAGTGAGCACTCAGGGCTGATTTCCTTCAGAATGGATAGGTTTGATCTTCTTGCAGTCCATGGGACTCTCAAGAGTCTCCTCCAGCACCAGAATTCAAAAGCATCAATTCTTCGGTGATCAGCCTTCTTTATGGCAGGCAGCATAGTGCTCTCCAAATGTTGATAGACCAAAATTCCCATAATTGCTAAGAATTGGCCTTGCTGACTGGGGCTCATGAGAGTTCCACTTCAGCAACACCAGGAGGGTGCAGTGTCGGCGATCGCTGCTGCTGCAGCTGCACCACTAAGGTTTCTACTAGAGCAGCCAGTAGAGAGCAAGATAAACCGAGTGGCAGAGATGTATTAGATTAGATTATAGCAAATGTGGGCAACTTCTCCAGTGATCGGGGTGGGAGTTGCAGTTTGTTAAGGGCAGTAACGCAAAAGCAGAGCGGCCATTTTGCATGGAGAAGGTTCCCGGCTCAGTCACCAGTGTGTGCAGATCGGGCTGGGCATGATCTCTGCCTGAAAGCTGCTGCCAGTCCATGTAGTCAGTCCTGAGCTTGATGGGTCAATGGTCTGCCTCAATATAAGGTAGCTTCCTATGTTCCTGTGTACTACCACAGGGTTTGGAGGGCCACAAGAGCCCTGCCCATGAATTCAAGAACCAGGGGAAATTCTAAAAGTCTTTGCTGAAAGGACATCAAAGCAGGGGCCAGGTGAACCTCTTTGGGAGATTATTCTGAAAGGTAGGGTGCCATGACTGAAAAGGCCCTGCCATACTTGAAAGAGCAGGAGTTCCCTGGGAAAGGGCTGCCCCTGCTAAAGATTCTAGTCAGTGGAGAGGCAGTGCAAACATAAGTGGGCCTTCTTTTGGTACCCTTTTCCCAAACCTTGAAACACTTGAAAGGCCAAATGGGATGCTCTGAATTGGGCCTGGAAGCAGCTCAAGAGCCAGTCTAGTTCACAGAGCACTAGCCTAATATGATCATACTGCCCAATCCTAGTTATCAGTCTTACTACATATTGCAGGAAGTGGCAGCAGGCTGCCCCCCGCCCCCCAACCCCATGAGCTAGCCTGTAGCTGTGGTTGCTTCGCTTTTTTCCAGCATTGTCATCTGATCACTAAAAATCAGCTTCAGAGACTTCTGACCTACGACCAGGTGAGAGACATCTTTGTGTTATATGTGGTGGTTTAGGATTTTGCCCTGTTTATTTCCTTTGTCTGGGATACCCCAGCCTAGGCTAGAGAAACCACTTTCAGGCAGTTAGGAGCAAAGTGTAGCTATAACATAGAATGACTGCGACTTCTACAAATGCTTTTTAAGGTTGCAGGTTTGTGCAACCTGAATTAGAAGCAAGTCCCAATTAAGTTGGAGGGTTGCCTTGGAATAAGTAGGACTGTAGTTTCCCAGTTAGAGGGCTTTCCTAGCTCAGCACACGCTCCAGATGTTGTTGGACTCCCATCAGCCCCAGCATAGCTGCTGTCCAGCAATATCTAAAGGTCTAAGTTTTCCTGCTCTAGGTTTTGCATCTGTCTGGAAAATCTGTGTTGCTCACATGTTCTTATCAGCAGAGGCTTCCATTAAGTCCAATTAAATTGCTGGTGCTTTTTGTTTTACATTTTTCTCTCCAAGGTTTGTGTGTTCATCATGTTGACGACCTTTCTCCCACTTGGCATAAGGATCATTGGTATTTTGTGTTGAAACAGAGGCCTGATTGCTGCACCTTACGGTGGATTTAAACTCTGTGAGCGTAGTCATGCCTTAGCTCTTTGAGAAGGATGCCGCAAGGAAGGCAAGGGGGGCAGCCTCAGACTTCCAACATATGCAAAACCATCATAAAACATTAAAAACTTCCCTAAAGGCTGTATAGTTACTTATCTCCTTGACATCTGACGGTAGGGTTTCCCACAGGGCAGGTGCCACTACTCAGAAGGCCCTCTGCCTGCTTCCCTGTAACTTCGCTTCTCACAGTGAGGAAACCGCCAGAAGGCCCTCGGTGCTGGACCCTGATGCCTGGGCTGAACAATGGGGATGGAGACACTCTTTCAGGGCTGAGGCCATTTAGGGCTTTAAAGGATGCAAAAGGATGGTTTTGCAGTTGCTCCTAGTGTTGGGGTGTATTCTGGTGGTTGTTAACAGTTTGTATGGATTATTGGTACATATAACATTGCATATTGTAGGTATGGCTAACCTGTGGTCTGCCAGATGTTACTGAGCTGCAGTTCCTGTTGGCTCCAACCATCATGGCCAGTAATCAGGGATGATGGGAATTGTAGTTCTGCAGCATTGTGAGGGCCACGTGTCTGCTACTCCTGAGTTAGAGGATTTTCCTGTCGTGTGATGCAGCAAAGTAATTTAACATGACATAGGGCAAAAATGCACAAGCATCCTGTACCTTTAAGAATTGTGTATAAGATAGGATTTCAGCAGGTATACCGCTTTTTTTCCACCTGGCTAACCTACTAGTAGGGACGCGGGTGGCGCTGTGGGTTAAACCACAGAGCCTAAGGCTTGACGATCAGAAGGTTGGCGGTTCGAATCCCCGCGACGGAGTGAGCTCCCATTGCTCGGTCCCTGCTCCTGCCAACCTAGCGGTTCGAAAGCACATCAAAGTGCAAGTAGATCAATAGGTACCGCTCCGGCAGGAAGGTAAATGCCGTTTCTGTGTGCTGCTCTGTTTCACCAGAAGCGGCTTAGTCATGCTGGCCACATGACCCGGAAGCTGTATGCTGGCTCCCTCGGCCAATAAAGCGAGATGGGTGCCACAACCCCAGAGTCGGTCACGACTGGACCTAATGGTCAGGGGTCCCTTTACCTTTAACTTTAACTTTAACCTACTAGTACTTCACCTTGGTCTTCCAGCACAACAGTGGTTGTTAATAGACTCCATTGTCAGGCAACGGGGGGTTTTTTGCTTCTCTGCTGATAAGCGATTTCTTTTTGGCTTTAGCTAAACATTCAGCGTACCCAAAAGACAGCTTTTGCTGATTTCACAGAGGGAGAGATCAAGTTCATCCCGACGTACAAATTTGACTCTAAAACAGATCCTGCTTGATAGTTGAGCCTTTGTGAGTAAGTCCTCTCAATCATTCTTCTGCAAGGCTTGTTTGTTTTTCCTAGTTTGCTGAGATGCTAGTAGTGTCCTGCCTTTCCTCCTCCTGAGCAGGCTAGTAACAAATGGCTTTCTGCTAAGCAAGCTGTTGGAGGAGGGCTAGAGTTGAGGGATGGATGGATTTCCTTTCCTCTACAGCCAGAATGGACACCAAGCCACGGAGGAAGAGAGAGATCCAGCTCTCCTTCACCTGCTCACTTTGCTTGCATGGAATTCCGGGTTGCCAAAGGCTGCTAGGCGAGTTGTGAAATGCAAGGCTGTGATATGTTGTCTTCCTCAAGCCATCCCTGCTCTGGAAATGTTTTGGCTCCTTTTCCCCACATTTGTCCTGATAACCAGCATCCTCTGTTTCATGGCGTGTATAAGCGGTGTTGCAGTTCCTTGAAAGGTGCAGCAGGCTGAATGAGAATCCTCTTTGTGTCAAGGAAGTCTGGGAATTAGACTTGGTGCTCTCTCAAGATGAGTCTGCCAGGGCATAAGAGCATGAGAGCAGCCCTGCTGCATCAGGCCATTGGTCCATCTGGCCCAGCATCCTGTTCTCACATTGGCCAATGAGATGCCTCTTGGGGAGCCCACAAACAGGACCTGAGTGCAACAGCACGCTCCCCTCCTCCAAGCCATACTGCTTCTCTTGGTGGAGTATGTTCTGTGGCCATTATGGCTAGTAGCAATTGAGCCTCACCATCCATGATTTGGCATATTCTTGTGGTTCTTGACAACTGTCAGAAGCCACCTAGGCCTACTAGTTTCATTGCTCTTGCTGTGGTAATGGGGAAATCAAAAGGACAGGCGGAACATGTAGTGACGAAGCTGGAAAATGGCAGGCTCCTTTGGGCAGCATTTCAGGTGCCAGAAAGGGTCTGTTGGATCACTGAAAAAATAGTGTCTGAACAAGAATAACGGGGCCCCTTGCTTTGGGGAAGGATCATCATTTGGTGGTGTGCCATATGCTTTGTATGCAGAGTCTCTAGTTGAAAGGCACCTCCACCTGAAAAAGGATTGGGCCACAGAGAGCTGCTGCCAGCCAGAGGAGACTTAATTAATGAATTGTGGGGTTGGAAGGGATCACGAGGGTCATCTAGTCCAACCCCCTGCAATGTAGGAATCCAAACTGGGGGAGGTCAGAAATTCATTCTGACCTGGTAGAAGGCAGCTTTTGATTTCCTGACAACTCTCTCCATGAGGCAAAATGCCTGCACACCTGCAAGGTCCGCCCCTTCAGAAGTTGGACTCCCAAGCCCCATCATCTCCAGCTCTTGACCGTGGTCAAGATCACAGGCCGTGTGTGGAGCCAAAGTTGGACTGTGTGAGCCTTGTGTGTTGCCTCAGCCAGTCCAACAGTCCTGGTGTCTCTCCTGTCTCCTTGCAGTGGGAAGTGCCGTGTGCCAGCATGGTGTGAGCCAATCCTCTGGAGAGGAGGCAGCGTGAATCAGCTCAGCTACCGAAGCCACATGGAATTGAAAAGGAGCGACCACAAGCCCGTCAGCTCCCTCTTCCTCACAGGGGTAACACCTGCCCTGGCCAGGGCTATCGTCTATTCAGGGTTTTTAGTTGCCTGCTATGTGGCACCTCCTCGAATCTGGGCAGGCCCTGACCAACAACCAGGCCCCTTTCCACAGAGCTCCTCTTTGGCAAATGACTTCCGGTGCAAGGAGTGGGCAGGTTTTGGCTCTGTTAGGCTTCCATTCTCCACTCTTCTGAGTACACGCTGCTCCTGCAGGCATGGCAGACCACATGGGCTGAACTGTATACCTTAACCGTTGGCTCCATTCATGCAATGGAGCTTCTGTGGTACTTGGCTTGGAGCATTTGGCTTCAGCCCATTGGCTCTGGAAGTCACAGCCGCTGCCATCTTGGGGAAGCTCTCAGAGTTACAGTACTTGCCTCTTTCAGGGCTGGGAACAGGGGGGTGCATCAGGCCTTTCTGCTCTTAACTCATACCCCCCCCCTTTAGTCCCCACCCATAGGTGAAGGTAAAGACGAATAGGATCCTCTCCAACCCCTTAAAGAGGGTTTGCTGCAAAAAGACCAGGGGGGAAAGAAGCCCTTGGCCCATCTAGCTCAGTCTTGATTTCCGGGGGATCTCTCCCAGCCCTACCTGGAGATGCTGGGGATAGAACCTGGGACCTTTGCATGCAAGGCAGATGCCCTTCCACTGAGCGGCAGCCTCTTCCTCTTCCTCGCAGGCAAAGACTCCAGGGGTAGCCCGCGTGGTGCCCTCCAGATGCTGGACTACAACTCCCATCATCCCCAGCCAACATGGCCAGTGGCAAGTGCAGCAATATCTGGAGAGCCCCACGTGGACCTGTTGCATGTGCAGTCCCCTAAATGAGAGCCCGGGGCCAAGGACAAACTTCCCCCTGGAGCACGTTTCCTTGCCTCTGCTGAAGGCAAGCACTCTCTCTCCCCCCCCCCCCCCTTTTGCTCTGCAGTTTCCGTTTGAGAATGTGAAGTTCCGGCAGCTGCAGAAGGAGAAGTTCCAGATCACAAACAACGGGCAGGTCACCCTCCACTTCTCCTTTATCCACAAGCTCAGTGACAGCCAGTATTGGAAGCCATGGCTTCGCGCTGAGCCCTGCGAGGGATACTTGGAGCCCAGCGCGTCTCTCTCTGGAATCGTAGAACTGTAGAGTTGGAAAGGGACCCCAAGGGTCATCTAGGGAAGGCCTTGGTTTCCTTTTCATCCCCCCTTTTCTCCTCCTCTTTCCAACCCTCCTCCATCAAACCTTGGGAGTTTGGTAGAGCAGGGGAGGCTTAACATTTGTGGGCTGCATTGCCCCATGCTCAAGCCTCCAAGGGCCATACGTCAAAGCAGCTGAGCCCAAAGTGTAAAAGTGTGTGTGACCAGCTTTAAACAAAGACACACACACAAATGAATTGAAGCCAAACAATGCTGGAGGGTCCCAAAACACCTTTTGGCATCGCAGGGAACCAGTGAGAGCAGTCCGTCAAAAAATTACTTTTTTAAAACAATGTGTATTTTTATGTTGTGGAGGCACAAAAATATCTTGGGGATCATATAGAACTAGCCAAACTTTTAAAAACTCAATGAAATGTAAACTAAAAAAGAAAGTTACATTGGGGGCGCAAAAATCCTTTAGGAGACAAATAAATGCTTTCCCTTTTTATATTCTTTTGTTAGGATCACTTTCTCTTGCCCCCCCAGTATCCTGTCACCATCTTCTGTGCAGCTGCTGCTTTGGAGGACTAGAGAGGAAAGTGGGGTGGGGGTGGGAACTGAGTCGCTTCTTTTCCTAATTCTTGAAGTTAAGGTTTCCTCCATACACCTGTGAGAACAGGATGCTGTACTAGATGGGCCATTGGCCTGATCCAGCAGGCTCGCATTGTGTCCCTCTGTTCAATTCTTCACTGTCTTCACTTTTAATTTACAGACAAGCCAACTTGGCTGTGCCAAAGAGTGTATCTACCTGACCTCTTCCCGTTTTAGGTGAGACGGTGGACATTTCCCTGGATGTGTACGTCAGCAAGGAAGAGAAGATTGAGGCTATCTTTGTCCTTCACCTTGACCGTGGCAAGGACTATTTCCTCACCATCAGTGGGAGCTACCTACCAAGCTGCTTTGGGACCTCCTTGGAAGCCTTGTGCTGGATGAGGCAGCCGATTGGCGAAGTTCCCGTCACCAGACTTATTGACCTGGTAGGGAAAGGGGTTGATTTACCTGGCAGGTTCATGTGCTGAATGTCTACCCTTCCCACTCTGCTTGCCTGCTTGAAAAACAGCTGCTCTTCCACTCAGAAATGTGGGGGCCGGGGGTCCTCCGCTGCATTCAGCTTCAGCTTCTGTAGCTGTGCATCCACTTCCTGTGTGCTGTTCATGCCCTTTGTTTGCCTTGACTGAGTCATCCCAGGTTCTGGTCCTCCCACCTGCCCTTTCGCAGGGCCACTGAACCGTGTGCATTTCCCTGCCATCTGCCCAGATACTGTTCAGCCAACGGGCTGTTTCTTTCTCTTCTCAGGGCCTGTGCCATTAACACCCTTGGTTGTCTTTTGCTCTTGCCTTCCTCCTCTGATTTCAGGGAGAAGACAGCTTCCTAGAAAAGGTAACAGTTGGTTTGCTATCCTCTAGATGTTCTTGTAGCGGGCTCAAATCAGGTACAGGCAACGCCCTGTTTACACGGGGGTTGCGTTCCGAGGTACCGTGCGTTTAAATGAAATTGCGTATATTGGGGACAGCATTGGAAAAGCCTGCAAACACCCTCTAAACTTCCGGAAACCCTTTTGAAAGGCCTTTTGAAAACCAGCAGCCTCCCTGCAAAACTCCTTGCTCCAACTCTCCACAGGCCTGAGAGGTCGGTGCCAAAGCTCCTGGGAGGGAGTCGAGATGCTGTTTCCATGCCACTTTGCTGCTTTTGTGCTCTTGGGGGTGTAGCACCCTGCTTCTGGTTAACACTTAGCTGGAATGAAATATTCAACGCAGCAATAGAGAAATTAAAATAATTTATTTGTCAGACAAATAAATGATAGGCACAGTGGTATATGGTTACCAAAGCTCTGCCCACTCCAGCCCTGATGGTCAGCACTTATATTTCCTCAGCCCAGCCCCCTTGCTCCTCCTTTGGCTGCCTCTGTCCAATCAGCCTGGTTGAAATTCCTATTGGCTGTTTGCTAGAACCAATCATAAAAGATACACCCATTTCCTATTACCTTTTATGGGAGACAAACAGCTATATTTCCTTCTATCCATAAATGGCAGACAAGTAGCCATATATCTTACATTTGCCTCGACAAGGCACCTTAATTACCAGATCACCTTTTGCCCCTTTCCCCTCCATTGCAAAATAGATGGCTAAAACATATGGCTCATGGTATTAAATTTTTGTCTAAACAGAGATCTTGGGTTCACATTCTCACACACCATCAATGAAATAAGAATCTAACATAAGAATCTAACATTTCTTACTTTCTAAATCCTTTGCATATTTACATTTAAGCCAACAAATCTCATACATTAACATAGACAGCTTTTTAGAAGAAAAGGTCTTTGCAAAGTAAAAAAGGAACTCAGTAAAAATAGCTTCAAAAGAAACCTCTTCAGTTTACACCCCCCTTTCCCGGCCAGCTGCTTTTCCCATTAGCTCTTGCCCTTTAACCTTAGGAAAATGTGGCTAGACTCTAATGGGAATCACATGGTATTATTTTCTGTTAAACAATAAATCTTACTGTCAGGGAATCAGGAGCAGGAGCACTGGGGAGAGAGGAATTGGAGAGCGAAGGGGAAGAATCCGAGGGCAGCGTAGGGGAGTATGACAGTGGCCCGAGAGATTCTATGAGCTTCTCCAGCGAATCAGAAGATTCCCAGAAGGGGGCTCCGATGGTCAGGGCAAGGGGGGTCCCAGGGGGGACGCACCAGAAACAAGGAGCCAGAGGGGAACCCCAAAGCAGCAGTGGAGGATCGGGACCAGTTTCCCCACCAGAGCGTAGTGGGGGGGAAGAGTCACATGTGTCAGGGGCAGTGTCTCCTTTAGGCACCTATGAATATCGCGTAATGCCTTTTGGTCTGCAAAATGGCTCCCATACCTTCCAAGCTTTCATGCATCACGTGTTAGCGGGACTCCTCTACAAGAAGTGCGTCTGCTTCCTAGACGACATCCTGATCTTCTCGGAATCGCAGGAGGCTCACGAGAGGGACGTCAAGGAGGTCCTGCAGAGGCTACGGGAGCACAGACTTTACGCCAAATTAGAGAAGTGCCAGTTCGACATGACGGAGGTGGATTTCCTGGGCTACAAGCTGTCCGACAAGGGACTCGCCATGGACAGCACCAAGGTCCGCGCGGTGTTGGACTGGAAGAGCCCGCGCAATCGGAAGGAGGTCCAGAAGTTCGTCGGCTTCGCCAACTTTTATCGCAAGTTCATCAAAGGGTTCGCGAAGGAGACGGCGGCCATCACGGACACCCTCAGCTCCAAGAAGAAGAAGTTCACCTGGACGGACCAGGCGGAGCAGTCCTTTCGGAGACTCAAGCGTCTCTTCGCGTCCGAAGAACAGCTGCTACATGTAAACCCCAGCAGACCAATGAGGGTTGAGACGGATGCCTCGGACAGAGCGGTGGGGGCCGTCCTGTTGCAGCAAGATCCGCAAGGGGAATGGAGGCCGTGCGCTTTCTACTCCAGGAAACTCAGCAAGGCGGAACAGAACTACACCATCTGGGACAGGGAGTTGCTGGCCATTCATGCAGCTTTCAAGGCGTGGCGGCACTTCCTCGTTGGAGCCAGGCACACAGTGCAAGTCCGCACGGACCATAAGAACCTGGAGTACTGGCGCACGGCGCGGTTCCTGAACCAGAGACACATTCGCTGGGCGGAGTTCTTTGCGGATTTCGATTTCCGGATAGAATACATCCCGGGAGACAACAACGTCATGGCGGATGCACTATCCAGGAAGCCGCAGTATCTCGAGGAAGCGGCGCCGGTGGCGGCCAAGCACATTTTCGCACCGAAAGTGTGGGCGTGCGCTTCAGCTGCCGTGGACCTGGACGCGGTGCGTCGAGCGCTGCAGACGGATTCGTTCGCACAATCCAAGATGGAGGAGGTGCAAAAAGGCACAGCGAAGGACGACGAGTTCCAGATACGAGACGGACTGCTCATCCGCAGAGGGGCTCTCTACGTGCCCGGAGACGACCTCCGCGCGAAAGTCTTGCAGCAGCTACACGACGCGCCCAGCGCTGGGCACTTCGGCAAGGACAAGACGGCGGAATTAGTAACCAGAGACTTTTGGTGGCCCAAGGTGAGGGGAGAAGTCGCGGATTACGTCTCCAGGTGTGACACCTGCCAAAGGGCCAAGCCAGTACACAGGAAGCCGGCGGGTCTACTAGAAACCCTACAGACGCCGCTCGAACCGTGGGAGAGAGTGGCCCTGGACTTTGTCACAGATCTGCCCAGCTCGCGAGGCAAAACAGCGGTGCTCGTGGTCGTAGACATGTTCACCAAGATGGCACACTTTATTCTGTGCGCGAAGGTGGCCACAGCGGAACAGACCGCCAAGCTGTTCATAGACCACGTGTTCAAAGCTCACGGCTTGCCGCGGTCCATCCTGTCCGACCGGAGTCGCCAATTCGTCTTGAGCTTCTGGCAGAAGCTGCTGGGCATCCTGAACGTCAAGATCAACTTAGCGTCGGCACGACACCCGCAGACCAACGGACAAGCGGAGAGGGTCAACGCCATCATGCAGCAGTACCTGCGATGCTACGCCAATCAACAACCCTCGACCTGGGTGGACTACCTACCGCTGGCCGAGTTTGCCTACAACAACACGAAGCACGGGTCTACAGGAGTGACACCGTTCTTCGCCAATAATGGGCGGCATCCCAGAACTTTCCCGGGGTTAGAGACGAAGGGGGAGGGGGAGCCAAGGGGAGCAGAGCACTTAGCAGCAGAGTTACAGGAGGTCCACGAGCAACTCCGAAGGCAATTGGAACTGGCGAAACACACCTACAAAGTGCAGGCAGACAAGCACAGGAGGGTCAGGGAGGACATCCAGGTGGGGGACTGGGTCTGGTTAGCAGTCCAGGCAGTGCCGGCCAGGACGCTAGCTAAGAGGAAGCTCAAGCACAAGCAGCTGGGACCTTACCAGGTCGCGGCGCAAATCAATCCAGTGGCCTTCCGGTTGACACTCCCGGAGGGCTCCAGAATGCACCCAGTCTTTCATAGGTCAGTGCTCACACCCTACAGGGAACCCCACAGGTTTCAGGCGACAGGGAACGCGCCAGACCCACTTAACGAATCTCCGAAGAGGGAGGGGTCACGGAGGGCGACGCCACTCAACGAGGTCACGGAGATTTTGGACTCGAGGTGGGGGGAAGAGGGGGTGGAATACCTCCTCGTAAGGGAAGGTACCCCAGCCAGCGCTAACAGGTGGGTACCGTGCTATGCCGTGGAGGAGCACTACCTCAAAGACGAGTTCCATGCACTCTTCCCACACAGACCTATGCCGGCAGAGTATTTCGACGACTGGCTCTTCACACCCACACTGTCAGCCAGTACGTTCCAGGGTTTTTCATCAGCTGAAGAGACGACGCCGGACACTAGCTCCTCGGAGGGGTCTCTCTCGGGGTTTGCCACAGACCGCTCCTATTGGTGGGACACTCAACCGGAGGTGGGGTGGCGCAGGGAGCTGCTGCGGGGACCTTTGCAAGCAGTCTCACCAGAGGTACCCGGGGAAGGGGAGGACATGGACGTGTTGGGGGAGGATCCTGGATTCGAGCACATCAGCAGAGAGATGGAAGCAGAGGAAATCGACGTTGACGAGCCCGTTGCGGTTGGGCCGGATCCAGTGGACCGGCTACACACCAGGGGGGAAGAATGGTATCCCGCACTCACACCCACAGGACTGGAGCACCCGGAACCCACACCCGAAGAGGGGGAGGGGGGAAGGAGGGGCTTTGAGGGGGGGATGGATGTCAGGGAATTAGGAGCAGGAGCACTGGGGAGAGAGGATTGGGAGAGCGAAGGGGAAGAATCCGAGGGCAGCGTAGGGGAGTATGACAGTGGCCCGAGAGATTCCATGAGCTTCTCCAGCGAATCAGAAGATTCCCAGAAGGGGGCTCCGATGGTCAGGGCAAGGGGGGTCCCAGGGGGGACGCACCAGAAACAAGGAGCCAGAGGGGAACCCCAAAGCAGCAGTGGAGGATCGGGACCAGTTTCCCCACCAGAGCGTAGTGGGGGGGAAGAGTCACATGTGTCAGGGGCAGTGTCTCCTCCAGAGAGGGAGTCAGGGCTGACCACGCCTCCAACGGAGGGGAGGTCAGTTGCAGCTAGCCCCCCCGAAGGGGGAAGCAGTGACAGCAGCAGTGGAACGGTCAGGAGGAAAGCTGCTGGCTGGGCGCGCGCGCCAAGTTCAAATGTGCAGGCGCGCGGAACAGCAGGAGACCCGGATGGGGAACCAGCTCCTAAAGCCTGCCGGAGGGAGGGAGAAGGCTCAGGGGAATCAGCGGGAGAAGAGGCTAGAAAGGGCGGAACCCCGGCAGGCAGGCGGACCCAGAGGAGGAAGGAGCAGCGGAGAAGGTGGAGCAAGGCTAGAATCTTAAATTGGTGTCAAGGGGGAGGAGACTCAGACGGAGCATCAGCGGTCTGACACTTTAGACGTGGGGCTGCGCGCTGCGGCTCTGGAAGTGAAACTGAACTTCAATAAAGACTTTTATACTTAACAACGAAGCAGCGTTGGTCCTTTGTGAGCTGGGACCTAGGGTAGCTCTGACAGCGATATTCATAGGTGCCTAAAGGTGTAAACATGGCCGTCTTCCACTCATCGCCCTCCCGCATGAGTATAAGGTTGTACGCCCCTCGTAGATCCAACTTGGTGAAGAGTCGTCCCTTCCTCACCGTCGCGAGCAGGTCGTCGATCTTGGGCATGGGGAATGCTGTGGGCTGTGTCCTGGAATTTATGAGCCTATAATCAACTATGAGTCTGCGTTGGGGCGTGTCCTTCTTCTTCACGAAAAACACGGGACTGCCCCCCACTGCTTTGGATTCTTGGATGAATCCCCGCTTCAAGTTGTGCTCTATGAACTCTCTGAGTTCTTGCAGTTCGTCCTCAGACATGGAATACAGTTTTCCAGTCGGCAGCGTCGCCCCCGGCAGGAGGTCAATCTTGCAGTCGTAAGGCCTGTGGGGAGGCAGCTTATCCGCTTTCCTCTCGCAGAAGACCTCCAAAAACTCCTTGTACTTGTTGGGTACCGCTTGCACCATGCCTAGGTGTAACTGCGGTTCATCCTCCTGCCCCTCGTCCTCCTGGCGAGTCCGGATGCAGTGTTCTGCGCAGTAGGAGGAGCAGAAGGTCAATTGCCGCTGGTACCATGCTAATGCCGGGCTGTGCCTATCCAGCCAACTCATACCCAACACTATGGGCGTGTCCGACAGGTGAGTGACGTTGAAGCTGATGACTTCGCGGTGGTTTCCAATTTGCATCACCATAGGCGGTGTTTGCTGTACCACCTCTCCTCCCAGTAGCTTCCTGCCATTGACCGTGACAACGTTTAGGGGCATCGTGGCTGGCAGGAGTGCTATGCGATGTTGCTTGATGAAGTCCACTCCTACAAAGTCTGCGTTGCTCCCAGAGTCAATGGTAATTGGTACTTCCAGGGTGAGCCCATTGGGCAGCTGGAGCGATGCGGTGAGTTGCACCACTGGTTTGGGTGGGAGGGGGTCTGTGGGCTGTAAAATCTCTGGGGACTGCTTCACTGACTCGCCTGGTTGGGCCCCAGTGGCTCTGTTTCCAACCAGGCTTCTTCTTCCCCCTGCAGCTGTTCTGGCTGCTGACCTGTTCCCTTTACTGTTGCTGAGGCTGCAGTGTGCTTCTGGAGCCTCTGGGGACACTCTTTGGCCATGTGCTGTGCACTGTCGCAGATGTAACACTTCCTGGTCCCTCTAGGAGCTTTCGCCTTGACTGCTCCCGGTGTTTGGGCTCTGCTGGCAGTCTGAGCCCTGGCACCACCTATCTCCATCGGCTCTTCCCCCCTCCCCAGTGGAGGCGTGGATAGCGCCCGCCCTGTCTCTCTGGGTAGGAAGGGGGTTGTCCTGGCTGGCGTGCTTGCCCTACGTCCTTCCTCCCTGCTCCAAGGGCGTTCTTCCAGGCGCACTCCAATCGCCAGCGCTCTTTGGGCAACTTCTTGGGTGCTTTTGGGTCTTTCTCCTCTTGCCAACTCATCTTTAACGGCCCCATTTAACCCCTCCCAGAACAGGTCTCTGACGGCAATGGAGTCCTTTTCCCAACCCAGCACGTTCACCAAAGCAAAAAAGCGTGATTGATATTGCCTCACCGTGGCTTTCCCTTGCTGCAGCCCATGCATTTCCCTCCGCGCCACATCCACATCTACCGTTGATTTAAAACAAGCGTCCATAGCTTTGATAAATGCATCGGAATCTTGGAGGGCGGGGTCATTTTCGCGCCACAAATTCCGCAGCCACGCTTTAGCTTCCCCATGCAGATGAGTAATTATGAATCCCACTTTCTCTTCCTCATCTCTAAAGTCTTTCCGAAGCAAATTGAGCGCGTAAACTATGTCGGCTCTAAAGTTAGGGTATTGCTGCAGGTTCCCGTCGAAGTGGGCTACTATGCTGCCCCCCCTCTTCCCGAGGCCAACTCCCTCCGGCTTGGATCCTGGCAGCCCCTCTTTGCCCCAACGTTCCCACCTGGTCTGCAGATCCTGGCAGAGCACTACTGCTTCTTCTTCTCTTTTCCTGGATGCTGCTACTTCTGCGTAAAGCGTTGTGACTGCTTTTTGCAGTTCTGTCACCTTCTCCTCTGTAGTCATCTTTGCCTATCTTCGTGAGCTCGCAAAACACCAAGTCTTGCCCCTCGCTGCACCAACTCACGCTGCGAGGTTTAATTCTGATTGTTGAGAAGGGTCATACTGTCAGAGCTGCCCAAGGTCCCAGCTCACAAAGGACCAACGCTGCTTTGTTGTTAAATACAAAAGTCTTTATTGAAGTTCAGTTTCACTTCCAGAGCCGCAGCGCGCAGCCCCACGTCTCAAGCTTTAGACCGCTGATGACCCTTCTGAATCTCCTCCCCCTGTACACCAATTTAAGACCCTCGCCTTGCTCCACCTTTTCCGCTGCTCCTTCCTCCTCTGGGTCCGCCTGCCCGCCGGGGTCTCGCCCTTCCTAGCCTCTTCTGACGCTGATTCCCCTGAGCCTTCTCCCTCCCTCCGACGGGCTTTAGGAGCTGGTTCCCCATCCGGGTCTCCTGCTGTCCCGCGCGCCTGTACATTTGAACTTGGCGTGCGCGCCCAGCCAGCAGTTTTCCTCCTAACCGTTTCACTGCTGCTGTCACTGCTTCCCCCTTCGGGTGGGCTAGCTGCAACTGACCTCCCCTCCATTCCCCCACTCTCCGATGGAGGCGTGGTCAGCCCTGACTCACTCTCCCTCCCCTCCGGAGGAGACGCTGGCCCTGACGGTGGCTCTCCCACGGTTCGAGCGGCGTCTGTAGGGTTTCTAGTAGACCCGCCGGCTTCCTGTGTACTGGCTTGGCCCTTTGGCAGGTGTCACACCTGGAGACGTAATCCGTGACTTCTCCCCTCACCTTGGGCCACCAAAAGTCTCTGGTTACTAATTCCGCCGTCTTGTCCTTGCCGAAGTGCCCAGCGCTGGGCGCGTCGTGTAGCTGCTGCAAGACTTTCGCGCGGAGGTCGTCTCCGGGCACGTAGAGAGCCCCTCTGCGGATGAGCAGTCCGTCTCGTATCTGGAACTCGTCGTCCTTCGCTGTGCCTTTTTGCACCTCCTCCATCTTGGATTGTGCGAACGAATCCGTCTGCAGCGCTCGACGCACCGCGTCCAGGTCCACGGCAGCTGAAGCGCACGCCCACACTTTCGGTGCGAAAATGTGCTTGGCCGCCACCGGCGCCGCTTCCTCGAGATACTGCGGCTTCCTGGATAGTGCATCCGCCATGACGTTGTTGTCTCCCGGGATGTATTCTATCCGGAAATCGAAATCCGCAAAGAACTCCGCCCAGCGAATGTGTCTCTGGTTCAGGAACCGCGCCGTGCGCCAGTACTCCAGGTTCTTATGGTCCGTGCGGACTTGCACTGTGTGCCTGGCTCCAACGAGGAAGTGCCGCCACGCCTTGAAAGCTGCATGAATGGCCAGCAACTCCCTGTCCCAGATGGTGTAGTTCTGTTCCGCCTTGCTGAGTTTCCTGGAGTAGAAAGCGCACGGCCTCCATTCCCCTTGCGGATCTTGCTGCAACAGGACGGCCCCCACCGCTCTGTCCGAGGCATCCGTCTCAACCCTCATTGGTCTGCTGGGGTTTACATGTAGCAGCTGTTCTTCGGACGCGAAGAGACGCTTGAGTCTCCGAAAGGACTGCTCCGCCTGGTCCGTCCAGGTGAACTTCTTCTTCTTGGAGCTGAGGGTGTCCGTGATGGCCGCCGTCTCCTTCGCGAACCCTTTGATGAACTTGCGATAAAAGTTGGCGAAGCCGACGAACTTCTGGACCTCCTTCCGATTGCGCGGGCTCTTCCAGTCCAACACCGCGCGGACCTTGGTGCTGTCCATGGCGAGTCCCTTGTCGGACAGCTTGTAGCCCAGGAAATCCACCTCCGTCATGTCGAACTGGCACTTCTCTAATTTGGCGTAAAGTCTGTGCTCCCGTAGCCTCTGCAGGACCTCCTTGACGTCCCTCTCGTGAGCCTCCTGCGATTCCGAGAAGATCAGGATGTCGTCTAGGAAGCAGACGCACTTCTTGTAGAGGAGTCCCGCTAACACGTGATGCATGAAAGCTTGGAAGGTATGGGAGCCATTTTGCAGACCAAAAGGCATTACGCGATATTCATAGGTGCCTAAAGGAGACACTGCCCCTGACACATGTGACTCTTCCCCCCCACTACGCTCTGGTGGGGAAACTGGTCCCGATCCTCCACTGCTGCTTTGGGGTTCCCCTCTGGCTCCTTGTTTCTGGTGCGTCCCCCCTGGGACCCCCCTTGCCCTGACCATCGGAGCCCCCTTCTGGGAATCTTCTGATTCGCTGGAGAAGCTCATAGAATCTCTCGGGCCACTGTCATACTCCCCTACGCTGCCCTCGGATTCTTCCCCTTCGCTCTCCAATTCCTCTCTCCCCAGTGCTCCTGCTCCTGATTCCCTGACAGTAAGATTTATTGTTTAACAGAAAATAATACCATGTGATTCCCATTAGAGTCTAGCCACATTTTCCTAAGGTTAAAGGGCAAGAGCTAATGGGAAAAGCAGCTGGCCGGGAAAGGGGGGTGTAAACTGAAGAGGTTTCTTTTGAAGCTATTTTTACTGAGTTCCTTTTTTACTTTGCAAAGACCTTTTCTTCTAAAAAGCTGTCTATGTTAATGTATGAGATTTGTTGGCTTAAATGTAAATATGCAAAGGATTTAGAAAGTAAGAAATGTTAGATTCTTATGTTAGATTCTTATTTCATTGATGGTGTGTGAGAATGTGAACCCAAGATCTCTGTTTAGACAAAAATTTAATACCATGAGCCATATGTTTTAGCCATCTATTTTGCAATGGAGGGGAAAGGGGCAAAAGGTGATCTGGTAATTAAGGTGCCTTGTCGAGGCAAATGTAAGATATATGGCTACTTGTCTGCCATTTATGGATAGAAGGAAATATAGCTGTTTGTCTCCCATAAAAGGTAATAGGAAATGGGTGTATCTTTTATGATTGGTTCTAGCAAACAGCCAATAGGAATTTCAACCAGGCTGATTGGACAGAGGCAGCCAAAGGAGGAGCAAGGGGGCTGGGCTGAGGAAATATAAGTGCTGACCATCAGGGCTGGAGTGGGCAGAGCTTTGGTAACCATATACCACTGTGCCTATCATTTATTTGTCTGACAAATAAATTATTTTAATTTCTCTATTGCTGCGTTGAATATTTCATTCCAGCTAAGTGTTAACCAGAAGCAGGGTGCTACACCCCCAAGAGCACAAAAGCAGCAAAGTGGCATGGAAACAGCATCTCGACTCCCTCCCAGGAGCTTTGGCACCGACCTCTCAGGCCTGTGGAGAGTTGGAGCAAGGAGTTTTGCAGGGAGGCTGCTGGTTTTCAAAAGGCCTTTCAAAAGGGTTTCCGGAAGTTTAGAGGGTGTTTGCAGGCTTTTCCAATGCTGTCCCCAATATACGCAATTTCATTTAAACGCACGGTACCTCGGAACGCAACCCCCGTGTAAACAGGGCGTTGCCTGTACCTGATTTGAGCCCGCTACAAGAACATCTAGAGGATAGCAAACCAACTGTTACCTTTTCTAGGAAGCTGTCTTCTCCCTGAAATCAGAGGAGGAAGGCAAGAGCAAAAGACAACCAAGGGTGTTAATGGCACAGGCCCTGAGAAGAGAAAGAAACAGCCCGTTGGCTGAACAGTATCTGGGCAGATGGCAGGGAAATGCACACGGTTCAGTGGCCCTGCGAAAGGGCAGGTGGGAGGACCAGAACCTGGGATGACTCAGTCAAGGCAAACAAAGGGCATGAACAGCACACAGGAAGCGGATGCACAGCTACAGAAGCTGAAGCTGAATGCAGCGGAGGACCCCCGGCCCCCACATTTCTGAGTGGAAGAGCAGCTGTTTTTCAAGCAGGCAAGCAGAGTGGGAAGGGTAGACATTCAGCACATGAACCTGCCAGGTAAATCAACCCCTTTCCCTACCAGGTCAATAAGTCTGGTGACGGGAACTTCGCCAATCGGCTGCCTCATCCAGCACAAGGCTTCCAAGGAGGTCCCAAAGCAGCTTGGTAGGTAGCTCCCACTGATGGTGAGGAAATAGTCCTTGCCACGGTCAAGGTGAAGGACAAAGATAGCCTCAATCTTCTCTTCCTTGCTGACGTACACATCCAGGGAAATGTCCACCGTCTCACCTAAAACGGGAAGAGGTCAGGTAGATACACTCTTTGGCACAGCCAAGTTGGCTTGTCTGTAAATTAAAAGTGAAGACAGTGAAGAATTGAACAGAGGGACACAATGCGAGCCTGCTGGATCAGGCCAATGGCCCATCTAGTACAGCATCCTGTTCTCACAGGTGTATGGAGGAAACCTTAACTTCAAGAATTAGGAAAAGAAGCGACTCAGTTCCCACCCCCACCCCACTTTCCTCTCTAGTCCTCCAAAGCAGCAGCTGCACAGAAGATGGTGACAGGATACTGGGGGGGCAAGAGAAAGTGATCCTAACAAAAGAATATAAAAAGGGAAAGCATTTATTTGTCTCCTAAAGGATTTTTGCGCCCCCAATGTAACTTTCTTTTTTAGTTTACATTTCATTGAGTTTTTAAAAGTTTGGCTAGTTCTATATGATCCCCAAGATATTTTTGTGCCTCCACAACATAAAAATACACATTGTTTTAAAAAAGTAATTTTTTGACGGACTGCTCTCACTGGTTCCCTGCGATGCCAAAAGGTGTTTTGGGACCCTCCAGCATTGTTTGGCTTCAATTCATTTGTGTGTGTGTCTTTGTTTAAAGCTGGTCACACACACTTTTACACTTTGGGCTCAGCTGCTTTGACGTATGGCCCTTGGAGGCTTGAGCATGGGGCAATGCAGCCCACAAATGTTAAGCCTCCCCTGCTCTACCAAACTCCCAAGGTTTGATGGAGGAGGGTTGGAAAGAGGAGGAGAAAAGGGGGGATGAAAAGGAAACCAAGGCCTTCCCTAGATGACCCTTGGGGTCCCTTTCCAACTCTACAGTTCTACGATTCCAGAGAGAGACGCGCTGGGCTCCAAGTATCCCTCGCAGGGCTCAGCGCGAAGCCATGGCTTCCAATACTGGCTGTCACTGAGCTTGTGGATAAAGGAGAAGTGGAGGGTGACCTGCCCGTTGTTTGTGATCTGGAACTTCTCCTTCTGCAGCTGCCGGAACTTCACATTCTCAAACGGAAACTGCAGAGCAAAAGGGGGGGGGGGAGAGAGAGTGCTTGCCTTCAGCAGAGGCAAGGAAACGTGCTCCAGGGGGAAGTTTGTCCTTGGCCCCGGGCTCTCATTTAGGGGACTGCACATGCAACAGGTCCACGTGGGGCTCTCCAGATATTGCTGCACTTGCCACTGGCCATGTTGGCTGGGGATGATGGGAGTTGTAGTCCAGCATCTGGAGGGCACCACGCTGGCTACCCCTGGAGTCTTTGCCTGCGAGGAAGAGGAAGAGGCTGCCGCTCAGTGGAAGGGCATCTGCCTTGCATGCAAAGGTCCCAGGTTCTATCCCCAGCATCTCCAGGTAGGGCTGGGAGAGATCCCCCGGAAATCAAGACTGAGCTAGATGGGCCAAGGGCTTCTTTCCCCCCTGGTCTTTTTGCAGCAAACCCTCTTTAAGGGGTTGGAGAGGATCCTATTCGTCTTTACCTTCACCTATGGGTGGGGACTAAAGGGGGGGGTATGAGTTAAGAGCAGAAAGGCCTGATGCACCCCCCTGTTCCCAGCCCTGAAAGAGGCAAGTACTGTAACTCTGAGAGCTTCCCCAGGATGGCAGCGGCTGTGACTTCCAGAGCCAATGGGCTGAAGCCAAATGCTCCAAGCCAAGTACCACAGAAGCTCCATTGCATGAATGGAGCCAACGGTTAAGATATACAGTTCAGCCCATGTGGTCTGCCATGCCTGCAGGAGCAGCGTGTACTCAGAAGAGTGGAGAATGGAAGCCTAACAGAGCCAAAACCTGCCCACTCCTTGCACCGGAAGTCATTTGCCAAAGAGGAGCTCTGTGGAAAGGGGCCTGGTTGTTGGTCAGGGCCTGCCCAGATTCGAGGAGGTGCCACATAGCAGGCAACTAAAAACCCTGAATAGACGATAGCCCTGGCCAGGGCAGGTGTTACCCCTGTGAGGAAGAGGGAGCTGACGGGCTTGTGGTCGCTCCTTTTCAATTCCATGTGGCTTCGGTAGCTGAGCTGATTCACGCTGCCTCCTCTCCAGAGGATTGGCTCACACCATGCTGGCACACGGCACTTCCCACTGCAAGGAGACAGGAGAGACACCAGGACTGTTGGACTGGCTGAGGCAACACACAAGGCTCACACAGTCCAACTTTGGCTCCACACACGGCCTGTGATCTTGACCACGGTCAAGAGCTGGAGATGATGGGGCTTGGGAGTCCAACTTCTGAAGGGGCGGACCTTGCAGGTGTGCAGGCATTTTGCCTCATGGAGAGAGTTGTCAGGAAATCACAAGCTGCCTTCTACCAGGTCAGAATGAATTTCTGACCTCCCCCAGTTTGGATTCCTACATTGCAGGGGGTTGGACTAGATGACCCTCGTGATCCCTTCCAACCCCACAATTCATTAATTAAGTCTCCTCTGGCTGGCAGCAGCTCTCTGTGGCCCAATCCTTTTTCAGGTGGAGGTGCCTTTCAACTAGAGACTCTGCATACAAAGCATATGGCACACCACCAAATGATGATCCTTCCCCAAAGCAAGGGGCCCCGTTATTCTTGTTCAGACACTATTTTTTCAGTGATCCAACAGACCCTTTCTGGCACCTGAAATGCTGCCCAAAGGAGCCTGCCATTTTCCAGCTTCGTCACTACATGTTCCGCCTGTCCTTTTGATTTCCCCATTACCACAGCAAGAGCAATGAAACTAGCAGGCCTAGGTGGCTTCTGACAGTTGTCAAGAACCACAAGAATATGCCAAATCATGGATGGTGAGGCTCAATTGCTACTAGCCATAATGGCCACAGAACATACTCCACCAAGAGAAGCAGTATGGCTTGGAGGAGGGGAGCGTGCTGTTGCACTCAGGTCCTGTTTGTGGGCTCCCCAAGAGGCATCTCATTGGCCAATGTGAGAACAGGATGCTGGGCCAGATGGACCAATGGCCTGATCCAGCAGGGCCGCTCTCATGCTCTTATGCCCTGGCAGACTCATCTTGAGAGAGCACCAAGTCTAATTCCCAGACTTCCTTGACACAAAGAGGATTCTCATTCAGCCTGCTGCACCTTTCAAGGAACTGCAACACCGCTTATACACGCCATGAAACAGAGGATGCTGGTTATCAGGACAAATGTGGGGAAAAGGAGCCAAAACATTTCCAGAGCAGGGATGGCTTGAGGAAGACAACATATCACAGCCTTGCATTTCACAACTCGCCTAGCAGCCTTTGGCAACCCGGAATTCCATGCAAGCAAAGTGAGCAGGTGAAGGAGAGCTGGATCTCTCTCTTCCTCCGTGGCTTGGTGTCCATTCTGGCTGTAGAGGAAAGGAAATCCGTCCATCCCTCAACTCTAGCCCTCCTCCAACAGCTTGCTTAGCAGAAAGCCATTTGTTACTAGCCTGCTCAGGAGGATGGAAAGGCAGGACACTACTAGCATCTCAGCAAACTAGGAAAAACAAACAAGCCTTGCAGAAGAATGATTGAGAGGACTTACTCACAAAGGCTCAACTATCAAGCAGGATCTGTTTTAGAGTCAAATTTGTACGTCGGGATGAACTTGATCTCTCCCTCTGTGAAATCAGCAAAAGCTGTCTTTTGGGTACGCTGAATGTTTAGCTAAAGCCAAAAAGAAATCGCTTATCAGCAGAGAAGCAAAAGACCCCCTGTTGCCTGACAATGGAGTCTATTAACAGCCACTGTTGTGCTGGAAGACCAAGGTGAAGTACTAGTAGGTTAAAGTTAAAGTTAAAGGTAAAGGGACCCCTGACCATTAGGTCCAGTCGTGACCGACTCTGGGGTTGTGGCACCCATCTCGCTTTATTGGCCGAGGGAGCCGGCATACAGCTTCCGGGTCATGTGGCCAGCATGACTAAGCCGCTTCTGGTGAACCAGAGCAGCACACAGAAACGGCATTTACCTTCCTGCCGGAGCGGTACCTATTGATCTACTTGCACTTTGATGTGCTTTCGAACCGCTAGGTTGGCAGGAGCAGGGACCGAGCAACGGGAGCTCACTCCGTCGCGGGGATTCGAACCGCCAACCTTCTGATCGTCAAGCCTTAGGCTCTGTGGTTTAACCCACAGCGCCACCCGCGTCCCTACTAGTAGGTTAGCCAGGTGGAAAAAAAGCGGTATACCTGCTGAAATCCTATCTTATACACAATTCTTAAAGGTACAGGATGCTTGTGCATTTTTGCCCTATGTCATGTTAAATTACTTTGCTGCATCACACGACAGGAAAATCCTCTAACTCAGGAGTAGCAGACACGTGGCCCTCACAATGCTGCAGAACTACAATTCCCATCATCCCTGATTACTGGCCATGATGGTTGGAGCCAACAGGAACTGCAGCTCAGTAACATCTGGCAGACCACAGGTTAGCCATACCTACAATATGCAATGTTATATGTACCAATAATCCATACAAACTGTTAACAACCACCAGAATACACCCCAACACTAGGAGCAACTGCAAAACCATCCTTTTGCATCCTTTAAAGCCCTAAATGGCCTCAGCCCTGAAAGAGTGTCTCCATCCCCATTGTTCAGCCCAGGCATCAGGGTCCAGCACCGAGGGCCTTCTGGCGGTTTCCTCACTGTGAGAAGCGAAGTTACAGGGAACCAGGCAGAGGGCCTTCTGAGTAGTGGCACCTGCCCTGTGGGAAACCCTCTCGTCAGATGTCAAGGAGATAAGTAACTATACAGCCTTTAGGGACGTTTTTAATGTTTTATGATAGTTTTGCATATGTTGGAAGTCTGAGGCTGCCCCCCTTGCCTTCCTTGCAGCATCCTTCTCAAAGAGCTAAGGCATGACTACGCTCACAGAGTTTAAATCCACCGTAAGGTGCAGCAATCAGGCCTCTGTTTCAACACAAAATACCAATGATCCTTATGCCAAGTGGGAGAAAGGTCGTCAACATGATGAACACACAAACCTTGGAGAGAAAAATGTAAAACAAAAAGCACCAGCAATTTAATTGGACTTAATGGAAGCCTCTGCTGATAAGAACATGTGAGCAACACAGATTTTCCAGACAGATGCAAAACCTAGAGCAGGAAAACTTAGACCTTTAGATATTGCTGGACAGCAGCTATGCTGGGGCTGATGGGAGTCCAACAACATCTGGAGCGTGTGCTGAGCTAGGAAAGCCCTCTAACTGGGAAACTACAGTCCTACTTATTCCAAGGCAACCCTCCAACTTAATTGGGACTTGCTTCTAATTCAGGTTGCACAAACCTGCAACCTTAAAAAGCATTTGTAGAAGTCGCAGTCATCCTATGTTATAGCTACACTTTGCTCCTAACTGCCTGAAAGTGGTTTCTCTAGCCTAGGCTGGGGTATCCCAGACAAAGGAAATAAACAGGGCAAAATCCTAAACCACCACATATAACACAAAGATGTCTCTCACCTGGTCGTAGGTCAGAAGTCTCTGAAGCTGATTTTTAGTGATCAGATGACAATGCTGGAAAAAAGCGAAGCAACCACAGCTACAGGCTAGCTCATGGGGTTGGGGGGCGGGGGGCAGCCTGCTGCCACTTCCTGCAATATGTAGTAAGACTGATAACTAGGATTGGGCAGTATGATCATATTAGGCTAGTGCTCTGTGAACTAGACTGGCTCTTGAGCTGCTTCCAGGCCCAATTCAGAGCATCCCATTTGGCCTTTCAAGTGTTTCAAGGTTTGGGAAAAGGGTACCAAAAGAAGGCCCACTTATGTTTGCACTGCCTCTCCACTGACTAGAATCTTTAGCAGGGGCAGCCCTTTCCCAGGGAACTCCTGCTCTTTCAAGTATGGCAGGGCCTTTTCAGTCATGGCACCCTACCTTTCAGAATAATCTCCCAAAGAGGTTCACCTGGCCCCTGCTTTGATGTCCTTTCAGCAAAGACTTTTAGAATTTCCCCTGGTTCTTGAATTCATGGGCAGGGCTCTTGTGGCCCTCCAAACCCTGTGGTAGTACACAGGAACATAGGAAGCTACCTTATATTGAGGCAGACCATTGACCCATCAAGCTCAGGACTGACTACATGGACTGGCAGCAGCTTTCAGGCAGAGATCATGCCCAGCCCGATCTGCACACACTGGTGACTGAGCCGGGAACCTTCTCCATGCAAAATGGCCGCTCTGCTTTTGCGTTACTGCCCTTAACAAACTGCAACTCCCACCCCGATCACTGGAGAAGTTGCCCACATTTGCTATAATCTAATCTAATACATCTCTGCCACTCGGTTTATCTTGCTCTCTACTGGCTGCTCTAGTAGAAACCTTAGTGGTGCAGCTGCAGCAGCAGCGATCGCCGACACTGCACCCTCCTGGTGTTGCTGAAGTGGAACTCTCATGAGCCCCAGTCAGCAAGGCCAATTCTTAGCAATTATGGGAATTTTGGTCTATCAACATTTGGAGAGCACTATGCTGCCTGCCATAAAGAAGGCTGATCACCGAAGAATTGATGCTTTTGAATTCTGGTGCTGGAGGAGACTCTTGAGAGTCCCATGGACTGCAAGAAGATCAAACCTATCCATTCTGAAGGAAATCAGCCCTGAGTGCTCACTGGAAGGACAGATCGTGAAGCTGAGGCTCCAAGACTTTGGCCACCTCATGAGAAGAGAAGACTCCCTGGAAAAGACTCTGATGTTGGGAAAGATGGAGGGCACAAGGAGAAGGGGACGACAGAGGATGAGATGGTGGGACAGTGTTCTCGAAGCTACCAGCATGAGTTTGACCAAACTGCGGGAGGCAGTGGAAGACAGGAGGGCCTGGCGTGCTCTGGTCCAGGGGGTCATGAAGAGGCGGACACGACTAAACGACTAAACAACAACAAATGCTGCCTACCCTGAGCTACACACAGGCAGGAAAGTTACAGAAACGTGACTCAATTTGCTTCTCCAGATAGCGGAGACCAACAAGTTACATCAGCCAAGGCTCTCTCCCTCCAAGCCCTCGAAACGCACTCGTGTTTCATGATTGTCAGCCGCGGCAGACCCTGGTCAGGGGGCAGGAAGCTCATCTGGGCACAGATATCCTTGTAATCCTGGTTTCGGCGCCCAAAGTCTTCCACGTGGGCAGCAAGGTGGGAATTGATGATGCAGAAGCTGGTATTGTTGCAGACAAGCCTCACGGCCACACACCCCTTGTTACCCTGCAGGGGCGGAGCAAAGATGGCTGTTAGTGAGCAAGCAGGAAAGAGGGGGAAACTGGTTGGCAGAGATTAGAAAAACAGATAGACAGACAAAAAGATAGACGGGGGGAATTCCGCTGTCAGAGTCTACTCCCCATCTTCCCCATGATGCCTGTGCCCACTGTCTCTCTCATCACTTCCTTGATGCGGCTGAGCTGGTTCTTCCTGACAAAGATGAGCACCAGCTGCACCTAGAAGATGCAAGGTACTGGGATGTCTACCAGCTCTGTTCATTGCTTGCTGTCCTGGGCCGGCTGGATGCAGATAGGAGTGGCAGGTGGCACCAACTGGGGATCCCCCAAGGGAAGAAGGCTCAGAGCCAGGGAACTGGTGGGGGGTCGTCCGAGGGAGAAGAGGGAGCAGACTGTGAGCAAGAGGAGGTGTTGGAAACTGAAGAGGCAGGAGGGCAGGAAGATTCTGTGGCAAACAGCAGTCCAGAATCCGAGGCAGAAGTGGAGGCTGGAGGCGGGGGTCAAGAGGCAGAGATCAGGCAGGCTGCTGAAGAAGCCAGGGGGTCTCCCCATCCTGCTGTGATCAGCTCCCCTCCCTGCTGGTCTCCCAGAACACAGAGAAATTAAGAGGAGGGAGCAAAGACAGGCAAGGTGTCAGAGTCTCAGGTTGCTTGGGAAGGACCAGGGGGAGGAGGAGACTTCAGAGAGTGGTGGGAGGGTAGCAACCTTCAGCCTTCACAACTACCTCACTGGGGCAAGACCTGTTGGGAAAGGTTTCTGTGATCACGAGGCCTGCACGGTTTGGGTTTCTTTGAATAAAGAATGTTGGCTTCTTTTGAATAAAACACCACTGACACCAGGTGTTTTTTCTTGCTGAACTCCTCCTCCTCCTCCTCCTCCTCCTCCTCCTCCTCCTCCTCCTCCTCCTCACTCCAGCTCCTGACAGCTGTCTGGCTGCTGAAGAAATGGGTGGGGTTGGACTTACTTTCTTGTACTTGGATTTGGAACGCAAATCCTTTTCCAATGGTGTAATCTGGGGAACCGGGTTCACGTCTCCGCTCCTCCACATGCAGCTGCTGGGTGACCTTGGGCCAATCACACTTCTTTGAAGTCTCTCAGCCCCACTCACCTCAAAGAGTGTTTGTTGTGGGGGAGGAAGGGAAAGGAGATTGTTAGCCGCTTTGAGACTCCTGAAGGGGAGTGAAAGACGGGATATCAAATACAAACTCTTCTTCTTCCACAGCTGTCAGCCACTCTTGCTCCTTTGTCGAGTCCAAGTAGAAGAAAGCCTCTGTGCTCAGGTCCAGCTCCTGGAACTGAATGCCCAAGTGCCAAAGAGAAGGATGTGGAACTGCAGGAATAGGACTCCAATCGGAACAGACGTGCTGGTTAAATATGCAAAGGCAACAGGAGTGTGCAAGGGCAGGCAAGATCAGGACCAAGAACAAACAAGTAATACGAGCCACTTCTTCCTCAGCTTAGCTATTCGGGGCCCCAAAGGAGCTTTGCTAATGAAAGAAAAAAAGCTTTTTCCTTGTATTTTTTAAGATGTGCCAGCCAGCCTGATATCTAAGCACTATCCCAGTAGCCACAGGCAACCAGAAATTCTTTGAAGGCAAGTGAATTGGTTGGTCTCTCCCTTCTTCCTTCACCTGGCAACCTGGTTTCCAGGCTGGCTTTCCGGGAGCAGAAAACCACCTCTCAGATCTGCTGTGCCAAGCTTGTTTGCTAGAAGATTACCCCGTAACACCCTTGTCCTCTTTGCAAACCTCCTAAATGGCTAGCCTTCTGTGTTTCCATGCTGGCCATGAAGGAATGGGCATTCCCCACTCTGAAAACAGCACAGAAATGCTGTCTAGTAAAGGGGTAAAAAGAGCAAGCTAAACAGCCTCTGTAAAACAGATTGTTTCTATTCATGACAGTAGGAGGGCAGTTATCTGCAAGACTGTATTCAGTACTGTTCGTGCCTGCAAAGCTTTCGGGACAGACATACTCCAACCCTTCCAACCAGTGCCCCCTAACTTCCAGCTGAAACCAGGTACCTTTTTCATACCACAAATGTTCTTCAGTGGTGAACCATGGCATCTCAAATTCCAGGGGAGCCCTGTACGATGCCAAAATTCAGTGCCCCACGCCTCTCAACGTCTATTCAACATCATAGTTGCGGTGTCCCCTGTGGGGCCCGCAAGGCTTCACGCCAGTGTGACCAAACCAGTTGCACTCCCCTAAATCCATCTAAATGTTATGGGGGGGGGGGGAATTGTCCCACTTAAGTTGCACTTTATAGCTCAAGAGGGCCCCTCTGGCTGATAATAATATAGTAGCACAGGGGACGCATCACAGAACAACTTGCAAAGCAAAATGACATGTAATTGGTCCACCACAATTGCAAGATTATTGCATCCTTCAGGAATGGTGTGTCCAGCTCCATCTGAGTCATCATCCAGGCACGCTGTGGAGCTGCATGGATGAGAGATGGGCATCTTCGGCCAGTCAGGGGTGAAGAGCTGGCAAGATCCCCTGTACTGAGCAGAAAAGCAAACTCTTTGGCCTCCGAGATCTCTCCCAACTCTCAGCAGCCCTCACTGTGAGCCATACTAGAGGAATTTTGTCCTGCTTTTGCTGAGCTACAACACAGGAGCGCACCCCCAGGGGGCCATGATGTGGGAACCCTGGCAAAGCATTGCAGAGCAACTGAGAAAGCAGAATGATGTTTGCGTGGACAGTCCATTAGAAAGCTGCACTATTATTGCATCGATAGCACATTGCAGAATACGGCCCCCCTACAGGCAAAAACATCCGTCTGGAGGCACAGTAGCTTTCATTTCGGAGGTTATGGTTTTACATCTTCCTATTTATTTATTTATTTATTCAAAATTATTGATTTATTTCATAAAATTTATACACACCAGATTGTAAGAAACATCAAAGCCGTTTACAGAAAGATAAAACCATAAAATCAGGAAAAACCTACAGTACATTAAACGCTGAAGAAGTGAATACCAGAATAGATCAGAACTCACTCCCAAGGTAAGGGGAAGAGACATGGCTAAGATGGCAGGACAGCTTACTCTATCCCAGTAGCCACAGGCAACCAGAAATTCTTTGAAGGCAAGTGAGTTGGTTGATGTCTTCATTCTTCCTTCACCTGGCAACCTGGTTTCCAGGCTGGCTTTCCCGGAGCAGAAAACCACCTCTCAGATCTGCTGTGCCAAGCTTGTTTGCTAGAAGATTACCCCGTAACATCCTTGCCCTCTTTGCAAATCTCCTAAATGGCTAACCTTCTGTGTTTCCATGCTGGCCATGAAGGAATGGGCATTCCCCACTCTGAAAACAGCACAGAAATACAGCCTTTCTAGTAAAGGGGTAAAAAGAGCAAGCTAAACAGCCTCTGTAAAACAGTAGCATCTGAAGCTGCTAACCACATACTGATAAACATATCATAAAAGCAGACATGAAAAACAAATGGCCACTGGGTACTACTAACAGTCTGTCCATTCCATCTAGTCCATCAACCTGGTAATCTTATGTCCGAGGCTCTTAAGTCCTTTCCATGTCCCTTCTGCAGATCTTCTTCTTGTTTATACCTGCACTTTACCTTGTCTTTTGTTGGTCTCTTTCTTAGTTTCTTTCCTTTCTCATTGAGGAGTAGGTCTCGGGGAGACTCCAAGCCGAAAATATCTCCATCTCCCCTCAGCAGATCAGCCCATTCCCCACAGTCCCATTCCCCACAGTCAGCAGTGTAGTCCAGAAAGTATTTAAAAGCATGTTTCAAAGTCCCTCCAAAATTAAGAGCCCCCACAACTCCAGACCCCCCCCCCCCCCGGCCCACTCCAGATTCAATCTTCAAGAACAGTGGCTTATGCTCCTGCAGGGCCTCTGGTCTCTCCATTGTGTTACTTGAGGTTCGACAGCAACCTCCTCCATTGTCTTCTGCATTTGCACTTGCCCTGTCAAAACAGGTTCCTGGGTTGGTTCCTGAATGGTTTCTATATAAGTATTCGCTGTTTGTCCAAAGTTTTTGACTGCAACAGTCATCAAATCCATCTTCTCATGCATCTGGTCCAACAAAGCACTTGTCTTGCAAAAAGCAAGCACCAAAACTTCTTCTAAACACATTTTTATTCAAGGTCAGAGTCTGATCCCACGATCCTAATCTCCACAGCTGTGAAATCCCCAGATCGACTCCAGCAAC